>NC_136430.1:56895000-57516250 GCF_052849685.1 Lactuca virosa | reverse complement strand
GAGATGCTTGAAGATTTGAAGATCCTAAGAACAAATATGTCGATATTTGTGTAAGAAATCCATGATTTGAGTGAAGGTGTGTAGAATGTTCAAATGTGGGATGAAAATACTTACCAAACGTGAGTGAAAAGCTCAATATCAGCCTTGAAATCTTTGAGTTTTAGAGAGGAAAAGTGAGAGAGATACGTTTGCTTTTTGGTGAAAGAATGAATATTGTGCGAGGAGAGATAAGGATTTTCCGGCCTTTGATCAAGATAACCTACTGGAGAAGAGTGTAAGAGGACAAATAGTTGACTAGCTAAAGATGAATAGTGACTGGAGGTTGTCATAGAGTGGGTATGGGAGATAGCTTGTGTCATTACTTTATGGAAAAGTCAACACTCATAATCAATATCTTGCACAAAAGATATTATTCTTAGATAAATATTTCCCCCAAAATGTAATTAAAATATGAATATATAGGGTCTTATATGTCAAAATATAAGTTTGGGTGAAAATCCCACTTTAAAATCATGAAAAACGGGCTTAAAACGTGAAGGTGGTCGAAAACCGGAACCAAGAAGCGAAGCTGCGAGGTTCGGTCTCTAAGAACCGAGAGGGAGGGCTCGGTCCGAAGGCGTCGCAGGCGAACTAGCTAATGGGAACCGAAAGCGAAGGCGGCAAGGAGCGAAGGAAAAGTAGTTTCGGTCCGAAGGATGTTTCGGTTCGCTCGGAAGTTCGGTTCGCCAGGGTCTCAGTCCGAAAGGGACATTCGGCTTCGGCTCTTAAGTAACTTCGGCTTCGGCTTCGGCTCTGATGGGGCCCTTCGGCTTCGGTCCTAAATAGCTGATTTTTGCATAAACATCCCGTTTTGAGCGGTTTTTGACTAAGTTAAGGGTCGGGATGCCTCGAGTGATTATAAAAAGTTTTAGAGAGGTTGTGAGAGAGATTTGGGAGAGATTTGGGAGAGAGAGTGATAGAGCGAGAGAGATTGGGAGAGACTTTGTTTGTGACTTTTGCGAGTGTTTAGCTTCGAAATGTAAGGTTTGTAAACCCCATTAAGCCTCGTTATGAGTGTTATACATCCCCGAAGGGTATGTATTAACGTTTTATCGAGTAGTTCCATTACTTACCCTGATTAGGGTTTAGATTTTTCTGAACACGTGAAGACTCAAAGTGATACTTTGCATTAAGATAGGGTGTTGTACAATAGTAACACAATGTAAACCCTAATATACAAGGGTTAATTGAGTTGACCGGTTTGACTTGTTCACTTTATTTGAGTTTGACTTGACCGGAAATTGACGGTTGTCATAGAGGTACCTCATGGATCAGCCGAATCTAAACATGAGGCAGCGTCGGTGGTTAGATGTGGTGAATGATTATGACTATAAGATCCTTTACCACCCGGGCAAGGCCAATGTAGTGGCCGATGCCCTGAGCCGTAAGGCAGTGGCGGCCCTGATACGAGATATGTGTCTAAGGATAACGATGATCACACCATTGCTAGAGTAGATCCGAGAGGCGCAGGTTGAGGGTATGAAGGAAGAGTGCCAGAAGAGTGAGCAGATAATAGGCCAGGTGACCTCATTTGATTATGACGGTTGTGGGCTGCTGACCCTGCATGGGAGGGTCTGGGTTCCGTACTAGGGTGGAGTACGATAGGTTCTGATGGATGAGGCCCATAAGTCGAGGTTCTCTATCCATCCCGGGGGCGACGAATATGTATTGGGATCTTTGCCTGTATTATTGGTGGCCCTGCATGAAGCGTGCCGTAGCATGGTACGTGGAGCGGTGCTTGACTTGCAGGAAAGTCAAGGCTGAACATCATCGCCCACACGGCAAGATGCAGCCGTTAGACATTCCCATGTGGAAATGGGAAGATATCACCATGGATTTCATCATCAAGCTTCCCAGGACCTCACGTTGAGCAGATTCGATATGGGTCATCGTGGATCGGTTGACCAAGAGTGCTCATTTCATCTCGATCCAGGAGAGTTTATCGGCTGAGAAGCTGGCTGAGATCTACGTACGTGAGGTAGTGGCACGGTATGGAGTGCCTGTTTCGGTTGTGTCAGACCGGGATGTTCGTTTCACTTCCAGATTTTGGAAGCGGTTTCACGACGAGATGAGTACTCGTATCCACTTCAGCACCGCTTTCCACCCTCAGACGGACGGACAGAGCGAGAGGAAGATTCAGACTCTCAAGGACATGCTGTGCGCATGTGTCTTGGATTTCAGTGGTAGTTGGGATAGGTATATTCCGTTAGCGAAACTTTCGTATAACAACAGTTACCACACCAGCATAGAAAGACCTCCCTTCGAGATGTTCTATGGGAGGAAGTGTAGGACCCCAATATATTGGGGCGAGGTCGGTAAGAGAGTCATAGGGAGTACTGAGGTAGTACTCAAGACTACGAAGAGGATCCAGCAGGTCCGGAGCAGGCTCCAGACTGCTCAAAGTCGGCAGAAGAGCTATGCAGACAAGCACCGTTCAGACTTAGAGTTTCAGGTGGGCGACATGGTCCTCATGAAGGTATCATCTTGGAAAAGGTGTCATCCGGTTCAGGAAGCGGGGCAAGCTGGGCCCCAGATACATCGGTCCTTTTAGGGTTATAGCCCGGGTGGGCAAGGTGGCATATCGACTGGATCTTCCAGCAGAGCTCAATCAGATCCACAACACTTTTCATGTTTCCCAGCTGTGGAAGTGCCTAGTGGATGACTCCGCAGTTGTGCCTCTAAGGGATATACAGGTTGATGATAGGCTGAACTACATCGAGAGACCAGTAGCTATTCTCGATAAGAAGATGAAGGAGCTGAGGAACAAGAGGGTTGAGCTTGTGAAGGTGCAGTGGCAGCACCACAAGGGCTCAAAATGGACCTGGGAGCCCGAGGAGGAGATGAGGGAACACTATCCAGAATTATTCGAGACAACAGCAGACTTCGAGGACGAAGTCTAAGACAAGTGGGGGAGAATTGTAACGCTTGATTATTGGTACGCATTTAAATAATAAATTATTCATTTTTGTTAAGCAACTCGACGAGTTGGTAGCTCCAAACTCGTCGAGTAGGGAGTAGAAGTGACGCGGGTTTTAAGCAACCTACTCGCCGAGTCGAGAGCCCCCAACTCGACGAATAGGGCTGCCAGAGTGAAACTCTAATTCGGGGTTTTGCACCCTATTTAAGCGTCTTAATCCCCACTTGCTGGCCTCCCTTACAGCCTCCAAGTCCTAAACCCTAAAACACGAAACCCTAGTACATTTTGAGAGCTTTTGGACCATCTTTGAGTGTATCTTGTGTGTTTGAAGCTTGAGGAAGGAAGGAGGAGCTTGAGGACTTAAGAAGAAGCAAGTAGATCCAGAAACTCCACCCTATTTGCAGCATTTTTAGGTAAGCAAGCCTCAACCTTGCTAATTGATTTATTAGATCTCTCCATCCTCACTTCTATGGAGTTTTGGGTCCAAAAACCTTGATCCTTTGGAAATGTACGACTCAAGTGGATATCCTTCCAGATCTAGGACCTTGAAGGGTTGTTATGGCATAAATGTGCAAAATTTATGCCATTGGATCCCCCATGCAAACTCTAAGATATTATTTTGACCTTTTAAGCTCCTAAAAGGCCATGCACGGAGTGAAAGGGGCAAGCCCGATGACTGTTTGTATGCTTGATGTCTTCGTGATACTTGCATGTGTCTTTTATGTGTTCTGGGCTGCGTTCCGATGCCGGGGCAAGCCCGATGAATGTCTAGCTTATATGTTATGTGTTATGTGTTCCGGACTTAGGTACGATGTCGGGGCAAGCCCAGGGAATGTTTATATGTTTATGTTATGTGTTATGATATGTGCTTGTTGATATGTTATATGTATACCAGACTTCGGTCCGATGCCGGACGGGGCCTGATGCCGGACTTCGGTCCAATGTCGGGCGGGGCCTGATTTAGCGGGCAAGGCCCAATGTATGTTATTATGTGATTATGTGTATGGTTTGTGTTAGTTTGGGGAGACTCACTAAGCTTCGTGCTTACATTTTTCAGTTTTGGTTTTAGGTACTTCCGCTAGTAAGGGGAAGAGCTCGGGATGACTGCATCTCACACACCACAACATCTTAGCTTGGGATGGTTTACTCTGATGTTTTGACATGTGATTGTGATACATTGACTGTTGTTATGATATTTTTTAGATACCCGACTTATGATTTTTATATGATGATGATATTATGGTTTTATTAATGATTTGAAAACACAATTTTTGGACCGCATTTTTGGGATGTTTCAACAATTGTGAATATAGACTTTGAATAACCGGTAAAGTTTGTTTTCCAAAGTCATTGTAAAACTGTGATATAATCAAACATTGGCCCTTAGATAAGTGATCAATTATTCCTTCGTTCTACAAGATGTCATACGGACACAATACATGGATACAAATCGATCACATAGTCCAAGATTTTGTTTCCCGATTTCCAATTAATGATGAGTGGATTCAAAATAATAATTGAACACATCAATTTAGTTTAAGAAAGGCCTTACACACGAATGTCAACATCCAATCACTGAGGGGCCCAAAGATATCGCTTTCTTGTTTAAGTAAAAGGAACGAATAAACTTTGACTATATAATCATAACCTTTACTTATCACGTCATACATGGAATCACAATTTATAGCATCCAGTTACAACTGCATTGATGTAAAACCAATGCTTAACATATTTTCAAACTATAATTTATATATATATATATATATATATATATATATATATATATATATATATATATATATATATATATATATATATATATATATATATATATATATATATATATCTTTTTGAATTATAGAAGATATTATCGTCTTAGAATTACTCGTGATTGAATCCATGAAGTAATCTCTAAGCGTGGGTTATCCAAAACTTAAAATCCCCATTTAAGCACTCATGAGTATAACAACAATCTTTATACCATGCCCAATCATCATGGACAATCTACTTGTAAGTCCCAAAAACTAGGAACCAACAAGTGATCAATGACCAAAAACAAGCTAGAATGATAAGAACAAGAAGCAGTAGAAGTAAGATGGATCCAAATTGCACACGTTTGTATTAACCGTAAACGTCAGGTACAATGGACTCAATACACACACTATGAACCATTAACTACTACTGACAACACTGACACTATTTATACGGAACATGAACCATAAACCCTGTTTACGGCCGTAAACGGCACAGGGACCGTAAACGCCATATGAACCGAAAACACTCCAACCGAAAACCCCCACCCAACCGTAAACACTAACAAAAACTATACAGATGAATGCCTAGAGCAAACCAACAAATCATGACCTTACAGTCTCCCCCTTGGTTTGAGGCTAGCATAAGCTCAATCCTTCTCAATGATAAGCACGTCTGACCTTCCCATTGCTCCCATCCATATTTTCTTGCTAATAATCTTTGCAACCATTCCTGTGAATTCTTTAGCAACAGGCTCTAGAATTTCAGTCCTGACCACAATCTGATGTTGGGCTAGGGTATGAATGTCGCATTCACCAAATTGCAAAAGATCCTTTGCTTCAACTAGTCGGAAAACGCCGGGTGGAAATTTGATGACTGCAGTGGTTGTCGCTTCATCATAGACCCAAAACTCCATATTGTCCAGAGATCCATCTTGGAAATGCTGAACAATAGGAATTTGGAGCAACTGCTTTTTAGGAGGCCACATCATAGGCTTTACTGTCTGATTGGTTTTGGGATTAAGGACGTCTTTGAATCTCTTGACAAATGACGCAGCAGTCTTCATTCCATCAAACTTCCTCTTCACATGATTCTCCAAGAAGCGTTTGAAATCAGTTGTGCGAGGATTATTTGACGGATTGTGAAAAGGAGCATCAACAAGTTCTCCAAGATCGACTCTGGTCCATGAGCAGAAGTCATTTTTGTAGTACTCCACCTTTCCACTCTTCCTCTTAACCACCCAGGCATTAAGTTTATCGTGAAATCCCCACATCAAGATTCCAGACCGGCCTCCGTATTTGACCCTGAACCGCTTTTTCTCGAGCTCCGTTACAGTTAGTTGAGGTTGATCTCCATGAACATTTTTGTCAGAGTTCTTCCTGAAGAGCAGACCACCCCTTCGCTAAGCAGTAACTTGTTTTTGAGCTTGCTTTAGAGTTATTCTTGGATAAGCTTGAGCAGGTTCACTCTCAAATCGATCATCGATACGGGTTGTTCTGACAGGTTGATCAACAGGAGGATCTTGAGCAGCTTGGGAAGGAGCACAATGAGAAGATTTTGCTGCATTTGGTTCAGCGACCGTTGTCTTGAATTTGTTTCCAAATTCACTGATTAGCTTGTTCTTCAGGTCGAAGTACCAAACAGATAATGCACCCAGATTTAGCTGCAAGTCAGAGATCTGTTTTGATTTTTGAATATTTTCCTTCTCAAGCTCGGAAACTCTGACGTCAAGAGTTCCTATCAAAACATCCTTCTCGATAAGCTTTTGATTTAGAATTTCGATCTCCTCCTTGAGCTCAAAAATTGTTGCGTCTTCTTTGTCTGAGCTCCCTGCACCTATAGATATACCCTTGCCCCTTGGTGCAGGATCAACATCCTCACGAGCCAGAAATCTAGCCAGCCGCTCAGAGGCTACATCGTGTGAGGGTGGAGGAGTTAAAGAGCCATCAGGAGCTGAAGAGCTCCCGGTTTCAAAGAAAGACCGTACGACACTTGGTCCTTAATTCACAACATGACAATCGGTTGGGTTAGGTTGGGATGGAGTATCAGATGTAGTAGGTTGTTGAACATTCTGAGCAGGTTCCCTGATGAGCACTCCCGGCCTTGGATACACTCTTCTCCTTTTAAGTGGAGACTGGGAGGCTTGAGTCTCATGAAGATCACTCGCAGATGGCGTAATAGCTGGAGTAGCATCTACTCGGGGAGGAATCCTTGCAAATGAATCCAGATGAGCAATAACATTGGCCATCTGATCGGTTGTTGGTGGTGGTACTTTAAGAACATTAACTTCTCCCCTGTCTCCGTTAAAGGATTTACAACATCATTGATGTTGTCAAAGAACGAATCGAGGTCGTCATTACTTGGCTCGAAATCTAAAAATAGATCATCATCATCATATCCCGACAAATCACCTTCATGATCCATACCAACTCCCTCTTCATCTTCATCATCACCATCATCATCATCATCATTGGCCTCCATATTCGTCATTGGCACATGTTCCTCAGCCACAATTGCAATAGGAGAAACAACATTTTCTTCATGATCTGAGACAGTGACAACATCATCTTCATCATCTTCATCGTCTGAAGTACTTTCTGATTCCGATGCATCACTAATCTCTGCAAACTGCCCAAACTTCTCCAGTGGGTACTTTCCTTGAAAATCAACTTTTGTACCCTTGCAATTTTGCTTCATTAAACCAAAGGTGTTTGCACCCAGAGATTTTAAATCCAAGGTTTCTCCACTTCTTACCAAATCTGGATATTTACAGTTGAAGATCATTTGAAGAAATCTTGGATACATCAAGAACTTGTCCTTCCTTTTCCCTTCTAGATTGCTATTCATCTCATTTAACACAAATGTTGAAAAGTTGAATTCAAGATCCATCACAAGAGCAGCAATAGCACTAGTGTTCAACAAGGAAATCTCATCAGCACCAGTCTTCCTGCCGGAGATGCAGATCACAAAGCAGTGAGCAAGAAAACGCCAGTAAGGCGGCAACAACTTCTTTAAGGTGGGTGGGAACACTCCTTCATAGCCCATCCTTTCAAGAATCTATTCGGTCTGTTCTATGGAAATTTCAGTTTGAAACCCTGGCTGGTCCTTGATTTTAAGCACTTCGCGAATAGTTTGCTCAGAGACCACAATGTTTCTTTCTTGAACAACAGATTCCACTATGTCTTCTCCAGTTTCTCCTTTATTCACTGAAGCTTTGTTCCAGAACTCCCTCACTAACTCTTGATAAATGATAGGATTTGTCTTGAACGCATGAGCAAGACATCATTTCTTAAGTCCATGAATCATAGACCTAAACTCTTGGTGTGCAGCTGGAGGATCTGAAACAAATGCAACGATGTTGTGGTTTTATGAAAATTTCAAGGCAACCATTTGATCTACACCAAACAGGCCAAGTGAGAAAATTAAGAATTTAATCAATTATAATTAAGTTTTCTCCATTAAAAGTTGATTAAGCTTCAAATTTAATTTTATTTAGATGAAAAACAGGTTTATGGTTGTAAAAGAGTTTACGGCCGTAAACAGGTTTACGACTGTAAACGAGTTTACGGCTATAAACAGGGTTTAAAGCTGTGAACTCGTTTGCCGCTGTAAACGACGATGAACTCTATTTGGCTACCGAATCCTGCAAAAACGATCGATTAAGGTTAGATTTAATCAGTGTAGGGTTCGCCATTCTTGTACCTGTAAAGATCGAGAACCAATTTTAGACAAAGAAAGAAATAAGAGGGTTTACGACTGTGAACTCGAGAGAGAAGGAAGAGGTGTTTGCGGCTGTAAACGTGAAAGTGAAGGGAAGGAGTGTTAGTAGCCGGAAATCCTCCCTTATATACATGGACCGTATCCGGCCCACTACCCATGGGCTGTAAACCAAAAAGCTTCAAGCCCAAACCCAATACATCCAATTTTAATTAAAATGAAAAATATTTTGAAGACTTAAAAATTAAAATTAAATAAAAATAAAATAAAATCTAAAAAAATTAATTTCAAACTAATATTATAATTTTTTAATTTTTTAATTTTTAGAAAATAAAATAAAATAAAATAAAGTAAAATAAAATAAAATGTCTCTAAGATCTTTTCACCACTTCAAAATTTTATAATTTTGGGATCAAAGTTTTGAGACAACCTTAACCTGTTTTTCAGTACCTTCACATTCATGAATAGATCTGGTCAATCGTCGGTATTGCGGTCCACTTAAACATGAAAAATTGTGACAGATTTGGACAAACTACAAGCGACAAGACTTTTGACCCTATGATCCTAAATAATATTCCTGCAGGACCATTTAGCTGACGACGACCAAGGATATTGTTGTCCACCTAAATTTAGCAGCGAGATCTACAGAAAACCTATTAAATGTTCAATTTTAGATGTACTAGGATGTGTTTCCCACTTCCTGATGTACCCCGGTAATCAAGAACTTCCAAAGTACTCCTTATATTAGATGAGCAGACAATTATTAAGGAAGAAGATAGATTTAGAAATGCATATGTCGTATTCCCTGGTCGGATATCTTCCAATCACGCAGAGAGATTAACATATGACTAACTGAATTAGAGGGATTGAGAAATAGAATTTAGCATATGCTGTATTCTAGTTCGGATAAAATATTATCACGCAAAGGAGACAGCATATGACTAACAGACAGAAAGAACTGCATATAGAAGGAGATGCATAGAGATAGAGTTGCATATGTTGCAGTCCAGGTCGGATCTCTTCCAATCACGGAGAGGAGGCAACATATGATTGACAGAAAGAAAGCAAGAAAATAATCTTCTACAGACCTACTTTATCGGAATTCCCCAGTCACCCTATCAGTACCGGAATTAAGGACATGAGACCATACATCAAGGAAAAGTTAATCCACAATTCTAGATACATATTACTTTAGTGTATCTCGCAAGTTTCCATGTATATCTCACTGCTCAATCTATCCGAGCGTCGTATTATCAGACCAAACAGAACTAACTACGTCCACAAAGTCAAGTCCTTTCAGTTGTCAATCTATGTCAAGTCCTTTTTGAATTTTTCGTGCCTACCAGCGCATTGAACACAAAACCTAGACAATTCAGATTTAGTACTTTACACAAGTTAAAATTGCATTCACTTGTTTGATATCACTTCCCAATTGGCACCTGTAAACGAGCCATCACGAGACAATATTTTTGGAATTTTGTTTTATAATTTTTTTGTGTTTTTATTTCTCCCCCTAAATTTGTGCATAGGAGAGAAAAGAAAATAAAATGCACAAATTTAAACTATTTTAAAACAAAATCAGCCTTCAAACTGTATCCTTTTCAGAAAGCTCACAAGCACATCGAATACCAAAAATTGACACCCTCCCGATGTTGATTTCCTGTCAAGCTCACATCCTCCATAGTTACCGTCAACAAATGCATATAAATCGAAATCGGGATTTTTAGGATGCCAAAGACCCAATTTAGGGCTACCTTTGAGATACCTAAAAATCCTTTTGACAACAATTAAATGAGAGAGTTTAGGATTAGCCTGATAAGGCGCGCAGTGACAGGCTGTAAACCTGATGTCGGGTCTGCTGGCCGTTAGATACATCAGGGAACCAATCATCGAGCGGTAGTCAGTTTGATCAACAGGCTCCCCCTCTGGGTCGTGAGACAACAATGGTCTTTCTGCCATTGGAGTTAATGCAATCTTTGAATCTTTAAAACCAAACTTCTCCAACATATATTCAACGTATTTGCCTTGATGTAACAAGATTCCGGCTGAATATTGTCTAAGTTGAAGCCCTAAGAACATGGTCATTTCTCCCAACGAACTCATCTCAAATCTTTTCTTCATGACAGTCTCGAACTCTTTGCACAGCTTGGAACTTGTCGACCCGACGATGATGTCGTCTACATAGATCTGTACAAGAATCAGGTTGGCACCAACATGCTTGATGAACAAGGTCTGATCAATCGTCCCCCGTGTATACCCATGCGCGAGCAAGTGCTCTGTAAGAGTTGTATACCAAGCTCTGGGAGCCTGATGTAACCCATATAAAGCCTTGTCCAACTTGTAGACATGATTCAGAAACTTGGAATTGACACCAGGAGGTTGATCAACATAAATTTCTTCTTTCACAGCACCATACAAGAAGGCGGTCTTGACGTCCATCTGATAAACAATAAAGTTCATGTATGAAGCATACGCAAGGAATATACAAATTGCTTCCAATCATGCAACTAGAGCATATACTTCCATGTAGTCGAGACCCTCTATTTGCCGGAATCCATGAACGACCAATCGAGCCTTATTTCACACAATCACCCTAGAATCGTCTTGCTTATTTCGAAAAACCCAACGCGTGTCTAATGACTTCTTGCCCTTCGGTAATTCAACCAGCTTCTAAATACCCAGTTTTTCAAATTGGTTTAGCTCTTCGTGCATCGCATCAACCCAACTCGGTTCATTCAACGCCATTGCCACATTCTTGGGTTAAATCTGAGAGATAAAGCAAGAATAGAGACATGTATTGACATCTCCACTCTGACTTCTCGTTTTAAAGCCTTCACCCGGTGTGCCGATGACATTTTTGATCGGATGATCGCGTTGAATTCTAGATGGGATCTCTTGGCTGATATCATTGATTGTGATAGGAAGATTATTGATGTTGACAAAACCGTCGTCTGCTGAGTCACTCACCTCAGAGGATCTAGGACCGTGAGAGGTACTCGCCACATATTCGTTCAAAATCGGTTCAGGAAAGAGAAGCTCCATGAAAGATTGAGTAGCAGCGGAAGTATCCCTTGTCATGATCTCTCTTTCTTCGGGTGATAGGGGAGCAACATCAGCATCGGAACATGTTCCTTGAGCTGGTGGAGAAGATGAGGTACTTGGAATAGCAACATCCACTAGAGCAGACTCAGGAGTCACCATGGAGGTCTGTAAACAACTTCATCCTCTTCATCGTCAACAATTGCACTTAAGCGAGAGCAAGAACCTGAAGCATTATCAGAATACACATAAATGGATTTAAACAATGATGCATAGTCAAATAACCAATCAGGTCCAACTCTCGCATCTGTCTCATTCTCCTCCAGCCAACACACGTCATAAGATTCCACTATGTTCTTGGTGACTTTTTTGTATACACGGTAAGTTGTACGCACGGTATATCCCACAAAGTAGCAGTCATCGGCCTTCGAGCTGAACTTGGGGTTGGATTCGAGGTGAAGAAGGGTGCAAGGACATCCAAATATTTTAAAGTGTGCAACTGATGGCTTGTGATTGTAACAAGCAGTGTTGATCGCCTCATCCCAAAAGAAGACATGTAATTTAGAATCACGGAGCATCGTCCTTGGGGCGTCCATCAAAGTACGGTTCCGCAACACCATTTTGTTGAGGTGTCCAAACAACACTATATTGACGCAAAATACCCTTTTCGGCACAAAAGTGGTCCAGAACAGCATTCTTAAACTCCGTGTCATTATCCGTTCTAAGCGCCTTCACCTTTTCATTCGTTTGATTCTGTCAATCATCATAATGAACTTCTTGATCAAGTTATCTATCCCACTCTTGTTGGATAAGAAGAAAACCCATGTAAACCGTGAGTAGTTATCGATCACAACCAGGCAGTAAGAACTTTTGTTGATGTTGAGAACATTGACTGGACCAACCAAATCCATATGCAACAATTGGAGAACCTTCCTGATTGAATTAACCAACTTTGGCAAATGTGGCTTGCGATGATGTTTTCCCTAAGCACACGCCACACACTTTTCAATGGTTATAAAGTCTTTAATTGGAAGACCACACACTATTCCATGTTTAGAAAGACAATTGAGATTCTTGGCATTAGCATGGTCGAGACGAGGATGCCAAAGCATCACATTGTGTTTGGAGACTTTGGAGAAAAGACAGGTGACTTGTTCAGGAATATTATGATTCATGTCTATAACATAGGCATTTCCTTCTCGTTCATATTTGATTAGGATCCATTCTTCAGGTATAACAATTCCAGGCTTCAGAATGAGACACTCTTTATTCATTAAGTGAGTTGAAAAGCCTTTGTCACAAATATGCGATACGCTCAACAGACTGTGTTTTAGCTCAGGAGCGTAGTTAACATTCTCAAAGCTTAGCACACCATTTGCCACTGTACCCTTTTGAGTGATCCTCCTTCCTTCTCCTCCCGTAAAGGAAACAAACCCCCCATTAAAGTTCTGAATGTCTTGCAATTGGGAGATGTCTCCTGTCATGTGCCTGGAACAACCACTATCGACATACCACGATCTGACTATATTCCTCTGTAGCTGTTCCTGCACGATGTGCGAGATTAATTAGATTTTGGAACCTAGGTCATAGAAACCTTGGATTTTCCCTTGTTAGCAACAAAATTGACTTTTTCACATTTTGAATCAGATTGATTTCCAGAAACATTTAAGGAATGCTGAGGTGATTGGACATTTGAATGTTTGGGCACCCATTTGAAATTAGGTTTAGAAACATTTGCAGATGATTTTGAAATTCTTTTCTTTGATTTTGATCCTATTGGATTTTCATCTAAAATTAGTCGAAGACGCAGACGATGACTTTGACAAAACCGAATTTGGCATAACCATTTTCGGTCTTGTTAAAGGATTTGTTGCATTCTTGTTTGAAACCTGTTTGTTCTTTTCTACATTAGCCCGATTTCTTTCTTTATTGATGTTCCAATCACCATCAACTGAATGAGATCTCGAGGATTTTCTCCTAAGAGATCTTCCTCGTGACTCATTCACTCCCCTTTGAGTATAAAAAGGAACAAATGCACGGTTTTGGCAGTTTCGTATAATATGACCAGGGGTTCCATATTTGAAACATGTCTGTTTCTTTGCATAAAAATTGTTACCGCTCTTTATTGGTTTAGTGACTTTATTTCGTTCTTTAGTTTTCCCACATGTGCATGTGCATGATTCAGAATAAGTGACTGGGTTAGGTGACGTACATGTGCCAGTGACAGATTCATGAGATTTAGATTTATCAGACACATCACCACACTGTTTAGAAACATCTGAATCATCAGTGTTCACAACAACATCATCAGAAACCAAAACATTAGTTTTCAAATTTGAAACAAAAACATCAGTATTCATAACAGAAACATTAGATTGCAACACAACATTATTATTAGAAAAACTTTCTCCAACCGCTTGCTTGCCTTGGTCTAAGGGTAAATCTGCATGTAAATCAGAAACATTATTATCCTTTACCCTATAACTACTTTCTGGCATGAACACAACAGGTTTGCCATATTCTAAATGTGCCTCTCTATCCATTTCTTCATGAGTCATAGGGATAGACAAATAATTGTGATTAAAAGGAGGAGGAACACTATCGTGTCCTAGACCCTTTTTCTGGTTATCCTTAAACTTTAATTGTTTCTCAATCATGGATTCGACCTTTTCACTTGACACATCAAACTTTCTGAAATTAAATTCTGCATTGTTAAACTTATTTTTCAAAGAGTCAAGCTCGACAATCAAATTGGCAAGTTGTTTAGTAACATAATCATAATTCACACACTTATTACTATACTCTTCCTAAAGTTTCCTAAAGTCCTTAGTCTTGGCCTCTAATTGTTCTCTCAAGGGTTTCTGGCATTTCATAAGGGTATATCCTTTGTACATAAGGTCCTCATTTTCTCTAGTCAATAACTCAATTTGTTCATGCAAAAACTTAATAGTATCAATGCATTTTTGAGAACAAGAATCTTCACTAACCTCTTTCTTCTCAGGCTCAGGTGTGGTAGATACCATGGATGCAAATTGTAGCTGCATCATTTCTTCTTCAGGATCTTCTTCAACCTTTTCTTCAGGAGATTCACTAATCTGTGCTAGGTGAGCATTCTCCGGTCCTAAAATGTTCAGTGCATGAATTTGATCCTCCCAGCCAAACATCTGAGCCACAACTGCCAAATTTGCAGTTTCATTGTTGGATGCTGATCCTCTGTTGTTCATCACCGGTACTATCGTCCTATCATGATTCTCTCTCCTATCTGGCTTCGAACAATCACGAGCAAAGTGCCCTGGCTCGTGACAGTTGAAACATCTCAGCTTTCCTTTATTATACCCAACCTTCTTTTCTCCGTTCATTCCCCAGTTGTTCTTTCATGTTTTCTTGGCAAATTTTTTGGCCCTAAACACTGCCATAGCAATCTGCTAGGTAATATCCATTTCCTCAACGTCTTCAGGGTGAATCTGGTCAAGGTCAACAAAGGAGATTTGGGGAGGCAAGTCTCCAGCTATGAAGGCATTGTAGCAGTTTACAAGACCAGATGCTAATGCCATATTTTCTTCTGTTTCTTTTCGAGTTAAAACATTTGTAGGAGCTTTGGAAGAGGAGGCTGAATGTAGGTAAGGCATGGATGATTGAGTAGCATGGAACTGTGGATGTGGTGCGGAGAAAGGTAGAGTTTGTGTAACACTGAAAGCTTGTGATTGTGGAACTGTAAATGATGAAAATGCATTATTTGATGAAATTCCCAAATTGGCTGTTGAGTAGGAGTTCACATGGTTTATCTCTCTTTGCTTGTCATCCAATTCGTAGGCTTTAATGATAGCCATTGTTTCCGCCAGAGTGAGCCGATTGAGATCTTTTGTTTTCTTGATAACTGAGACGTTCATGTCCCATGATTTGGGAAGATAATTCAATAGTTTCTTGTTGATTTCTAAACGTGGCACGAAAATTCCGGCAGAACTCATTTCTGTGGTGAGAGTGATAAATCTCTGCAGTTGGACCTCCAGTATTTCTCCGAGAACATGATTAAACATATTGAATTTTTGTCGAAGCATGTCTTGTCTTCTTTGTTTCATGTCTTCATTGCCCTCATAAACCTCTATTAATGCTTCCTAAAGTGCCTTAGCTGAGTCATACTCTGGAACCTTGAGCAATATCAGGTGATAGAGCCATAGTTAGGGTTGCCAGTGCCTTTTCTCGTTCTTCAATTTTCTCAAAATCTTCATCCGTGAAATCTTTCAATGGTTTGTCAACTATCACTCCATTTGCAAGAGTAGTGGTAATCCTGACAGGGCCTTTAAGAATGCTGCTCCATACTTTGAAGTCTTTCATTTTGATGTATTTTTCAATTCTGTATTTCCATTCAGGAAATCCTTCGGCATACAGTAGACGTGGGATTCTTGTGGTAGTTCCCATGATTGAATCCAACTCCTGATGAATTGCACTGTTTTGGGGTTCCATTTTTTTTGTTTTTGAATATATTTTTTTCAAATAAAAATGCTAACAATCAAATGGGTTTACAGTCGTAAACGAGGTTTACAAGTGAGAACAGCTCATAGCTAGGTTTACGGTTAATCAAGGGTTTACAGTCAACACTGATTTGCGGCGGAGAACAGTTTGCGGCCGTAAACGATCAAATTCATGTTTACAGCCGAAAACTCAAACAGTTTACAGTCGAGAAAACGTTTACAGCTGTAGACACAAGTAGTTTACAGCCGAGAATATGTTTACAGTCGAAAACTAAAGTGGTTTACAGCTGTCACACCCCGCTAAAGCGGAAACACAGGGCGTGGCAGTACAAAGGGTTTCATAGCAAAAGTTAAAAGACAACACCAACCATAGTATTAAAAATCATTACAAATTTACAATAGGTTTGAACAACTTTTAAAAGAATTACAATGTAAATTGAAATACAACATATGCGAATGCTCCTAAAAGTGATGTGTCCCTAAGTGTCACTTACTTGATGATTCCTGAAAAAGCATGTAAAACGAGCGTCAACTATAAAAATAGTTGGTGAGTACTCACAGATTAAAATAATAATATTGGTTTCATGAATCGAAATCAAGTTTTGATAAAAGTTTCCATAAATGAAAATATATTGTTAAAATGAGTAATCAAGTTCATTGCTACAAGGAGAAAACAATTTCATTGCTAAAACATGTATATAAGTTTCCAATAATAAAATTTCGATGTTGTAATGAGAAACAAAGTTCATTGCCATAATTAATAAACAAGTTTATTGCCATAATTAATAACAATTTTTTTTGTATGTGTATGAGCAAACAATGAGTTCCCAAACAAGCCTATGACTGATGCCCTATCAAGATCTATGCTTATCGTTCCATGGATTATATGGTATCATGCACTCCAGCAATCGGGCGAGTGAGGAGTTGTCAATTCCTAATAGCGCTATCCATAATGACCAGTGGCTCAAAGAGTTAATTGTTGGATTAAAGTATAAAGGGAAGGGACTAAAGATGATAAGGCCTCATGTTTCAAATTGCATAAACATACATAGCAAAATATAGCAATCATGTTTGATACAAATCAATTTAAATACAACGAACAATAAACAGTTTTTCGGACATGCTTTTCCACCCCAAAACATAAAAACCGAAAATAGGGGGAGTCGTGAATACTCACAATATGTATTGAGATGATGCAAATAGTGTCTTGAACTACGCTCCACTCGTACCACTATCGTTTTCCTATAATAATGGTATTCACTAGTGAGTCTCTATTCGAAATCTAACACTAGTCTACTTACTATTACAATAGAATTATGCCAATATTGTGTCAAAATTTAATATTGATAAGTTACAAACATTTTTCTGTGAAAATTAAATTTCAATGAATCAATTGTTATATAACAATTTAAGTGAAAAAATTCTCATTATTGAAATGCTAATATTTAACATTTTAGGAGGTGTTCCAATGATTAAATATTTAAAAACCAAGTCAATTTAGTTGTAAAAATTCCCAAACTTTGCATTTCAAATTTAATTGAAGTCAAAGACCTTAAGATAAATTTTCCTGAATTTTTGATTTGTCTAACTATTTTCCACCATTTTAATTCCTTGAATGATCGTAAAATCATGGAAAAATAGTAAGTTATCATGAAAAAATCTTATAATTTTTGTGTAACTGTTTTACATTGTACATAATTTGTGAAAAATAATAAAATGTGTTTTCAAACAGTTTAACATGATTTTTCTGATTTTTGGGTATTTATTCTGTCAAAATAGAGATAAATAGAAAACAGTTTCCAAAATTACCCAAACTTTTTGTACTTGTGTTATTAGACATATACAATCTGGGAAAAATATAAAAGTTGGTTTCCATGCAGTTTAGATATTTTTCTTGATTTTACTCACTTAAATAATCATTAATTCGTGAATTATTATTAAACTGTTAAAGTAAATTACCAAAATTTTGGTAAACTTTATTTACAGTGTACATAATCAGGGAAAAATACCAATGATGATTTTTATATAGTGTAATCTGATTTTGTGGATTTAAGTTTATTTAATCTTAGAAAATAGGGGAAAAATAGTATACTGAATAGAAAAACCATCCAAATTTTTATTCAGAGGTTGAATATATTTTAAGGTCTTCTGGTAAATTTTCATGAATTTTGGATGAGTAAAACTATTTTCCCATTATTAGTCTATTATAAATACAAAAATCGGGGAAAAATAGTTATGCGTTATAAAAAATTCTGAAATTATTTGTCTGAGTCTTCCACATAGGGTAGAAGCTGCGAAAATTATTATATAGACTTTTAAAATTCCTTAAAGTGGTTTTATGATTTATTTGAATAAAACAAAAAGAAAATTCAAAACCATAGCAAACAGTAACAAAAATCAATGAAACTCACTGAGATGTCCTAATTCACTTTAGGGTTTATCCAAGAATTTAACTAGGATTTATAGACTTCAAAAAGTATTTTATATGAATTATTGCCCTATTTTCTTGCAATAATTATAATAATTCGAGAAAAATTAATTATTTTCTGAAAATTTTCGAACATTTCATTTTGTTGATGGAATTCTGGGAAAAATCGGATTTGGTCAGAAAAGAAGTTTTAGATATTTATTTGGGAATAAATCCTTTGTGAACCTATTTGAATGCTTTTTAACAACAAACTTTGATAATCAAGCCTCTAAGCTTGAAGGTCATCACATGCATGTTGGTTTTTGGGTGAAATAATATCACCATAATCATAAAAATCGTGGTTATGAACATGCATGTGAATAATCTCAAAGAAAATGGTTTATGGAAAAGAAGAAATAGTAAAACTTGAAGGAATAGTGAAGTAGAAATCGATTTTACCTTCAAGAACACCACAATATGATGAAGATTTCAAGTTTGAGGAGTGTTCTTGGGTTTGTTTGCAGGAAAATTTCGTGGTTCTTAGGGGGAGGAAGAGATAAAATGTGTGTGAGAGTGTGAGAGAGAAATGAAGTGTGGAGAAAAGGATAAATGATTTATATTTTTGGGGAAATAGAGTATTAGGGTTTTCAAGTAAGAGAGAGAGGAGAGAGGTCCGAAATTTTTGAGGTATAATACCATCTTTCTCTTTTTATTTTATAAAAATTTCAATTACTTTATAAAAATATTAAACTTTTTATAAAATATACACCCTAACCTACTTTTTATTCATGAAACCTTGATTTTTGATTTATAAATTAAGGGTAAATGTAAACGAGTTAAATTTTATTTTCCTTGAATGCATTTTCATAATTTTAATTATTATAAAATCAAATTATAAGGTTCATAACTATTTTATAGAATTTTTAGGGTTAAATTTTATAAATTTAGGTTTTTGGGGCATTTAGGGTTTTTGAGAGTTTGTAAATCTTTGGATATTGAAATAAATAGAATCTTTGAGACTTCAAACTATTTTAGAGTTTCATAACTATTATTCAAATTAGAAATAATGTTTGTAATTTATTTTTATTGGTTTATTGGCATTCTATGTAGTGATTCCGAGATTCAAGCGAAATGGAGGAATCAAGTATACTAGCCCTAGTTTTCAACTTTAACTTAAGTTCCTACGAGACTCAGACCTAATTTATACCACTAGGTCAAGTGCATGATGTGTGTATATGATTCATGAAAAGGTGTTCGAGTCAAAGAGTGACCCGAATATGGATAGTCACTACAGTTAAGTAGTTGTAGAATTTGCATATCAATGTGAAATCGAAGTACACTGTCCATCGTTCCTAATTGTTTCCAAGTTTCTAGTAGGTTATAACTTAGCTTCTAGTTACTAAGTCTAGTATGTGTTGTGCCTATATGTGCAACTAAGTTTAGTCAAATCTAGAACCAACTCGAATTTTGACAGTTGTCACAACAGCCGAAAATACCCTGGTTTTTTGACGAAATGAACGATTTGCAATAGATTTTCGATCCTTTTAGCCTTGAATTCACAATCAGCAACAATAACCCAACAACAACAACAATAGCAATGAACGATTTGCAATATGAAGCTTGAACAACCCAGCCGAAAACTAAGCTTGATCAGTTTTTGACACTAGATTGGCTCTGATACCAATTGTAAGTCCCAAAAACTAGGAACCAACTAGTGATCAATCACCAAAAACAAGCTAGAATGATAAGAACAAGAAGGAGTAGAAGTAAGATGGATCCAAATTGTACACGTTTGTTTTAACCGTAAATGTCAGGTACAATGGACTCAATACACACACTATGAACCGTTAACTACTTCTGACAACACTGACACTATTTATAGGGAACATGAACCGTAAACCCTGTTTACGGCCGTAAAGGGCACATGTACCGTAAACGCCATATGAACCGAAAACACACCAACCAAAAACCCCCACCCAACCGTAAACAATAACAAAAACTATACAGATGAATGCCTAGCCCAAACAAACAAATTATGACCTTACACTACTAATACTCTATGATAGTCTTAAATCATTACTTACTCCCAAAAGTATGATTGTTTGTGGAGTTTCGAGTAAATTAATTACTCGGGAAGAAACACACAATAATAAACTAATTATATATGGTATCATACTCCTAAATATAAATAATCCCTATTATCTAATCATCTTACAATTACAGGTTTATTGATTGTATGAATGTTTCGGGGCTATCGACTTAACAAGTAAACTTGTCAATATTTCTCATGTCAAATTCTCTTAGAATGCATATCAAGTTTTCCTTTGGTCATCATTATTGTGAACGAATCATCAAGAAGCTACTCACTTCACAAATAGATCTCCATCCTCAAGCCTTTTCTTAGATGTAGTGGAATTTCCTCCTTCTGTACATTGATCTTAAATGGTCTCAAGAATCATTAGTCAATACAACTGCACCTTTACAGAATATTTCTAATGGCAATTTGTTACTAAGACAAGTCCAAGGCCAACTATGTAATCTGACTCATACTGTTGATTCTATCACCATTTCCAACATGAAACCTTTTATGTTACCGCCATACAATTCAAAATGAATGTCCATTTAAACTATGACTTAGACTTATAACTAAAAATTTGTGTTACATATCTTTTCTTAACCATGGTCTCTACCGTGTACAAGAAACTAGTCCTTGGTATTTCTTAAATACCTCAGAATGCCCTTGACAATTGTCTAGCGATTCAATTGAACAAATTCCTGATACAATCTCGTGATGTTCAAAACATCCGAGACATCAGAATGAGCACAATTCATAGCGTACATGATCGAACTTATATCTGAATCATATGGAACTCAAATCGTCCTATCATTTTCACGACTAGAACAAAACTTTGAGATTCACTCAAGTCCTTGCTATGATGCATATGATCAATTCTTTTCTTGGAATTTTCCATGTTGAAACCTTTCATCACATTATGCTTTTAATGAGTCCTATTGAAAATTTTATTCTATACTTTTAGATCCAAATACAAAGAAGACAACGACGCTCCCACTAGATTTTGCATGTACTTAAGACTCATCTGGACTACTAAAAAGACAATACTCTTTGACTATTCTCACAGAAGCACATATTCCTTGTCATACGATGCTCGTCTAAATCTATAAATAGACTTCTCAAGCTTACACGCTTTATTTGAACACTTTCAGATTGTGTCATACATCCTTCGAAAGTTTCATGTCAAGGAAATTCATTTTAATATCCATTTTACCATATCTTATAATCAAATAAGGCAACAATGGTAAGAACCAAATAGACCATTCTCAGCTACTGGTGAGAATGTTTTCTCATAATCAATTTCTTGAGTCTGAGTGAAACCCTTTTCCACCGTAATAGCTTTGAATGTGTGTACATTCCTATCCATATTATCCTTCACATTGAAGATCTAATTTCAACCCACTATCATAAGACTAGGTTTTAGATCAACCAGTTTCAAACTTGGTTATCGTTCATGGACTGGATTTCACTATCGTTAACTCTTTTCATTTGCCAGCCTCAAGGGCCATCAATACTTCCTAGTAGCTATTAGCTTATCCAAATTTACCAATGTTTTACCACTAGCCAAAGTGTCACCTTCCACAGTAATATGAAATTCATAAAACTCAGGAGGTGCTCTAACTCTACTAGATATGTGAAGAGGTAAGGCAATGTCATTTGAATAAACTAGTATTTCAACCTCAATTTGAGAGCTAGTACCAACTATAGGTTCATTATCGGTCATATCTCAAATTTCTTCAAGGTCAATATGACTCCCACTGACTTCTTGACATATATATATATATATATATATATATATATATATATATATATATATATTATATTATATTATATTATATTATATATATATAATATCCAAAAAATATGACCATAAAATTTTTCGTTTTTAAATTAATAAATCATTAAATCATATCATTTTCATAAAACCAAGGTAATCAAAGTTTTATCAATACATCATCATTATCAAAGTAAATCACAGAATGCGGAAACATGTGGTGTGTGCTCTGCAATCATCCCAAGCTCTTCCCTTTGAAAATAGAAGTACCTGAAACATAAACTGAAAACCATAAGCACAAAGCTTAGTGAGTTCCCTATATACCAAATACCAATACATATATTTGCCATGGGCTACCCCCATGGTCTGACATCCAAGTGTCATGGGCTACCCACGTGGTCTTTCCTTGAAAAGCCACGGGCTACCCCTATGGTCTGACATCCAAGTGTCATGGGCTACCCCCATCGTCTTTCCTTGAAATGCCATGGGCTACCCCCATAGTCTGACAGCCAAGTGCCATGGGCTACCCACATGGTCTTTCATGCAAGTATCACAGAGACAACTAGCATTCCACATAACAAGTAATGGGCCGGAATTTGTGCCTTCGACACATGGACATAGTGAGAAAACTCACCTCGCACTGTCGAATCTCACTGAAAGAATCTATGGCTGTTGGCCCACTAAAATCCCCGTGCTATCAATCATAAAATAATCATCCAATCAATAATTGGATCATGACTCACCCTACGAGTCCAAACTTGGGTAATAGACCTTTTTACCCTTCCCTATACTTGGCTTAAGGCCCAAGTCCAAATGTACAAAGGCCTAATTTTCCAACATAATCACTCAAGGCCCAACTATGGCCCAATTCTCCAAATTGGGCCCTAGAACCCTTTATGGGCCTAGAATCCAAAGGAGCCCAAAAGATACCAACCAGAAGCCCAAAAAGAATCTAATGAACCATAAAGGCCCAAACTAAGAAAACGCAACAATGGCCCAAACCTCAAAATCCCAAAACGATCCTCTTGGAAGTACGCCCAACGTGCTCGTGACGTACGCCCCGTGTGCTCGACCACGATTCACAATGTACAACTTCCTGATGCACGTTCCTCACATTACGCTGAGCGTACCTCCTCGTACGCTCAGCGTACTAGTGAGGAATCCAAAATCCAACATTTTGCTCTTAATGGGTTAAGACAAGATGTCCTAAACATAGATCTGGTCCCTAGCCAAGGTCTTAACCATTAAAGTTTCCAACTTTGCTCACAATCACGACTTAATGGGAGTCAACACTTAAAAAGGAACTTAATAAGAGCTTAATACATGCATGGACCAAAACCTTTCATAAAGTTTCCACTTTTATGAACTAGGGACCTTGGTGGAGCTTAGATCTAACATCCACTACTTCTCGAGTAGATTAGAAGCTCACCTTTACAACAAGGGACTCAAAAAGGCCAAAGAAATCCATCAAAGTAGATCTAACCAAAAAGATCATCAAGGTTAAAGCTTTTTACCTTAAGAAGCTTGCAAATGGAAAGATACTCCTGGATCTAGAAGCTCAAGCCACACCTCCAAATGATTCTCTTCTTCTTATTCTTCTTCACAAAACACCCATCAAGCACATACCAAGCTAAAAATCACCAAATTGCACTTAGCATCTAATTCTAGGGTTAAAACTGGATGGAGGTTGAAGGTATTAAGGTTTGGTGAAGAAAAATGAGCTTAAATAGGGTCCAGAGCCCTAAAATAGGGTTTGCATGAATCTGGACTATGCCTCACGTACTCCTAGTACGCTTAGCGTACTCCTCTCAAGTTCGCGATCCTTCGCCTTCATACACCCAACGTACACCGAGGTATGCCCAACATACTTACCTTCGCATCAGTATGCCCTACGTACTCCCTATGTACGACCCGCATACTAGGGTTTTGCCTTAAACCTTGCAACCTTCCGAAGGCCATAACTCCTTTGTTATAAGCCCGATTCTGACGATCCTTATATCCACGAAGAGGCAACGAGATGCTTTACACTTCTATCAACTTGTACCCACCTTAAGATTTACCGAACAAAAATCTAATTTCCATGAAAGCCCAAGCTGACACTCTACCAAGATACCCCTTGGCTCCAAAACACAAACCGAACACCCGGATCATCTAAATTACGTCACCTACAGCTAATTGGGAAACGCTTTGGGACTCGGCGTTACAACTCTCCCCCACTTAAATTAGATTTTGTCCTCGAAATCATTCCTTACCATCCCAAGCACCAGACGGGTTAAGCAACTCAACCACAACCATGAGATACAACACCCTTCCCAAAGGCTACCAAGCCCAATCCTAACATGGCTCTCCAAACCTGAATATGAATGAACCGTTTCCTAACCTAAAACAATCCCAAGCAGAATAGCCATATCTACTCAACATGAAACCTGAAGCCTCGAATTGGTCTGACTCCCTGACAGACCGCCCGCACTGAACCAATGCTAATTCCATTCCACTTATCCATCAAACTGACTACTCAACTTATGATTACCTGAGGTTCCCACTAGAAAACAAAATAATAGACTATACGCTGCTACCGACAACCTCTTACTTGACCGAAGGGATTAGATATTCCTTTGAGAGAAGGCTCATCCTGATGATAACAATTCCATGAATATAATGAGTAACACAAGACAAACTGGAAGAGAAACATTCTGTTGTTGAACAATGTGACATCCATAAAAATCCATAAAAAATTTTAACTTTTTCAAACATCAAAAAACCACCATTTATTACAAATTGTTCTCAAAATAGTTCAAACATCAGATTATCCCAGAAATCATATCAAAATGTGAGGAGGTGCACGATCAAGCCTTCGATCATCTGAAGTACCCGAAATAAAATCCACAATTGTAAGCCCGAAGCTTAGTGAGTTTCCCCCAATATACCGATACATAACAAACAATACACATAATAACAACAACATGTAATGGGTCCACAACTCTACATACTGGTTTACCCCTGAGCCCACAGTATGAGTCTGGCTTGCCCTCCCTAGCCCTCAGCTCATATCTGGCTTGCTCTCGAGCCCACAACATAAGTCTGGCTTGCCCTCGGGCCCACAACTTATTTTTGGCTTGCTCCGTCACTCCTCAGACTGGAATACAAATGATTAGCCCTCAGTATGAGTCTGGTATGCTCTCCTTGGCCCTCAACTCGCATCTGGAATGCTCATGAGTCCTCAGTATGAGTCTGGCATGCCCTCCCTGGCCCTTAGCTCATATCTGGCATACTCTAGGGTTTGTTGGCTACAGCACGAAGCAGTACAACCTCAACCCAACCCACACGACATGTAGACATGTAACAGATAAATGCACATACAAATAATCAGATAGTATCACAGGTAGTCCTACATATCTACCAGACTAGCATATCAAACTAGCATGCATATCTAACTCATACTCAGCATATCAATAACTACTAGGATATCAATCCAATGGGCCAAACTTGGTGCCTTAGACCCTTAGTATAGTGAGGAAATCTCACCTCACAAGTAGTGTTGAACCGATAAAAATCAAATCCCAACTCACAGCTCCGAACTCAACTGCCTGCAACCACCATATGACTAATTCCATTAAATTCCCAAATGACCAAAATACCCTCAGAAGTCAAACTTAGTCAACCATGGTCAAAGTCAAAGTCAGCAGTCTATGTTGACCCAACTCCTCAAGTACATCTATCAACTCGTCGAGTTCCTTCAGTGTTCATAAAACCGGGAAAAACCCTAACCAACTCGGCAAGTTATTTCATCAACTCGCCGAGTTTGCTCAGTATCCAGAAAGCGGGAAAACCCGATCCAACTCGTCGAGTTGTCAAGACAACTCGTCGAGTTTTCCCTGTCTTAACATATTCAGCCCCTTCCATTCGAATCTAAAGCCCTAAACTATAGATCTGGTCCCCTAGGGCTGAGATACCACATAAAGTTGCTAACTTTACGTTCATGCATGGCATCAAAGGCTAAAATTCTCCATCAAATCTTTATTAGGGGACTTAGGGCATGAAGGAGGTCTATATTTAGATAAAGCTTGGAACTTTACGCCCAAAGCGGCCACAAAGTTCCTAGATCTGAAGCTATAACTTCATGCAATGCCCAAACCAAAGAATTATCCTAAAATGGGCTAAAATGACACTAAACTCCCGAATGACAAGATCTAACAAATGAATGATCAAGGTATTGACTTTATACCTAAATGTAGCTGTAACATGAGAGCAAGTTTCGGATCTACAGCTTCTCCTTTCAATCCAACCTCTTCAAGCTGCAAGTTCCTTCCACAAGAACACCAAAATCACTCTCCAAGGCTCACATACACACATACAAGAAGGTATAAAGGCACGCACTAGGGTTTCTCTGGACAAAAGCGGCAATAAGGGAGGCTAAAATTGAGGCTTAAGGCCTTTAAATAGGGTGCAAAACCCTAAAAATTAGGGTTTCACGTTCAGCCTTCAACTCGTCGAGTTGGGGCCTTCCAACTCGTTGAGTAGACCTTGAAAAATACGCAGCCATAATAACTCAACACGACGAGTTGGCACCACCCAACTCGTCGAGTTGCCCTGAAAATGTACATATACAAAGCTTTAAATTCATACCTAAAGTTTGGGATGTTACAACTCTCCCCCACTTGAACTAGTCTTCGTCCTTGAAGCCTGCTGCAGTGAACAAATCCGGATAATGCTCCCGCATCTCGGCCTCCGACTCCCAAGTCCACTCGGATCCCTTCCGATGCTCCTACTGTACCTTTACCAAAGGCATCTTCTTGTTGCGCAGAACCTTTACCTTTCTTTCCAAAACAGCCATCGACCTCTCAACGTAGTTCAGACGATAATTAACCTGAATGTCGTCCAATAATACCACAGCATCCTCGTCCAACACGCACTTTCGCAACTGCGAAACATGGAAGGTGCTATGAATCTGACTATGCTCCTCTGGAAGATCCAGTCTAATATGCCACCTTGCCAACCCTGGAAATAATTTGAAATGGCCTAATGTATCGGGGACCCAACTTTCCCCTTTTCTTGAAGCGGATCACACCCTTCCAGGGTGATAGCTTCAGTAATACCATGTCACCGACCTGAAACTCCAACTAGATCCGCATCGGTTGGCGTAACTCTTCTGCCGACTCTAAGCAGTCTGCAGACGCTGCCTGATCTGCTGAGTCATCTCAGTAGTCTGCAAAACCACCTCAGTCCGACCCATCACCCTATAACCAACCTCGCCCCAACAGACTGGGGTACGACATCTCCGCCCATACAACAACTCAAAAAGTGGAGCACCAATGCTGGAATGAAAGCTTTTGTTGTAGGAGAAATGTGCAAGGGGTAGGTAGGAGTCCCAGCTCCCACCAAAATCACTGATGCAGGTGCGTAACATATCCTGAAGGGTCTAAATGGTCCGCTCACTCTAGTCGTCGGTCTGCGGGTGATAAGTTGTGCTGAAATGCAGTCTGGTGCCCAATTCCTCATGAAACTTCTGCCAAAAACGGGAGGTGAACCGAACATCACGGTCTGAAACAATAGAGACCGGAACCCCATGGCAAGCAACGATCTCGCGGATATACACATCGGCCAACTTCTCGGCCGATGAGCTCTCCCGGATGGCCAGAAAATGGGTACTCTTGGTCAATCGATCCACGATGACCCAAATAGAATCGAAACCCTTTGATGTTCTCGGAAACTTGGTGATGAAATCCATTGAACTCTGCTCCTATTTCCACATGGGAACCTCCAGAGGCTGCAGCTTGTCATGCGGCCTCTAATGCTCGACCTTGACCATCTCGCAGGTCAAGCACCTCTCAACGTACCAAGCGATCTCTCTCTTCATACACAGCTACCAGTAGCTTAGTTTCAGATCCCGGTACATCTTGGTGGCCCCCGAGTGAATAGAAAAGCGAGGCTTTTGAGCCTCCTCCAATATAATCTGTCTGACCCCAACAGACACAGGAACCTATACCCGACCACAACGGGTCAACAAACCACAGCTGTCCTGAACAAATTTGGTGATCTCACCCCTGATCCTCTCAATCTTCCAATTTTCCTCCCGTACTCCCTCAACCTGAGCCTCTCTAATCAATCCCACAAGTGGAGAATCCACAGATGTCCTTATACACAATGTCAGAACAGTAGATCCAATCGACTTGCGGCTCAGGGCGTCTGCCACAACATTCTCTTTACCCGGATGGTATCTCGCAGTCATAATCCTTGACTACGTCTAGCCACCTGCATTGTCTCATGTTCATGTTCGGCTGATCCATGATATGTCTCAAGCTCTTGTGGTCGTGTAGATGGTACAGCGGACCCCATATAGATAATATCTCCAGGTCTTCAGAGCGAATACTACTGCTCCCAGCTCAAGATCATGTGTGGGATATCTTGTTTCATGTGACTTCAACTGCTGCGAAGCATAGGCTATCACCCATCCTCTCTGTATGAGGACTTCCCCTAACCCGGTGATGGACGCATCACAGAAAACCACAACATTCGCTTTACCCGGATGGTATCTCGCAGTCATAATCCTTGACTACGTCTAGCCACCTGCGTTGTCTCATGTTCAGGTTCGGCTGATCCATGATATGCCTCAAGCTCTTGTGTTCGTGTAGATGGTGCAGCGGACCCCATATAGATAATATCTCCAGATCTTAAGAGCGAATACTACCGCTCCCAGCTCAAGATCATGTGTGTGATATCTCGTTTCATACGGCTTCAACTGCTGCGAAGCATAGGCTATCACCCATCCTCTCTGCATGAGGACTGCCCCTAACCCGGTGATGGACGCATCACAGAAAATCACAAAATCCTCCACTCCCTCAGGGAGTGTCAAAACTTGCGCCTCGCAGACTCGCTGTTGCAGAGTCTCGAATGTAGTCTGTTGCTCAAGGCCCCATCGGAAATCCACCCAATTCCTCGTCAGGCGAGTGAGGGGTACTACAATCTTGGAGAAATCCTGTATAAATCTCCGGTAGTACCCTGCCAATCCTAAAAAACTCTTGATATTCGAGGGAGATTTCGGAACTTCCCATTGCATCACCGCCTCGATCTTGGCTGGGTCGACCAAAATCCCTTCCTGGTTAACGAGATGTCCAAGGGACTGAACCTCTAACAACCAAAACTCGCATTTCGAGAACTTGGCATAAAGCCATTCTCGCCTCAAAACTCCTAGAAGCTCGTGTAGATGCTCCTCATGCTACTCTCTGGTCTTGGAATACACCAAGATATCATCTATGAACACGATAACCGAGCGATCGAGCATCGACATGCATACCCGATTCATCAGGTCCATGAATATTGTCGGTGTGTTGGTGAGCCCAAAGGGCATCACCACGAACTCGTAATGTCCATAACGAGTCCAGATTGCGGTCTTCTCCACGTCCTCCTCCCTCACCCTGACCTGATGGTACCCGAACCTCAGATCTATCTTGGAGAACCAAGATGCTCCCTGCAACTGATCGAAAAGATCATATATTCACAGAAGTGGATAACGGTTCTTCACCATCAACTTGTTCAGCTCCCGGTAATCAATGCACATCCGGTGTGAACCATCCTTTTTCTAGACAAAGAGAATCGGTGCTCCCCATGGAGAACTTCTCGGACGGATAAACTTCCTGCCCAGAAGCTCCTGCAGCTGAGATGATAGCTCCTGCATCTCAAGCGGTGCCAATTGGTATGTCGCCTTGGCAATAGGGTCCGCACCTAGCACAAGGTCGATCCTAAACTCGACCTTCCTCTCAGGAGGCACTCCGGGTAACTCCTCCGGAAATACATCAGCGAACTCTCTAACAACTGGAACATCTGAAACTGAGACATGATCCCTGACCCGCATATTCACCACATATGCTAAATAACCCGCACACCCGTGCTAAATATACTGCCGAACGTTGGCTGCTGAGCAAAACCCTGAACCCAGCCTGGTGTCCTCTCCATATATAACCAGTTCTCCCCACTTGGGGTTCAAATTACCACATACTGACCCTCGCAGTCGATCATGGCACCGAAACGGCTCAGCCAATCCATACCCACGATCACACAAACATCCCCCATGGGAATCGGGATCAAGTCAATCGGGAAGGATACCCCAAAGATCTCTAGAACGCAACCCTGATAGACTGAAGAAGCAGGAATCCCGTGTTCATTGGCGATGGAGACTCGCAACGGACACTCTAGCTCTCCTAAAGGCAAATCGAACTCCCTACTAAAAGATCAGGAGACAAAAGACCAACTCGCTACCGAGTCAAATAATAAAAGAGCAGGTAGGGAGTTCACTAATAACGTACCTAACATAGGTACAAACACATGAGCATACAATAAACATAATCAATGAGATAAGGGATAAAAACATACCAGCCACCACATCTGGTGCTATCCTGGCCTCCTCGATAGTGAGCTGTAAAACACGTCCTTAAGCACTCGGGGACTCTGCCCTACCCTGAGTCCCGTCAGTGATCCGCAGAGTAGCCAGCGTTGGAGCCTGTGCCGGCCTGGCAGCGAGCATTGGACAGTTGGCCTTCACATGGCCAACCTGGTCGCAATTGTAGCACATCCTAGAGTTGAGTGCTGGGGCCTGCTAGCAAAAATCCCTTGCCATATGACCCTGCTGGCCACAATTATGGCACTCTGATGACGACCGACAAGCACCCTCGTGCACCTTGCCGCACTTCCCACAAGTGCAGCCCTTCCAGCCCCTAGATCTGACATCAGCGATCTTAAACTGCTTTGGCGTAGGTTGCAACTGCAGCGAGGCCTGCCTCTGCTCCCTCAACTGTAACTCGATCTTAAGCTCACGCCACCTGGCGGCCTCCTGTAACTCGAACAAATTATCACAACGTTGGTTGGAGACGAACTGTCTGATGTCCGTCTTAAGCATGCTCAGATAACGAGTTATCTGAGCCTGCTCGGAAGCAAACTCAGGGCAAAACATCTCCCTCTCGGTAAACATACGGGTGATCTCCGTCCCCGACTCTATACCCTGTCTCAGCTCCAAAAACTCCTGAGCCAACCTCTCACGCTCAACCCATGGAATGTAGCAAGTACGAAACATCTCCCTGAACTGATCCCAAGACACAACAGCCCTCTGCTTATTAGAGTACGATCCCGACACAAGTCTCCACGAATCCTTCGCTCTGGACCTTAGCAGGTTCAAAGCGCACCTAACCTTCTGGTCAGCAGGGCATGAAGACGTGAAAAAGCATCCATCAACGTCAGATAGCAACCTCATGGCTATGATCGGGTCCTGGACTCCTTTAAAAGCCGGGGGCTTCATGTTATCGAAGTCTCGGTACTGAAAAGCCCGACCTGCCCCACTACCTGCAGCTGCCACGGCTGCAGCGACAACCGTCTCAGCAATGGCTGCATAAAGCTCATCAAAGTACTCAAACATAGCGGTCTTAATAGACCCGAACATCTCTGGTAACCGAGCCAGGAATAGTGCACCAACCTCATCATGCAGGATCTCCCAAATCCTGACATCCAACTCATCCGGTCTCATCTGACCAACGGTCTCTGGTAATGTTGGCCCGCCCTGACAGCCAGTTCCTGATCCCGACCCAGATCCGGTCTCAAATCGCCTCGTAGTCACCATTCTTAAAATACACCAGGAAAATATCAGACATTCCACATAAATAACGGGGAACCCAATCCCAACAAAGCCCTAGGGGTTTTTGACTTCCTTGCTATGCGTATGGGTCATGTGCTTTCAGTAGTACGGGCCCATATTACCTTCCACACCTGCCCATATTTGTCTCAAGGATCATCACAACGCCATAACAATACACGCAAGCATGCCTATACACTCAATCCTCACTCCCTAGAGGAAAGGCTAAATATCTCCCGACTAGCTGACTGGCCTCACACGACTCATCCATGAAACTTCCACCAACCCTGCAACTCTCGTGTATGCTAGTCATACATAACATTGGACCATATAGAGAGTCGAATACTCAGTCCTACTCTAAGCCTACAACCAGACAAGGAACAAGAAATAAAGCCAAACCAAATATTCTCAGGCTATAGAATCTTAGTTATGTACAACTATGATGCATACACTAAGCAACTACAGTAATGATGTCAATTCCATTCAAAAAAGAACCCTAGGATATCAGGCATCATATAATCAGGAAATTCTATCATGTAATTCCTGAAGATCCCTAGCCTATCACTAGCATGTTGTTCTAACATATCACAGTGTAATATCAATACATCATCATTATCAAAGTAAATCACAGAATCCAGAAACATGTGGTGTGTGCTCTGCAATCATCCCAAGCTCTTCCCTTTGAAAACAGAAGTACCTGAAACATAAACTGAAAACCATAAGCACAAAGCTTAGTGAGTTCCTTATATACCAAACACCAATACATATATTTGCCATGGGCTACCCCCATGGTCTAACATCCAAGTGTCATGGGCTACCCACATGGTCTTTCCTTGAAATTTCATGGGCTACCCCCATGGTCTGACATCCAAGTGCCATGGGCTACCCCATGGTCTTTCCTTGAAATTCCATGGGCTACCCCCATGGTCTGACATCCAGGTACCATGGGCTACCCAAATGGTCTTTCATGCAAGTATCATAGAGACAACTATCATTCCACATAACAAGTAATGGGCCGGAATTGGTGCCTTTGACCCATGGACTTAGTGAGAAAACTCACCTCGCACTGCCGAATCTCACAGAAAAAATCTTTGGTTGCTGGCTCGCTAAAATCCCCGCGCCGTCAATCATAAAATAATCATCCAATCAATAATTGGATCCTGACTCACCCTCCGAGTCCAAACTTGGGTAAAAGACCTTTTTACCCTTCCTTATACTTGGCTTAAGGCCCAAGTCCAAATATACAAAGGCCCAATTTACCAACATAATCACTCAAGGCCCAACTATGTCCCAATACTCCAAATTAGGCCCCAAAACCCTTTATGGGCCTAGAATCCAAAGGAGCCCAAAAGATACCAACCAGAAGCCCAAAAAGAATCTAATGGACCAACAAGGCCCAAACTAAGACAACCCAACAATGGCCCAAACCTCAAAAGCCCAAAACAATCCTCATAGAAGTACGCCTAGCGTACTCGAGATGTACGCCCCGCGTACTCGACCACGATGCACAATGTACAACTTCCTGATGCATATTCCTCACATTATGCTGAGCATACGTCCTCGTGTGCTCAACATACTATTCAGGAATCCAAAATCCCACATTTTGCTCTTAATGGGTTAACACAAGATGTCCAAAACATAGATCTGGTCCCTAGTCAAGGTCTTAACCATTAAAGTTTCCAACTTTGCTCACAAACACGACTTAATGGGAATCAACACTTAAAAAGGCACTTAATAAGAGCTTAATACATGCATAGACCAAAACCTTTCATAAAGTTTCCATTTTTATGAACAAGAGACCTTGGTGGAGCTTAGATCTAACATCCACTACTTCTCAAGTGTAACATCCGGATTTTCAGGGATATTATTGTATATGTTAACCTTGAGGTTGAAGAAGAGACTCGACGAGTTAAGGGTCCAACTCGTCGAGTCGAGTCGAGATTGCCACGTGGATTTAATAAATGGACTCGACGAGTCAGAGGAGGGACTCGCCGAGTAGGTGCTGAGCAGAGAAACCCTAATTTCCCAGGTTTGGGACCTATTTAAAGGCATTTATAGCCTCATTTGCTGCTACCTTCCCCTGAGAGCAAACCCTAAACTCTATTGGAGCTAGAGAGTGAGAGAGAAGCTCATATTGTGGTTCTTGGTGCATTTCTATGAAGAAGGATGAAGAGCTTCATGATGGGGAACAAAGGAAGGCAGTGGATCTGTGGTATTGAGTGTTTCAACTGCTAAGAGAAGGTACAAAGTTCTCATCTTGTTCATTCCTTGTACTAGATCTCATTTTGGGAGTTTTAGGGCTTTGCTTCCATCCTTTTGAATCTATGAGTCGAATGAGACCTGGTTGTGGTTGGAAACCTCAGATTTGGACCTCCTAAGGTCCTTAGAGTCTAGATGTACCAGCTTTAGTCGTTCAAATGAGGGTTGATGAGCTAAATCCTTCATGAAAGGCATGTATTAGCATTTTGGAGCAATAATCTAATGTATGAACGTAAAGATCGAAGCTTTACGTGATTATTGAGCCTTGGGATCATAGATCTAGTGTTTGGAGTGATAGATCTGATTGAAATCATCTGAATGAACATTTGGCCGAATGAACTCGCCGAGTCAATGAGCCGACTCGACGAGTTGGTTAGGGTTTGTCCCGAAGAACTGAATCATGCGATAGCTCGACGAGTTGGAGGTCAACTCGACGGGCTGAGCTGGACTGTCACGAGACTTCTGAGGAAAATAAGTGGACTCGACGAGTCGCAAGGGTGCACTCGGCGAGTCGGGTCAAACATGGAATGTTGACTCGAGTTTGTCTTCTGTTGACTTTGGGGCTTTGGTCAACATGAGTGGTAGAGACCATGGAGGGGTAAAATGGTCTTTTATCCACTTCAAAGAGTTACAGAGAGGAAGAATAGCCTTCGGTCATTAGAGTTGTGATTAGAGTATCACTTAGAGATATTCATTCCTTGTGTTAGGCGGAGGCTAGTTCGAGATTCGGGAGCGGGGTCTTTACTTGCTGCTTGTCAGGTGAGTTTTCTCACTATACCTTACCTAGAGTGGTAATTATGTGTGACCGGAAGGTCTTATGTGCTATGACGAGTATGTGATATATGTTGCTATGTGATATGTATATATTGTGTATGTTATGAGTAGCATGGTATGGACCGGAAGGTCAACATGATATGGACCAGAAGGTCAATAGGGTATGGACCGGAAGGTCAGCAGTGTATGGACCGGAAGGACAATATGGTACGGACCGGAAGGTCGACAGAGTAGGACCGGAAGGTCTACTCAGATTGTGAGACCGGAAGGCCCCTGAGACACATTGACCGGAAGGTCTCGTAGAGCTATAGCCTCGAGTGGCTGGTGTGCTGTATGTAGTATTTTAGGGACTAACTAAGCTTCGTGCTTACCGTGTTATGTGTTATGTGTTTCAGGTTTCCTCAGAATCGCGGGATGGCACCGACTTGATTGTACACACCAGAGAAAGAGTTACGTTTTGAGGATCCTGGATTATTAATGGAGTTGTGTTTTGTAATTTGAATAAACGAGATTTCTATACAATATGATATGAAAAGTATGCGATTTTAAAATGAAAAATTTGTTTGAAAAATTACGGTGTTACAAGTTGGTATCAGAGCCTTGGTTTGAGGGATTCGGATGCGCCTTCGGGTAAATCTGGACTCAAACTGAGGATTTAAGAAAAAATTTCAAAGAAATGATTTTTCTAAAGCGAACAAGAGTTTCTAAGAGAAAACGAGAAGGAACGGTGTGTACAATCAGCCAAAGCTCGAACGGTGATTTCCCAAAATATCCTTACTTATATATCATGTGATATTTATGAGATATGTTATGAGATATTATGCATGCTAGAGATAGGCTAGGTATTTCATATTTTAGGACTAGAATGGCCTGATTTGTGATGCCTTAGCCTAGGAGATGCTGTTATCTTTAATGTGCTTTCGAGTATGTGCTGAGTAAGAGTATTCAGCAGGAATCCTTTTTAGAGAGGGATTTGAGTAGAGGGGTAATCTAGGAGGGATACCTAGACAAGCATTTGTGGAGTCTACTGAGAGGGTAGTCTCATGCCCACATGAGGTTAAGTTGCTTGAGTTCGGTAATATCCTACGGGTATGAGGAGAACAAGTAGGATAATAGCCTAGAGGGGTTTTACGTGCTAATAGAGATTATTCGATGCCCGAATGCTGCTTGCTTCGTGCTTTGTGGAACTCTCGATGATGGGAGTCAGATACTAAGTGAATATGACGATATTCAGGAGGTAGATGGCTGACATCATTAGGAGTTCTTCAGCAGCTGATAGCAGAGAAGTGTGAGCACCTAGGAAGAGCCTAGGGGGTGACCGTGGTCAGATGAGTGCGCTGACAGGGTAGAGTATTTCGCTGGGGAGCAAACACGGGTATCAGGATGGATGAGCGAGAAGGTTGAGCAGCTACTTAGGAAATCTGTGGTGGTCCGTGTGGAAGGTATGGGTAGATGTGGGAGGTAGTATGGGCCCGTACTACTGAAAGCAGAGGACCCATACTTGATGCAGGGAATATTCTGGAGATTCTAAGTAGCAGATTGAGAGGTGATGTCATGGTTCGAGTACCATGATTGGTAGCAGATTGAGAGGTGATGTCATGGTTCGAGTACCATGATTGGTAGCAGATTGAGAGGTGATGTCATGGTTCGAGTACCATGATTGGTAGCAGATTGAGAGGTGATGTCATGGTTTGAGTACCATGATTGGTAGCAGATTGAGAGGTGATGTCATGGTTCGAGTACCATGATTGGTAGCAGATTGAGAGGCGACGTCATGGTTCGAGTACCATGATTATAGGTGACGTCATGGTTCGAGTACCATGATTTATAGCAGATCGAGAGGTGGTCACATGGTTTGAGTACCATGGCACGTGGCGGTTAGTGCTTCTGGCGTTAGCAGTTATTCTGTTGTGATTGGTTAGACTGAGATCAGATGTGAAAGAGTGTGGGGCCAGAGGTCCATGTTGAACAAGTTTCAATGGAGCATGCCTTGAGGGGAAAAACGAGTTAGTCCCCGAGAGATTTTTGGTGAGATGCCAGTTGGAGTCGCAAGACTCAGGGAGGAGTAGAAGATGGTGATTTATGGAGGATTACGGTCCGAATTGAGGAATTGGCCGATAAAGGAGATGTCACTTTCTGTGACCAGAGTTGTATTATTTCGGTTACCTGTGATGGGCATAAGAGATATTGAGCTTCCGGTTTCAAAGTTGGAGGTAAACCCGGTGGGGTAGCATATGGTTGTGATCTTTTCACCAGAGTATTTGAGCAGCATGTCTACTGCGAAGTATGTCCCATTCCATGAGAGGGTTATTAGTGGGGACTGAGATGTAGGAGATCGAGGAAGCACCTTTCTGGGTGAGGCATACTTTTTGGCAGCAGTTCCAGGAGATTTCGAGGTGTATACCGAGGAGGTGGCCCTCGTTGCTTATGTTGTGTATCGGTTGTGAGAGCGGAGTCTCCTGTTTCTATGATAATCCAGACGATGGGACGTTGGGGGAAGGATTGGAGACGAGAGGTGCGATAGTGGATTATTTCCAGATCGAGAGACGGGACTAATTAGGGACAGATGGGATGTCCGACAGTGTGTTGTCTTAGATTTCGAGATGGCTGGAGGCAGTCACGTGAGGAGGTTTATGAGATTGGTGGATTTCGGGATAATTGGGGTTATGTGAGTATTATCCGGAAGATCATCGAGCGCAGTGTGGTATATCCCATGAGGCGGAATCGGTGCATCTGGCGAGCCAGTCTGTGGAGTAGACTGCGGTATACCAAATGGTGATGGTTCGAACCCTGAGTGGGGGAGAACTGGATTATTTACTGAGAGAATCAGATAATTGTTCTAGTGCGGTTAGAGAGTTGGATATGGAGATCTACGGTATGGATACATGAGGCCAGGGTTATTGGTGGTCGAGGCGAGGTCCAGAGCGAGATAATGCATGTGGTACGTGTTCAGGAGGGGATGAGTGTCTCAACGACAGGCGGCCGTTGGTTAGAGACCTAGTGGTGGTTAGGGATTCTTCAAGGTTGTAATGGTAAATTCGAGGTGGTTGGCTCGTAAGGATAGTTTCGATGGTGGAGAATTTCCAGTTCGATGTATGGGTTGTTATGTTCACTTTGGGAGGGGCGACAGTTGTTGGCAGTCAACTTCAGAGTCAGTATGAGTATTCGCATGGGTTTGAGCCATAGAGGATGGGGTTTCGGATGGTCGTCAACATGTACTTGACATTGACGATTCCTCCGTGTTTCAAGTTGTGAGTTGGAGTATTTCGAGGTTGCGAGTTGTGCTAGTGGAAGATCAGTGGATGAGGGAAGACATCGTACGGTTCTGTGATGATGTGCCGAGATATCCGAGTATGATATCCTAAATTTTGGATCATTTTGAGACTTGAGTTATGAGATGGCGAGTGGTGTATCAGGTGTCTATGGTTCCGGTGGGAGCCCTTTCAACTAATCGACATCAAGCGGGATTATCTGAGGATGTGAATTGAAGCGAGAAAATGTGTTTTTGTCGACGACGGTCGTCAGAAATAGTGATGTTTAGCCGGGGTGGGTGTGTGCACCTATCTATGTTGGGCCGCAAAGCGTGATTTAGTGAACGCAGTGAGGTAATGACCTGAGGATGAGATTGTAGGGAGAAGAGAGAGTGTTGTGATACTGCGGGGAGCTGTAGTACTCACTAGTCAGAGAGAGGGTGTTGTGATACTGCGGGGAGCCGTAGTACTTACCAGCCATTGGGGGAGTGTTGTGATACTACGGAGAGCCGTAGTACTCACCAGTCATTGGGGGAGTGTTGTGATACTGCGGGGAGCCGTAGTACTCACTAGCCAGCGAGAGAGTGTCGTGGTGATATGGGGAGTCGTATTATTCGCTAGTCAGAGCATGACGCAGAAGAGTTTTTAGGCTTGGGTAGCCTTAATCCTTGAGTTCGGAAACCTGGTGGTCGGACCAGGGGCGAGACTGGGTCTCCATATGAGTCGGGAATCGTTATATTCCGAGTTAAGTTGTGGTTATCGCAATCGAAAGGACTTGGAGAAATGATGTACGCGTGAGTTGCGGGTCATGGTGTTGGATATAGTGTCTAAGTCCATAACTTTATTTGGTATGTACTTAACCCGACCCGGCATGGTCCATTTGGGTTGCATGGCATTGCAATACTTGGATAGACTAGATGAGAGAATAAGGCACTTATGATTATTAATATATTATAAGTTCTAATATATTAATAATAGTATTATTTAATTAGTATTGATCAAGTATTAATCTAGTATTAATTTGGTGATCAAAGTGAGACTAATTAAATATATAGGGTTGATTATGACAATCATCAATTCTTTTATGGTGGATTAATGATCCATGGTTTATGGGTTTGGTTATAACCATATGGAGCTCCATGGATAGTCCATGGGAGTTACAAACCCATGGGTCATGAGAAATCAAGAGTCATGACAATTAAGGGCATTCATGTGTAAACCCTAATTGTGACAACACTATAAAAGGAACCCTATGGCTAGCAAATCGTGACCTAGTGTTACTAGAGAGGGCATAACCGATTTTGAGGCTAAGTGACATTCTCTCAAGTTATTCCAAGTCTTGTCGTGTTGTGTGAAGCATTTGAGGCACAACATTTGGGGTGCTAGGCTCACAAAGTCTTGAAGGAATCCAAGCAACAACAAGGTATGTATTTCTACTAGTTTTATGTTCTATGTAATCCCCATGCCATGCTAGTTAGGAAATAACCTTGAAAAAGAAATTCACATGTATATAGAGAAAACATAGATTCAAGGTTATTAGGGTTGCATGTACACTTAGGAAGTGTTAGAATGCTCAAAAACCCATCAGTGGTATCAGAGCCTAGGATTGTTTTCTGTATACTTGATGCAAAACTGCTTAAAAAATCGAAAATTCTTCATTCTGACGACTGGACTCGCCGAGTCCATGGGGAGGACTCGCCGAGTCCATGAACAAATTCATCCTACTCGACGAGTAGAATAATGCACTCGGCGAGTAGGAGCGTGTTGGGCAGTTTTTCCGAGTTTTGTTGCTGGAAATGGATTAAGATCATTATCCCAATCTGTTTTGGACTTGTAAAATCTGTTTTTCAAAATGATAATGATTATGTTAACCCATTTTACATGACTTTTATCAATTTTCAAGTATTGTATATGTTTATATGATTTTCTTGAAATTGCTTGACATGAATTTGTGTTCATATGAGTTTAGAAGATCATAGGAATTATGTGTAACCTCCATGTGTGTTTAATTCATGATCTTAATGGCTATGATGGTGTCCATAACTTGTCCTCAAGTTATGGATAACCAAAAGTCACTTCTTTTAATTATGATTAAAGAACTAAAGAGGTTTCATAAAATGAAGAGTCTTCATTTTTATGAACCATTAAAACTCATAAGTTACAAATTGAAGAGACTTGGAATAGTTTCAAATCTTGCCCTCAAGTTTTGGAATTTGAAAAGTCTTACACTTTAATACTTTAATTCCAAATTAAACCTTAGATTTTAAAAAGTTTAAAAATCAACACTTATACTATTATTATAATTTTATTATATAGATATGTATAAGAATATGTCATTCTTACCGTTAGTAGGCCTCATTCACGAAGCCGGTCTATAAGGGGGGTATAAGGTTGTTGCCTATAAAATGGTGACTTAATGGGTGTCCACTCTCACCCACCGCTTCCTTGATCGGTGGAGGGTCGTTAGCCGAACGGGTAGGATACGACTTTAAATACTCGTTAAAAGTATAATGAATTATAAAGTAACTATACATTATAAATTCCCAATCTTAGTTACTTTAGGAAAATGTGAAATTGGTGCTAGCCAATAAAATTACACTTTGTACCTTACCAAGTCGTTAGTGGAGCGTGTGTGGTTAACCGGCACACTAACATGGACTAGTAAGAGTGGCAAAGGGTAACTTAACTTTATTATAGATCGGTGGAGCGTGTGTGGTTAACCGGCACATCGATTAGGTAATATTGTTGAGGGTACCAAGTCAATTTGTATGGTTATTCACACCTTGTTTGTGATCCTCAGCATCCCAGTCACAAACTTGAGAGGGAACAATCGAGATTCAAACATGCCATTGAAAAGTTCAATGTATCTCAAAAGATCTAGGAGTTTCAAAACCAATAAAACCTAATAATAAAATATTTCGTTCTTATGGTGGAAATTGGTAAATCGTCATTTACCTACCTTCAAATATTTTATAGTATGGATTACGGCATCCCTCTTCCAACTATAAATAGTTTGTTGGATCATAGCCTTAATATTTCATTTGGGTGAATTATTAAGGATTCCTAATCTAATGAAACTTGTCTTTCTTTCCTTTCAGATGTCTTCCAACAATGCTTCTGGCTCAAACCCAACAGGCTCCTTTTCCCTTATGAACTTGTGTGGTAAGGTCATCTTTGATGGATCCAATTTCAATGAGTGGATCAGAAACATCAGAATGATTACCCGCTATGAGGACAAAGAATATGTCCTCGATAGGGAGCTTAAGGTTGTGAGTGAAGCCACTGCTACTCCTGAAGAGTTTGCGGAGTTTGTTGCACATGAAAAGGATGCTACTAAAGTAGCGTGCATCATGATGGCCACCATGACTCCTGAACTTCAAAAATCCTATGAAGATTTCTACCCCTATGAGATGCACCTAGATCTGATGGAAAGGTACCATCAGAGCGCGCGTCAGGAGAGGTATGAAATCATCTCCTCCATGATAACCGCAAGGATGAAGGATGGTGAACCCATCACCGATCACTTGCAGAAGATGCAAAGGTTCGTTGACCGGTTGCTGAAGCTAAATGTTGACTTTCCTGAGGAAATGGCGATTGACATCATTCTCCATTCCTTACCTCCAAGTTATGATCAGTTTCGTATGACTTATCATATGAACAAGGAGGAAGTCACACTTAGCAAACTTCAAGGACTCTTAAGGACAGCTGAAAATGGCCTTAAGGGTAAAGCGGTTGCTACTTCTACTCCTTCAACAGCCCCTGTTTTGGCTATTGGGCAGGGAAAGGGTAAGAAGAGGAAAAACCCTTCGAAGGGTACCAAGGGTAAGACTCTTGATGATTCCTCTTCAAGTGGGACAAAGAAAGGTCCCATTACTCCTTCTTCAAACCCAAAGGAAGCACAGTGCTTCTATTGCCAGGATAAGGGACACTTCAAGCGAAGCTGCCCTAAATATCTGCAAGATGTAAAGGATGGGAAGGTTAAACCCACCCATGCAGGCACTAAGAAGAAGTGAGCAAGTGGAGCACGGGAAGATAAACTTAGTCATGGGCAACAGGAAAGCATCACCTGTTACCAAGATAGGAGTTTATTCTTTATTGCTTAATAATGGGTTAATGTTAGATTTGAATAAGTGTTGTTACTCGCCCGAAATGGCGAGAAATATTATTTCTTTTCATGGCTTGTACAAACAAGGTTTTTCATTTTCATTTGATAATAAAAATGGTGCTGTTAATGTTTATTACAATGATGTATTTTACTTTAAAGCATTACCTTGTGATGGTGTATATGAAGCCGTGAATGTTGTAGACAATCTAGGAAATAATGTGTTGTATATTGATTCTTCAGATAGCTTGGATAAAGCATCCTTGTGGCATTGTCGTCTTGGACATGTTAACAAGAAGCGTATAGGCCAACTCCAAAAGGCTAGAGTCTTGGAATCATTTGACCTCAAGTCAGATGATAGTTGCGAGTCTTGTTTGCTTGGAAAAATAACAAAGTCACCCTTCACAGGTACTTGTGATAGGGGTGAAGGTTTGTTGGACCTTGTACACACGGATGTGTGTGGGCCCTTCAGAGTTGCTACAAGGGATGCTAATCGCTATTATGTGACTTTCATTGATGATTACAGTAGATATGGATATATTTACTTAATCAAGCATAAGTCAGAAACCTTTGAAAAGTTCAAAGAGTTTAAGCAGGAAGTGGAGAATCAATTGGGCAGGAACATCAAGATGCTCCGATCCGATCGGGGAAGAGAGTATCTTAGCATTGAGTTCCTTGACTATCTTAAGGAATGTGGGATTGTCTCACAATTGACACCTCCCATAACACCACAGTTGAATGGTGTAGCTGAGAGGCGCAATCGAACCTTGTTGGATATGGTTCGTTCCATGATGAGTCGAGCTTCGTTACCAATCTCTTTCTGGGGGTATGCCTTAGAGACTGCCGCCCATATCCTTAATCTAGTCCCTACTAAAAAGGTTGCCAAAACACCTCACGAGATGTGGACTGGGAAAGTTCCCAATTTGGACCACATCAAGATTTGGGGTTGTGAAGCTTTCGTGAGGCGTGAGACTCATGATAAGCTTGAACCTCAAAGTGAGAGGTGTATTTTCATCGGCTACCCACAAAGATCCTTTGGTTACCTCTTCTACAGACCCAGTGATAATGTGGTCTTTGTAGCAAGAAGAGGAGTCTTTCGTGAGAGAGAATTCATAAGCCAAGGGGACAGTGGGAGGCAAATTGACCTTGAAGAGCTTCAAGAGTCAAGTGGTGAAGGAACCTCAAATGCTATCGACCAACCTGAGGAGGAAACTCCTGTTGATCCGATAGATGAGTCTGTACCTCCAAGACGTTCCACTAGGGTGAGGAACACACCTGATTTTTATTATGGTTATCACATCACCACTGAAGGTGATACATTTATTAGTGATAGTACACTAATAGATTTGGATGAACCTAATAATTACAGGGAAGCCATGGCAGGCCCTGAGTCTGCTAAATGGAAGGAGGCTATGGACAGCGAGATTCAGTCCATGTATGACAATCAAGTTTGGAACTTGATTGACAATGTACCAGGTCGTAAGACAGTTGGGTGCAAATGGATCTTCAAGAAGAAGACCGACATGGATGGAAAGGTACATACTTACAAAGCGCGACTGGTTGCGAAGGGCTTTACTCAAACTCCGGGAGTCGACTATGATGAGACCTTCTCACCAGTAGCTAAGATTAAGTCTATTAGAGTATTGTTAGCCATAACTGCATTTCATGATTATGAAATATGGCAAATGGATGTCAAAACCGCTTTCCTTAATGGAAAGTTGGCTGAGGATGTTTACATGGCTCAACCAGAGGGTTTTGTCGATACAAGATACCCTAATAGAGTGTGTAAGCTTGATAAATCCATTTATGGATTGAAACAAGCATCTTGCAGATGGAATCTTTGCTTTGATGAGAAAGTCAAAGAGTTTGGCTTTTCTAGGAGTGAGGATGAGTCCTGTGTGTATGTCAGGGCTAGTGGGAGCATAGTTAGCTTCTTGGTGTTGTATGTGGATGACATACTTCTCATAGGAAACGACGTCCCAACCATGCAGGAGGTTAAGTCCTGGCTTGGGAAGTGTTTCGCTATGAAGGACCTTGGGGAAGCTGCCTATATCCTAGGGATAAGGATATTGAGAGATAGGAGTAAGAGACTAATTGGACTTAGTCAAAGTATTTACTTGGATAAGGTGCTGAAGAGGTTCAGCATGCAAGAATCCAAGAAAGGGGAATTACCCGTCCAGAGTAATGCCAAGCTGAGTAAGACTCAGAGTCCGAGTACAGAGGCTGAGATAGCTGAGATGAGTCATATACCATATGCTTCCGCTGTGGGCTCGATCATGTATGCTATGACTTGTACTCGCCCGGATGTGGCCTTTGCTTTGAGCATGGTCAGTAGATATCAAGGGATCCCTGGCAAAGCACACTGGACAGCGGTAAAGAACATTCTCAAGTATCTGCGGAGGACTAAAGATTGGGTCCTTACCCTCGGAGGCAGTGATGACTTGAGAGTGGAAGGATATAGCGATGCTAGCTTCCAGACTGATAGGGATAATTTCCGCTCTCAGTCAGGTTGGGTCTTTATCCTAAATGGAGGGGCAATTACTTGGAAAAGTTCCAAGCAGGAGACAGTAGCTGATTCTACTTGTGAATCAGAGTACATAGCAGCAAGTGAAGCAGCTAAGGAGGCGATATGGCTAAAGAACTTCATCGGAGACCTTGGAGTTGTACCAGCTATAAAGGAGCCAATGGAAATTTACTGTGACAATGAAAGTGCGGTTGCTTTGGCTAAGGAACCGAGAGATCACGGGAGATCTAGACACATTGACAGAAAATACCATTTTATCAGACATCGAATACAAGAAGGACTCCTCGTTGCTAAGAGGGTATCATCAGATGAGAACCCGACAGATCCCCTCACGAAGGGAGTGAGCAGGGTTAAGCATTTACAGCATGCGAGGCGCATTGGGCTGAAGGATGATATTAGTTTCAATAATTAGATTCTTGAAACTTGTAAAATGTAATTGACATTTGATGATAAATAAAAGTTGTTATTTATTTATGAGTAAGGTGTTACTATCTTGTGTTGATTGTTTACTATGTTTCAATTTTGCATGTTTTTACTTCCAGAATAATTATGTTATTATTCAAACCATCCATAGTCAGTCAAACTTTGGAAGTAAGTATTGATTTAAGACTGTCATGAATTTGGCTTGTATGATTTGTCTGAAAGTGCTTTGGACAATGCAATGGTTGCTACAACATTCATGAGTACTCATAAGGGCTGAGTATTGGATCCAACCCACACTCACTTGCATCACTTCATGGAATTTATCTCGAGTGATCGTGAGACGGTAATATCATATAAATCTTCAAACCTAGAGATATGAGTTGTTGACTATGAGTTGGTTATTCATTGATTGCATGAAAACGCATTGGTAACTCGATGTCATAAAACGTGCCTTTGTGAATAATTCAACAAGTAGTTAGTACAAGCATATCAGTCGAAGTTTATCTGTTCCTTTTAGAAATAGAAGCGATATCTGGGCCCCTCGATGATTTGGTTTTGACTTATGTACCGGGCCCGGTCAGAACCTAATTGATGTGTTCAATTTAGTTCTATGTCGAAACAAATCAGAGATCGAGAAACAAATGCTGGACAATAAGTAAGACCATGTTCCATGTGTTTGTCCGGCTGATATCATGAGAACAGAGGATTATATGATCACTTATCTTAAATGGCGTATCATCATCATCTCAGTTCCGAGAGACTTTGAAAGAGCTACGATTGCTAGTCGGATTTTGAAGTCATATTTGCAAATATAGTTATTAGACTTATCCAAGTGGGAGACTGTTGGATATAGTGTCTAAGTCCATAACTTTATTTGGTATGTACTTGACCCGACCTGACATGGTCCATTTGGGTTGCATGGCATTGCAATACTTGGATAGACTAGATGAGAGAATAAGGCACTTATGATTATTAATATATTATAAGTTCTAATATATTAATAATAGTATTATTTAATTAGTATTGATCAAGTATTAATCTAGTATTAATTTGGTGATCAAAGTGAGACTAATTAAATATATAAGGTTGATTATGACAATCATCAATTCTTTTATGGTGGATTAATGATCCATGGTTTATGGGTTTGGTTATAACCATATGGAGCTCCATGGATAGTCCATGGGAGTTACAAACCCATGGGTCATGAGAAATCAAGAGTCATGACAATTAAGGGCATTCATGTGTAAACCCTAATTGTGACAACACTATAAAAGGAACCCTATGGCTAGCAAATCGTGACCTAGTGTTATTAGAGAGGGCATAACCGATTTTGAGGCTAAGTGACATTCTCTCAAGTTATTCCAAGTCTTGTGGTGTTGTGTGAAGCATTTGAGGCACAACATTTGGGGTGCTAGGCTCACAAAGTCTTGAAGGAATCAAAGCAACAACAAGGTATGTATTTCTACTAGTTTTATGTTCTATGTAATCCCCATGCCATGCTAGTTAGGAAATAACCTTGAAAAAGAAATTTGCATGTATATAGAGAAAACATAGATTCAAGGTTATTAGGGTTGCATGTACACTTAGGAAGTGTTAGAATGCTCAAAAACCCATCACATGGGTCATGAGTTGGGTGCTCCATTGGGACGAGTGGTTCCAATTCTGTTTCGAACCAGACTCTCGAGTATGAGTTTGGCTTTGGTGGTGTACTGAGTAGGCGAATTAGATCCCAAATTCAGAAAAGGGTTTTATTTTTCGGGGTATTGGGTGTCTTATGATGTCTTATACCTGAGTGGGTCAGTTCGGTTGTATGGGAAAAACCGCGAGACGCATGGAATTAAGGAGTAGTAGGCGATAGAGGTCGAGGGTGAGACGACTTTTGTATTGGCTTGAGGTAAAACCAAATTCGTGACTTGTGTGTCACACTGGGCCGAGATAGTTGTTGTGAGAAGGAAGTAAGTGAGACGTTTGGGGACATGGGATGGGTAACCTATGGAGGTTCAATTGCTGGGTCGGGAGATGACCTAGTGCTCAGTCTTGAAAGGGATATTGAGAAGGGAGCTGAGGATTATGTTTGTTAGACGTCGGAGGACACTCCTGAACAAGCATGATCATTTTTCGTGCCTGAGGTCAGAGTATTGAGGGTTCGTTGTTCAGATGGGTATGTCATCTTCTGGGTTTCGGAGTTCCTGTTGGTTTCAGGTGTCTATGGAGGAATTTAGTTGTGTGGCATGAGATACTTCGGTGGTACTTTCTGGGTTGTTGGGTTCAACATATGTGGCGTTGAGTAGCGATTTCGAGGGCGAAATCTAATTCAAGTGGGGGAGAATTGTAACATCCGGATTTTCAGGGATATTATTGTATATGTTCACCTTGAGGTTGAAGATGAGACTCGACGAGTTAAGGGTCCAACTCGACGATTCGAGTCGAGATTGCCGCGTGGATTTAATGAATGGACTCGACGAGTCAGAGGAGGGACTCGCCGAGTAGGTGCTGGGTAGAAAAACCCTAATTTCCCAGGTTTGGGACCTATTTAAAGGCATTTATAGCCTCATTTGCGGCTACCTTCCCCTGAGAGCAAACCCTAATTGCTATTGGAGCTAGAGAGTGAGAGAGAAGCTCATATTGTGGTTCTTGGTGCATTTCTATGAAGAAGGATGAAGAGCTTCATGATGGGGAACAAAGGAAGGCAGTGGATCTGTGGTATTGAGTATTTCAGCTGCTAAGAGAAGGTACAAAGTCCCCATCTTGTTCATTCCTTGTACTAGATCTCATTTTGGGAGTTTTAGGGCTTTGCTTCCATCCTTTTGAATCTATGAGTCGAATGAGACCTGGTTGTGGTTGGAAACCTCAGATCTGGACCTCCTAAGGTCCTTAGAGTCTAGATGTCCCAGCTTTAGTCGTTCAAATGAGGGTTGATGAGCTAAATCCTTCATGAAAGGCATGTATTAGCATTTTGGAGCAATAATCTCATGTATGAACGTAAAGATCGAAGCTTTACGTGATTATTGAGCCTTGGGATGATATATCTAGTGTTTGGAGTGATAGATCTGATTGAAATCGTCTGAATGAACATTTGGCCGAATGAACTCGCCGAGTCAATGAGCCGACTCGACGAGTTGGTTAGGGTTTGTCCCGAAGAACTGAATCATGCGATAGCTCGACGAGTTGGGGGTCAACTCGACGAGCTGAGCTGGAATATCATGAGACTTCTGAGGAAAATAAGTGGACTCGACGAGTCGCAAGGGTGCACTCGGCGAGTCGGGTCAAACATGGACTGTTGACTCGAGTTTGACTTCTGTTGACTTTGGGGCTTTGGTCAACATGAGTGGTAGAGACCATGGAGGGGTAAAATGGTCTTTTATCCACTTCAAATAGTTAAAGAGAGGAAGAATAGCCTTCGGTCATTAGAGTTGTGATTAGAGTATCACTTAGAGATATTCATTCCTTGTGTTAGGCGGAGGCTAGTTCGAGATTCGGGAGCGGGGTCTTTACTTGCTGCTTGTCAGGTGAGTTTTCTCACTATACCTTACCTAGAGTGGTAATTATGTGTAATCGGAAGGTCTTATGTGCTATGATGAGTATGTGATATATGTTGCTATGTGATATGTATATATTGTGTATGTTATGAGTAGCATGGTATGGACCGGAAGGTCAACATGATATGGACCAGAAGGTCAATAGGGTATGGACCGCAAGGTCAGCAGTGTATGGACCGGAAGGACAATATGGTACGGACCGGAAGGTCGACAGAGTAGGACCGAAAGGTCTACTCAGATTGTGGGACCGGAAGGCCCCTGAGACACATTGACCGGAAGGTCTCGTAGAGCTATAGCCTCGAGTGGCTTATGTGTTGTATGTAGTATTTTGGGGAACTCACTAAGCTTCGTGCTTACCATGTTATGTGTTATGTGTTTCAGGTTTCCTCATAATCGCGGGACGGCACCGGCTTGATTGTACACACCAGAGAAAGATTTACGTTTTGAGGATCCTGGATTATTAATGGAGCTGTGTTTTGTAATTTGAATAAACGAGATTTCTATACAATATGATATGAAGTATGCGATTTTATAATGAAAAATTTGTTTGAAAAATTACGGTGTTACATCAAGTAGATTAGAAGCTCACCTTTACAACAAGGGACTCAAAAAGGCCAAAGAAATCCATCAAAGTAGATCTAACCAAAAATATCATCAAGGTTAAAGCTTTTTACCTTAGGAAGCATGAAAATGGAAAGATACTCCTGGATCTAGAAGCTAAAGCCACACCTCCAAATGATTCTCTTCTTCTTCTTCTTCTTCATCACCAAACACCCATCAAGTACATACCAAGCTTAAAATCACCAAATTGCACTTAGCCACCGATTCTAGGGTTAAAAATGAATGGACACTGAAGGTATTAAGGTTTGGTGAAGAGAAAATGAGCTTAAATAGGGTCCAGAGCCCTAAAATAGGGTTTGCATGAATCTAGATGACGCCTCACCTACTCCTAGTACGCTTAGCGTACTCCTCTCAAGTTCACAATTCTTCGCCTTCGTACGCCCAACGTACACTGAGGTACGCCCAGCGTACTTACCTTCGCATCAGTATGCCCCACATACTCCTTATGTACGCCCCGCGTACTAGGGTTTTACCTTAAACCTTGCAACCTTCCAAAGGCCATAACTCCTTTGTTATAAGCCTGGTTCCGACGATCCTTATATCCTTGAAGAGGTAACTAGTTGCTCTAACACTTCCATCAACTCATATTCACCTTAAGATTTCCCGAACAAAAATCCAATTTCCATGAAAGCCCAAGCTGACACTCTACCAAGATATCCCTTGGCTCCAAAACACAAACCGAACACCCGGATCATCTAAATTACGTCACCTACACCTAATTGGGAAACGATTTGGGACTCGGCATTACAACTCTCCCCAGTTAAATTAGATTTTGTCCTCGAAATCATTCCTTACCAACCCAGGCACCAAACGGCTTGAGCAACTCAACCACAACCCGAGATACAATTGATGGGTTTTGAGCATTACAACAATCCTATGGTGCACATGCAAATGCTAAAGCTTTGGAATGTAATAATCATCCAAAGTTTGCAAACCCTAATCTAGCATACAATAAAATCGAAATCTACATCTAATGAAGAGTTAGGATAATACCTTTTATTGTAGCTTGATGATCTTGAGCCTTTGAGAACTTAGCACCTCAAATGTGATGCCTCTGTGTAAGTCCCAAATCTGCTTGATATATCAGTCAGATCCGACTGATGGTGCGGAAGCCCAATCAATCGGATGTTGCTAGATCAAAATAAGAAGAAGGAGAAGAACAATAATATGAATCTTCAATGTATTGATGAATGGAATAATGCTCCTTTACATGAGATTCACATACACACACTTAAGCTCCTTTCTCTCTCTCTTGGCCATACAGTCTCTCTCTCTATCACACCTTGGAGTACACACACTTAAGCTCTTCTCCTAGTCATACACTCCTCACCCACCTAACATCTATTTATATGGAACATGGGCCGTGAACAGGTTCACAGCCGTGAACCAGTTCACGGCCGTAAACACCCACTTGGGCCGTGAACACACAACTACAAACACATATTACATGAACGAAAACCAAATTTCCTAGAAAAGCAAAGTATAAACCAAATTTTAGACCCAACAATCTCCCCCTTGGTTTATAGCTTTCTTTTCTAATTGACCCAACAAACGCCCCCTAAAAAGTAGCTGGCTTTTCTTGTCAATCTTCAGTTGGAGCTTGGCTTCAGCGTTAACCTTTAAATTCTTCACAGCTTCAAGATGAACTTGATGAATCTTCAATAAAAGACTTCATCTTGAGCAGTTGCGCATTTCTTCAAAATTTGACTCTGAACGCACATTGGGTGAGGAAGCTTCTTGTAAAGATTCTTGAAAAATGGCGCTTTCAGCTTGAGAATCTTCAGAGAGAACAACAGAGAGAGCTAATCTTATGGATCACTTCAACAGGTTCAAAGATATCAGAAAATTGATTGAGGAGGCTTCAATGTAATCTGCCACATAATCTTCAAGTACAACTTCACCTTGCTTCTGGGGTTAAAAGATTGTATGTTGAAAGTTGTCAGGCAATCCAATATTGTTTATCTGCACACATCTGCATGTTTAGATCTGGTCAATCACAGGTATTGTGATCCACTTAAACATAAAGGATGTTGACAAATTGGACAGGTTATAAGTGACAAGACAGTGTGATCTATATTCTTAAATGGACATTTAGCTGACGACGACCAAGGATATTGTTGTCCACTCACATTAAGCAGCAAGATCTACAGACAACCTATTAAATGGTTCAATTTTAGATGCTCTAGAACGTATTCCCCACTTCCCAACATACCCCGGTAATCAATAACTTCCAAAGAATTCCTTACTTTAACTGAGTAGACAATCATTCAGAAGGAAGTCAGATATAGACATGCATATGTTGTATCTCAGGTCGGATGTCTTCCAAGCACACAGAGGGAACAACATATGACTAACATAGATAGGGGTTAGAGAGATAGTAGAGTGTATATGTTGTGTCCCAGGTCGGATCTTCTGATCACACAGAGGGGACAACATATGGGTAACAGATAGAAAGAATTTTATAGATAAGGATATGCATAGAGATAGAGTTGCATATGTTGCATTCCAGGTCAGCTATGTTCCAATCACGTAAAGGAAGCAACATATGACTGACATATAGAAAGCAAGAAAATAATTTCCTACAAACCTACTTTATCAGAACCCCCGGTTGCTCTATCAGTACCGAAATCAAGGGCATAAGTCCATACATCAAGGAAACGTTGAGCCACAGTTCTAGATAATTAACTTTTAGTGTATCCTGCAGGTTCTCATGTTTATCTCACTGTTCAATCTATCCAAGCGTCGTATGGTCACTCCAAATGAAACTATCTAAGTTCATATTTGTCAAGTCCTTTCAATTGTCAAACTAAGTCTAGTCCTTTTGAATCCTTTGTGCCTACCAGCACATTGAACACAAAGTCTAGACAATTCGGCTTCAGTGCATTACACGAATTTTTAGATTTCCTTTTAGCGCTAGACTTTATATCACTTCCCAATTAACAAAACTAACCAAAGACTATAAGAAAATAAAAGATTATCTTTAAAACGAATCAATGTAAGAAAAACTCAGGAGTATAGAGAAGAAAATTCAAACCGTAAGTCACCGATTGAATTTGCATCCAGAAGGTCTGAGAACAGCACACATAATCTTAGAACAGATCCGAAATTTCTTTACATCGTTAAGCGCAAACCCCATGTGTGATCCTTTCCTTTCTTCCATTCCCGTAAAAGGATACATACTCTCAAATAAAGGTCTGAATGTTATATAATTGAGAGATGTCCCCTATCATGTGCCTGAAACAACCACTATCAATAAACTGAAGTCTGATGATATGCCTCCATAGCTGCTCCAGCACAGAGCGGAATTAGTTGGTCTTTGGAACCCAGTCCATTTTCAAACTGGGTCGACCTTTGTCATCCTTGCACGGTACTCTCTCCCATGACATATCCTGTTTATCACAAACAGAAGATGAAGAAATATTTGACGCATTAGATGATTTGGGAGATTTAACCTTTGGTACCCATCTGTAGTCGGGTTTAACCCATTTCTTGTTGGATCGGATGGATGCCTCGGTACTTGCTTTTGAACTTGAAGTCGGCCGTAGAGATGCCTTTGACGTAACCGGTCTTGGCTTCACTGGAGCATCTCTTGGATTTGGTCTCTTGGCAGGCATTCCCTTCTTATTCTTGGAAGTTGGATTCTTGGCCTTCTGCGCGTTCCAGTCACCATTTTTTGAACGTGGCCTCAAAGGGTTTCTTTTGAAGTATCTCCCTCTTGGCGCGTTCTGCCAACCTTGTGCGTAGTAGGGAACGTATGCACGATTTGGACAGTTTCGGGCAATGTGTCCAGGTGTTCCACAGTGAAAACATGTCTTTTTCTTCACATAGGAATTGTTTCTTCCTGCCCCTGGTGGCGTGACCTTGTCTCGCTTCTGGTTGTTCCCACATGCACACTTGCAACAGGCACTCTGATTTGCTTGTTTTGGTGGCATGTATTTCTCAACAGCAGGTTTATTAGGAGTAACAAAATTAGAAGCAACAGATTCAGAGTTCAAGGAGTCTTTGATTTGTTCAATAGTGTTCTCCTTGTTCTCATCTTCTGCTACTTTACCTGCACAGGAAGTAGAAACATAAGTATTCTTCACCTCAACACCCTCAGTTGGCCCAGATTGTTTAGTCTTAACTGAAGCTGGTGCAGGTTCAGGGAGTGGGCCAAACTGACCAGGTGTCTCTTCCTTGTTGGTCTCAAGGGGTGGGTTATAGTTGTCATTGAAAGGAGGTGGCACACTATGATACCGGAGACCCTTATTTTGGTTATCTTTAAATTTCAAACAATTGTCAATAATGGACACAACTACCTCACTTGACACATCAAATTTCTTAAAGTTGAATTCAGCATCTTTATATTTGGCTTTTAATGCATCAAGTTCGGTAGTTACAGTGGCAAAGTCTTTCTGAAGATATCTCTAATTGACACTCTTGTTACTGTATTCTTCTTTTAGTTTTCGAAAGTCATTGGTCTTGGCCTCTAGTTGTTCTTTCAATGGTTTCTAGCCTTTCCTAAGTTGGTACCCCTCATACTTAAGGTCCTCGTTCTCCCTCTTTAGTAAATCTATTTGTTCACGAGGAAACTTAATTGTAGCTTCACAAGATGAAGTACATGAAACTTCATTTACCGGGAAGCTTGAAGAACTCATTGTTTATCAAAAAAAATTGCTCTTTGACTTAAAAAAACTCAAAAGTCAACCTTAAAAGTCAAATTTAAAAAGTCAAACTTAAAAGTCAAACCGAAAAGCTAAATTTGAGAATTTGAAAGTTAAACGAGAAAGTCAAAGTTTAAAGTCAATGGTCAAACTTGAAGGTCAAAGTCAAAATTTTAGGTCAAAAGTCAAAAATAAAAGTAAAAAATTAAAAATCAAAATTTTTGGGTTGAAAGTGGAATTTTAAAATTAGAAAAATTGAATTTTGGGCCAAAATTGTTAAAATTGCGAAATTAGGATAGAAACAACAAGTCTTTTTGAATTAAATTCGGAAGGAAATTAACACCAAGCTTGGTAGATGAGTTGGTGAGGCGTTCGAGTTGAGGAGTCAAGAGACCTGGGTTCGAAACCTTGCACTCCCAATTTCTTTTGAATATTTGCTGCTGTGAGGCTATTTGATTCAAAAGTGGGAAATGTTAAACATCTCGCAATCTAGATGAGATGGTAAGGCGCAGATTTGAGGATTTAGGGGACCCGGGTTCGAATCCTGCAACCCCCAAAATCCCCTTTTTTTTGAAGAATAGGCCGCGAATGCGAAGAGACCGAACACCCTGCTGGGCGTGAACTGTCCGAGGGCCGCAAACGAGTTGGGCCGTGAAAGCTTCTTTGGGCCGTGAACACTGCTTCAGTTCGCAAAAAAAACGACGTTTTTCACCCTTTTTTGCTCCAAAACTCGATCCAAAATTCGTTTTCAGGAAAAATGCAAAGAACAAACCCCCCTATTTTGCCAAGAACTATCCAAAAACGCAAAAATCCTTCAAAAATAAGATCAAAAACGCTCCAGATCTGGCCAAAATGATTGCTACAATCCAAGCTCTAATACCAATTGTAAGTCCCAAATCTGCTTGACGTATCAATCAGATCCGACTGATGGTGCGGAATCCCAATCAATCGGATGTTGCTAGATCAAAATAAGAAGAAGGAGAAGAAGAATAATATGAATCTTCAATGTATTGATGAATGGAATGATGCTCCTTTACATGAGATTCACACACACACACACACGTAAGCTCCTTTCTCTCTCTCTCGGCCGTACAGTGTCTCTCTATCACACCTTGGAGTACACACACTTAAGCTCCTCTCCTAGTCGTACACTCGTCACCCACCTAACATCTATTTATATGGAACATGGGCCGTGAACCAGTTCACGGCCGTAAACATCCACTTGGGCCGTGAACACACAACTACAAACACATATTACATGAACGAAAACCTAATTTCCTAGAAAAGCAAAGTATAAACCAAATTTTAGACCCAACACTCTGATAGATCACAAACACCAAAACAATTGGAGAATGCAAGAGAGAGAGGAGGAGTGCAAACATCAGCTCTAGTAATCCTTAGGGTTTAGTGCAACCAAAAATATGAAGCCAAGGGGGTCTTCATATAGGTGAGGAATTAGGGTTTTAGTCAAAGACCTAATCTGGTTGCTTAGGCTCTAAGCAACCCACTAGATCCGTCCAGAACCTAGCCCTTGGACAAAATCCTTATGGGCTTCGATAAGATTTCGTCCACTTCTTACTTAAGAAATCCTCAGCCCATTTTGCAATTACAATATCAGTCCCCCTAATTTAATTAATCTCTTTTGACCACAAAATTAATTCTAAATTAATTCTTAACCAATATTAATTAAACAATATAATTTCTCTTTTAATATATTATTCTCATAATATATTAATAAACCATAATAAACCTCTTTCTCTAATATTCATCCAGTCAAGTTGCTTTGGTAAAGGCAACACAAAAGGACCATGCTACAATCGGGTCAACTACATACCAAATATAGTTGTGGGCTTAGACACCTAATCCAACAGTCTCCCACTTGGATAAGTCTAATAACTATAATTGCAAGTACAACTTCAAAATCCGATTAGCAATCGTAGCTCTCAAAAGCCGCTATCGAACTCTGACACGTCCTTTAGATAAGGGATCGTATAGTCCTCCGTTCTCAAGATATCGTGTGGACAAATACATGGAACATAATCATACTTATTGTCCAACAGGTTATTTCTTGATCTCTGATTCGTCTGATATAGAACTTAATTGAACACATCAATTTAGTCCTGAACGGACCTGCCACATAAGTCAAACCAAATCATCGAGGGCCCCAGATATCGCTTTTATCCTCGTAGGATAAAAGAAATAGATAAACTTCGACTTAGATGCTTGTACTATTTACTTATTAAATCGTACACAACAATATGTTTTATAACATCAAGTTACTGATGCGTTTACGCATTATCAATGCACAGCCAACTCACAAACAACAACTCATATATCTAGGTTTAAAGACTATATTATATTATCGTCTCACAATCACTCATGATAAATTCCATGAAGTGATTCAAGTAAGCGCGAGTTTAATCCAATACTCAAATCATATTTCAAAAGCACTCATGAACGTTGTAAAAACTTTTGCTATGTCTAAACGCTTTAGACAGTCTACAAACCAATTCATGACAGTCTTCTTTCATACTTACTTCCAACGTATGATCGAATGTGGATAATTTAAATAATCTTATTATTTAGGAAGTCAAAACATGCAAAGTGAAACAATAGTAAATAATTAACACAAGACAATAACTTTACTCATAAATAATACACCTTTATTTAATCATCAAATGTTAATTACAATTTATCTATTACACGTTTCTAAAAGCTATCTCATCACTCAAACTAATATCGTCCTTCAGCCCAATGCTCCTAGCGTGCTGCAAGTGCTTAACCCTACTCAGTCCCTTCGTAAGGGGATCTGCTGGGTTCTCTTATGACGATACCCTATTTACTACGAGGAGTCCCTCATCTACCCGATGTCTGATAAAATGATATTTCATGTCGATATGTCTGGATCTTCCATGATCCCACGGTTCTTTGGTCAAGGCAACCGCACCTTTGTTATCACAGAAAATCTACATAAGCTCCTTTATGGCAGGTACAACTCCAAGGTCTCCGATGAAGTTCTTCAGCCATATTGCCTCCTTCGACGCTTCGCTCGCTGCTATGTACTCTGATTCGCACGTTGAATGAGCTACGGTCTCCTGCTTGGAACTTTTCCAAGTCACTGCTCCTCCATTTAGTGTAACCACCCAGCCAGATTAAGAGCGGAAATTATCCCGATCGGTCTAAAAACTGGCGTCACTATACCCTCGTACTCTCAAGTCATCACTCCCACCGAGGATAAGGAACTAGTCCTTAGTCCTTCGTAGGTACTTAAGAATGTTCTTTACCGCAGTCCAATGAGCTCTACCAGGGTTCCCTTGATATATTCTGACCATGCTCAAAGCGAAGGCCACATCAGGGCGAGTACATGTCATAGCATACATGATTGAGCCAACTTCGGAAGAATAAGGTACTCTGCTCATCTCTGTTATCTCGACATCGGTACTCAGACTCTGAGTCTTAGTCAGTTTGGTATTACTTTGGATTGGTAACTCCCTTTTCTTGGAATTTTCCATGTTGAAACGTTTCAACACTTTATCTAAGTAAGTGTTTTGACTAAGTCCTATTAGTCTCTTACTCCTATTTATCAATATCCTTATCCCTAGAATATAGGCAGCTTCTCCGAAGTCCTTCATAGCGAAACACTTCCCAAGCCAGGACTTAACCTCCTGCAAGGTTGGGATGTCGTTTCCTACGAGTAGTATGTCATCCACATAAAATACGAGAAAGCTAACTATACTCCCACTAGCTTTGACATATACGCAGGACTCATCCTCGCTTCTTGAGAAACCAAACTCTTTGACTTTCTCATTGAAACACATATTCCATCTGCGAGATGCTTGTTTCAATCCATAGATGGATTTCTCAAGCTTACACACTCTATTAGGGTGCTTCGCATCGACAAAACCCTCTAGTTGACTCATGTAAACATCTTCAGCCAACTTCCTATTAAGGAAAGCAGTTTTGACATCCATCTGCCATATTTCATAATCATGAAACGCAACTATGGCTTGCATAACCCTTATAGACTTAATCTTCGCAACTGGCGAGAAGGTGTCATCATAATCAACTCTAGGAGTTTGAGTAAAGCCCTTCGCAACCAATCGCGCCTTATACATGTGTACTTTCCCATCCATGTCAGTCTTTTTCTTGAAGATCCACTTGCACCCGACCGTCTTACCACCTGGTACATTGTCAACCAAGTTCCAAACTTGATTGTCATACATGGACTGAATCTCGCTGTCTATAGCCTCTTTCCACTTTGCAGACTCCGGGCCTGTCATGGCTTCCTTGTATTTGTTAGGTTCATCCAAATTTACTAGCGTGCTATCACTAATAAACGTATCACCTTCAGTAGTAATATGGAAACCATAAAACTCTGGTGGAACACTAACTCTACTGGAACGTCTAAGAGGTAAGGACTCGTCAACTGGTTCAATAGGAGTTTTCTCCTAGGGTTGAGCGCTAGTGTTAGAGGTTCCTTCATCGCTTGACTCTTGAAGCTCTTCAAGGTCAATTGGACTCCCACTGTCCTCCTCGGGTTGAGCGCTAGTGTTAGTGAGTTTCCCCCAATATACCGATACACAATAAACAATACACTTAATAACAACATGTAATGGGTCCACAACTCTACAGACTGGTTTACCCCTGAGCCCACAATATGAGTCTGGCTTGCCCTCCCTAGCCCTCAGCTCATATCTAGCTTGCTCTCGAGCCCACAATATAAGTCTGGCTTGCCCTCGGGCCCACAACTTATGTCTGGCTTGCTCCTTTAGTCCTCATACTGGAATACAAATGATTAGCCCTCAGTACGAGTCTGGTATGCTCTCCTCGACCCTCAACTCGCATCTGGAATGCTCATGAGTCCTCAGTATGAGTCTGACATTCCCTCCCTGGCCCTCAGCTCATATCTGGCATACTCCAGGCTTTGTTGGCTATAGCATGGAGCAGTACAACCTCAACCCAACCCACACGACATGTAGACATGTAAAAAATAAATGCACATACAGATAATCAGATAGTATCATAGGCAGTTCTACAGATCTACCAGACTAGCATATCAAACTAGCATGCATATCTATCGCATACGCAGTATATCAATAACTACTAGGATATCAATCCAATGGGCCAACCTTGGTACCTTAGACCCCTTAGTATAGTGAGGAAAACTCACCTCACAAGTAGTGCTGAAACGGTAAAAATCAAATCCCAACTCACAGCTCCGAACTCAACTTCCTGCAACCACCATATGACTAATTCCATTAAAATCCCAAATGACCAAAATACCCTCAGAAGTCAAACTTAGTCAACCATGGTCAAAGTCAAAGTCAACAGTCAAGGTCAACAGTCTATGTTGACCCAACTCCTCGAGTGCATCTATCAACTCGTCGAGTTCCTTCAGTGTTCAGAAAACCGGGAAAAACCCTAACCAACTTGCCAAGTTATTTCATCAACTCGCCGAGTTCGCTCAGTATCCAGAAAGTGGGAAAACCCGATCAAACTCGTCGAGTTGTCAGGACAACTCGCCGAGTTTTCCCTGTATTAACATATTCAGCCCCTTCCAATCGAATCTAAAGCCCTAAACTATAGATCTGGTCCCCTAGGGCTGAGATACCACGTAAAGTTGCTAACTTTACGTTCATTCATGGCATCAAAGGCTAAAATACTCCATCAAATCTTTATTAGGGGACTTAGGGCATGAACGAGGTCTATATTTACATAAAGCTTGGAACTTTACGCCCAAAGAGTCCATAAAGTTCCCAGATCTGAAGCTATAACTTCATGCAATGCCCAAACCAAAGAATGTTCCCAAAATGGGCAAAAAAGGACACTAAACTCCCGAATGACAAGATCTAGCATATGAATGATCAAGGTATTGACTTTATACCATATGGTATCTGTAAAAAGAGAGAGAGTTCTGGATCTACAACTTCTCCCTTCAATCCAACCTCTTCAAGCTCCAAGTTCCTTCCACAAGAACATCAAAATCACTCTCCAAGGCACTCACACACAAGAAGGTATAAAGGCATGAACTAGGGTTTCTCTGGACAAAGGGGGCGATAAGGGAGGCTACCAATGAGGCTTAAGGCCTTTAAATAGGGTGCAAAACCCTAAAAATTAGGGTTTCACGTTCAACCTTCAACTCGTCGAGTAGACCTTGAAAAATACGCGGCCATAATAACTCAACACGACGAGTTGGCACCACCCAACTCGTCGAGTTGCCCTGAAAATGTACATATATAAAGCTTTAAATTCATACATGAACATAAACCCCCGTGACTCCCAACATGGTCCCACCAAGAACAAACTCGATACCTAACTCATAACCCGAGATCTAGGGATCTACACTTGTATTTCACCCAAAACCTTATGATTCACGACAACCCCTCACTAAACTGGGATATAAATGCTCCTAAACCATCGATGAGACTACCGGTCTTGCCCCTGGTCCAGCCACCGGGATCCCAAGAGTCCAAATAACAAGGCTACCCTAGCCTAAGCATCCCTCTACGCCACTCACTGATCACGTAATCACTCCTAAAACCCAAAATCCAATACCTCGACCCAACAGTCTCTTACCAAGTTCAACATGCATTGTCATAAACACACAAGCCTCGCCCACGGGTCCCATCCATCTAGAGCTACACAAGCCCGTCTCCACCTCGGACCCCAATGGTCCTCAACTTAAAACAGTGAAATGCTTCTCGACAATCCTGATCGTCGTGTCCAAGGCACGAATTGACCCCCCTTTATACTCATGTCCATATCAACAATAGTCTACCTTAAACTGGAGAATGCTACGATCCCATCACCGTCGTTTAACACTTCAAACCAATCATGGTCTTACCACACCCAAACCATCACAACTCCACTCATCCTGAGTCGAACCCTGCATCAAACTGCATCCAATCATGTGTTCGAGTTATGCTTCGAACCTCAAAGCCTTCATCAAACAAGAATATGCAATAAGGATCTAACACAACCCTCAACCTGGGTCTATCCAAAAGCCCCCTATACAGAAGGCGCCCACCGTCTGTTAGGAGTTTCCTGAACTCCTAATTTACACAACTTCAATCCCGATGGCCACTATGGTCATCTCTCCTCCTGACTGAAATGTGAAACTTACCCTAGTTTCACACCGGATCCAACTCTCGGAACTTTCTGATTGATACTCCCCACTTGGACTTGTCGAAGCTCTCCTAACCCACGAGACTTGATGGGTTCCCAACCTATCTATCCTCATATAAACGAACCTACTATAACCTACTCTTACCAATACTAGCGTTCCATTATTAGTCAAACCTGATGATTGCCCAACTCCTGAAATTAAAATAGATGCTCCCCGAATGATTCCCATGATACCACACCATATCCTTAAGTTCTTATGCTGGAGACTAAAAACCATAATCCTTGCTTTGAACTGTCTTCACCCCAACTTCCATCCTCAAAGAATCATTGGATTCTAACCATCTACAACCCGTTTGAATTTAAAATTCCCATGACAACTCCAATGACCAAACAACCCCACAACTGCCACCACATTATCCTTGCTACAACTCCTTTTCTAGCAACGACAGTGATTGAAATTAAAGGTTCTTCCTTAGACGACTGTTGATCCTTCCTGAACAAATGCCAACATGACTAAAATCTGACTTCTTTGGAGAACTAACCAACCATTCCGACCACAGACCTTCCAAACGGTACCTATGAATTGACCGCCGTCATAGAACCGAAACAACAATCGAACAAACTGAAACTCACTCAGCAAGATACGACCCACTAATGACTTTTAGCATGAAAAATGGCATATAACAATTCTTGATGATATAACCCAAGCAATAACAGAGAACTAACCACAAGATAATGCTTACCTAAACCAATACCAGATTCCAAAGCAATATAAATATTGATAATAATCATGAAGAAAGAAAAAGATAACATGTCCGCAATAGCATCTACTAAAAATCTAGTCTCCCCTAACTGCCACTGAAATGCTCGACTTTTCACCGCTGGAGCTCCTGTCCTACCCTCTCGACCGTCAGTGATCCTCAAAGTAACCGGATCAGGTGTACTTATAGCTCCTCCCCTCAACATCGGACAGTCGGCCTTCTTTTGGCCCACCTGGTTGCAGTGAAACACATTGGATTCGACCCATGGGTGCAATCCCGACTAAAATGACCCATCTGATCACAACTGAAACATCTTCGACATGTATCCCGGCATCCTCCCACACTTAGCACAATGACCCCAACCCTGATGGTCTTCCAAACGTGAATCCTGAGCCCTCAACATCTTTACCTGACCCGCTGTAATCTGAGTTTGCTCTGGTTTCCTCTTCCTGAGGTGCTCCAAATCAATCTCACACTCTCGAGCTCTAGCAGTCATATCATTTAGGGTTTCACAGCCAAACAATCGCACACACTCCCTGATGACATTCCTTAGCATGTCATGATACCTTACCTTCTTCGTCTCCTCGTCCACTACATACTGCGGAACCAACAAAGTTCTCTCCTGAAACTTGGCAGTGATCTATGCCACAGTCTCAATCACTTGACGAAGGTCCTAAAACTCCCTCGCCAACTACTGCACCTCCATAGCTACTACAAACCCAAACCTGAACCAGGTCACAAACTCATCCCAAGTCCTCGTCTCCACGGTTTCACATCCTAAGGCAAAGTCTAACCCCCCCCCCCCTCGATCTCGAGCTCCGTCATTCAGAAAAAGGGAGGCAAATCTGAGCTTCGACCCCTCGGGCAGAAACTCATCCTGAACGCGTTAGCCATATCCGCGAACTATCTCCTACTGGCAATGGGGTCCTTCTCCCTAAATAACTCGGGAGCTACACAAGCATGAAACTCATGGAAAAAGAGAGTGCAAGCTCCAACAATAGCTATAACCTCAGCCCGAAATGCGCCCAGACGCTCATCCCAAAATCCCCTCCTTGACCGTACCAAAGATTATAGGAGTCTGCTCCAAAATACCAAGGGTAATCTCCGACGAGATGAACTCCCGCATCCGTTCATCAATCAACTTAGTACCTGCACGTAAGCCTGAACCTGAACCTAAACCTCCTCCTAGTGTGCCTATCACTAAACCGAGACAAAATAGTCATACTAATAATCAGAACATACCTAAGAATCCACTTCCCACAGGATTCCTAGATTCACCAAGACTCTCCGCAATTCGAGTATGGATCCTGTGCTTTCAGTCGTACGGGCCCAATACTACCTTCCACACCTATCCATACTTTCCTTAAGAATCATCCTGAATCCTCCAAGTCACCTTCTCTAATCCATACACCAAGCACCCGCTAACCAGCGCAACAAAACCCACTCAAGCAATCCCAAAGCTTTCCTAGGTTCCCGACATCACCCTGCCATCAGTTGCTGAAGAACTCCTCATAATGTTAGTTAGTTACTTCATGAACACAATCGCATGCAACAAAGCTCAGATAATCCTTCGAGTAAAAGACTCATCCCTACAATGGTCAGACTCAAACAAGAGCTGGACAATAGGGTCAAATCCATCACTCAGAGATTATCCAATCTTTATTACATGTGACTTAACATGTTCACTTAACAGCTAACTCACATCACTTATGAGTCCCACAAAGCACAAAGCAAGCATCATTCGAGCAGTAACACTCTAATCCATGGAATGATCAAATAACATTCGAAGTCACACACCAAAACTCATGGTAGGAATTTCTAGCCTCACTGTCGGTTGCCTTATGCATGCAAATTATACACAGAATAGTATCTAATAGATTGTCGAATAAAAGACTCTACCCTAGGACCACAACCGAACAAGGAACAGGAAATAAGGCCAAATCAATTATTCTAGGGCTATAAGATCCTAACCATATACAATTTTTAAAGCATACACTTAGCAATTTCTGATACCAATAGATATTTCCATTCCCGCATACAATCCAATGCTCCCAAGGCTACAAGGCATTGCATATCAGGCCAATCTATCACTGACTAATCAGCACTAGTATGCAAGTCTACCAGCTCATACAATAGGCATACAAAGGCATCTCTCCTAGCACTCTATCATACAAAAATAGAGCAGATCCTTAGTCCTAACAAGCATGCGATTCACAGATTCACAGATCAAATCATATAAGGTAATATGTATGGGTATTTTAGGAAAACTTACTTGAGCTCGGATGATTGCATGCATCAAACCCTTTCTTATCTTAGAAAACTCTTTTCTAAAGAAATACTTTTCTTTTTGAAAACTTTACCAAATCCTCAGTTCGAGTTCAGACATTTCTGAGAGTATGTTCGAATCCCTCAAACCAAGGCTCTGATACGAACATGTAACGTCCCAAAAATATGACCATAAAACTTTTCGTTTTTAAATTGATAAATCATTAAATCATATCATTTTCATAAAACCAAGGTAATCAAAGTTTTATCAATATATCATCATTATCAGAGTAAATAACAGAATGCGGAAACAAGTGGTGTATGCTCTGCAATCATCCCAAGCTCTTCCCTTTGAAAACAGAAGTACCTGAAACATAAACTAAAAACCATAAGCTTAAAGCCTAATGAGTTCCCCAAAATACCACATATCAATACATACATTTGCCATGGGCTACCCCCATGGTCTGACATCCAAGTGTCATGGGCTACACCCATGGTTTTTCCTTGAAATGTCATGGGCTACCTGTAACACTCGGTTTTGAATCACTCCATTATTGTGGGTCGTAGCCCGATAACCTGTTATCATAAGTATCAGGGCCTTGGGGAAGAAATGATTTGGCCCTTTTTGGATGTAGGTGTTATAGTCTAAGTGATTCGCGTTTTCGTTTGTGTTTTGAAGCCAAAGGGTATAATCGTAAATTGGCAGCTCGAGCCTTCATGAATTTTGGGTTTTTAATCGAGAGGTTTTAAGTCTAATGTGAGTTGTTAGAAGTGTAGGGCTTCTCGTCACCTTTCCGTGGATATAAATTTCATCGGAAAAGGACTTAGGATGAAGCAGTTACAACCATGTAAAGTTCTAGGGTTTCGTAAGGTCATCTAGTACGTGGGGCATACTAGATGTGTATGCGGGGCATACCGAGTTAAGTGATTGTGGGTGGTCCAAGAGTACGTCGAGCGTACTAAGGGGTAGGTGGGGCGTACCCCCTTCAACAACAACCCCTATTTTTTGGGGGTTTACCCTATATAAGCAACATATTAACCTTCTTCTAGTCATTTTGAGCCAGCCTCCACCCTGCTTATCATTCATTGATACCCTAGAGTGCCTGGAGCTAGTGTTGAAGCTTGGAAGAGTGTTGGTGGTGGTTTCTGCAAGAGAAGGAGAAGGTTGAAGACTCAATATTTGGGAAGGATCTTAGAGATCCAGTATTTACATCATCATTTCGTGACTTTGAAAGCATAAAGTCTCCATCTTTCTCATTCATTGAATACATCTTCTTTTGAGCTTGTATAGTTATTTTAGTTCCTCTTGGTTGTTCCCTGTGAACTTGGGTTGTTTCAGAAGCTTAATTTTTTAGATCTGGTCATTTAAGAAGTCCTTTAAGCATAAAGATGCAAACTTTATGATGTATTTGATATCTTACATGTGTTAAGACCTTTTATTAAGCTCTTTTGAGCTCTAAAGCCCCATTAAGCCATGCATGCAAGTGAAGTTGCCAACTTTTCGTGATAAGTCATCAATAGGAATCAGATTTGAGGGTTTGGAACAAGGGCTTAAGTGATTAAGTGCTTTTTGGAGTTGGTTGGAGTTCTGAGGAGTACGCTGGGCGTACCCATCTGGTATGTTGCGCGACTAGCCCCAAAGGGTGTACGTTGGGTGTACCAGTTGAGTGTGCGGGGGGTACTCGGCCAAGTTAGGTTTTCTTGAATTGTTTACTTTTTGGGCATTTGACCATTGACCAGAAGTGGACTAGGGTTGACCATTGGATATTTTGGGCCTTTTAGGTTATTGGGCTTTCTTGGGATAGGGCCATGATGAATTTAGGCCAAATTTGGATATTTGGGCCTTATTGGGCCTTAGGTGTCATTCAGTTTTGGGCTATCTTTGGGCTTGGTTGTTTGGGACTTTGTAGGGCCATCAGAGGACAAGTGTTTTGGATTGGGGAAAAGTTAAAGGTATTTAGGGTAAGATCCATGTAAGGGTTTGGGCCTAATTTGGAAATTTTGGCCATAAGTGGGCTTTGGATGATCATTGGTTTGTAGGCCTTTATGATTGGGAGTTTGAGTCATAGTCTTGGTGCAAACTAAGTGAGGGGTAAATGGTCTTTACCCCGTATTGGTATTGCTAGATTTGGATTGAACCCAATTACTAATTGGGTGTTATTTGTTTGATAGCACGGGGATTCTAGCAGACCAGCTGTCAGAGGTTTATTCGTGGGTTCAACTAACGAGGTGAGTCTTCCTTCGTAGAATTCGTGGGTCGAAGGTACCAAGGCGGCCCACTAGTTATAATATAGCATCATAATTGTCTTTGTGATAATTTTCGGTTGTGTATGAATTGTTTGATAATTATGTGATTTATGCGTGTTATTATGTGGTAGTGGTAGGGTTAAATTAACCCGGTATCTGGTTGAAATAGTCCAAAGGGGCAGGTCGAGCACCCATATATGCTCGACATTATCCTGTTGAAATAGACCGAAGGGGCAGGTCGAGCACCCAGATATGATCGACATTATCCAGTTGAAATAGACCGAAGGGCCAGGTCGAGCACCCAGATATGCTTAGCATTATCCGATTGAAATAAACTGAAGGGGCAGGTCGAGCACCCAGATATGCTCGACATTATCCCGTTGAAATAGACCGAAGGGGTAGGCCGTACACCCAGATATGTGTGGCAGTATGTTGTTTTGTATGTGGTATGATTGGGGAACTCACTAAACTTTGTGCTTACAGTTTGTGCTTTATGGTTTCAGGTACTTTCGGTTCGAAAGAGAAGGGACCGACTTGAATGGTCATCTCTCGACCTTTCGGGCCGAGGTCGTAGCGGGGTTGTTGGGGGCTCATCTGGAGCCCAAAGCTTGTGGATCCGTAGAATCCTTCAGGAAGAAGGATCCTATTGTTAGCCCATGTGATTTGGGATTAGAGAAGGGTTATGCACCATGTCTTCAGGAAAGTCGACCACATGATGGGATTTCCACGAAGGTTTCGCAAGCCCTACGCGAGGAGTTACCCGACATCATTGGGTGTATCACTAATAGATTGGTTGACAAGTTCGCGGGTCCGATCTCGGCTATTCAGACAGTTAATAGGATGGTCAGGGTAACCCGGGAGCAGGAGATTGGTTAGGATAGGCAGTTGTGGAAGAGGAATCAGACTCATGGTCTAGCTCAGCGATCTGGGCAGTTGGATGTTATCGTAGCTGGTTTCAGAGACCCAAAGGATCGTGGTTGTTGCACAAAGGAGGAAGGGGCGCTTGAGGATGTGCGCAACAAGTCTAAATGTGGCAGGTGCGGATGAAAGGGTCACCTCCGCCAAGAATGCACATCGGAGGTAGAGTTTTGCCATTGTTGTCATCAACATGGTCATATCAGGGCGAATTACCCCCGCCTAGTGGTTTGGGTAGCTCAGGTTTCATTGTAGGTACTTCAGTAGGAAGCGAGATTTAGGATTTCTATAGACGATATGGCAGGTATGTATCTTTTTCCGTCTTTTCGGTTGTTATCAGTATTTTTTTGTTTAGAATTTGGTATCGATTTGGGTAAGTGTTATCCTTGCTTTAATTCTCTGTTATTGTTTGAGTTGTATCATCAAGAATTATTATATGGCATTTTCATGTCATGAATCATTGGTGGGTCAGAAGGGTTGCATCTTGTTGAGCGTGTTTCAATGCGTTCGGTCGTTATTCTGGTTCTTGGTCGAGATCGGTTCAGGGGTATTGTGAGGAAGGTCCATGGTCAGGTTCATCATGTTATTTCTCCAGTATCGTCGGGGTTTAATGGGTTGAGAAATTGGTCTTAGTTGGATCTTGGGAGTGTCAAGGGAAGTTGTCTGTTGCTGAGGTTTTGGTCTTGTCATTAGTTCAGAGGGATTCAAGATTTAAGTGTGGTATCATTAAAGCGTTTGGGGTTCTCAGTTATGCTGGGATTTCGGGGAGTGTTTATCTGGTCTTCAGGGTTGTGCAGTCGTTGAGTTTGGTTATTAATGGAAAAATAGCAATGGTAAGTACAGGTTGTCAGCGGCTCAATCATATGGGGTAAGACGGATTGAGAATCCTTCAAACCTTGTGCACTGGGAGAGCTTCGTCGAATCCAAGTGGGGGAGAACCGTTCAGATTTCCAAGGGCAGAATTAGGCGTGAAACTAGGATTAGTTTCTCCCCCCCCCTCCCGCCCCAACAGCGGGGAGGAAGGCAGCCAAGTAGCCGTCTAGATTGAGGATTTTGGGAGTTGGGAGTTCTTGAAACTTCCTAATAGTTGGTTAGCGCCTCCTTGGTGATGAATAGCAGGTCTTTCGTGGACCCGGGTTGGGTTCCCAAGCATGACTCAGGCCCAGCTTTTTTGGGTTTTGAGCATTCTAACACTCCTATGGTGTACATGCAACCCTATAAACCTTGGATCTATGTTTTCTCTATTATACATGAAAATATTAACTATTCCAAGGTTTCATCCTAACTAGCATATTATGAAGCACCTATACTACAAAGTTCTAGTTAGATGACATACCTTTTGATGTAGCTTGATGTCTTCAAGCTTTAAGAGCTTAGCCCCAATAGTGTGGAAGCCTCAAATGGAATCACAAATCACCAAAACACCTTGGAAGAACTTGAGAGAATATGTATGCACACTAAAATCGGCCCACTCTTATTTTCACACACTTGTGCCAATTTTGTGAGCCAAGGACCCCTTTATATATTATGGAGGATTAGGGTTACATCCATGTAAACCCTAATACCCATGACCTTTCATTTACATAGGATCCATGGGTTAAAAGCTCCATGGACCATCCATGAAAGCTTAGCCCAACCTAAATGAACTTGGCCCATTCCATATATATAAGAGTCCATATTTAATTAGTTCTTTTTGATCACTTAATTAATTCTAAATTAATTCTTGATCAATACTAATTAAATAATATGATTCCATATTAATATATTAGAACTTATAATATATTAATATAAATCATAAATATACTATTCTCAAAAGACTATCCATATAAATTGTGTCGGTGAAGTGCAACCCAAATGGACCATGTCGGGTCGGGTCAAGTACATACCAAATATAGTTATGGACTTAGACATTAATCCAACAAGCTTAGGCACTTGGTCAGATGAGAGTTCGATTGGGGAAGTGTAGGGATGGATTGATAGTTGTGCGGTAAGACCATGGGCGGTGGCCATGGCAAGATAGGAGTGTTGTAAGACTACGGGGTGGCCGTAGCATACACTAGATGGCAGTTAGCGTGGAAGTGTTGTAAGACTGCAGGGTAGCTTGTAGCATTCACCGATCCCTGTGCAGCGGTGAGGGTGTGGCAACTCTATGATTAGTCATGGATTTCTTCTGATAGATTAGGCCAAGGTGGATCAATTCGTAAGACTGTGGGAGAGCCACAACATATTTGGAAATCAGGAAATGGTAGGTTGTTGGAGGTCAGGTATGATATAAGACTACAATTGGTTTTATAGCATTCACTTTTAGCATTAGAATTGGTGGTGAGAAAGTTTGGGCAATTATTACCAGTTGAGGCTTTCTTTTGGTAGTCGGGTGGGGTGACTATGTGTTTCTTTTGACTCAGCAACCGGGCAGGAATCCGGTGTTTCAGTTAGATGGCGAACAAGTTGAGACCAGGGAGGTCTCATCTGCTTTTGGAAAGCAACTAGGGACAGCAAGATGAGTCAGGGCGGTATCGGTGATTTGGGATTTGTGTGTGGTGTCCCTTGTTATTTGGAGTATATGCTAAGTCACTTGCAGTTTGTATTAAATAATATCAGAGTAATTGGTTTAATCCTGTTGCGCAGCTCTCGTTTGAGTCTAACCATTGTAGAGATGAATCTTTTACATGAAGGATTATCTGAGCCTTCTATCAAGTATAAGTGTTCTGCAGCAGTGATGGAGAGTGATTTTATTCCCAACGGATGATTCAAGATAATCAAGGATGGAAGTGCTTTGTTTAAGGTATTCAATAAGGATTTGGCATCGTAGTGGTTCAGTGTGGGCAGTCTGTTCGGGAGTCAGACCAATTTAAGATTTAAAGTTTCTGGGAAGGTAGAAGTGGGTTTCTGCATGGGATTAAGGATTTATTCTTCAAAGGGTTGATGAGTTTCTTCTCAGGGTTGTGGTTGTGTCCCTCGGGCTGCCAGGCATGCTGGGGATGGTAATGAATAATTTTGAGGACAAAATCGAATTCAAGTGGGGGGAAGTTGAAACACTCGGTTTCGAATCGCTCCATTATTCAGGGTCGTGGCCTGATCATCGGTTACCATAAGGTTTAAGGCGTTGGGGAAGAAAGGATTTGGCCCTTTTTGGATGTGGGTGTTATAGTCTAAGTGATTCACATTTTCGTTTGTGTTTTGGAGCCAAAGGGTATAATCGTAAATTGGTAGTTCCGGCCTTCATGAATTTTGGGTTTTTGATCGAGAAGTTTTAAGGCTAAGGTGAGTTATTAGAAGTGTAGGGATTCTCTTCACCTTTCCGTGGATATAAAGTTCGTCGGAAACGGACTTAAAATGAAGGAGTTATGGCCATGTAAAGTTCTAGGGTTTTGGAAGGTCATCTAGTACGCGAGGCATCCTAGATGTGTATGCGGGGAGTACCGAGTTAAGTGATCGCGGGTGGTCCAAGAGTACGTCGGGCGTACTAATGGGTACGCGGGGCGCACTCCCTTTAGCACTAAACCGTATTTTTTGGGGTTTTACCCTATATAAGCAACATATTAACCTTCCTCTGGTCATTTTGGGTCAGCCTCCGCCCCTCTTATCATTCATTAATACCCTAGAGTGCTTAGAGTGAGTGTTGAATATTGGAAGAGTGTTAGTGGTGGTTTGTGCAAGAGAAGGACAAGGTTGAAGACTCAATATTTGGGAAGGAGCTTAGAGATATAATATTTGCATCATCATTTTGTGACTCTGAAGTTATAAAGTCTCTATCTTGCTCAGTCACTGAATAAATCTTCTTTTGAGCTTGTATAGTCATTTTAGTTCCTCTTGGTTGGTCCTTGGGAGCTTGGGTTGTTCCAGAAGCTTAATTTTGTAGATCTGGTCATTTAAGAAGTCCCTTAAGCGTAAAGATGCAAGCTTTATGGTGTATTTGATCTCATACATGTGTTAAGACCTTTTATTAAGCTCTTTTGATCTCTAGAGCCCCATTAAGCCATGCATGCAAGTCAAGTTGCCAACTTTTCAAGATAAGTCATCTATAGGAATCAGATTTGAGGGTTTGGAATAAGGGCTTAAGGGATTAAGTGCTTTTTGGAGTTGGTTGGGGTTCTGAGGAGTACGTTGGGCGTACCCATCTAGTACGTTGTGCGTACTAGCCCTAAAGGGTGTACGCTGGGTGTACCAGCTGAGTATGCGGGGGGTACTCGGCCAAGTTGGGTTTTCTTGAATTGTTGACTTGTTGGGCACTTGACCATTGACCAGAAGTGGACTAGGATTGACCATTGGATATTTTGGGCCTTTTAGGATATTAGGCCTTCCCGGGATAGGTCCATGATGGATTTGGGCCCAATTTGGATATTTGGGCCTTACTGGGTCATGTGGTGTCATTCGGTTTTAGGCTATCTTTAGGCTTGGTTGTTTAGGGCTTTGTGGGGCCATCAGAGGACAAGTGTTTTGGATTGGGGAAAGTTAATGGGCTTTAGGGTATGGTCCATGTAAGGGTTTGTGCCTAATATGGAAAATTAGGCCATAAGTGGGCTTTGGATGATCATTGGTTTGTGGGTCTTTATGATTGGGATTTTGGGCCTTAGTCTTGGACCAAACTAGGTGAGGGGTAAATGGTCCTTACCCTATATTGGTATTGCTCGATTTGGATTGAACCCAATTGCTAATTGAGTGTTATTTGTTTGATAGCGCGGGGATTCTAGCAGATCAGCAGTCAGAGGTTTATTCGTGGGTTCAACTGTCGAGGTGAGTCTTCCTTCGTGAAATTCGTCGGTCGAAAGAACCAAGACCGGCCCACTAGTTATGATATAGCATGATAACTGTCTTTGTGATAATTGTCGGTCGTGTATGAATAGTTTGATAATTCTCTGATTTATGTGTGTTATTATGTGGTAGTGGTAGGGGGTGAAATAGACCTGGTATCCAGTTAAAATAGACCAAAGGGGCAAGTTAGGAACCCATATATGCTCGGCATTATCCAGTTGAACTAGACCGAATGGGCAGGTCGAGCACCCAGATAGCATTATCCGGTTTAAATAGACCAAAGGGGCACGTCGAGCACCCATATATGCTCATCATTATCCGGTTGAAATAGACCGAAGAGGCAAGTCGAGAACCCAGATATGCTCGGTATTATCCAGTTGAAAGAGAACGAAGGGGTAGGACGCGCACCTAGATATGTATGGCAATGTGTTGTTTTGTATGTGGTATGATTGGGGAACTCACTAAGTTTTGTTCTTACAGTTTGTGGTTTATGGTTTCAGGACTTCCAGTTCGAAAGGGTAGGGCCCGGCTTGATTGCAGCGCATACACATGTAATTTCCGCAACTTGTGATTTTGGGAAGGTACTATGATAATTGTTTTTGTGTGAAATACTTCTAAATGTTTGAATAAAGGATAAATGAGTGTTTTGATTATGATTCAATAATGAAAATTTTACCTTAGTATTTTGGGATGTTATACTACCCCCATGGTCTGACATCCAAGTGCGATGGGCTACCCCCATGGTCTGACATCCAAGTGCCTTGGGCTACTCCCCTTGTCTTTCATTGAAATGCCATGGGCTACCCCCATGGTTTGACATCCAAGTGCCATGGGCTACCCACATGGTCTTTCATGTAAGTATCATAAAGACAAATAACATTCCACATAACAAGTAAAGGGCGGGAAATAGTGCCTTCGACTCGCGGACATAGTGACAAAACTCACCTCGCGCTACCGAATCCACAGAAAGAATCTTTGGTTGTTGGCCCGCATACACCCGGATTTTCCGCAACTTGTGATTTTGGGAATGTACTATGATAATTGTTTTTATGTGAAATACTTCTAAATGTTTGAATAAAGGATAAATTAGTGTTTTGATTATGCATTAAAAATGAAATTTTTACCTTAGTATTTTGGAATGTTACAAGTTTGTAACAGAGCCTTGGGTAAAAGACCTTTTTACCCTTCCCTATACTTGGTCTAAGGCCCAATTCCAAATGTCCAAAGGCCCAATTTTCCAACATAATCATTCAAGGCCCAACTATGGCCTAATTTTCCAAATTGGGCCCCATAACCCTTTATGGTCCTGGCATCCAAAAGAGCCCAAAAGATACTAACTATAAGCCTAAAAGGAATCTAATGGCCCAACAAGTCCCAAACTAAGACAACCCAACTATGGCCCAAAACTCAAAATCCCAAAACAATCCTCTGGCAGTACACCCAGTGTACTCGAGATGCACATCCCACGTATTCGACCATGATGCGCAATGTAAAACTTTATGATGCACGTTCATCCAATTATGTTGAGCGTACCTCCCAGTACACCCAACGTACTAGTCAGGAATCCAAAAGACCACATTTTGCTCTTAATGGGTTAAGACAAGATGTCAAAAACATAGATCTGGTCCCTAGCCAAGGTCTTAACCAATAAAGTTTCTAACTTTGCTCAAAAACACGACTTAATGGGACTCAACACTTAAAAAGGAACTTAATAAGAGCTTAATACATGTATGGACCAAAAACTTTCAAAAAGTTTCCATTTTTATGAACAAGGGACCTTGGTGGAGCTTAGATCTAACATCCACTACTTCTCGAGTAGATCAGAAGCTCACCTTTACAATAAGGGACTCAAAAAGGCCAAAAGAACTCCATCAAAGTAGATCCAACTAAAAATATCATGAAGGTTAAAGCTTTTTACCTTAGGAAGCTTGCAAATAGAAAGATACTCCTAGATCTAGAGGCTCAAGCCACACCTCCAAATGATTCTCTTCTTCTTCTTCTTCTTCTTCTTCACAAAACACCCATCAAGCATATTCCATGCTCAAAACTACCAGATTGCACATAGGGTTCGATTCTAGGGTTATAAATGGATGGAGGCTAAAGTTACTAGTGTTTGGTGAAGAGAAAAATGAGCTTAAATAGGGTCCAAAGCCCTAAAATAGGGTTTGCATGAATCTGGAGTATGCCCCGTGTACTCCTAGTACGCTTAGCGTACTGCTCTCAAGTTCGCGATCTTTTGCCTTCGTAAGCCCAGCATACTTACCTTCGCATCAGTACGCCCCACGTACTCCATATGTACACCCCGCGTACTAGGGTTTTGCCTTAAACCTTGCAACCTTCTGAAGGCCATAACTCCTTTGTTATAAGCCCGGTTCCGACGATCCTTATATCCACGAAGACGTAACGAGATGCTCTACACTTCTATCAAATCATACACACCTTAAGATTTCCTGAACAAAAATCCATTTTCCATGAAAGTACGAGCTGACACTCTACCAAGATACCCCTTGGCTCCAAAACACAAACCAAACACCCGGATCATCTAAATTACGTCACCCACACCCAACTGGGAAACGATTCGGGACCAGGCGTTACAATATATATATATATATATATATATATATATATATATATATATATATATATATATATATATATATATATATATATATATATATATATATATATGTGTGTGTGTGTGTGTGTGTGTGTGTCTGTGTGTGTGTATGTGTGTGTGTGTGTGTTTGTGTGTGTATGTGTTTGTGTGTGTTCTCTCTCAATGAACATTCATGTTTTGAGCTACAAGCACCACATTAGCATGGGTCTTTAAACAAATATCAAAAGTCTTTAGTGAATACCCGATAATATAACACTTCTCTAATCTCGATTCAAGTTGGTCATAGTTTTTTTGTCTAACGAAAGACCACGCAACACCATACATAAATATGAGGGAACCTTCCAACTCCACATTTCATGAGGTGTCTTTAAAACCTACTTAGTTGGTTACTAGGTTCAATATATGCTCTACTAATGTAATTGGTAGCAAAGAACGACTCATCATAGATCGAACCATATAACATTTGATTCTTCATTTAGCAATATGATTATCACTAGTACAAAAATGACCTACGTTCACACTTTCAAAAAAAGGCATATGAAACTTTTTATAAAAGTGTGGCCAAAGGTCACAACAAAAATCCAGTGACTATTTTTGGATACATTTAAATTAGTTTATGTGGCCATTGTACAGATAATCAAAACTTTAACTACACTTAATTATACCAAATGTGACAACTATTAGCCACACTCGAACGCTATGACCATATATCACCATCAGCCACGAATATTGATTAGCATTATGATACATTTTTTTATATGAAATAATAGATAAATATATGGTGATATGAGATAATTGTATATGTTTCTATATCAAGATGCCCTTTTAGACATATGAAAGCCAATGTAGCTAAAAGGTGATACTTATGGTCACATTAAATATTTGTGTGTCCATAGGGTGGTGTTTACTAGTGACTTAGTAAAAGCAAGAAAACAAGTCACTTTTAGTGGTATATGGCTATGTGCCTTTTATTATGTGTGTCAAAATATGATGAATTGGCTTTTAAAAACAAATATTGTGAGTGTAAGTAGCATTTGGTTATGGTTAAAATTATTATGTGTGTCTATAAGTAAACCTAGGTATAGAACACATATAATGTCTTATCAGAATAATAGTATGGTCATTAAATGTGTGACTATGATTTTATAATGGTAATTCTTTTTGTACTAGTGTATGTCTAAAGTTAAAGAATAGTCTACATAAAACGAAAATATGTTGCTGTAAGTATTTACTAGTGACATATTAATATATTTTGTGCTTCATTTTTTTTATTTTTTTTTGGGAGAGGGAGACCCTCTCGCAATTTTTATAAAACAAAAAGAAAATGATAGAAAATGAGGAAAAGGGTTAAAAGGGGTCATGGGAGACTTTTACTGGTGAGGTAACGTGATTAACGCGAGGGGGACTGCAAAGTTGGATAGAGAACGAAAGATATAGGGGTTGTTTGGCAGGATAGGTAATCTTTTAAGATCTAGATTTTCAAGAGGTTTGAATTTTTAAGAGGGTCTGAATTCTTAAGATCTGAAATTTTAACATGTTGTTTGGTTGGAACCTCTGAAATTATGTGCTTAATTATAAAAATGACAATTTTACCCTTTGTATTATTTTTTTACTAAATGCAATGTTTATTTTTCTAAAATACAATGCTCTAACTGGAAGAGGTGGAAGTATGATGTTATAATATAGAAATCAATAAAAGTACATTGTTATTTCTAACATTTAGCCCTTTACAAAAACAAGCTTACAATAGATATGAAAACAACCTGAAAAGAACACTAGTACAGAAACAAAAACACAAATTGTGTATATAAATTGCAATTTGAAGGTTTTGTTCCTGACAATTCTACCATGACAACTTTGATGTTGTACAATGCAAATAACGGATTTTTCACCCAGACAGATTCCATATGGAATGAAATTATAAACAGTTCTTATAATCTTGATATTCACATAATTTTGGGCCTACTTGACGCTTACATATTCACATAATCTCTGAAATTATGTGCTTAATTATAAAAATGACAATTTTACCCTTTGTATTATTTTTTTACTAAATGCAATGTTTATTTTTCTAAAATACAATGCTCTAACTGGAAGAGGTGGAAGTATGATGTTATAATATAGAAATCAATAAAAGTACATTGTTATTTCTAACATTTAGCCCTTTACAAAAACAAGCTTACAATAGATATGAAAACAACCTGAAAAGAACACTAGTACAGAAACAAAAACACAAATTGTGTATATAAATTGCAATTTGAAGGTTTTGTTCCTGACAATTCTACCATGACAACTTTGATGTTGTACAATGCAAATAACGGATTTTTCACCCAGACAGATTCCATATGGAATGAAATTATAAACAGTTCTTATAATCTTGATATTCACATAATTTTGGGCCTACTTGACGCTTACATTGAAGCAAGGTTTTTTGACGAACTAATCCAAATTATACATCAACCGCTATCTTACTCCAAAAATGGCTTTATGTTCACAATCATATGCTAAACACCTACAAAAAAAATATCCAAACCAGTCAGGTGGCATCTACAGGAAGTATTAAATTACCATTCAATCTGATGTTGACTAAATGAACAATACATAGTGGTAATCGAATTTTAGGGCAAGACAAAAAAGAAGAAAAAACCGATATATGAACTTATAATTGAATTCATAGCAAAAAAGATTGAACAAATCAATGTATCACTAAGAATCGATTTCAAGGGGGGGAAAAAGAAATTTTTTTGATGTATTCAGGGGAAAAAACAATTCCAGCAAAAAAATTGATTTTAGAGAAAGAAAGTTTTACCCCGAGAGACGTTGTCGTTGGATCTTGATGACGTTGGCAAAGGCACTGGCTAGAGTTGGTTCAAGGGCTGGCGGAGGCGGTCACTGGACTGGAGGGCGATGGCCGGAGATGCGAGCGATGTGGAGGAGTGGAGGTGGTCGTCGCTGTAAGGCAAGAGAAGTAGATCGTCGACTGTAAGGTAAGAGCTTTCACCAATGCTGCAGAGCCGACGCTGACGATGGATGGGTGTGTAGGTCGGAGGTTAGTCTCTCATAGAGGCGGCGTTGTAGGGCATGCTTTGCTAGACGGAAGAAACGAGGAAGAAGAGGTAGAATGAAAAATAAGTGTGAGATTTTTAATTTTTAGTGAAAATTTGTAACAACCAAAGTCCAAATTTTTAGGGATTAGGGCTTATGGATTAAGGCTTGTGGCTTTAAGCTTACTTCTTAGAGTTTGGAGCTTAAGTTTTACGGTTTATGGCTTAAGCAGTAAGGCTTAGATCTTATGGCTTATAGCTTATGGCTTAAGGCTTATGGTTTATGGATTAATATGTCTTATGGCTCATGACATATGAATTAACGGTTAAGTCTTAGGGCGTATGGCTTATGGATCAAGGCTTAGGTCATATGGATTATTGCTAACTACTTATTGCTTATAGCTTGTCACTTAATTATATGAACACAATTTTAAAGAGCACACTTCCTTGTAGAGCAGATCTAGAACCGAGGTATTCAGTCTGGTTTTCGATTCTCCATTTTCCACTAAATTGGTTCCTAGTTCATTGATTGTCGGTCTGATCCGGTTCATGTCCAGACAAATGTTCATCCAAACATACAAATATATTTACTTCAAATTATATTTTTTATGCACCTTCACAAAATCGTTTTCTCTCCATGTTTATATTCTCCAAAAGAAAATGGATTTTTATAAGAATTAATTTTCCCTCCATTTTTATTTTACAAAAAAATTGATCTTTATATCATTTTCCCTCCATGTTTATTTTCCAAAAAATAAATAAATTGATTTCTATATTATTTTTCTCCATGTTTATTTTCACAAAAATTGATTTCTATATGATCCCCTTTCATTTTTCCCGTTAAATATTTAATGATTTATCCCTAAATAACCGCTTAGAAATAGAGGCTCCACATTTCCCTACTCATACTCATGAACATGCCTCTCATCGCGTTTCCAAACATCATCGTTCCTTGCTAATCGGTGTTCCCTGCTCTGGGTCGTCACCATCGCCATCGTCATCGTCATCGCCATCGCCATCGCCATCGTCGGCCAACTCTTGTCTCCATCGGAGACTCTCACGAGTCATACCTACCGTCGCCTCTTCTCGCCGTCCTTTTCTTTTACCTTGCTCATCGATGTTTCCTTCTTACCAGCGTTTCCTTGATCATCGTTTCCTTGATCATCGTCATCGTCGTCCGCCTACTGACGCTATCACAGACTCTCACGCCTATTGACTCCTCTTCCCATTTTTCTTTTCCGTGACCCTGTGCAGGTAATATTTTCAATCATCACTGACTCCCTTCATCGGTCCCTATAATCTTCTGTAAAACTAAGAAGCCATGAAATCTATAGCTTATTTTGCTTTGTGGAATCAGGTGCTCATTTTGCTGAAATAAGATACGTGTGAAAGCTTTAAGGTGTCTACTGGTAAGTTCACTTTCGTTTCTGTCCATAATGTGCTCGATGTAATGCCAAGGTATAGAAGTTGATAATATTCCTTGATTGGTTGATGGTATAGCCATGACTCATGTGGTGCTTGATTGATTTTTATTTCATGGAGATCTTATTAACATTAATTCTGTGTGCTCCACATTACACCTCCATGTTTTTTTATTTATGGAGCTTGAGGTCATTTTATATGTATTAATCTCAACATTGTTTGTGTATCCTCGCCATAGGTGCTAATGCAGTTGAGTACATTATCAACCATGGAGAAATTTTCAAATTTTCTTCGTTTTTGTTCAAGAGAGCAAGTTACCTGTTTTAATTTATGCTCTTATCTTCTTTATCAAAGTTCCTTAATTGCATTATATATACACATAGGCCTGACAAATGTTACATATGGAACAACCTCCCTAAGACATTTGTTTTTATCACTTTCTTGATTGGTTATAAATAAATCATGAAAATATTATCATGTGTTCCAAATTGCTCATGGAACAAGGTCTTGATCGTCCCTATAGGTATGTGTCCTTCAATCCTTCTTCTTCAAGCTATTGTGAGCCTTAGGAAGGACTTTGGGTTACAAAAGAAGGAAGCCATGGAACAAGGTTTTGATTGCGTCTCATGGGAATAATTTACCGAAATTGTAAGTATTACTGCTCAAATCAGAAACTAGCAGCAATCACTCACTTAATGATCATGTTCATATCTTTTTCATGTAGTAACCGTGTTGTAAGCCATGGGAGGTGAGCGAGCAGATATGTGCACTTAAGGATATTGGTCCAAGTAAGTGCTCTAGTATCCGATCAGTTATATTTTTTTTATCAAAATAATTTCAAAAAATATATACATACAACTAGATAAATCATTATAGAATGATCTAGTTGTTGTTCAAACCCAAGAAATCTCATCATTAGAGTTATCCACCTATCTCTTATCATCATAGTGCTCTAGTTAATCTTCTTACTGATTCTCATGTACTCTTCGTCATGCTATATATGCAATTAAATGCAAGTAATGACAACATGCTTTTGATGACTTACTTAATATAGCAACCTACTTCAATTTCCTTTTCCATGTTTAACTTCTTCATAGCATCTGTGGATTTTGTTGGCAAATTGATGATAAATTGACTTCTATTTGTAGTTCCTTGTTATAATCTTCAATGTAGTTAACATAATTTGCAAAATAGCATAACATGTAATTCAATTTTTGAAGTTTAAGACTGATCCATTCCACATCTTGATTTAGGGAAACACATTTATCAAAAAAAGAGTGGAACAAGAATGATTATGTCTTTCAATAGTTATTTGATGCTACATTATCAACTATAAGTAATTTTAGTTCAAGATATCAAAATGCAAAAGACTAAAAAGAGAAAAGAGACCACCTACGCAATGGTACATCTGTTAAAGCAAACATGGAGCAATGGTGTTAATAAAAAAATGTATAACTTAACTTTCTTGGTTACAACTTTGCATATACTTCTATTTTTTATAACTCTGGATATGTTTTGATGCATGAATTTTAAAGTATTATTAATAAATTTTATTTTCTATTATATTTTAATGAATATTTCATTTTTTGTCGCATGTGCTTATACATAATTCATGGCCGTGTTTTAATTTTATATGTGTGACTAAAGTCAAATGACATTTATGATACACAATAGTCACAATAAAAAAATACATGTGTTTAGAAAGTATTTATAGCCATAATTATTTGACATAATGCTTGATTACAACAACACTTTTGCCATGTTTTTCTTAAACCGATGTGACTAAAAACTCAATAAACAATCTTTTTTGTAACTAAATAATAGTTACAACTACACTAACAATAAACTTGTATGACAGTTGGATGAGCAACAATCACAATCAAAAAACGCTTGTGTGTCTACAAATCGTTTATGACCACATTTATTCAACAATGCTTTTGTGACTAATTATTAGCAAATCGCTACTTATGTTATGAAATTAATTACATGTGACCATTTAGTGATCATAGTTACAGTCACCGTAAATGCATGTCTACAAAAGATATCCAATAGTCTTAATAAACTTTGAATTGTGTGACAATTTATTAGCAAAACGCCACATTGAAACAACATGTATCTCGCCAGTTGGTCATATACAGTCACTACAATTACTAAAAAAGTGTGACTACTGACGGTTTAACGCCACAATATTGGATAAAATGATTGATTTTATGAACAAAATTCCCTACCCAATTGTCACACTTTCATAATACGGCCACATGTTTTCATATCATACGGAAACTACATTTTAAAGTGACTATAAGACCCATACGATGGCGTCACCTTCCGTCATACTTTTAGTGAAAAAATAAAATGTCACTATACGTATATGCTCACACTTTTTGGGTGTGTCTGTGGGTCATTTAAGAAGTCCTTTAAGCATAAAGATGCAAGCTTTATGGTGTATTTGATCTCTTGCATGTGTTAAGACCTTTTATTAATCTCTTTTGAGCTCTAAAGCCCCATTAAGCCATGCATGCAAGTAAAGTTGCCAACTTTTTGTGATAAGTCATCTATAGGAATCAGATTTGAGGGTTTGGAACAACAGCTAAAGGGATTAAGTGCTTTTTGGAGTTGGTTGGAGTTCTGAGGAGTATGGTGGGCGTACCCATCTAGTACGTTGCGCGTACTGGCCCCAAAGGGTGTACGTTGGGTGTACCAGCTGAGTATGCGGGGGGTACTCGGCCAAGTTAGGTTTTCTTGAATTGTTGGCTTTTTAGGCATTTGACCATTTACCAGAACTGGACTAGGGTTGACCATTGGATATTTTGGGCCTTTTATTGGGCCTTCTTGGGATAGGTCCATGATGGATTTGGGCCAAATTTAGATATTTGGGCCTTATTGGGCCTTATGGTGTCATTCGGTTTTAAGATATCTTTAGGCTTGGTTGTTTGGGGCTTTTTGGGGCCATCAGAGGGCAAGTGTTTTGGATTGGGGAAATGTTAATGGGCTTTAGGGTAAGATCCATGTAAGGGTTTCGACCTAATTTGGAAAATTAGGCCATAAGTGGGATTTGGATGATCATTAGTTTGTGGGCCTTTATGATTGGGAGTTTGGGTCTTTGTCTTGGACAAAAGTAGGTGAGGGGTAAATGGTCTCTACCCCATATTGGTATTGCTAGATTTGGATTGAACCCAATTGCTAATTGGGTGTTATTTGTTTGATAGCACGGGGATTCTAGCAGATCAGTAGTCATAGGTTTATTCATGGGTTCAGCTGTCGAGGTGAGTCTTCCTTCGTAGAATTCGTGGGTCGAAGGTACCAAGACGGCCCACTAGTGATGATATAGCATGATAATTTTTTTGTGATAATTTTCGGTTGTGTATGGATGGTTTGATAATTTTTTGATTTATGTTTGTTATTATGTGGTAGTGGTAGTGTGAAATTAACCCGGTATCTGGTTGAAATAGACCAAAGGGGCAAGTCGAGCATCCAGATATGCTTGGCATTATCCGGTTGAAATAGACCGAAGGAGCAGGTCGAGCACCCAGATATGCTAGATATTATCCAGTTGAAATAGACCGAAGGTGCAGGTTGAGCACCCATATATGCTTGGCATTATCCGATTGAAATAGACTGAAGGGGCACGTCGAGCACCCAGATATGCTCGACATTATCTCGTTGAAATAGACCGAAGGGGTTGGCCGTGCACCCAGATATGTGTGACAGTATGTTGTTTTGTATGTGGTAAGATTGGGGAACTCACTAAGCTTTGTGCTTACAGTTTGTGGTTTATGGTTTCAGGTACTTCCGGTTCGAAAGGGAAGGGCCCGACTTGATCGCAGCGCATACACCTATAATTTCTGCAACTTGTGATTTTGGGAATGTACTCTGATAATTGTTTTTATGTGAAATACTTCTAAATGTTTGAATAAAGGAAAAATGAGTGTTTTGATTATGCTTTAATAATGAAATTTTTACCATAGTATTTTGGGATGTTACACTACCCCCATGGTCTGACATCCAAGTGTCATGGGCTACCCCATGGTCATTACTTGAAATGACATGGGCTACCCCCATGGTCTGACATCCAAATGCCATGGGCTACCCCAATGGTCTTTCCTTGAAATGCCATGGGTTACCCCCATGGTTTGACGTCCAAGTGTCAAAGGATACCCACATAGTCTTTCATGTGAGTATCATAGAGACAAATAGCATTCCACATAACAAGTAAAGGGCCAAAATTGGTGCCTTCGACCCATTGAAATAGTGAGAAAACTCACCTCGCGATACTGAATCTCACAGAAAGAATCTATGGCTGCTGGCCCACGTATACCCGTATTTTCTGCAACTTGTGATTTGGGGAATGTACTCTGATAATTTTTTTATGTGAAATACTTTTAAATGTTTGAATAAAGGATGAATGTGTGTTTTGATTATGCTTTAAAAATGAAATTTTTACCTTAGTATTTTGGGATGTTACAAGTTGGTATCAGAGCCTTGGTTTGAGGGATTCAGGCATACTCTCAGGTGTGCCTGAATCCAAACTGAGGGTTTGGTGGAAATTTTCATAAATTAAATATTTTATAAAAAGGGGTATCTAATCAAGAAAGGGGTGTGATGCGTGCAATCGGTCGAGCTCAAGTAAGTTCTCCCAAAATACCCATACATGTTATATGATATGATTTGATATATAAATATGTGAATCGCATGCTAGATAGGGTTAAGGATCTGCTCGGTTTTTGCATGATAGAATGCCAGGGGAGATGCCTTTGTATGCCTATTCCATGAACTGGTAGAATTGCATGCTAGTGATGATTAGTCAGCGATAGATTGGCCTTATTTGTGACGCCTTATAGCCATTGGGAGCATGGGAATAGCTATTGGTATCATTACAATGATTGAATTGGCCTTATTTCATGTTCCTCGTTTAGTTGTGGTCCTAAGGTAGAGTCTTTTATTCGATAGTCTATTTGATCATGTTTTGTGTATAATTTGCATGCATAAGGCAATCAACAGTGAAAGTGGAAATTCCTAGCATGAGTTGTAGTGTGTGTGGGTTTGAATGTTCTTTGGTTATTATATGGATTGGAGTGCTACTGCACAAATGTTGCTTGCTTTGTGCTTTGTGGAACTCCTAAGTGATGTGATTTAGCTATTGAGTGAATATGCCAAGTCACATGTGACAAGGGTTGAATAATCTTAGAGTGATGGATTTGACCCTATTGCACATCTCTCGTTTGAATCTAACCATTATGGGGATGATCCTTTTACTCGAAGGATTATCCGAGCCTTGTTGCATGTGATGGTATTCATGAGGTGGTTAGGTGACATTATGGGGAGTTCTTCAGCAACTGATGGCAGGGTGAGGTCGGAAACCTAGGAAAGTTGAGGAATTGCTTCAGTGGGTTTTGTTGTGCTGTTTAGCGAGTGCTTAATGTATGGGTCTGAGAAGGTGACTTAGAGGATTCGTGATGATTCTTGAGGAAAGTATGGATAGGTGTGGAAGGTAGTATTGGTCCCGTACTAATGAAAGCACAAGATCCATACTCAAATCGGGGAGAGTCCTGGAAAATCTAGGAATCCTGTAGGATGAGGATTCTTGGGCATGTTCTGATCTTTTCATTGTTGTTTTTAGTATGGTGTTGAGCGCTTAGGAAGGGAGTTCAGGTTTTGGTTTTGGCTCAGGTGCATGTACTAAGCCGATTGATAAACGCATATGCGGGTTCATCTCGTCGGATATTACCCGCGGTTTCCTTGAATGGACTCATGTAGTCCTTGGTTCAATCAAGGAAAGGATTTTGGAGCTATTGGATGGTCATCTCTAGGTCTTTTGGGCCGAGGTCGTAGCGGGGTTGTTGGGGGCTCATCTGGAGCCCAAAGCTTATGGATCCCTAGAATCCTCAGGAAGAAGGATCCTATTGTTAGCCCATGTCATTTGGGATTGGAGAAGGGTTATGCACCATGTCTTCAGGAAAGTCGACCACATGATTGGATTGCCACGAAGGTTTTGTAACCCCTACACAAGGAGTTACCCGACATCATTGGGTGTATCACTGATAGATTGGTTGACAAGTTCGAGGGTCAGATCTCGTCTATTCAGACAGTTAATGGGATGGTCAGGGTAACTCGGGAGCAGCAGATTGGTTTGGATAGGCAGCTGGGGAAGAGGAAGCGGACTCATGGTCTAGCTCGGCGATCTGGGTAGTTGGACGATGTCGTAGCTGGTGTCAGAGACCCGAAGGGTCGTGGTGGTTGCACAAAAAAGGAGGAAGGGGCGCTTGAGGATGTGCGAAGCAGGTCTAAGTGTGGCACATGCGGAGGGAAGGGTCACCTCCGCCAAGAACGCACATCGGAGGTAGAGTTTTGCCATCGTTGTCATCAACATGGTCATATCAGGGCGAATTGCCCCCACCTAGTGGTTTGGGCAGCTCAGGTTTGATCGTAGGTACTTCAGCATGAAGAGAGATTCGGGATTTCTTCAGATGATATGACGAGTATGTATCTTGTGCAGTCTTTTTGGTTGTTATCAGTATTTTGTTTTTTGGAATTTTGTATCGATTTGGGTAAGTGTTATCCTTGGTTTAATTCTCTGTTATTGTTTGAGTTGCATCATCAAGAATTATTATATGCCATTTACATGCCATGAATCATTGGTGGGTCAGAAGGGTTGCATCTTGTTGAGTGGTGTAACATCCCAAGTCCAGGTATATCTTATAAACCCTTGTTCTTTTGGTAATTGTCAAGTTTAGCCCTTATTGAGAAAAAGGTGGTAAATGAGTACGTGGGGTGTACGTGTGTGTACGCTCAGCGTACTCATGTGCGTGTTTTTGACGCGGAAGCCACCTAGTACGCTGGGCGTACCAGAGGGTACTTTGGGCGTACTAGGTCCATAATGAAAACCCTAATTTGGGGTGTATCCCTATATAAAGGATATGATGGCCCCATTCCTTGCCACCATCCTTAGACAAACAACTCTCTTAAAGCCCAGATTCATGTCAATTATGCTGGTGTGTGCTTTTGAGAGCATTTAAGTGATCTTGTGTGTTCTTGGAGTGAAGAAGGAGCTTTGAAGAAGAAGGAGTGGGAGTCCAGGCTGTGGATCTGAGCATATCTGTGTTGGGAGCTTCATTTAGAGGTACAAAGCTCAAAGCTTGCTCATTCTTTTGATTTGTTCATCATGTTAGATCATTTTAGGTTTTTGGTCCCAAAGTTGGATGCTTTAGGAGGTATTGAGCTCCAGAGACTATGATCAGCTCCTTTGAGTGTCTTTAGTGTTGTAGTGTCATAAAAAAAAGACTTGGACGTTTAAATCAATCCATGCATGAGATATGAGCATTTTGAGATAAGAAAGTGAGAGTTTTGGGTGTTTGTGACTTTATCAGCCATGCAAAGATTTAAAGTCACAGACTTTATGGAGTTACAGCCTTTAGGGAGTCCATATCTGTGATATGAGCTAAGGACTTAACTGATTAAGACCAAACGAGTAGGAAGACCAAAACTGGGGCATACGCCGAGCGTAATCCCAGTACGCGTAGCATAGGATTGAGAATCCCCGATGCATGTGTGGCATCAGAGTACGCCCAACGTAGAGATCTTGTACGCGCAGCGTATGCGCTGCCGTTGACTTTTGGTTGACTTTTAGGGTTTGGTCAATTTGTGGACTATTAAGGCCGTGGAGGGGTAAAATGGTCTTTTACTCTTCTGTGAGTTTGTAGAAGGGTTTGTCTAGCTTCTTTGAGGGCCGCTATTAATTAGGGATAAATATCGTATGTGTTAGGCGGAGGCTAAACCGGTGATTCGAGTTCGAGGTTATCCGATTTCTTACGAGGTGAGTCTTCACACTCTACTTACCTAGAGTGGTAGTTTTTATGTGACCGGAGGGTCTTATGTGCTTATATTGAGTATTGTGATATCCTGCATTATGTTTTCATGATTTGTGTTGTGTATTATTCTGAGCTACTGAGTTAGGACCGGAGGGTCCACCCGAGCTGTGGGACCAGAGGGTCCCACTGAGACACATTGACCGGAGGGTCTTATTGAGTTATAGCCTCGAGTGGCTAATGAGTTCTGTGTGGTATTTTGGGGAACTCACTAAGCTTCGTGCTTACCATGTTATGTGTTATGTGTTTCAGGTACCTCTCAGGATCACGGGAAGGCACCGGCTTGAATTTACACACACACCCGAGTCGGAGATATGTTTATGGAGGATCCTGGATTTGCGATATATATAGTTTTGGAATATGTGTTTTGATAACTTGATATTTGTGGGATTTTTTTGATTTGGAAATGAGATAATTGTGTTTTTAAATGAAATTTTTGTTTGAAAATTTACGACGTTACAAGTTGGTATCAGAGCCTTGGTTTGAGGGATTCGGATGCACCTCCGGGTGTGTTTGGACTCAAACTGAGGATTTGAGAAAAAATTTCAAAAGAAATAATTTTTCTAAAATGAGAAAGAGTTTAAGAGAAAACGAGTTGGAGCAGTGTGTACAATCAGCCAGAGTCCGAATAGTGATTTCCCAAAATACCCTTACTTTTATGTTATGAGATACTTATGAGATATTGGTTATGCATGCTAGAGGATAGGCTAGGTATTTCATATTTTAGGACTAGAGTTGCCTGATTTATGATGCCTTAGGCTAGGAGCTACTGCTATCTGTTATGTGCTTTAAGTATGTGCTGAGTGAGAGTATTTAGCAGGAATCACCTAGAGAGCGTTCTCAGTCGAGAGATAATCTAGGAGAGATATCTGGATGATTTTATGAGGGGTCTATCGAGAAAGTAGTGTGTTATTTGTGATAAATAGAGTACTTGTGAATCGGGATCCTAGGAGGAGGACTTGGGGTGACTACAGGTTGGTGTGGAAGGTAGTATTGGGCTCGTACTACTAAAAGCACCGGATCTGTAAGCAACCCAAGTAAGAATCTTTAGGATGCCAAGGAGCAAGTAGGGGCGAGTGATTGAGTGTGAGTATACTCGAGCGAGTATCTAATGATTTTGTGTTGTGTTTCAGAGACATCATGGTGGGTACACACCACAACCCAGGGAGCAGTGGGACTAGCGATGATGAGATTCGCATGATGATTCATGATGAGGTGGTTGCAGCCATATGAGAGGCGATTCCAGAGATATTTGGGTCTATCAAGACCACCCTGATCGAGATATTTGATGAGCGGTATGTTGCTATTACTGAGGCTGCTGCTGCTGCAGCCACCATAGCTGTCTCCGTTGTTAGGCCACAAGGAGGTGACTCGTTGTTGTTTTAGGAGTTCAGCAACACGAAGCCACTAGAGTTTGATGGGACCCAGGATCCGATCGTTGCAATGAGATGGATCTATGATATCGAGGGGTGTTTTTACACATGTTCATGTCCTGATCATTTGAGGGTTCGGTTTACGCTAAACCAACTTCGCGCGGGGGCGAAGGACTGGTGGAAGTTTGTGACTACCAGTTTTATTCCTGTAGATCTTGTTGCAGTGACATGGGAAAGGTTCACCCAGTTATTCTGAGATGAGTATGTTCCCCCTGTGGAAAGGGAACGTTTGGCCCAGGAGTTTTTGTATCTCAAGCAGAAGACGGAGTCGGTGACTGAGATTACACAGAAGTTCCATGAGAGGGCGTTGTTCTGCCCTGAGCACGTGTCTACTGAGCAGGCACGTGTGAGTCGTTATCTGAGCATACTGAGGAGGGATATATAGGAGTTCGTGGTGAAATCATCATATCGGACATTGGTTGAGCTTCAGACCAATGCCAGGCGCAGGGAGATTGAGTTAGAGTTACAGACCAGGGAGGAGGAGGAGTCCCGGGGTAGGGACCGGAGACCAGTACAGTCGCAGCCGGCGATGAAGCGGGCTAAGCTCGCTGATACGAGGACTGGGGCCAGAAGGGCCGCACTTGTGGTAAGTGCGGCAAGAGTCACAATGGATCGTTTCGAGCGGGGATTTGCTACAAATGCGGCAAGGAGGGGCATATGGCGAAGGATTGCCCGAAGGGGTTTGGAGTCTGCTTTCACTGCAACCAGACCAGCCATCGGAAGGCCGAGTGCCCCCAGCTTCTTCAAGGATCAGCAGAGGGATCTGCACCCGCTGCTTTATGTGCTACTGAGAGTAGGCCAGCAATGATCTAGACACCGAGGGTTCGTGGGAGAGCCTTTTAGCTGACAGCGGAGGAGGTCCGCGCAGCACCTATTGTCGTGGCCGGTACGTATTTCTTATTTATATTCTTTTGAGATATGTTGTGCTTATATTATGGTTTGTGTAGGTACTTTTCTTGTGAGTTTTGTACCTGCTTTGGTGTTATTTGACTCGGGTGTGAGTCGATCCTTCGTGTCTTTAGCTTTTAGTCGTCACATTAGTATTCGACGTGAGGCTTTAAGTCAACCTCTGAGGGTTTCTATAGCTGACGAGCATGCAGTTTTTGCTACTGATGTGATCCAGGGATGTGTAATAGAGATCTTTGGTGTTGAGTTTCCGATAGACCTCGTACCGATCGCGATGGGTGATGTTTGTGTCATAGTGGGCATGGATTGGTTGAGTCGATTTGGAGCTATGATCGACTGTGAGCGTCAGATGGTGACTATATGAGACCCTAGTGGGGTAGTGCTTACGGTGTATGGCGAGGGTACCAGATCTGGATCAGCTTTCTGCTTTGCTGCCAAAGCGAGACAGAGTTTACAACAGGGTTGTATGGGATTTTTGGCGTATGTGATGGATATGCGGGTTGCTATAGAGAGGCCGAGTTCTATCGCCGAGGTTCCGATTATGTGTGAGTTTCCGGATGTTTTTCCCGAGGAGTTGCCGGGCGTGCCTCCCGATAGGCAGGTGGAGTTTCAGATCAATTTGGTTCCGGAGCGGCGCCTATTGCCAAGGCACCTTACCGCCTTGCATCACCAGAGATGCAAAAGTTATCCTCACAGCTCCAGTAGCTTTTGGGGAAGGGTTTTATTAGACGGAGTAGCTCAACGTGGGGAGCGCCGATCCTTATTGTCAAGTAAAAGGATGGTTCACATCGGATGTGTATTGATTACCGGGAGCTGAACAAGCTAACGGTCAAGAACCATTATGCATTAACGAGGATCGACGATCTGTTCGATCAGTTGCAGGGGGTGTCTTGGTTTTCCAAGATTAATTTGAGGTCTGGATATCATCAGATGAGAGTCTGCGAGGAGGATATCCAGAAGTTGACCTTTAGGACTCGTTATGGGCACTCCGAGTTTGTGGTGATGCCTTTCGGCCTCACCAACGCACCGACAGCATTCATGGACCTCATGAACCGGTTGTGCAGGCCTATGTTGGATCGATCGGTGATCATGTTCATCAATGATATCCTGGTGTATTCGAGATCCAGAGAGCAGCACGAGGAACATCTTAGAGAGAGATTCTTGGAGTTTTGAGGACGAAGAGGCTTTATGCCAAATTCTCCAAGTGTGATTTCTGGTTACGAGAGTTCCAGTTCTTGGGACATCTCGTAAACCAGAATGGGATTTTGGTCGATCCGGCCAAGATTGACGCAGTTATGAGATGGGAGGTGCCGAGATCCCCTACCGAGATCAGGCGTTTTCTGGGTTTGGCCGGCTACTATCGGAGGTTTATCAGAGATTTCTCCAAGATCGTCGTTCCTCTCACCAGATTATCCCGAAAGGGTGTTACTTTTTCTTGGGGGCTCGAGCAGTAGGCCAAATTTGAGACTCTTCGCCAAAGATTGTGCGAAGCCCCAGTGTTAGCCCTTCCCGAGGGAGTTGAGGACTTTGTAATTTACTGTGATGCATCCATATCAGGAATGGGTGCGGTGTTGATGCAGCGGGGGCATGTGATAGCATACGCATCGAGGCAGTTGAAGCCTCATGAGACGAGGTATCCCACCCACGATCTAGAGCTAGGGCGGTGGTGTTCGCCCTCAAGATCTGGCGCCACTATCTGTATGGGTTCCGGTGTACCATATATACAGACTACAAGAGCCTGAAGTACCTCATGGATCAGCCCAACCTGAATATGAGACAGAGGAGGTGGTTAGATGTAGTGAAAGACTATGACTGCGAGATCTTATATCATCCGGGGGAAGGCAAATGTGGTAGCCGACGCCCTGACCCATAGAGCAGCGAGTGATCCGATCTGTGATGTGTGTATAAGGATGACGGTGATGACTCCAGTCTTAGATACTATTCGAGTGGCCCATGTGGAGGCCGTGAGACCGGAGAACCGCAAGAGGGAGCGGGTGATTGGGCAGGTGTTTGAGTTTGATACGGATAGTCGTGGGCTTATGACTTTCCGAGGGCAGATTTGGGTGCCCTATACGGGTGGAGCTCGACGTATACTAATGGAAGAGGCGCATAGATCGAGATTCTCGATCCATCCAAGGGCCACTAAGATGTATTTGGACCTGAAGGGAGATTATTGGTGGCCTGTATGAAGAGGGATGTGGCATGGGTAGTTGAGAGGTGGTTGACCTGTCGTCAGGTTAAGGCGGAGCACCAGCATCCACATGGTCCGTTACAACCTCTAGATATTCCCCAGTGAAAGTAGGAGCAGATTATGATGGATTTTATCACCAAGCTACCAAGGATCGCGCGTGGGGTTAACGCGATATGGGTGATTGTACACCGGTTGACGAAGAGTGCTCACTTTCTCGCCATCAGTGAGAGCTCTTCTTCAGAGAAACTGGCCGAGGTTTATGTGAGAGAAGTGGTAGCATGGCATGGAGTTGCGACCTCGATAGTGTCAGATCGAGATGTGCGATTTACTTCTAGGTTCTGGAAGAAATTTCATGAGGAGTTGGGTAAACGTTTCCATTTTAGTACCGCATACCACCCGCAGACGGACGGGAAGAGCGAGCGGACGATTCAGACGCTTGAGGACATGTTGCGTGCATGTGTTATGGACTTCGGAGGAAGTTAGAACACTTACTTGCCCATGGCTGAGTTTTCTTACAACAACATCCATCATTCGAGTATTGGTATGCCTCCCTTTGAGCTTCTATATGGGAGGAGGTGTCGGACTCCCGTCTATTAGGGAGAGGTAGGGCAGAGAGTGATGGGTGGCACTGAGATAGTGCTCAAGACGACTGAGCAGATTCAGTAGGTCAGACAGAGGTTACTGACGACTCAGAGTCGCCAGAAGAGTTATGCAGACAGGCGACGATCAGAGCTAGAATTCCAGGTGGGATATTTTGTCCTCGTGAAGGTATCCCCATGGAAAGTGGTGATCCGATTCAGGAAATAGGGCAAGCTGGGGTCCCGATACATCCGTCCTTTCAGAGTGACCGCCAGAGTGGGTAAGGTAGCATACCGGTTGGAGCTACCTGCAGAGTTGAGCCTGATTCATAATACCTTCCACGTGTCCCAGTTGAGGAATTGTGTAGCCGATGAGACGACAGTGGTTCCCTTAGAGGACATTCAGGTAGATGCGAGCGTGAATTACATTGAGAGGCCGATAGCAGTTTTAGATCGAAAGGTGAAGGTGTTGAGGAACGAAGAGGTGCCCCTAGTTAAGTTTCAGCGGCAACATCGGAGGGGGTCTGAGTGGACTTGGGAGCCGGAGTCTGAGATGCGCGAGGAGTACCCAGAATTATTTTCGGAGCATGACTTCGAGGGCGAAGTCTGATTCTAGTGGGGGAGAATTGTAACATCCCAAGTCCAGGTATATCTTATAAACCCTTGTTCTTTTGGTAATTGTTAAGTTTAACCCTTATTGAGAAAAAGGTGGTAAATGAGTACGCGGGGTGTACGCGTGTGCATGCTCAGCGTAATCATGTGCGTGTTTTTGACACAGAAGCCACCTAGTACGTTGGGCGTACCAGAGGGTATGCTGGGCGTACTAGGTCCAGAATGAAAACCCTAATTTGAGGTGTGCCCTTATATAAAGGATATGATGGCCTCATTCCTGGCCACCATCCTCAGACAAATAACTCTCTCAAGCCCTAGATTCTCGTTAATTGAGCCGTGTGTCCTTTTGAGAGCATTTAAGTGATCTTGTGTGTTCTTGGAGTGAAGAAGCAGCTTTGAAGAAGAAGGAGTGGGAGTCCAAGCTGTGGATCTGAGCATATTTGTGTTGGAAGCTTCATTTAGAGGTATAAAGCTCAAAGCTTGCTTAATCTTTTGATTTGTGCATCATGTTAGATCATTGTAGGGTTTTGGTCCCAAAGTTGGATGCTTTAGGAGATATTGAGCTCCAGAGACTATGATCAGCTCCTTTGAGTGTCTTTAGTGGTGTAGTGTCATAAAAATCGAGACTTGGACGTTTGAATCAATCCATATGTGAGATATGAGCATTTTGAGATAAGAAAGTGAGAGTTTTGGGTGTTTGTGACTTTATCAGCCATGCAAAGGCTTAAAGTCACAGATTTTATGGAGTAAGAGCCTTTAAGGAGTCCAGATCTGTGATATGAGCTAAGGTCTTAACTGATTAAGACCAAACGAGTAGGAAGAGCAAAACCGGGGCGTATGCCGAGCATAAATCCCAGTACGCGCAGCGCGGGGTTGAGAATCCCCGATGCATGCGTGGCATCGGAGTATACGCAACGTAGAGATCATGTAAGCGCAACGTATGCGCTGCCGTTGACTTTTGGTTTGTAGGGTTCGAAATGTGTTGTAAGGTGTTGAAGTATTTGTAATGTTCGAAAGTAGGTGTTATGTTATTTACAAAGGCATTTTTATTTCGAATTTGTAATGCTTAGTCCTTTGTATTTTTTTGTATGCTTTTTAGTTTTCCTATAAATAGGAGATGATACTTAGAGTTAGACAAGTATTCTCCCATTGTATCATGTTTAATACTCTCGGTATTGAAAAGCATAATAGAGAAAAAAACAAGATCATATTTACTCTCGGTGTTCTTAATCCATTACAACTCTGATTTCATTTCATTTTCATTTCATTCTCGATTAACAAACCTCTTCAATTGGTATTAGAGCAGGAATCATAGTGCAATGATCTGATTTTCATCATGTATCAAACGTATTTTAGAGTCTCGTTCTAGATTCAAAAGTTTCTGCACTTTTGATATTGAAAATCATCTTAGATATTCAGTTGTGATTTGATTCTGCAATTAGTTTGTGTAATCGAGTGTTTTGTTTGCTGTTTCTGAACAATTCAATTCATAATTTTCAAATTTCAAAAGTTTCTGTGAAAATTCATTCAATCATTAATGGCGAATTTCAATATGAACACCATGACGTCGTTTTCTCATCTGCTAGGATCTTCAACCAAGATTCCTATGCTCATTCCTGAATATTATGATCAATGGGCGGATCGCATGGAAGATTATTTGAATGGAATAGATGAAGAGCTATGGGATTACATTGAAGGAAACAATCTTCCACCACGAAATGTTCAAAACATTGGTTCATCTGCATCATCTCCAATAGTTACTGATCATACTAAAAAACTGAAGAAGAATGAGAAAAGATGTATGAGGGAGTTGCGTGGTGCATTGCCTCCAGTTGTTTACAACTATGTCAGAAGTTGTAAATCTGCTAAGGAAATCTAGAATACTCTCAAAGAAAATTTTCAAGGAAGTGAAAAGACGAAGATTAATTTTGTGAAGCACTGTTTGATTGAGTTAAAAGAGTTCAAACAGAAGGATGGTGAATCCATTGATGGCTATTATGATCGGTTGAACGAACTTGTCCACAAGTGTAACCGTTATGAAATCACAAGATCAACCATGGAGTTCAATCTCACTTTCATCATAGGTTTACGCAAGGAGTGGAGGAATGTTAGTTTAATGGTTAACACGCAACAGAGTTTCGATACTTCAACACTAAATGGCTTGTACAATCTGCTAAAAAGTCATGAGGGTGATGTAAATAAAATTGCTGAAGAGTCGAAAATGAATCTTGGAAGTCCACTAGCCTTGATTTCGAAAGCTACTGAGAAGGAGATAGTTAAGAAGGAAGATTCCGAAGAAGAAGAATTTTTGGTAAATTCTGATGATGAAGCTTTTGCATTTTACTCAAATAATAGAGTAAAGAAGTTTTTCAAGAAACCTTTTAATCCAAAATCGAAATCTGGTGATGGAAAAGGAAATTTCGTGACTAAAGTTGGAGGAGAGGAGAAGAAGAAGAGTGATAAGATTGAAGTGAAGGTTGAAGATATGAAAGTCGAAAAGAAGCTTAAAGGAGACTCTAGAATCGATTGTCACTATTGTCATGGTGCTAATCACATGGCAAGTGACTGTATGCTTAGGAAGAAAGAGGAAAAGAAAAAAAAATTAAAAGATGAAGCATACTATGTCGAACGTCTGGAGGAAGTCAGGGCAAAGGCAAAAAGTATGTCTCTGGTGGCGAGAGGTGAAGTCGATGATGAACGAACATATCAAATTTGGTCTTCTGGTTCCGATGACGAGGAGATGTGTAATCCAACGCATGATGCGATGTACGCAAAGCTTGAAGAAGATGATGAAGAAGAGCTGACTGGTCATTGTTTCATGACCAAGAGTGGAGACAAATCACCAATGACAACGAAGGTACGTTCTATTCTTCAATCTTTTAATATTCCTTTAAGTGCTTATGATTCTGAATTAATTGATTTTGATGATACTATTGCTTATTTCGATACTTTGGTTATTTCTGCTAGTAACGAAGCTAAGAAATCTAGTACTCAGTTACTAAAGGTTCAAAAGCAGTTAGAATCAAAGAAAATAAAAGCCGAATATCTAGAGTTACAAATTACAAATTTGATGTGTGATAGGGATTCGTTAAATAGTGATCTCAAATTGTTGTTAGCCCAAAGAAACATTTACTGTAATTCAGCAAAAAGACTTTATGCTAAATTGACAGCCTTGCATCACTCTTCTGATATCAGCAAAGAACAACATAGGAAATTGTTGCCATTTTTGTCTTTTGAAAGAGAAAAGATAGATAGCATATCCTATGACGATGAAAAGACCATAGCTGAATTTGATAAAGTTCTAGATAATAGGTATGCTTATGGAGTAGTGAAAATAGATGAATATTTAGATGCAAATGATTTGGTTAATATTGTGAATGAAACTTTGACCAAAACTAAACAAATCAAGATTTTGAAAAGAACTGAGAAATCGAAGTCTGACTCTCAATCTAATTTTGCTGATCTCGAAGATAATTCTTATAATGTCAGTGAAATCAGTGAAACTGAGGAAGAGGAAGAAATTGATTGTTCTCGGTTGTCTGTCATTAATTTTACTTCTCACTTCAAAGGTTAAAGGTAAAGAAAAATGTAAAGATTCTAAAGTTCCAATTGACATTGACCAACCTTCAACTTTGAAAACTTGTGACTATGACCATGTGACTATCGAAAATAGTCAAACGGACAGTGATGATGATGAAGTACCAACAGAAACACAAGTTCCTCAAGTTTCGAAAGAAACAAAGATACCTCAAGTAGTTGAAGATCAAGTGTATGACGAAACAGACAAATTTGATAAAGTGATGAAAGAAAAAGGTGCTCATTATCTCGAGACAAATACGGTTGTGTATCCAAATTTCATATGCACAGATGATGTCATCTTTCCAAATCAGGTGTTTGTTACAACTGAGAATGTTGATAACATCAAACCCGAATTTAACAAGTTGGTTGAAGAAGATAACAAGCACATATCAAATGAAGGGTTCTTTTCAAATCAAAGCACAGTTGAAAATAGTCTAACAAAAAATTCTTACACCTTTTAAAGACAAAAACCACGTCGAAATTGGTCTGAACAATCCACAAGTGTCAAAGTAACTGAAAAACCAGTCAAAACAAAGCAAGTTTGGATTGAAAAGTCTGAAAAAGAAAATGTTGTTTCTAAGAAAAGTGAAGTTTTTTCTAAAACTGTCAAACTGAATTCACAAGAATTTAAAGATCAAAATGACAAAGTTTCGAAAGATAACAATATTTCAAAGAGACAAGCTCGAAAGAAAGTCTTTTGGAATATCATGAAGTTTCGAAAGAAAACTGATGTTTTGCTTAATAAATCTTCTGAACAACAAAAGTCTAAATGTGTTCAGACATCTTTAGAAAAGAAACAAGCAAATAAGCGAAATCCAAATTTCAAATCAACACATTCGATTACTTCAAATTCTCAAAAAAAGTCTTTTGTTAAAAAGAAACAAGTTTCAAAACCAAAGAATTCGTTTTCTCAAAAATCCACTCTCAACTCTAAAGTTCAAACATCTTTTCATGAGAATTATGTGAAAACCAAACCTTTTCATAAAAATCAATCAAATCAAAGGTTTTCTTCAAATAATTTTCAACCAAAGGTTTTTTCTTCAAATACTAAACCAAATTTTCATCAAGTTTCTCATCAAAATCAAACCATAAAACCACAATCTGTTTTCAAAAGAAATAATGTTGGTTATCAAACTCATTTTCAAAATTGTTATACCCCACATGTCTCAACACGTAAACCAACAAGAAATTTTGAGAAGTTACCAATCAAAGAAAGGAAGGTCGAATCTTTCAAGCCTACTTCAACTCCAAATCCACCCTCGAAACAACCTGTCAAATCTTCATTTGTTAAAGGACAAACAAATGTGAAGAACATCAATCACTGGTTGGAAGGAAAAGGGAAGAAATACCAGTCATCGAACTTCTCTCAAGAAGTGATTAAGGAGGAATACGAAAAATATCTGAATAACTCTTCAAAAGCAAGTTCCTCTTCCCAAGAGTCGAACATTTCTGTTAAAAAGTGGAATGCTTTTCCCAAAACAACGGTTGTGACACCAGTTACGAAGGAAAAGGAATATGTCAATGTTGATATTAAATCAAAGAATACTTACTTTTCTGTGCCTTCGACTAATGAAGTGGACTTAGTTGATAGTCTCAAGTCGAAAGTTTGTAATTGCTTTAAAATTTCTTCATTTCCAAATAATTTTCAAACTAATAACCAAGGACCCAAACAGCCTTGGGGACCTAAAATTTTCCATTAATTTCAGGTTTCATGTGACGAGCAATATGATGAACAATGGTACATAGATAGTGGTTGCTCTCGTCACATGATGGGTCGAAAGGGGAATCTTCGAGATTATCGATCATTAGAGAATGCAGGAGTTGTGAAGTTTGGAAACAATCACAAATGTCATGTTCAAGGCTATGGGAAAATCACTAATGGTACTTTCACTATCAACATAGTCACATATGTTGAAGGTCTTCAAAAATTACTTGATCAGTGTTTCACAACTTGTTGTGGGCACTAGAAATCAAGTGGTGTTTAACGAAGAAGGCAGTGTGATCTCGAACATTCAGACAAATGAAGTTTTGCTCAAATCAAAGCGTAAAGGTGAGATGTTCACTCTTGACATCAATCCTATTGTTGGGAAACCCTTAGTCTGCTTACTTTCGAAAGCTTTTTCAGATATTAGCTGGCTTTGGCATCGAAGGCTTTCACATTTGAACTTTTGAAATCTGAACAAATTGGTGGTTCAAGATCTGGTAAGAGGGTTACATGTTTTAAAGTTTGATAATGATACTTTTTGTGCAGCTTGTGAACAAGGGAAGCAGCATAAACAAGGTCATCCAATTGTCATCGATTCGAAGATTATCGAACCATTGGAATTACTTAACATCGACTTATGTGGACCATCAACTGTTGAAACTCTCAACAAGAAACGGTACATTTTGGTTATTGTTGATGATTTTTCTCGATTTACTTGGGTTTATCTTCTCAGGTTAAAATCTAAAGCTTCTCAAGAAATGATCAACTTTATCAAGAAAATGAAGACGAGTTTGAAGAAGAAAGTGCGAATGATCCAAAGTGATCACAGCTCTGAATTTAAGAACCATGTTCTTGATTCGTTTTTAATTGAAAAGGGGATTTCGCATAATTTTTCTTCACCTTACATACCTCAGCAAAATGGTGTTGTTGAAAGGAGAAATCGATCTCTTTGCGAAGCAGCACGAATAATGCTCATCTATGCGAACCTTCCTCAATATCTTTGGGTCGAAGCAGTCTCTACCGCATGTTTTACTCAGAACAGATCATTCATTCATCAAAGATTCAATATTACTCCTTATGAAATCATCAATAACCGAAAGCCTAATGTCAAATTCTTTCATGTTTTTGGTTGCAGGTGTTTTATCATTAATCTCAAGGATAATCTTTTGAAATTTCAGTTCTAAGGCTGACGAAGGAATATTCTTGGGTTATTCTCATAATTCGGTTGCATATCGAGTATTGAATCGTCGAACTCGAAAAATTGAAGAAACATTGAACTTAACTTTTGATGATTATTATATCAAACAAGTTGACAAATGTTTTGATCAAAATCCAATTATTAATGAATCAAAAGAGGATATTGATAGTATTAATTCATATGATTTTGATTATGATTTAACTTTTGGTGTTCCAGCTACGGCTGCTGATGCTGAAGTCAATGCTGAAGTCAATGCAGAAGACAATCGAATTCCTGAATCAACAAAACATTCTGAAGTTTCAACACTTACTCAGGATGCAGTAGTTCAATCTTCGCCATCTCATTCTTCTGAAAATGACGAAAGTATGCCCCATGATCAAGTGGAGGGGGAGCACTTGCATTCGACTTCTCATGTTGAGCGGGAGCATTCTTTCGAGGGGGAGAATCAAAGAATGGATGATATTGTTGAGGGGGAGTCACATGGAAATACATATGTCGAGGGGGATCATAATGTGTCAAATGATATTAATGTTGAACTTTTCATGATTTAAGTGATAACATTTCTGTTGCAGGATCTGAAAATGAAGAAATGTTCGAGGATGCACCATTAGATTTTGATCCAGCATATCCTCCAATGGATAAATGGGTTAAAAACCATCCTAAAGAACAAGTGATAGGAGATCCACATGAAGGAGTGCTCACAAGAACTCAAATACGTGCAAAGAATGAAGTACTCAATGCTCATCAAGAGTTTTGCATGTTTAATATTTTTATTTCGAAAATTGAACCAAAGTCAGTTAAGGATGGAATGGAACACCCAGATTGGGTTGTTGCAATGCAATTTGAATTGGCTGAATTCGAAAAAAACAAGGTTTGGAGATTGATTCCTAAACCAAAAGATGTTTCGATTGTCGGGTTAAAATGGATTTTCAAAAATAAAACCGACAAAGATGGTAATACTGTTCAAAACAAAGCTAGGCTTGTTGTAGAAGGTTATTCGCAACAAGAAGGTATCAATTATGAAGAAACCTTCTCCCATGTCGCAAGACTCAAGGCTGTTCGAATATTTTTAGCCTATGCAGCTCATAAAGACTTTGATGTATATCAAATGGACGTTAAATGTGCATTTCTTAATGGTGAACTTGAAGAGACGGTATATGTGGAACAACCTCCAGGTTTTATAAATGAAGAATTTCCTGATCACTGTTATATACTAGATAAAGCCGTTTATGGGTTAAAACAAGCACCACGAGCCTGGTATGCAACTTTGACCAACTTTTTGAAACTTTTGAAATTTAAGCAAGGATCTGTTGATCCCACTCTTTTCAGAAAGAAGGTAGGAAATCATTTAATGCTTGTTCAGATTTATGTTGATGATATTATTTTTAGCTCAACTGACCATGGCTTGTCTAGTGAATTCGAAAATTTAATGAAGAGAAAATTAGAAATGAGCATGATGGGTAAAATAAACAATTTCTTGGGTTTAAACACTCGGCAGAGCTGAGAAGGTATTTTCATAAATCAAGAGAAGTACACTCGAAATCTTCTTGATAAATTTGGCATGAAGAATAACACAAAGCTTGGAGTACCAATGGTGGTTAGAACAAAGCTTACTCCATCATTAGATAAACTTGTTGTGGATATCACTTTATACAGGAGCATGATAGGTTCGTTACTTTACCTTACAACTAGTCGACCTGATATCATGTTTTCTGTGTGCAATTGAGCCAGGTACCAATCAAATCCAAGAGAACCACATCTCACAGCTGTCAAGAATATTTTTTGATATTTGAAAGGAACAATTTCGTTAGGATTATGGTATCCTTCGAAAATAGGTTTCTTCATTCAAGCTTTCTCAGATGCTGACTTAGGGGTTTCAATTTGGATCGCAAAAGCACAAGTGGTGGATGCCAATTACTTGATGGGAAGCTTGTGAGCTAGCAATCGAAGAAATAAACTTGTGTCTCGATTTCGACAGGAGAAGCAGAATATGTGGCTGTTGCAGCTTGCACTTCTGAAATCATTTGGATTCAAAGCCAACTGCGTGACTATGCAATTCATATGAAGAAAATTCCTTTATATTGCGATTCACAAACTGCTATTCGCATTTTCCATAATCCAGTTCAACATTTGAAAACTAAGCATATAGCTCTTCGGTATCATTTCATCAAAGATCATGTTGAAGATGGGAATATTGAAGTTCACTTTGTAAAAACAACTGATCAACTTGCTGATATTTTTACAAAACCTTCACATGAAAAATCATTTGTGAGAATTTTGGCAGGTCTTGGAATGATCGAAGGAAGTTCAGTTCCTGGATCCTGTTCGAAAGAATGATAAAGAGAAAATGGAGGACAGCTTTCGGAGTCATCGGTTATTGTTCATAGTCAACGCTTCGACATGCTTCGCTTTCGATATCATGTTAAGTTGCTAAATGAAAAATCTTCGCAAGTTTGGTACATTTTCTGTTCTTATTTTCGAAAAAAAATTTCCTTTTCGAAAAATCAAAAAGACCAAAAAGATTTTAAATTTGTTTTGTCTTTTAATTATAGAAAAATCAAAAAGACCAAAAAGATTTTAAATTTGTTTTGTCTTTTAATTATAGAAAAATCAAAAAGACCAAAAAGATTTTACTTTTATTTTGTTTTAATTTTCGAAAAATCCAAAACTACAAAAAGATTTTCTTGTTTGTTTTGTTTGTATTACATTTTGTTAATACAGATTTTATCGAAGATCATTCATGGTTCATGCTTGCAGTTCTAGGGTCAGATATATTTTCGAAAAACTTTGTACTAGTTAGAATGTCCCTAGAAGCATGTTGCAGCGTGTTGACCCAAGCCTCCTTTGACTCAATGTGTGATTTCGAAGCCTTAATGAAGTTTTCATCACGAAAATTACTACCCAATTAGGCTATATTCACATTAGTCCTTGAGCTACCTTACTCTTCTCATTTGAGTTAAGAGTTTACTGCTTGGTCCATACATAGCAAAGTTACTTTCGAATCTTTTTCATCCAAAAGTTCTGACACTTTCACACACAATGACATATGTCCAAGAGATTTCTGGTATAAACCAATCAGGATCTAGACATATCAAAACTTTGTGTTTATCATCTAACATCATGAGACCGTGATGAAAGAGAAACCCTAAAAGTTGAACCATTTTTAAGGAATTGACGGGGAACTTTGTTCTAGATTTAACGAAACATTTGTTTCTGTACCAACCTTCGATACTCCAAATCATATTCTATTATTTTGAGTGGTCTTCATCAAATGTTCGAATCCCACGAAGTTTGTTACCCAACAAGATCCAGCTAATATTTTGTTTTCTTGAATATGATTTTCGTGTGAGTATTATTTGTTCTTTCAGTCAATTATAAAAGTTTTTCCAAAGCCTACTTGTCACTGACTACACTAGTCAAACAGGTAATTTCGTTTACAAATTGACACTCAAATGCTTTGTTGTGCATTGTAACGAAATGTTAAGCCACCTTTAAAGTTGTCTAAAAAGAAGCCCTTCGATACTTATCAACAAGTATTCGATTGTAATTTACGGGAAACCACACAAGCAGTTGATCATCTCTCTTGATGATTAATGAAGTAATCTTTGCCTGGGATTTATCTGCTTTTATGTTGAAATTTAATTTTTCGACATCACAGATCCAAATTTTTCTTAATTTGCTTTTTATCTTTTACTTTGACACGTTGCACTCACGAAATCCTTGAGGTTCAGAGTACTACCAACTCAGGCTGATGATTTCGACAGTCTGGCATATGACTTCGCTTTTTAACCCAAAACTGAAAGAGCCTAACCTCCATTCCGAAGGTATTTGACGGTTCTCATTCTCTTGGGGCATGTTAACAGGATGTTTGATGTGACATTTTGAATGTCATTCCGATTTTCAAGGAAAAGGGATCATCACTTTATCACGCATGGCTATTTTATCGGCGTATAGGTGTGATTTCTAGGTGACACGTCAGATGTCATTTAATGATGATCCCGCTTCAAATTAAAAACCTAAAGGTCACATATAAAAAGGGTTCAAGGGGTTCATTTCACGGTTACATATTCTGAATATCCCCAAATCGCAAAAAGAACTCTTTGACTTCTTCATCGTTCTACAAACCCTAATCATCGCTAATCCTGTTACTGGTGCTGATCCATCTCAAACCACTGAAGACGTATCTTCTCAGCCAATCATGAAGATCCAAAGTACCAATTATCAAGTTGATAGTGATGTTTCTGTTATATCCAGAGGAGCTAAAGATGTTGATTGTGGCTTTACAACATTCTCTTTTGAAAACTGCAATTTTCAGTTCCTTTGCAGTTCCAATGACATCGCTTTCACTTGCAGGATCTACTGCAACATACAGCAAAACAATGGACGTCATTACATTCAACCTGATTAATGACAAGAAATTTCGTATCTCCAAGAAGTTGTTCTGACAAATTCTTAAAATTCCTAATTCTCCACCTTTCTATAAGGTTACGAATGAACAGGTGTTGCATATGTTCAATGAGATGGGTTATCAACCTACTCTTACAAAGATAAGTGAGTTCAAGAAATCCAGTTTACCGTGTATCTGGAATTTTCTGTTTGGGATTTACATTTGATGTCTCACTGGTCGAAGTGCTGGTTTAGGTAAAGGGAGACTGGAGGTCTATGCTATGGTAGCTGGAATATACTATGATATTGCAGTTGACTATGCTACTCAAATGTGGAAGGAATTCTTGAAGAGTGTTGAAAACACCAATGTAGTTTATGGGATTTCTTGTGCAAGGTATTGGAGCTTGACTCTTTGATTTGCATATGAGAAGGAAGGTATTTTGGTACCCAATGATGAGGCAAAAGCTGAATTCCTGAAGTATAATTTTCCAAAAACAATTGAAGACAATGCAGAGGAGTTTCCTAACATTGCAAGGATTTCCGATGGCATGCTCAAAAAGGTTGATCCTTCGATTTCAGTGTTAAAGGCCTATTTGCAAACCATCGATCGAGACTGGAGTTTTCTTATCGCGATTTGATGAGGGTTCTTCCAAACGATCTCGAATGTCTAAGAAGGTTGAAGTGAGTCCTTCAAAACCAGTTCAAGAGAAGAAAATCACTAAGTCTCCAAAGAAGAAAGAAAATGAAGAGGTTGTTGTTTCGAAGCACTTGGAAAAGCCTGTTGAGCCGGAGTCTATTGAGCCTACTAAGGAAGTTGTTCCTTCGAAAACTGGAGTGTTCAAGTGTATAAAAAAGAAAGCTCATAATTCACGAAGTTCTTCTGAAAGGTCTCCTAGTTTTTCTCCTTCTATGGTTCGCAAGCCACATGTTACACGAAAAGGTCTTGTGATTCGTTAAGTTCTTGTTCCAGTTTCTCCATCTACAAAGAAACGAAAAGCAGAAGACATGGAAAAACATATTTCGAAGAAGCAGAAGAAGAAACTTCGAAAGTTGGTGATTAATGATGAGTCTACTGAAGAGGACGTAGTTCAGAATTCTCATGTGCCAAACTCTCCAGCAAAATCAAATGTCGAAACGACTGTTGTTTTTTCGCAAGTGTCTACACCAAAACAAATTGTTGCTTCTCTACCTTTGATATCTACTCTCGAAACTTCACATGATCAAGGTACATCTATTATTGTTTCTTCTACCTTCGAAACTTCCACTGTCGACAATTCCACAACCTTACCTCCATTTGTTTCTACTCCAATTTCTACCCACTCACCCACTTTCGATAACATTGTTGATGAACCTATTACTTCCTTATTTTCCTCACAATCTACCGAACCACCCGTTACTCATGAAGAAACTCCAACTCCAATTGATGACGATGAGAATGTCTTTGATGGCACTTTTGATGACATTCAGTTTGATGTGGAAGAGGAGGAAATTCCAGATAACATGATTCTAACAGGGAAACAATTCAAAATTCTAAATCGAAAGCTTAATTCTCTGCTACAAATTCAAGCTGATGGTCGAGGGAAAAATTCGATATCAAGTTTGGAGATGGATATAATGCTCAAACGTCAAGAAAATCGTCTTCATGATGCGATTTAGGATGCTGATAGAAATAATGAGAAAAGGATGAAGAATCAGTTATCCACTTTTGCATCCGATTTACAAGACTTGAAGGCAGTAGCAAAGGAGAGACACATCTTATTTGTTCAAGATGTTAAGAAAGTTCGAGAGGATGTTAATTCAAAATTTCAAGAACTAAGGGATGATATGAGCAACGAAATAGCATTAGCACAACAAGACTATGCTTCATTGAATCAGAAGGTTGACATTATAGCTGATGCAGTCACCAAATTTGTTAAGTTGTATGAACCTCTGGATCCAAAAGTTGAGCAAATGTCTGTGGATGAAGCTAACAACTTTTCGAAATCAATCAATTGTTAAGTGAACTGAAAGACCTGGTTTCGAAATCTGGTTCATCTTCTATGATAACTCCTGAGTTTTTAACTCAGAATTTCAGTGTGTTCGAAACAACCTTGCAAAAACAATTGGCCCCATCGTCCCAACTTCTTAGTATTTTACCAACGAATGCCCCACCTATTGTCATAGGGGTGCAAGGGGGAGAGAGAAGGCCTATTGGAAAAGAATAAGGTGCTTCGGGGATGACTGGTGAAGAAGTTAAGGTGGTTGGAAAGGTTTTTGCAACATATGATCCTACATCAAAATCAACTTTATCAATGGCTGATCCAGTAATTGCAATTGTTACAACTACAAGGACGATATCGAAAGGCATTGTAGTTGGATCAACAAGTGTAGGAAGTTCATCAAAACCTGTTCAAACTCCAACAAATATGGATAGAGGGAAAGGAATTGTTGTGGAAAAATCGAAAGAAGAGAGGAAAGCAGAGGTTGAAGCTGAAATGGAAAAACAGAGGCAAATTCAGAGCTTGATGAGGCTTCGACAAAATGATCCTCCAAATTTGAATAAAGAAGATCCAAGGAAATTATACAGTTATGAGAATATCGAGGCCAGGGTTGCATAAAACGAAATGCATGATTTTGAGAAGAAGCCAAGGAGGTGTTATGTTATAGAGAACTCAGATATGAATCAACTTTATTTTCCAATCAACAAAATGATGTTTCTTACAGCTCAGTACAAGATTGTTGATAAATTCAAGGATCAAGATGAATACATTCATATGAATCTGAGATTTCATGCAGTGTTAGGAAAGGAACCTGATGAAGTTTAGTCTCTTGTGAAGATTGTGCAAGTTATTGGCATAACGAAGGATGTGTTGTTTAAAAATATGTTGCAGAATTTTCGATACCACGTAGTGAGGGCAAACAATGTTGCAGTTGACTTCTCAATTGGAGATTTCCCTCTGATAAACCTGAATGATTTGATCCAGGTAGCAACAATTCTCAAAGATATGGATGCTTCGAAACTCTAGGAAACAAGCAAAGAGGTGTTACGTCTTGGATTAGGGCATATCAAGATTTTCATAGACAATTACTATGATTGTCAAGCCTTACCAAATGTGGAGTTAGCATTGTCTGTGGGAAAAGAAGTTAAAGTTTCGATATCTGAGTTAAAAAGTCAAGTTGAGTTGAAGAATTATGTTGATGGAGAGATTTGCTTGAAGCCTTTTGGTATTGTTTTCATGGGAAAGACCAAGAAAGGAAAAAGAACAAAATTCTTATTTCAGTTGGGTGATGTCGAAAAATACACTTCTACGCATTATATAAACCTGATTGTGAGAATGAGCAACTGTAAGAAGAACAATGAGGCTTACAAGGTCGAAATGAAGAACATGATGAATTGGCATGCAGAGATTCGAAGAACATTACATATGGCTGCTCAATTTTTGATTAACTAATTTCGACACTGCTTACAAAGGGGGAGATTGTAGGGTTCGAAATGTGTTGTAAGGTGTCGAAGTATTTGTAATGTTCGAAAGTAGGTGTTATGTTATTTACAATGGCATTTTTATTTCGAATTTGTAATGCTTAGTACTTTGTATTTTTTGTATGCTTTTCAGTTCTCCTATAAATAGGAGATGATACTTATAGTTAGACAACTATTCTCCCATTGTATCCTGTTTAATACTATCGGTATTGAAAAGCATAATAGACCACAAAAAAGATCTTATTTACTCTCGGTGTTCTTAAACCATTACAACTCTGATTTCATTTCATTTTCATTTCATTCTCGATTAACAAACCTCTTCATGGTTGACTTTTAGGGTTTGGTCAATTTGTGGACTATTAAGGCCGTGGAGAGGTAAAATGGTCTTTTACCCATCTGTGAGTTTGTAGAAGAGTTTGTTTAGCTTCTTTAAGGGTCGTTATTAATTAGGGATAAATATTGTATGTGTCAGGCGGAGGCTAGACCGGTGATTCGAGTTCGAGGTTATTCAATTTCTTACGAGGTGAGTCTTCTCACTATACTTACCTAGAGTGGTAGTTTTTGTGTGACCGGAGGGTCTTATGTTCTTATATTGAGTATTGTGATATCCTGCATTATGTTTTCGTGATTTGTGTTGTGTATTATTCTGAGCTACTGAGTTAGGACCGGAGGGTCCACCCGAGCTGTGGGGCCAGAGGGTCCCACTGAGACACATTGACTGGAGGGTCTTATTGAGTTATAGCCTCGAGTGGCTAATGAGCTGTGTGTGGTATTTTGGGGAACTCACTAAGCTTTGTGCTTACCGTGTTGTGTGTTATGTGTTTCAGGTACCTCTCAGGATCACGGGAAGGCAACGACTTGATTGTACACACACACCCGAGTCGGAGATATGTTTATGGAGGATCCTGGATTTGTGATATATACAGTTTTAGAATATGTGTTTTGATAACTTGATATTTGTGGGATTTTTGTGATTTTGAAATGAGATAATTGTGTTTTTAAATGAAATTTGTGTTTGAAAATTTACGGCATTACAAGTGGGTTTCAATGTGTTCGGTTGTTATTCTAGTTCTTGGTCGAGATCGGTTTAAGGGTATTGTGTGGAAGGTCCATGGTCAAGTTCATCAGATTATTTCTCAAGTATCTTCAGGGTTTAATGGGTTGAGAAATTGGGCTTAGTTGGTCCTTGGGGGTGTCAAGGGAAGTTGTCTGTTGCTGAGGTTTTGTTCTTGTCATTAGTTCAGAGGGATTCAAGATTTAGGTACGGTATCATTTAAGCGTTTGGGGTTATCAGTTTTGCTAGGATTTCGGGGAGTGTTTATCTGGTCTTCAGGGTTGTGCAATCGTTGAGTTTGGTTATTAATGGAAAAAACAACATTGGTAAGTACTGGTTGTCAGCAGTTCAATCATATGGGGTAAGACGGATTGAGAATCCTTCAAACCTTGTGCGCTAGGAGAGCTTCATCGAATCCAAGTGGGGGAGAACTGTTCAGATTTCCGAGGGCAGAATCAGGCGTGAAACTAGGATGAGTTTCTCCCCCCCCCCCCTCCCCACGCATCGGGGAGGAAGGCGGCCAAGTGGCCGTCTAGATTGAGGATTTTGGGAGTTGGGAGTTCAGGAAACTTCCCAGTAGTTGGTTAGCGCCTCCTTGGTGATGAATAGCAGGTCTTTCGTGGACCCAAGTTGGGGTCCCAGACATGACTCAGGCCCAACTTAGGCTCTTGGTCAGATGCGAGTTCGACTAGGGAAATGTTGGGATGGATTGATAGTTGTGTGGTAAGACCATGGGTGGTGGCCATGGCAAGATAGGAGTTTTGTAAGAAGTGTTGTAAGACTGCGGGGTAGCTTGTAGCATTCACCGATCCATGTGCAGCGGTGAGGGTGTGGCAACTTTGTGATTTGTCATGGATTTCTTCTGATGGATTAGGCCAGGGTGGATCAGTTCGTAAGACTGTGGGAGAGCCACAACATGTTTGGAAATCAGGAAATGGTAGGTCGTTGGAGGTCGGGTATGATATAAGACTACATTTGGTTGTATAGCATTTACTTTTAGGATTAGAATTGGTGGTGAAACGGTTTGGCAAATTATTACCAGTTGAGGCTTTCTTTCGGTAGTCGGGTGGGGCGACTATGCGTGTCTTTTGACTCAGCAACTGGGCAAGAATCCGGTGTTTCGGTTAGTTGGCGGACAAGTTTGGACCAGGGAGGTCTTGTCTGCTTTTGGAAAGCAACTAGGGGTAGCAAGATGAGTCAGGGCGGTATCAGTGATTTGGGATTTATGTGTGGCGTCCCTTGTTATTTGGAGCATATGCTAAGTCACTTGCAGTTTTTATTAAATAATCTCAAAGTAATTGGTTTGACCATGTTGCGCAACTCTCGTTTGAGTCTAACCATTGCAGCGATGAATCTTTTACATGAAGGATTATCTGAGCCTTTTATCAAGTATAAGTGTTCTGCAGCAGTGTATGGTGAGTAATTTTGTTCCCAGTGGATGCTTCAAGATAATCAGGGATGGAAGCGCTTTGTTTAAGACTGGGATTTAATGAGGATTTGGCATGGTAATGGTTCAGTGTGGGCGGTCTATCGGGGAGTTAGACCAATTTAAGATTTCAGGTTTCTGGGAAGGTAGAAGTGGTTTTCTGCATGGGATTAAGGATTTATTCTTCAAAGGGTTGATGAATTTCTTCTCAGGGTTGTGTTTGTGTCCCTCGGGCTGCCACGCATGCCGGGGATGGTAAGGAATAATTTTGAGGAAAAAATCGAATATAAGTGGGGGGAAGTTGAAACACTCGGTTTTGAATCGCTCCATTATTCATGGTCGTGGCCTGCTCATCAGTTATCATAAGGCTTAAGGCCTTGGGGAAGAAAGGATTTGGCCCTTTTTGGATGTGGGTATTATAGTCTAATTGATTCGCGTGTTCGTTTGTGTTTTGGAGCCAAAGGGTATAATCGTAAATTGGTAGTTCGGGCCTTCATGAATTTTGGGTTTTTTATCGAGAAGTTTTAAGGCTAAGGTGAGTTATTAGAAGTGTAGGGCTTCTCGTCACCTTTCCGTGGATATAAAGTTTGTCGGAAACGGACTTAGAATGAAGGAGTTATGGCCATGTAAAGTTCTAGGGTTTTGGAAGGACATCTAGTACGCGAGGCGTACTAGATGTGTACGCGAGGAGTACCGAGTTAAGTGATCGCGGGTGGTCCAAGAGTACGTTGGGCGTACTAATGGGTACGCGTGGCACACTCCCTTTAGCACCAAACCGTATTTTTTGGGGTTTTACCCTATATAAGCAACATATTAACCTTCCTCTGGTCATTTTGGGTAAGCCTCCGCCCCTCTTATCATTCATTGATACCCTAGAGTGCTTAGAGTGAGTATTGAATCTTGGAAGAGTGTTAGTGGTGGTTTGTGCAAGAGAAGGATAGGGTTGAAGACTCAATATTTGGGAAGGAGCTTAGAGATCCAGTATTTGCATCATCATTTCGTGACTTTGAAGTTGGTCTCTATCTTGATCACTCACTGAATAAATCTTCTTTTGAGCTCGTATAGTCATTTTAATTCCTCTTGGTTGGTCCTTGTGAGCTTGGGTTGTTTAAGAAGCTTAATTTTGTAGATCTGGTCATTTAATAAGTCCCTTAAGTGTTATTTGTTTGATAGCGTGGGGATTCTAGCAGATCAGCAGTCAGAGGTTTATTCGTGGGTTCAACTGTCGAGGTGAGTCTTCCTTCGTGAAATTCGTCGGTCGGGGGAACCAAGGTCGGCCCACTAGTTATGTTATAGCATGATAATTGTATTTGTGGTAATTGTCGGTTGTGTATGAATTGTTTGATAATTCTATGATTTATGTGTGTTATTATATGGTAATGGTAGGGGTGAAATAGACCCGGTATCTAGTTAAAATAGACCAAAGGGGCAGGTTATGCACCCATATATGCTAAGCATTATCCGGTTGATATAGACCGAAGGGGCAGGTCGAGCACCCAGATATGCTCAGCATTATTCGGTTGAAATAGACCGAAGGGGCAGGTCCAGCACCCAGATATGCCCAGCATTATCCGGTTGAAATAGACCGAAGAGGCAAGTCGAGAACCCAGATATGCTCGACATTATCCGGTTGAAATAGAACGAAGGGGTAGGTCGTGCACCTAGATATGTATGGCAATATGTTGTTTTGTATGTGGTATGATTGGGGAACTCACTAAGCTTTGTGCTTACAGTTTGTGGTTTATGGTTTTATGTACTTCTAGTTCGAAAGGGTAGGGCCCGGCTTGATCGCAGTGCATACACATGTAATTTCCACAGCTTGTGATTTTGGGAAGGTACTCTGATAATTGTTTTTATGTGAAAGACTTCTAAATGTTTGAATAAAGGATACATGAGTGTTTTGATTATGCTTTAATAATGAAATTTTTACCTTAGTATTTTGGGATGTTACACTACCCCCATGGTCTGACATCCAAGTGCGATGGGCTACCCCCATGGTCTTTCCTTGAAATGGCACGGGCTACCCCCATGGTCTGACATGCAAGTGTCGTGGGCTACTCCCCTGGTCTTTCATTGAAATGCCATGGGCTACCACCATGGTTTGACATCCAAGTGCCATGGGCTACCCACATGGTCTTACATGTCAGTATTATAGAGACAAATAACATTCCACATAACACGTAAAGGGCGGGAATTAGTGCCTTCGATCTGTGGACATAATGAGAAAACTCACCTCGCGCTACCGAATCTCACAGAAAGAATCTTTGGCTGCTGGCCCGCATACAACCGTATTTTCCGCAACTTGTGATTTTGGGAATGTACTTCTAAATGTTTAAATAAAGGATAAACGAGTGTTTTGATTATGCTTTAAAAATGAAAATTTTACCTTAGTATTTTGGGATGTTACAAGTTGGTATCAGAGCCTTGGGTAAAAGACATTTTTACCCTTCCCTATACTTGGCCTAAGGCCTATGTCCAAATGTCCAAAGGCCCAATTTTCCAACATAATCACTCAAGACCCAACTATGGCCTGATTTTACAAATTGGGCCTTAAAACCCTTTATTGTCCTAGCATCCAAAAGAGCCCAAAATATACTAACTAGAAGCCCAAAAAGAATATAATTGTGACAACCCGATATTTCTAGTCAATGTAATGTTCTAAAGTTCAAGTATTGTAACCTATTTTTGAAATAGTAAAAGTAGCGTCAAAAATGAAATGTTCAAAAGTCTCAATTGGGATATATAAAGTGATAGATATCGTAACAAGGTTTTCAGAAATATAAAAAACACTAAAATCCGAGTTATAACGAAGAAATTATGACCAACCAAAAATCCGCGACAAAACCGGTAAAACACTGTTAAGCATAAAAAGTGAAATTTCAATCAAACGCTTTTTAGCCTTAAGTATCAAAATGAAAGTCATAGATAATAACAAACCGTGAGCGTACATAAAAGGAACGTCCAAATCTTACTTCGTATGAGGAAGTTATGATTTTTTTAAAGTTTCAGAACAGCAGTAGACAACTAAAAACTCGAAATAAAAATCGAACGCTTTTTAGCCGAAGCGACCTAAACGAGAATTGAAGGTCTCAACAATAGTAGTACAACAGTAAAAACACAGACGGAAACGGACATCGGATGAAGAAGTTATGAATTTTTAACGGATTTTTCCTGTCCCGGCCTATTAAAAGATATATAATTAAAAATAAAATCAAAATTTGCCAACGAAGTCTAAATGAAAGTTGTAGAGTATATTCTCACCTACGCGTGGATATAAAGAACGTCGAAAACGGAGCTCGTATGTGAAAGTTATGAATTTTTGAAGTTCAAGGCACGCATACCAAAGCTTATCCGAAGAGTACGCCCAGCGTACCCAATGTACGCCTAGCGTACTGCTTGTAGAGCTAGTACGCCCAGCGTACTCTAAAGTTACGCCCAGCGTAAATCGGGGTTTTAGCCCCTATAAATAGGATGCGAGGGCTGCCCGGGTTTGGTTGCTTTACTCTCATTCCTTTCACCTTAAAACACCTCTCAAGCCCCTCTAAACCACCCTGAAGCCCTGGTAACACCCTAGCACACGACGCAAGTCCCGACGCCCGAAGTTCCCGAGAAAAAAACAGACTTTCCAGTCGAAGTACTGCCCGCGTAAAGCCCGGTTTTTCACCAGAAACCCGCTGTTTCGTCAAGAACAATCCTTCATAGAAACGAAACGTTGCCCGATTCACCACTTATCAAGTGAGTTCATACCCCTATGCTTTTCCGAGTTTTTCATGTTTTCAGGGGGGAAATACAAGCAAAAGCACAAGTAATCTTGGGCTCAAAGTATATTATTTTGTTTAAGATAATTATATTTTCAATATACTTTGAACATGGAAAATAGTTTTACCAAATGGGTTAACAAATCAACCCGTAGAAACAGTTTTCAAAACTAAGGCAATGAACTTATAAATCATGAAGTAAAAGATATCGTTTTATAAAGGATTCATGTTAATTACAAAAAGGGTTTTCAGCAGTATTACTTGTAAATTGGTTAGTCTAAGTTGGAGACACGTCCTTGGTAACACTCACCACCGAAACAGAGTGTAGGACTAGCACCTATGACCAGAATCTCTTGTAGGGAGAGCGTGACTGTTGTCTATAGATCTATACGGGACTGACTATCCCGCACCTCGCTGCTAGCTACAGTGGGACCGGCAGGTCTACGGGTGACAAAGTCATAAAGGATACTGGCCCCGATACGTGCCATATCAAGTTAATGTATGGTTATAGAACTCACAATGTAGATAACAGCGATTTACTTACGTAATAATGGATCGAGTGAACTAACCTCAGAGTAATAACCAATTGATTACTAGAGGGTATTAATAATACCTTCAGGATTTAGTTCACCATGTTTTTTTATTTGTTTTTTTATGTAATAAGGCTAATATACCTCACTAGGAGTAACCAGGGTTTTTCAAAGAAAACTACGTTTAACGATATAAGTATGGTAGATACTTGTATACTTCATTTTTGAACGAATAACCAACAACCTACTTTTTGGAAAATATAGGATTTTCCCAGGATAACACGGTATTTTCATAAACGGATGGTTTAACATTGAACTAATGGAAGTCATGGAAGGAATGGGTTTCAAACATGCTTTTATTAAGAAAATATGGGATTTTCTTGAGGAACACTTTTCAAAAGAATCAAGAACATTTTCCACCAAAACTAAATGCTTATGAACTCACCAGCTTTATGTTGATATTCTTTCAAAACTACTTGTATTTGTCAGGGATTCAGTAATACAGGTAAATCTTCAGCTTTTGGAGAAGGGACGCTAAGACGTCAGTCTTAAAACTTATTAAATCATCATATTGTAATTTATTTTGAGACATGTATTGTATTCAACAATGTAACTTTTAATTTATATTTATGATGGTTGTGTTTACTTTCTTTACAAATATTCAACTGTTATGATAGTACATTAAGTCATCCGCCCCCGAATGTTTTCGCCATCCTGGTTTGGGGGTGTGACAGATTGGTATCCGAGCATTGTTTATAGTGAACTAAGTATATCAAACCACATAAGATATACAAACTATAAATGCAAAGGGACTAAAACCCTCTGACAAAACGTTTTCACAAACTATACTTTTAATAAATTAAAATGCTAGTTTTATAAAAGTATAAGCACATGCATGCATCGGTCTAGTATCATAGTCAAAACTATACAAAAGTATTAAGACAAGTTGAACACTACGATTAGGCCTCAGGGTATGTAATCAGATCGAGGATGAATATAGCCTGATCAACTATATTTATCCAAGATGTGACCAACGTATGTCGAGGAATAGTAATAAGTGAACAACAAGTCAAAAACTTACCAAAGGAAATACTAGAATCAAACTTACGAATTTGGAATACTATAGGAGTATTTCATAGTACTATAAGAACCGTAATAATCGTTCGAACCTCGATATTTAGTTAGAACTAGGAATCGTCAAATAAATAGAATCTTATTCAAAAACCAAAAACCTTCACTGGCAGGTCTATAATTGCAAAGTGCATACTTTAAAGTTACACATGATTGAGATTTTATAGGCTTAGGATTTATGATTTCGCTTTAGGCCCTTTTCCTTGTTTGGATGTGGACTTACAGTGAAGCTACTTATCTAACGGCCTATTCGATCTTGATTGTATGTGATTTGTATACACTAGGTAATTATAGGAGGACCCGGTGTAGGTCTTATCACAAAAATTACCTTCCTAGCCTTAAGTTATATTTATATTTCTCTTATCCCTATTCTCGCTTAGATAAAAATGGCTGGAATCCATCCTCCTAGAGATCCGTACTATCCTAATCAAGAGAATGCTGGTTGGCTCGGTGCCGAACCAAAAGATGAGCCGCAATTTCCCCTAGACGATGATTTTGCTGAAGACTTTCCCGAAGACGACGGTTCCGGATCAGAAGCTTATAATCCACCTCCAGTTGCTCAGAACCCTAACCCTCGTCAAAACTTTCAAGACGCGACGCCTTTATGGGCCATGAACCTAGACATGTGGAGTCATGAACAAGGTCAAAATTCCCCCTACCAACGAGACCGATGCTTCTACAATATAGAAGTTGGAGGTTCAGCAAATAGAGCACTTCCTGTGCTGGTTTGTCGTGTTTCTCACAACACGGAACAAGGAAGAGCTATCATCGACCGAGTGGTGCAAATTGAGGCTACCACTGGTGTCGACGATGTCCGTCTTCGCAACCTGGAAGACAATCATAACACAATAAGGGATCGTACCAACTTCTTGCAGGAAGAACTGGCGGCTTCGCAAGCCGAAGTGCAACGATTACGAGAACATCGTGCTGTACAAGATAGGCGTGTATTTGAAATAGAACACCAGTTAGCCAAACCCAGGGCCGCATCTAGTAGGAGGTAGATCATACCCTACTCGTCCTCTGTTTACTATTTTGGTTATAGTCTAAGTCTTCGGAGATGTCTTAGAGTTATTTTTTTCATGCTTTTTCAGTTTGACCGCGAAAATCCATTTTCGGTAGGTCATTTTAATGTCGATGTTTTTCCCAAAATTGTGGTGTATTGTAGACCTCTTTAAGGACAAATTTTCCAAACTCTATGTACTTAATACACCTATACAATCGACATTTACTTCTTACATTTTGAAAAACAACCACTCAATTTCACAATATTCTGTTACAAGTTGTACTTGTATTGAACTCCTAATTCCAATTCCTTACAAAATCCCTATCGAACTAAGTGTTTTAATTATGAGATATCAAATTCATGTTCATTCTTGATATCTTACAATCGTTTTATCTTTTAATCTTTATAGTAAAAGATGCCTCCGCGTAAAAAACCGAACCAACTTAAGATGTTAACGTCAATATTCTGTCTTAATAACTTAAATGCTTTTACAGTACTATAGAAACATAGCAGATATGTAGGTTGAATCATCGAGAACAGTATAACAAAACGAAAAACTTACAATCGCATGAACTTACGGGATTCGAACTCTTCATTATGAGGTGACGGAGATCAGTGTAAGAATCGGAAGTAAGACAGCACAGAAATTCAATATACCTACGAAGGAGAAGGACACCCTATAAATACCAGGAGAGAACAAATCATTATCACCCAGAATAGAACGGAGAACAGAGGAGAACCACGCGTGTTTCATGCAAAGTGTTTGAGTGCCTTTTCGTCACAAGTAATAACTAATAAATAATGCAACTTAGTGAGTTAATGAATACATTACTCACATTAGGATTCGAACTTATCGTCATTTCCTGTATTGGCTAATAACAATAATTCGGATCACGAAATTTCAATCGAGAGTGATTACTTCTCAAATTCATAAGTCGATTTATTGTAGACTCTATTATGAATTATTCAAATCTTTTCGAAAATTGAATCATAGTATCCACCAACCAAAGATAATTTCGTTCGGATGACACTCGTCTGGTAACCATTCTAGAAACTTCATTCTACTCTTTTACTAGGACTGCATCATAGGGATGTAGGTCAAATCTTTGAGATCAGTATGACGAAACAAAAACAATTTATATTAATATAAATTATTAGAATACATCTAAAGCCAACCATAATCGCTCACGAGCCCATTTTCTCATTTTGTAACAGAATCATGCCTCCGAAGAAACGTAACCAACCCTCCGATAAAACACAAATCCTTCAGATAGATGCGGCTACGTTTCAAGCTGCAGTCACATCAGTCGTAGCAGCTGTCATGACTCACCTTAATGCTTACAACACAAATGTTAGTAGAAATGTGATCGGCAATCCCGATCGTGGTGATAACCAATTTGAGCAACAAGTGCCTACTTGTAAAGACACTCCGAACCTCAAACCTAATGTTCTGAAACGAAAGTTTGAGAACAAGAAAGGGAGTTGTACAACTCAAGGGTCTACAGAAGGGCAACAAGCTGGGGCAGTCAATACCCCCATGCCCTGCTATCCCAACACCGACCACGCCGTACTTAGGAAACCTCCCCCACTGCAGCAAGTGCAACTACCTTCATCATGGGGCCTGCTGAGTGCTGCATTGCAATGGATGCAACATGAAGGGGCACATCGCCCGTTTCTGTAGGACTCTGATCGAATTCATCACTTCAACTACCAACGTTGGAACCAGTCCAATATGTCATCTTTGTGGTGAAATAGGACATTACAAGAGGCACTGTCCAACAGAGAAGAACGATCGGGGAGCAGGAGGAGTTTGACCCCAGAGAATGGGGAAACATCAAAGAACTCTGCTATTTTTCTTTGTACGCTTCCAAACCCCAATAATTTATTTATAATTATAATTACTCTCTCATTCGAACCAAATCACAGCACTCATATAAAACTGAGGACCCTATCAGGTAAGCTATGATGGCTTAGTGTATACATTAGGGTCATTTATAATTAAGATTTGTAGATTTAAGGTGAGTGATCCCGCCTCATTTCTTGTTCCTTGTTTGGTTGTGGATTTAGGGCAGGGTTGCTCAGTCAACTGTCTTACCAATATTAATTATACATGACTTGTGTACACCAAGCGATGATAGAGAGACCTAGTAGGAATCATTCCATGAAAGTTCATAGTTTCAAATTATCAGAACCCTCGTATTAGTAATATCCGCCAATTTTGAATTAAAAAGGGGATTCGTAGCAAAATAACAGAATAAAACTGAAGGCACTGAAAACTTATGTACATAGAATTGCTCATCATCCTAGTAGTCATATCTTCCAGAATAACTTAGTATCTACTTCGTTGATAAGTTCCGACATCCTCATCCGACATGGTTTGGCTTGATCCCTACCATGCAAAAGAACTTTTTCCTTAAACAGCTGTCAGATGAAATCCTTCCAATCCATAACGCAAACCTTTATACCATCTCTCACTTCAAAACTTCAGAAGTACCCATGTGAGGGGTACCACACCTTCTAGCCTGCTCAATAGATAGAAAACTTGAAACAGAAAGCACCAAAGAAGTCTCAGAAGTCAGTACCCACCCGTAGTATACCCGAGAGATCTCCGAGGAGAACCACTTGAACTGCAGGTCAAGTTCAAGAATAAAGTATAAGAACTCATTAGGTTAATCTATCGCTGCTAGGTGTATATGCGAGAGTGGCATATGATTTAGACTCAACAAGATTTAGGATGTGTGATTCCGCCCTACTTCCTGTTCCTTGTCTGGTTGTGGACTTGGGGCAGAGCCACCCAACTGAACGTTTTGTCGATCTAAATTATATACAACTCGTATACACGAGGTGAGGATGGATGAGCCAAGGATGAGTCTTATCATGAACTTCAGAGCAAAAGCCCGCATGCTTACTATAACAACCGGAGATACCTGAGTGGGAGTGGTAGCGGATTGCAATGGGCTAAAAAAATCAAGTTACCGAGGCTACAGGTGGACTTGATGCCATTTTGGGTGATCGTCGACAGGTTAACCAAATCCGCACACTTCCTACCAACAAAGGAAACAGAGAAGCTGGAGAAACTAACTAGAACATACATCACGGAGATTGTGCGACTGCATGGTGTACCAATATCCATTATCTCGACAGAGATAGTAGATTCACCTCGCGGGTCTGGTAGTCATTACAAAAATCTCTAGGAACGATACTAGACATGAGTACCGCCTACCACCCGCAAACCAACGGACAGAGTGAGAGGACCATTTAAACCTTGGAAGATATGCTAAGAGCTTGTGTGATCAATTTTGGTAAGGCATGGGATACCCATTTACCATTGGTCGAGTTCTCGTACAACAATAGCTATCACACTAGCATCAAGGTTGCTCCATTCGAAGCCCTCTATGGCCGCAAGTGCAGATCACCTCTGTGTTGGGCTGAAGTGGGTGACACGCAACTAGCTAGAGGACAAGTACCTAACAGCACCCTCACTGGCCTGTAAATCATAAGGGAAACTACCGAGAAGATTGTCCAAATCCGGGAATGATTAAAGGCTTCAAGAGACAGACAAAAGACGGAAACCCTTGGAATTCTAGGTTGGGGACCGAGTACTATTCAAAGTCTCACCCTGGAAGGGATTAATACGTTTTGGAAAATGTGGGAAACTAAATCCATGGTATATCGGACCATTCGAGATCCTTGCCAGGATTGGCCCGGTAGCATACAAACTTCGATTACCACAGGAACTCAATAACGTACATCCTACCTTTCATGTGTCCAACTTAAGGAAGTACTTGTCCGATGAGACCCTCGCCATCCCTCTGGACGAAGTTGAAAATCAACGAGAGTCTCCACTTCGTAGGAGAACCGGTAGAAATAATGGATAGGGAAATAAAAAGAACAAAACAAAGTCGCTTACCCATTATGAAGGTCCGCTGGAATGCCAAGCGAGGACCTGAATACACCTGGGAGCGCGAAGGTCAGAAGAAACAATAATACCCGCACTTTTCCCTAATCCATAAATACTTAATGAAGAATTAATTTCGCGACGAAATTCCCTCTAACGGGGGGATGATGTGACAACCCGATATTTCTAGTCAATGTAAAGTTCTAAAGTTCAAGTATTGTAACCTATTTTTGAAATAATAAAAGTAGCGTCAAAAATGAAATGTTCAAAAGTCTCAATTGGGATATATAAAGTGATAGATATCGTAACAAGGTTTTCAGAAATATAAAGAACACTAAAATCCGAGTTATAACGAAGAAATTATGACCAACCAAAAATCCGCGACAAAACCGGTAAAACACGGTTAAGCATAAAAAGTGAAATTTCAATCAAACGCTTTTTAGCCTTAAGTATCAAAATGAAAGTCGTAGATAATAACAAACCGTGAGCGTACATAAAAAGAACGTCCAAATCTGACTACGTATGAGGAAGTTATGATTTTTCTAAAGTTTCAGAACAGCAGTAGACAGCTAAAAACTCGAAATAAAAACCGAACAATTTTTAGCCGACGCAACCTAAACGAGAGTTGAAGGTCTCAACAATAGTAGTACAACAGTAAAAAGACAGACGGAAACGGACATCGGATGAGGAAGTTATGAATTTTTAACGGATTTTTCCTGTCCCGACCTATTAAAAGATATATAATTAAAAATAAAGTCAAAATTTGCCGACAAATTCTAAATGAAAGTTGTAGAGTATATTCTCACCTACGCGTGGATATAAAGAACGTCGAAAACGGAGCTCATATGCAAAAGTTATGAATTTTTAAATTTCGAGGCACGCATACCAAAGCTTATCCGAAGAGTACGCCCAGCGTACCCAATGTACGCACAGCGTACTGCTTGTAGAGGGAGTACGCCCAGCGTACTCTGAAGTTATGCCCAGCATAAATCAGGGTTTCAGCTCCTATAAATAGGATGCGAGGGTTGCCCGTGTTTGGTTGCTTTACTCTCATTCCTTTCATCTTAAAACACCTCTCAAGCCCCTCTAAACCACCCCGAAGCCCCGGTAACACCCCTAGCACACGACGCAAGTCCCGACGCCCGAAGTTCCCGAGAAAAAAACAATCTTTCCAGTCGAAGTACTGCCCGCGTGAAGCCCGGTTTTTCACCAGAAACTCGTTGTTTCGTCAAGAACAATCCTTCCTAGAAACGAAACGCTGCCCGATTAACCACTTATCAAGTGAGTTCATACCCCTACGCTTTTCCAAGTTTTTCATGTTTCAAGGGGGGAATACAAGCAAAAGCACAAGTAATCTTGGGCTCAAAGTATATTATTTTGTTTAAGATAATTATATTTTCAATATACTTTGAACATGGAAAACAGTTTTACCAAATGGGTTAACAAATCAACTTGCAGAAACAGTTTTCAAAACTAAGGCAATGAACTTATGAATCATGAAGTAAAAGACATCATTTTATAAAGGATTCATGTTAATTACAAAAAGGGTTTTCAGCATTATTACTTGTAAATTTGTTAGTCTAAGTTGGAGACATGTCCTTGGTAACACTCACCACCGAAACAGAGTGTAGGACTAGCACCTATGACCAGAATCTCTTGTAGGGAGAGCGTGACTGTTGTGTATAGATCTATACGGGATTGACTATCCCGCACATCGCTGCTAGCTACAGTGGGACCGGCAGGTCTACGGGTGACAAAGTCATAAAGGATACTGGCCCCGATACGTGCCATATCAAGTTAATGTATGGTTATAGAACTCACAATGTAGATAACAGCGATTTACTTACGTAATAATGGATCGAGTGAACTAACCTCAGAGTAATAACCAATTGATTACTAGAGGGTATTAATAATACCTTCAGGATTTAGTTCACCATGTTTTATTTATTTGTTTTATTTATGTAATAAGACTAATATACCTCACTGGGAGTAACCAGGGTTTTTCAAAGAAAACTATGTTTAACGATATAAGTATGGTAGATACTTGTATACTTCATTTTTGAACGAATAACCAACAACCTACTTTTTGGAAAATATAGGATTTTCCCAGGATAACACGGTATTTTCATAAACGGATGGTTTAACATTGAACTAATGGAAGTCATGGAAGGAATGGGTTTCAAACATGCTTTTATTAAGAAAATATGAGATTTTCTTGAGGAACACTTTTAAAAAGAATCAAAGAACATTTTCCACCAAAACTAAATGCTTATGAACTCACCAGCTTTATGCTGATATTCTTTCAAAACTACTTGTATTTCTCAGGGATTCAGTAATACATGTAAATCTTCAGCTTTTGGAGAAGGGACGCTAAGACGTCAGTCTTAAAACTTATTAAATCATCATATTGTAATTTATTTTGAGACATGTATTGTATTCAACAATGTAACTTTTAAATTATATTTATGATGGTTGTGTTTACTTTCTTTACAAATATTCAACTGTTATGATACTACATGAAGTCATCCGCCCCCGAATGTTTCCGCCATCCTGGTTTGGGGTGTGACAATAATGGCCCAACAAGTCCCAAACTAAGGTCCCGTTTGATAGTTGTTGACTGAAAAAGTGTTGATTGGGAAATATCTATCTGAGTAAGAAGTTCTGACTGAGTAAGAAACCATGTTGTTCGATTGTACATCTGACCGAATGTGCTGACTGATTTTTAAATGACTGTTTTACCCTGATACTTTATACTACTTTATACTACTTTATACAAGGATGGATGAAGTTGATGAAGAGTTATAAAAACATACAAATTTTTATACAAAATGTAAATTACACACAAATCATTTGAAAATCCAAATAAAAAATGGTTAACTATTTGTATTCTATGAATGTTAATTTATATATATTGTATGATTAAACTTTAATATATAATTCTTGAAATTTAAGTTATATAATAAAAAAGTATGTTAAGTATTTGTATTATGGAAAGTTGATTTATATTGTATTATCTAATTTTCAATATAAAATTCATAAAAAGGACTCTTACGATCTAAAAGCCCAACCCACATAAAAAGAGTTATTGGATATTCACGTTCCAGTCTCACCCTAATTTATCTTGGCCGTCACCCTCAATCTCACCCATCCTCCGTCTTTTCCTAATTAGTCATCGTGCAACCACCCAACCCACAAATATAACGCTAGAAGACGAAGCAGCCGGAGAAGGCAGAACGCCTCTGTTACAGTTCATGCGCGTCTCCTTCTTATGGCCATCATCCTCTGATTTCCACTCTATTCTTCCTCGTTCGAGAAGGCAAAACACAGACTCGTAATTTTTGCTTACTGCAGGTGAATAAAATTTGCAAGGAGGCGCTGAAAATTGGAACGGAGGACAAGGGAATTTTTGGAAACGGCTCTCTCTTTCTCACTCAGACGACTTCCCTTATCTTTTCCGCTCATATCTGGCTTACCGAATCAGACATCTAAAATCCGCTTAACAAACAACTTTTGCTGACCGAGTCAGCCAAAAAAGTCTGACCCAACTTGGTCAGACGTATATCAAACACAACCTAAGACAACCCAACTATGGCCCAAACCTCAAAATCTCAAAACGATCATTTGGGAGTACGCCCAACGTACTCGAGACGTACGCCCCGCGTATTCGACCATGATGCGCAATGTAAAACTTTATGATGCACATTCCTCGCATTACGCTGAGCGTACCTCCTCGTACGCCCAACGTACTAGTCAAGAATCCAAAAGCCCACATTTTCTCTTAATGGGTTAAGACAAGATGTCCAAAACATAGATCTGGTCCCTAGCCAAGGTCTTAACCAATAAAGTTTCCAACTTTGCTCACAAACACGGCTTAATGGGACTCAACACATATAAAGGAACTTAATAAGAGCTTAATACATGCATGGACCAAAACCTTTCATAAAGTTTCCATTTTTATGAACAAGGGACCTTGGTGGAGCTTAGATCTAACATCCACTACTTCTCGAGTATATCAGAAGCTCACCTTTACAACAAGGCACTCAAAAAGGCCAAAGAACTCCATCAAAGTCGATTAAAAAAAGTATCATCAAGGTTAAAGCTTTTTACCTTAGGAAGCTTGTAAACGGAAAGATACTCCTAGATCTAGAGGCTCAAGCCACACCTCCAAATGATTCTCTTCTTCTTCTTCTTCTTCTTCCGGAAACACCCATCAAGCATATTCCATGCTCAAAATTACCAAATTACACATAGGGTTCGATTCTAGGGTTAAAAATGGACGGAGACTGAAGGTACTAGTGTTTGGTGAAGAGAAAAACGAGCTAAAATAGGGTCCAAAGCCCTAAAATAGGGTTTGCATGAATCTGGAGTAGGCCCCGTGTACTCCTAGTACGCTTAGCGTACTGCTCTCAAGTTCGCGATCCTTCACCTTAGTAAGCCCAGCATACTTACCTTCGCATCAGTACGCCCCACGTACTCCCTATGTACACCCCGCGTACTAGGGTTTTGCCTTAAACCTTGCAACCTTCTGAAGGTCATAACTCCTTTGTTATAAGCCCGGTTCCGATGATCCTTATATCCACGAAGAGGTAACGAGATGCTCTACACTTCTATCAAATCTTACTCACTTTAAGATTTCCTGAACAAAAATCCAGTTTCCATGAACGCCCGATTTCTAAATATGAGGGAACCTTCCAACTCCACATTTCATGAGGTGTATTTAAAACTTGCTTAGTTGGTAACTAGGTTCAATATATGCTCTACTAATGTAATTGGTAGCAAAGAACGACTCATCATAGATCGAACCATATAACATTTGATTCTTCTTTTAGCAATACCATTATGGTGTAATATGAATAGAGATGTTGTAATCACATCACAGATCTATTTTAGTTAGGTAAAACACTTTGCCAATTTCGATCACAATGAAACTCCTAGAACTATTGATATTCGTTGAACAATCAACGACATGTTAATATTGGATTATGCTCTTCATTTGTGACTGGGATACTATAACTATTTCGACAATTGTTACTAATCATTATTTACGGAAAGTGACAAACGTTGAGTATAATAGTCTTGATACGTAATATATATCAATCTATGCTAAAAATATAAATTTCCTTATTAAGTTAAATAGGAAAAATCAACTAAATCATCCGTAAATCGTAAAAATAAGTGCACAAAAAGTTATGTTATTTATAACATATTCCGAAAGTACGTGTCTTCCCAATCCCATAAATATAAATTCATAGAAATTCGACTCCGTATGAATTAGATATGATTTTTAAACCAGGATTGTGTGACATCAAAAACTACAAATAGAATGGTTGACTTTTAACTAAAGTCACCAAAAGGAGAATCATAATACGCATCGAGATAAAAGTTTTGAGAAAAAGAATGCCAAAATCGGAGTCCGTATGAGAGTGATATGATTTCCGCAAAATCATTAAATCGTATAAAAATAAGTGCTTAAAATAAATCAAGAATTAGCCAATGCAACCTAAAGGAAAGTTGTAGTAGTAGTTGATAGCTATACGTGGGTATAAAAACGTCGAAAATGAAGCTCGTATAAAAAAATTATGGGTTTTGAAAGAATCAACCATTTTTGTGCACGCCCGGCTCGTAGAGCGCGGCGCGCACCAGCTTCTAGAAGGGAGGTACGCGAACCACATGATTTTGGACATGTGTCACATTGTGGGAGGACCCACTTCATCATAGTACGACGCGTCCCTCCCCTTGCGTGTCACACTTTTCTATTTTTGGCCCTATATAAAGCGTTGCATGCCCATTCCATTCTCACGTTCAATCCTTTCAATCTTCTCTCGTTTTTCTTCAGAAATTCTCCCTAAAAAACTATGAAATCTATTTAGTTTATATTTAAATTATCATTTAGTTTTCCCCTCGAGTCCGGTCAATCCCAAGCCCCCGACTCCGCCAGCCGCAGTCTACAGTCTAGTAAAGCACGCTTCATGGGTTAGTTTCACGACCTCACTTGTACTGTTTTCAAATGTTTTATGGGGGAGGGAATACATGCTATAAAACTATTTTAATAATTTTACAAAAATATTATTATTCACAATATATCAATAGTTTTGAAACTGCGTGCAACGTTAGGATAATATTATGCCCAATAGTTACTCTGCCTAAGCTTTAAAAATAATATTATGCCTAGTTGTTATAATGTCTAAGATCATACTAGAGGATTATACTTAGTTGTTATGTTGACCTATTTCCTAGAATAATTTAATATCTAGCCGTTATTTTGGCCAAACATTTAGGATAATTATATACCTAGTCCTTACGCCGGCCATTTATGTAGGATAATATAGTACATAGTGTCGACCCAATCTAAAGAAATAATGTTATATCTCATCGTTATACTAGCCACTTCTCTAGGGTAACATACTACCTAGAGTTGGCCAAATCTAAAGAATAACATAATACATAATCGTCATGTTAGGCCATTTCTCTAGGGTATCATAATACCTAGATCCGGCAAAAAGAATAACATTATATCCAATCGTTACTCTCGTCAATGGATAATGGAAATAGATTATGTCATCTCTACGACCAATTTAAATGTATAATAAGTAGTATGTTAGAACGTCTCTCAACTCTTATAATGACTACATCATTACTCCGCCATTTTGGCTTTCCTAAGAATACCTACTTTAAATATAATCATATATTAATAATAATTATAAAACTAATTAAGATTTTAATTACGTCATAAGTATACTATTATAAAGGTTAAGATTGTACGATATCCAATTAACCTATATGGAGTATGGAAGTTCACTCGTAGTCACCCTAACCTATACATAAGAACACCCTCCCTTCCGTAAAATACCCTCCTAAGATATGAATACGTAAATAATACCTAGGAAGAATAAAAAGTTACAGAATCCATAGTACCAATGGATAGTAGGATACTATTTTCAAATCAAGGGATCAAAATATTTTTACAACTTAAAAAGGTTATAAACAAAAAGTATTTTAAAAGTATAGAACAGCCTATGAACTCCCCAACATTACGTTGACATTTTCAAAACCACATATATTCCTAGGAAACCGTAAGATGAAAGATTGAACCTCCAAAAGAAGCGGTTGATCGACGAAGCTATGAAGACTTATTATCGTTATAGTTATGTGTATCTATTAAGGAACCATTTGTATTAGAAACTCTAGTATTTGAAAAATATATCGATATAATATTTTTATCTATAGTGGAAGTAATATTTGTGTTTTATATTGTTTTCTACTATTCAATGTATGTTCAATACCTATGATCCAACGTCCTAACATCACACAGCTCAGCATTTCTGCCACTAGCCGAGGGTGTGACAGATTGGTCTTAAAACTATTGACTATAGTGAGCTAATACTTCCTTAGGAATTACGACTATAGCTTAGGGGATTATACTTTGATTAGGTTTGTCCGCAAACCTTCAAATAAAAGTAGTATTATTAATTACACTACTGACAGACTACTTGCGGGAGAGGTGCCTAAGCTGGAAATGGTCACTTTGGGTTACTGGATTTTTGAACAGATATATGCTAAAATGGTCATGCCCTCCGACCGTTTCTACCTGTCCTATCCTTACTTGATAGTCTTGAAGTACAAAACAAGAATTAATAAAACACAGTTTGATACAGTTTAGGCATTAATTGGGGATATATCCTGCTGAGGATGCTGATCATCCTTTCTTAGAGTCCTACTTGGACAGTTGTATTCTCTTGGATCCAAGGGATTACAACTATTTGGATGTTTGGGCCCTCACCGTAGGGGAGTACGTATTAAGGACAGGGAAGGAGGGTAGTTTCATATCTCCTCTGTATAGGTTTATGCACCGCCTGATTGCCTCCACTATTCACCATCGTGAGGAGCACGATAAGGTCCTTACAGACGATCTTTTTCCTATGTGGTGCCTGCTTCGCACTGATGTTCACCTTCACATTCCTTACACCATCGCCTCCTTTCTTTCCCCCTAATTTAGCTCTGGGCTCTCAGCCACGGAGCAAGATCTGTGGTGGCCATTTCATCAGTTGCATGGCTTGGTCATATGGGGTTGATACCCATGGGATGACTCATTATCCCTTCTGGGAGATGGACGAGGTGGCTATAAGCGGTTATACGTGGGCTAGATCAAGTTTTGAGGATTCCTCCTAATGATGTCGATGTGCCCATTCATGAGGTAGATCCGGAGCATCGAAAGGAGTGAGAGTTTGAGCATGGTTATCGTCAGCAACGCGTTCGACGCCCTCCCCCTGCTGCTCTGCAAGGTCCGCGACCTAAGATGGATATATCCTATCTCTCTAGGCGTATGGACGAGCTACATGGGGAGTTTTATGATTTCAGATTGGAGGTTCATTGAGATCACATGTGGATGACGGGTGCTATGGCGGAGCTACTTGCAAAGCGAAGGGTAGCTTATCCTTCTCATCCTCACCAGAGGGATGGAGCGAGCACATATGGTATGCATCCAGGTGATGATAGTGATGATGATGATGATGATGAGGGGGATGATGGTAGTGATGGGGATGGATATGACGAGGAGTACATTGATTAGTTATGTTTATTTGTCGTTACTTTTGGGTATGTAGACTATTTTTGGTACTCTTTAACTTTTAATATATCTTAGCTATATTGTATGGGTGTAGATACCCCCTTTTTGTAGACGACTTTACGATGTATCTATGTGCATTTCTTTTGGAATAGTATATATTTTTATATATTGGTTGGTTTATCATTGCATTTGTTCTATGCCTTCTGGATTGCTCAAGCTTTAAATCTATTAATTACCATATTTAGGTTTAGTAGTGCATTAGACCCATCCAAAATAAAACATAGTTGATCAGTTCTATGTCTAGTCTTGGCCTGGCCAATGTATTGAAAAACTGATATAGGCTACTTAATCTAGAATATTTATTGCATGTAAATTGTAATGTGTATTTATAAATTTTCGGTTTTGCACTTCAAGACTATAAAATAAGGATCAGACAGGTGAGAAGTATCGAAGGGCAAGAGCATTTTAGCATATAGTCGTTTTAAAATCCAACAACCCAAGCGATAGTTAAAACTAGTTACCTCTCCTGTAAATAGTCTATCGGTAGTGTAATTCAATGATACTTTTAGATGTAGATCTGAGGGCAGATATTTTATAGAGTATATGTCCCTAGGTTATAGTCGTATTTCCTAGAGAGTTACTAATTCGCTATAACGCTTAAGATCTGATACCAATCTGTCACACTCTCGGTCTGGTGGCGGAAACACCGAGCAGCACGACGTTAGGGATGTTGGCTTTAGACGAGGTTTCTACCTTGATTTTTGTCTTGAGTGTCATTCACTTCGATAGAATTAGGAGTCGCTCGTGACTGTTGGCTGATAGGTCGAATGTCTCCATTGAATGTCCTAAGAATACATGTGAGTTTTGGAAAATATCAACATAATGTTGGTGAGTCCACAAGTTTCATATACTTGAAAATACTTTGGTGAGTTCGTTAAGTCAGCTATTGTCGTGTTCTATGTTAGCATGTATCACCCTATCTCTTAGTATTCTGGTTATGGGATTCAGATAGTTTAGTAACTAGATCTGATCCTATTTGGATAGATAAGTGTATCATATTGTTGGTTTTTGGAAAAGCCATTGTTATTACTAAGGTAACATTATCTTAGTGTCCCTTTATTGTGTTACGTGTGCTACTTTCTCAATCATTACATTTTATGTTTGATAAGAGTAGTTTGAACTCATTTCATCGATTTCAAGTGTACTATCACTACTTATTTAACTAGTAGTATGGGGATTGCTAGTTTTTAGTTTATATTGTTTATTGTAAACTGGTTTCCTCGAGTTTGTGTGTACTAGCACTACTTTCTTAGGTTATTTCCTAGTAGTAGTCAATGATAGCTAGTTTTAGTTTAACAAAGTCATGATGAGTTCCTATAATCAAGCTATGACTGTTGATCCCGAAAACCACGACGCTTCATTGGACGTCGAAAATGTGTTTAGAAAGTTATGTATGCTGCAACTTGTCTTTAGGTTATAGCTAGGAACTACAGGTGGGGGTGTCAACCCCATATAGATCTATATATATCTTTCCTGCTCACTTAAGATTTAACGATTATAGGTCAGGAGTTAGCTGAAAATCTATTAGCGTGTTGATGAATCATGTTTCATCTAACTCTTGTTGTGGGGGGGCTCCCCTAGTCGGTCATGTTGTTATTCTCGTTGTGTTCATATGTTTTTACTTATTATATATATATATATATATATATATATATATATATATATATATATATATATATATATATATATATATATATATATAATTTGCATGTTTTGCGTAGCCGGCACTAGGTACTAAGCTTTATTCAAAGGGTGGCTATAATAGCGACGAGATTATCAACGTTTCCTAGCAACTGGCCAACATATCGAGTAGGTACGATCTTATCTACTAGTGGGAATCAGTATAAAAACTAGGCATAATACTACCTAAAGATTTTGGGCAAAGCATCTACCAGCCATAATATCATCCTAATGTTATGAACATAATTATCTTACTATAGTTAATAATAAATATGTATAGTTTCATTTTAAACATGTATTCCCCCCAAAAAGGTTTGGAAAATGGAGCCGTTAACTCACCGGTAATTTATGAAACCATTAATGTAGGGTAGAAACCACAAGTCTGACTCTAGAGAGGCGCTCAAGAGTTATTGGCAGAAAATTTTAGAGAGAGAGAGAGAGATGTGTGTGTGTGTTGAGGTGTGAGAAAGTATTAGTCGAGACTTTCTATTTATAAAGGGTTTGGGTTGCATGCACCACATTGCACGCCACGTAATATGCGTGCAAACCACCCTGATGCTGACACGTGTCCTCTGCCTATGTTGCCTCGTCATCCGCATCCCGGAGGATCAGGGTGTTAGAATGCACACTTTGTGTGTCCCATGAGAGCACGTGAGGATGTTTTCTAATCTTTGAAAATCATAACTCTCACGTACGAACTCCATTTTCTACGACTCTTGTATATCTTTGTAAGTCTAGTCGTTCTCTACAACTCTCCTTTTGGTCGTTTTTGTTAGTTTTGAATTCTGTTTTTTTTACTTGATTTTATTATCCTTATGGTTTTATAAAAATCATAATCTTCTCATACGATTTCTATTTTAGGTGTTCTTTGTTCCATAATTTATACTTTAAGTAGTACTACGATTGCCTAGTTTGCGACTTTTTCCAAAAGTCAACCAATTTCTTTGTTGTTTTTGTCGTTGTAATTTTTTAAGTATGGTATATATTTATTTACAATAAATGTCATATGTCAACCATACTGTGTCGGATTCTTATGAAATTTAAATTTTTGGAATCGCGGTGTCTTAAGGAGTCTAAACATGCTAACCTGCTCTCATGGTGACGTGACTTTTTGCGCACTTATTTTTTAGCCTATGGTTTGACGTCAATAAGGGTGGTAGTCGAATATATTGAGATATATTAGGTGTTTACAAGAGCATTCTAACTGTATTGTCATGTTTTGTTGTTAGCTATTTGACGGAGGTTGATGACGTATTTTCCGGGTTGTCACACTATGTTCTTGTCGATGTTGTTGATCCCTTTCTTCCGCAACATGTATGTGAGTTCTACTATACTTCTACTTGAAATGATTCTGAAGTAATTGTTGGCATAATCGATGATGGGGATTATAGGATTTCAATGACTTAAATGGATATTTGAAGTGTTTTACAATTTCCAGTTTGTGATGAATACTTTCCTCTTCCAACTATGGATTAATGTCGTGTTGTTCTATAAAATTTGGACTATGATTTTAAGAATCAGAAGAACCACAATGTTCTTTGATAGCATCTTCCTGCTACTTGAAAATTTCTCATTGGTATTCTCGGCAAATGTCTCACTCTCAAAATTAAGAGCCTTGATCAAATGAATTCTTTTGAACAATGTATCCTTTTCTCTGTCATCAATAACAAGCAGCTTGACTTTTCTTAGTTGATATTTGATCAAATTGTTGAGATTACCAGAGGTAATAAAAGGTCCACTCATGTCCCATACCCTATATGGTTAGCACTCTTTCTTCAATATGTTGGTACGGGTTATGGTGATGATCAATCTGCAGGATGGATTCAATCTTTCACCTCTTCCAAGTTGTTCAATCAAAACACCCCGATAAAGATTGGAGCATTACAAAGGGTATGTATAAGTGGATTAACGCTCCATATGAGTGTGAGAAAATGCCATATGTTGCACCTGTTGTCTTCTTAGAGGATGAAATAATGAAGGATGAGACCTACGCAGTGTCAAACCAACACACTAGAGAAGAATCACAAGCATATACTAAGAGTCTTTCTCAGTATGAATAGGATGTTGACGTTGCCAATGAGAATCTTGATGTTGATATTAATTTCAAGTACAATAGTCAAGATACGAAATTGGTTACTATTTATCAAGTTCAAGAAAATCAAGTGAACTTACAGGATTTCAATGAAGCTGAATCAAGTCGACCAAACAAACACATTCGATTTGATTCCCCTCCATCAGTTGGAGAAGAAGAGGAGCTCGTTCCTGGAACTCCTCTAGCTCAGCAAGGTAATAATGATGACACTGATTATATCTCCGAGACTCCTCCACATGATCATGGTAATGCATCTCCTGTTCATACACCCTATCATGCTCGTTTTCGAACTTCTCTATTTTGCAGTCTTGAAGCTTTACAACTCTAACATGATCTTACATCATCTACTCAGCCTGAACAACTTTCCCCTATTCAACAAGTTCTTCTAACATGAGCAACAGTTCGGGGGGAGTAATCATTTCCAAGCTAGTTTCTTGTTGATTTCAAAGATTTTCAGAAGAAAACTCTTTCCACATTGGAGTCTCTATTTCAACTCACTTTCAATATGATATACTGTCTTGTTACAATCGAGACTGATGCTGCTAAAATAAAGAGTATAATTTCAAGCACTGACAATAAAAATTAAGATGGGTATTAGTCACCTCTAGGGGAAGACCAACAACCACCACTTGGTTCTACAGGTACCCCTCCCTTCAGCGGACCCTCCACATCAATGTTTCTGCCTCCACCTCCACTACCTTCAGGTCCTTCACCGTCCACTCTTCCTCCTCCTTAAATTCCTCCTCCAGCTCCTCATAATTAAATGCTAGCACTTGTCATTATGCCCTCCCCTAAAACTGATGATGCAAAAAAGGGGGGAGAATCTAGCTAAGGATTTCACCAGTGGCACTGCTTCCAATGATGTTGAAACTGAGGAAAACATTCATGGCGTTCCTGATAAACAGATGTTGATGATGAAGTCTATTATATAGACCTATCTTTTATTGATATGCAACCTCTTTAGACAATATATCCTGACACTGATACTACTGAGGCTAATGTTGAAGGGGAGCAATAGGTTCCTCAAGGGGAATTAACTGTCATTAAATCTGATGAAGATGATTTTCCACTAAGCAAGAAAAGAAAGGCATCAACTGCCCCTTATGTTGGTCCTTTCAAAAAGAAATGTAAAGTGCATACAGTTTCTGAGATGGAAAATCTCTGGGGTGTTTCTATTGAAGAGGCTAAGGAGTTTTCCAAGCAGCATAACATTCAATTTGCTAATCCAATGTATAACAAATGAGATTCCAAGATGATTCAAAAGGTGGTTGTTGGCCCTGTCACTCTGTCTGATCAGATTGAATGATTGAAAAAGTTCAATATGAAAGCCTCAAAGGAGAAATCTATTCAGGAAAGTGAAATTACCAGACGTGAAAGGAGCAGGTTTGGAAATGTACTGACAAGAAGAAGTGATCCTAATCCAATCATAAAAGTAAGATGTTCCAAGACCAAGTCTGAAAGAATGCTTTCAGTATATATCATAAGTCATGGTGACAAGGGGTAAAGCTGCTGGCCAATATATTGAAGTTCTGTCTTCTCAAGATTTGGTGAAGTTTGGTTACAATGAATGAATGCAACTTCTTGAGTTGAAAAACAAGAAGAAGGGAAAATATATTGAGGAATTGAGGCTTATTCTAGAAAGACTCATCACAAAGCTTAAGGATTTTGACTTAGTGCCTAAGACCTCAAATAAACCTTCCTCATCCTTAGCATATGCTTCAGTGTCTCGGACGAAAAATTTCAAAGGAGTCAGATTTCTGCTTCCTTATAACACCAAGGTTATTGAGAACTCTTTGCTAGTGGGTGTTCTTCCAGTTCCACACATGTTCATTCTTCAACCAGAGCATGGAATTTTCTATATAGATGAATCCAAGTGTATGTGCTTCCAACGCTCAAATGATCTTGCCAATGAACCCACTGAGCACCTGGTTCATTTCAGAATCAAATGTCTTGTCTTCGCAAATCTTGCTTAAAACTATTACTTCTTAATTTCAATGGAACTAAACAATAGAAAGAAAGAGCTTGCAATCTCGGACTATTTTTGGTTCAAGCCAAACACTGAACAAGATTTTAATGAGTTCTACCATCAATCTAAAGAGGAAAACTTTGGATTTTGACATCATTAGATTGGGGAGATTATAAGGTCAAGCCTTAGAATCTGATGATGTAAAAATAGTCACGCCGACTCAATCAGAGCCAACGTCTCACAAGCGCCATCGTGAAGTTATGTTTGGAAAGTCGTGTCAGCGTAGTATGTATATCTTATATAATCTCTTTTATTTATAGAAGATACGCATATAGTTAGCAGATCTAATATCTTAGTGATATCAGATATACTTTATTATTATCATAGATTAGGTGATATCACTCATTTATAGGGATTCACATCGTATTCTCTTTTCTTTATATACTATGCTTCTGATCATTGGTTGATCATCGAAACCAAGAGCTTTGTGCTTATTCTCTTAGTGAGAAATATTCTTAGTGAATATCTTTGTGTCAATTCTTCTATGTTCTTTGTTTATTGTTAATTGATATCGATCAAGGAACCTACATATATATATATATATATATATATATATATATATATATATATATATTGTCCAGTTCCGGTGAGAACTCTTTTTAAAGTGAGGACTCCTTAAAAAATTGAAAAAAAATATATAAAAAAAATACAAATCATAAAATCGAGCATAGTACTATATCTGGGAGAAAAAAAATTGGAATTTTTTTTTTTGCATCATTAAAATTGAATCATAGATCATAAAAATTGAATCATAGATCATAAAAATGATCAATGCTTTAATTTTAATGATGCAAAAAAAATTTCCAATTTTTTTTCTCCCGGATATAGTACTATGCTTGATTTTATGATTTTGTATTTTTTTTATATTTTATTTAAATTTTAAGGTGTCTTGAGGAGTCCTCACCCGATCTTATCTCTCTCTCTCTCTCTTTCTTTATATATATATATATATATATATATATATATATATATATATATATATATTTATATATATATATATATATATATTTATATATATATATATATATATATATATATATATATATAAACCTTTTAATTTTAGGGTTTGTCCTTTTAAATATTCATATTTAATTCTCTTATTAAATAATATTTAAATTTTAACTAAATATTCAAATTTAAATCTATTTCAAATAATATAATAAGTTAAATATTCATATTTAAATCTTTATTTAAATAATATTTAAAATTAAAAGAGATATCTTATTTGAATTTATATTAAATATTTAAATTTATTAGTCTATCAAATATATTTAAAATCCGAATTAATTTAAATTTCAAGATTTAAATGACATTTAAAATTAATGTGTTTATCCAAATCAAGGAAATCAGCAAACCGAGGAGGAGCGTCGCGTCGAGAAAGACACATCCTGTCTTATGAACATTTTTTTTCGTTTTCCATATTAGGAGTGTGTGTAACTAAAACCTATTTGCTTTGATAGCACTTTTGGGAATTATGGAAATTTATACACACTAGTATGTGCAGTTGAATAAAACATTTAAACCCTATCTATACATGCATCCTAAGGATCTAGGTTTTACTATTGTAGAAATCTACTTTAAAACTTGAAAGAAAAATTAACATTTTGACTCTTTGCTTGAGATCTAGTCACAACTACTTTGAAAAGGACGACAAGGACCCAAAACAGGAATCCCTCTGATGGAATCACACCCAAGACACCAACTAGCAAGAATGAACTTTAGGATAGATGATGTTTTATTCAAAAATCCTATAACCGTAGAAAAAGGTTATAATTTTTGTATATATAGAGAGAAGGGAGAGGTGGATGAGTTTATGGAGACCAAAAGAAGTGTCAAGGTTATAATTTGTTTATGTGCCACTCATTTGCTATGAATAATGTAGCGAGAAGAAAGACGTAAGGAGGGTTTCTGGTACGGGTGTCATCAATGTGGTGAAAAGGGTATGGCTTGAAGATTGTGAACGTGAAAAGAAACAACTTCCTGTACTTCAGAGACACGTTGCTTATGATTTGCTCCTCCCAAAAGCCAAAGGTGTGCATTCATTTCATAATATCTAATGACCAATTTGCCTATATATACTAAATAACCATTTGCATTTATATCATATTCTCACCATTACAACCATGGCAGTGTCACAAATTTTGACTAAACCTTATAAAACAATGTCTCAATTTGTTTATCTTGTTCCCTGATTTGCAGATTCCTTGCCCTTTAATAAGGGGTTTTTAAGGGAACCCCTCCACTGCTCACCCACCTTTGCCAGATGATCAGTCTCAAAGTCAAAAGGTATACAAAGTCTAGTTTTATGTCTCATCCAATTTATGGTCTCCAGTTTAATTCAAATTTCCAAGTATAATCCTTATCCTTATTTGAATCAATTCATATCTTTTTATCTCTAGGATAAAATCGATCCTTTCTATATCTTGGAAGATTTTGGAATATTCCAATTAATTACTAATAAATTAATTAATATTCAACCCATTTAATTAATTAAAACTGTTTAATTAATTTCAAAATAATTTCCATTTGATTTATTAATTCATAATAAATTTACAACTTATTTTCTCCTAATTCCTTATTGTTTAATTGGTTCATGAGGGAAACCCAATATTATTAGAATTATTACCAATTAGTTAATGACCCTGGACACTCAATCCAACATCAACTAACCCATAATCTAAAATGAATTGGTTAAAACATTGAGCAACAACCGGATAAAAGAAGACCCAAAATGTTTAGAACCATATCTAACTTTAATAAAATCTCCCATAACTATAATGACACCATCATATATAAGAAAAAGATTTAGAAGCAAAATCAAAATCTCTTTCTTTTTATCAAGTTATTGAGGAAAATACACAATAACCATCAACATCTTAACATTAACCATCTTCCAAACTCCTTTAACCGCAATATAGTGTGTATGCAAAAAACCATTAGATTTCACAAACACATTAGGATCCCATATCGCTAGAAGACCCCTAGAAAGACCTTAAAGCTCAGAAATAAGAAAATCACAAACATTATTACTCCACAAAGACCTGATGAAAACAAATCATGATTAAAAACCATAGTTTCGTGAATACTAATTTTTTTTGACAAAATGTTGTTACACGGCTTACGAAGCCAATATCTCTTGTCAATATGTATATTCAATAAAATACTATTCACGATGTCGCCTCATTACCTCCCATTATAGTATTCTCACTTTTTAGTTATAACACAAATTCATTCATATCTAAAACCCATGACATTTCCCATCTCATGCAATACAAAATCCCGTTCTAAAACTGAAGTTTCATTATTGTAAGGAACATGATTATTAACATAAAAAGAACCCACAATGATTAATTAATCTCCAACCTAGTTCAATTAAAAGTGGGTTACAAGCATCGTAATCTAGTCTAGGGATAAACTTAGTCTTATGGAAGATATCTAGTTCAATTAAGTTTGATATTTGGTAGTCTCATTAGGAGAATGTGTGTATGCTAAGAACGGAGAGTAAAGTTATGTTCCATGACACTATCAGGTGTCGATGTATGGTAGCTCCATACGGGAGTACATTCTGGTATTCCCCTTGGATGACCAGAAATAGTGGGTCCAGATCAGGCAATTGTAACGGTATGTCTGGTCACCTCCAAGAGTAGGTGACAACACTTGATCATTCTAGATAGTCTTGTGAATTACATTGGTGGCGTGAGCTCATTACTTACATACGTAGATGAAATGGGATACCATATTCATCAAATACTCTGATGACCTATATGCCTTTATGACTGCACCAACCAAGAAAGCCTCTAGCTGAGTAGTCAATATTTTTAACTATTCATCAGGGGAGATAATTTCTCCTTGATAATCTTCGAGGATCGGTAGGAATAGATATGTGGGAATGTAAACATATATGGATATTGTATGGTAACAGTTGATTTTGCAGGTCTGATAATTAAAGAATATTATCATAACAATATTGTGGGATTGAAATCCCTATGTATCTTACCAGGCTTTCCAACCTAACCCACTCAGTTTATATGCATCATAGGTATCAAGACTTAAGCTACTGGAACTTGATTAGGATGTTGAGTGATTAAGAGATAGGCTACAATAAAGTTCAGGATCTATAGGTCTTTACGCAGTAACTTATGTTTCTATATCGATTATGACATCCTTAGGGTTTTATTAAATTGAGACGATCATTTGTACTCAAAAGTTTTCAAATGTACTGGAAAATTCCGCATCAATGATAATATAAGCGTAAAGAAAAGTGTTAGTTGGTTCTAAAAATTAGAGGATGTCACAGTGCGTGAACCACTTAGATTGTCGGCTAATATTGTTTTTTCGTTGGATGACTTTTTCGTCGTTATATCGACTAAGGGTTGGAGCTGGAAAGATGCCCTAGGGGGCACAACTTTCCCGTCTGGCACATGATCGCTCACGTCCAATCTCTTGTACGTTTATCAAGGTGTCGCCGCCTAACGTAGTTTGGTGTGTCCTGATGGGGCGCTATCTTTATCAGCTTAAGCACACTTCCAGCTTAAGAGAACACTCATGACTATAAAAAAAACACTCGGACTAAAAGAGTCAACCCCCCCCCCCCTTAAAATTTTCCAAATTAAAAGAACACTCATGACTAAAAAAACAACTCTATATGTATCAGCATAAGCACACTTCCCAATAGCCATTGAAATGGCTTGTTCAAAACCTTTTGGATTATTTTATCTCTTCTTGAATGAGATCATGTAGATTAAACTGCACATTTGCGGTCCAAGACCGGTCTTGGGTCGGTCTCGAAACGGTCCGGTATTTTTGAGGTTGGTCTCGAAACGTCCGGTCTTTTTCCAGACCGGTCCCCGTCGGTCTTTTTCTTGTCTGGTCTTCATTTGGACCGGTCTTCATTTAGATCGGTCTTTTTTCGGTCCGGTTTCGCGGTTTTTACGTGCGCCTTTTTCGGTTCGATTTACGAGTTTTTTTGGTTCGTTTCAGAATTTTTCAATTCTTTTGTTTTTGTTTCAAGTTTTTTCCATTAACAAATATTTGATTTACACCAAAATGATAAATTAAGATTTATTAAATAGGATAATTTTAGTTTAATAAAAGAAAAAAAATGAAATAAGTTAGATAAATTGTGATTAAAATTTGTATAATTAACAAAAAATGATATATTTATAAATTTTCGTTACCGGTCTTTTTTTTTTCCAAACCGGTCTCGTTCGGTCTCGGACCGGTCTTGAACGGTTCGGTCTTTTTTGGGCCCGGTCTCGAAACGGTCCGGTCTTTTTGAATCGGTCCGAGACGGTCTCGAGCCGGTCTTTTTTCGATCCGGTCTTTTTTAGGACCGGCCTCTTTCCGGTCCGGTCTCGTTTTAGACCGATTCGGTCTCGGTCTTTTTTCGGGTCCGGTTCGAGACCGGTCTTTTTTTGTGCATTAAACGGATCATAGGAGAGATTAGTAACATAGTCATCATCTCATAAAGAGGAATGTTCATGCAAATCCTCCTCCGCGAACAACCTATTCTCGGTTGGAATGTAACAAAGACTCATCTTTTTGTTGTTCTTTATTTTTGAATGTGGAAAACCAGCCAACCATGTCCTAAACACGCACAATAAACATATTCCCATCCACACTAACAGGAAGCTCCTCAGAAATGATAGCTATAAGACGAGTTTGAATACATACACAATTTGTGAAAAAAAATTCAAGCAAAAACTTAATCATGTCTTTCTGACACAACCTCGTTATCTAACTTCGTTTATCGACGTTTTCACCTCGTTGAATATTGACTGTGAACGTATTTATTTAAAAACAAAATTTTAAAGAAAATAATATACTTTTGCTTTTTTTATTTATTAAGTATCGCTATAAAATAATTCGAATATCCACATGTATTCAAGGAAAAAAAAAATCATCTTTTGTCTTATTCAACATCCGCTTTACAAATGGACTTGTCAAAAAAAATGTCATCTCTAGTCTTGCAAACTTTGAAAGACACGTTGCAAGGCCCCACTCTTCAAAAAAAACTTTAAAAAACAATAATTTTTTTTATAAATATTTTTTATATTTATCTAAAATTGCATGTTCATGGTAATGTACAAGTAAATTAATTATGTAAAATCAGTTTTATGATTATACTAATAATTTTAAAAAATAAAATAATGTAAATATATTATCAATTAGTTATTAATTACAAATAATTAATATATTTGTTAAGAAATATCATGAAAAATTATAAATTGGTTGTTAATTTGGCAATGGGATCCATTTTAAAAGATAGATGTTAGTGCATCGATGTAAATGGTAATTACAAAATCTGATGAGTCATCAAAGGTAAACTGGTAAATGGTATTGCAATTATGTGGAGGATCTCTTAAATGTTATCTAGTATATATGAGACTGATTACAATTTTTATTAATTTATGTCAAACCATATTTTACAAATTTTCATGAAAAAAGGAAATCAAAACTTAGATTAGTTTCTGTCAATTATTACTAAAACAAATGATTACGAGACAATACATTATATATTTTTTACTAACCGCTATATCTAACCATGTTATTGATTAAGTTCAGGATTCAAAACTATTCTCAATATAAATTTTAACTAAGCAAACCTTTAGAAAAAATAGAAAAAATATAAGATTTTAACATCACATTAATAAATACAGATGTGACTCTCAGTCTCATTGACCTCCCAAGGGCCAAGAGACTGTCACTGAGACGAGTTATAATCCACTACTAGAAAATTCTTATTTACCTACAAAAATCACCTACGGAATAAAATCTGTTGTTAATTACATACGAAATTCCTATGGAATAACCACTAAAATATTTGCCCTAAATCACCTACAAACTACCTACATATTAGCAACAAAAATAATTTATGTAGGTAATCCGTTGATAATCACCTACAGATTACCTACAAATAATAATATTATATTCTAAATTAGAATTTTGTAGTTATTCCGTAGGAATTTACCTACGGCATAGCGACGGAAAATTGAAAAACCCCAATATTTTAATCGACTTGTAAGTATTGTAGGAATTTTGTAGGCAATTAACTACATATTACTTACGGACATGAAAAAAAGTGGAACTTTTTAATTATTCGTAGGTAATTCGTAGTAAACTATTTTTCATTTCTCTTTTTTTTTTATTAGTGTTATTCATTCAACCATTCGAAAGTGAAAAATACAAGGAAGCACTAGTTAATTACCTATAGATTATCTACGGATTTTTTTTTGTATTTTTCATTTTCGAATGTATTAGATGTCTTTTTTTTTTGATAAATTTTTTCACAACATTATTATATATTGATTACTTTTTTTTCTCCAAGTTATACATCATATTAATATGCATACATCCATGTACACACTCGAAACTCATTACTCATTTCAAGTTTAATCATTTTTGTGTATGTGTATGTATAAAATGGTGTACATGGATGTATGTACGTTTATATGATGTATAACTTTGTGAAAACAAAATAATCAATGTATAATAATGTTGTGAAAAAATGAAGCGAAAAGAACGACATTTAACCTTTCGAAAATGAAAAATACAAAAAAAAAAATCTGTAGGTAATCCGTACGGATTACCTACGGATTTTTTTTGTATTTTTCATTTTCGGAGGGTTAAATGTCATTTTTTTCATTTTTTTCACAACATTATTATACATTGATTAATTTGTTTTCACCAAGTTATACATCACATAAACATACATACATGCATGTGCACCATTGTATACATACACATACACAAAAATGATTACACTTTAAATGAGTAACGGGGTTTGATTGTGTACATGGATGTATGTATGTTTATATGATGTATAACTTTGTGAAAACAAAATAATCAATGTATAATAATGTTGTGAAAAAAATGAAGCGAAAAAAACGACATTTAACACTCCGAAAATGAAAAATACAAAAAAATATGTAGGTAAGCCGTAGGCAATTACCTACGGGTTACCTACGGATTTTGTATTCCGTGGGTAATCTGTAGGTATTTAACTATAGATTACCTACGGAATACAAAACTCGTAGGTAATCCGTAGGTAATTGCCTAAGGATTACCTACAATTTTTTTTTTGTATTTTTCATTTTCGGAGGGTTAAATGTCGTTTTTTTCGCTTCATTTTTTTCACAACATTATTATACATTGATTATTTTGTTTTCATAAAGTTATACATCATATAAACATACATACATCCATGTACACAATCAAACTCCATTACTCATTTCAAGTGTAATCATTTTTGTGTATGCGTATGTATACAATGGTGCACATGCATGTATGTATGTTTATATGATGTATAACTTGGTGAAAACAAATTAATCAATGTATAATAATTTGTGAAAAAAATGAAGCAAAAAACGACATTTAACCCTCCGAAAATGAAAAATACAAAAAAAATCCGTAGGTAATTAACTACGGATTATACATTGATTAATTTGTTTTCACCAAGTTATACATCATATAAACATACATACATGCATATACACAATCAAACCCCGGTACTCATTTCACTTTTAATCATTTTTGTGTATGTATATGTATACAATGGTGCACATGCATGTATGTATGTTTATATGATGTATAACTTGGAGAAAACAAAATAATCAATGTATAATAATGTTGTGAAAAAAATGAGGCGAAAAGAACGACATTTAACCTTTCGAAAATAAATGTACAGGGGAAAAGAACGACTAACACGTGAGTTAAGGGGCTTCATAATTTGTACTCTAATATATGTACAGGGTTGTGCGGAGTGCACACATGTATAAGATCGAATTAGAATCCGTTTCTACGACTAGTCGGGGGTCCGGGGGCAGCGCCCCTGGATCCGGGGTTTCCAAAGGGGCGGCGCCCCTTTGGCGGGGTGTAGGGGCAGCGCCCCTAGCGGGGTCCAAGGGGCTGAGCCCCTGGCTGGGGTCCCGCTGACCTCACCATTTTTTACATATGAGAACATAGTGGAAAATTCAATTTTCTTGAGGGTGATATCAACCAAAATATATAACTTGAAGACGAAGACGAACCCTACATCGAATTATACATTAATTATTATTATTTTTTTCACAAATTTATATATAATTTCAACCAAAAACTATTTTTTTTGTATTTCTTTTAATAATATTATGATAAAAACAAGTTATAAAGATTCTAAAATTATTGTTTAAAATATTTTTGTTTAAAGAAATTGTATTTTTAATTTTCGTTGGAGATTTGTAGGTAAATAAATCATATTTTAATTTTAGATCCGTAGGTACTCAAACATGTTCCTCCTTACCGTTCCCTTTTTTCTCTGACTTGAAGACGAAGAACCCTACATCGATTTGGAGCGCCGCTGCCGGAATTTTGTTTACTAAACGCAACAGCGCCCGTCGGAATCGTATGTATTATTATCTCTTCCCCTCAATTTTGTTTCTCGACACTTGTAATCACGATTTGACGAACCCTAGATAAATTTCAGTTTCCGGCGGTTGCTCCACTTCACCGCCACTGTCGTCGGTATCTTCCACATTCCCACCACCACAACTATCGCCGGTTCCTCCCACTCCACCGTCACTGTCGCCGGTTTCTCCCAATCCACTCCACCGACACTTGTAATCAGGTATATCGTTCACAACTTCGAAAATTGTTTGAGAGGTTTGTTCAAACTTCAACCTGGTATATATGTGTTGTATGTATAAGTGTGTATGTTGTGTTTATCAATGTATATGCTCAATTGCAATCACATCAATATGTAGTATGTATCAATTTGTACATTTTCACATCAGTTTGTATCAATGTATGTATATAAATGGTTGTATCAGTTACCAGACAGCATATAACTTGAAATAAACATAATAAGAACATTACTAGCTATATTAATAACAGGAAAAAAATAAGAATATAGTTGAGTTCAAGCATGAAAGAGACATTCCTCAATATGTTGTATCAGTGTATGTATACGTATGTATTAGTATTTGTATTGTTAAGTGGTTAAGTGCTTAAGTTGTTAAATTGTATTGTTTAGTTTTTGTTTTAACAATTTTAAATAATTATCTCTAGACGAGATGTCACAGAATAGAGAATGGATGTACACAATGAGACTCACTAAGGATGGTCGTTTCAATTCTGGATTTGGACAATATGTCCATGATTTCTTGGAATTTGCTTACACCAATGCAACAAACATTAAACCTATCATTCAAGAGGGGATGGAGGTTTTTCAAATTAGATGTCCATGTTGGAAATGTAAAAATCGTGATTACAATACGAGAGAGATAGTTGCGCAACATCTATATGATGTTGGATTCGTGAAAGATTATTCAATATGGCATGCACATGGCGAATTATATCCAACACAAGAAATTGGTCAATCTTCGAACCCAATACCATCTCAAGTCATGGCTCAAGAAATTAATAACCATGTTGGTGATTTTCCTAGATACCAACAAATGGTTATTGAAAGCATGTACGGGCCTGAGGTTCCTTATTATCAGCAAGGACCACAACACCCAAATCAATCGGCCCAAACTTTCTTTAAACTGGTGAACCAAGCGAATGAGCCATTGTGGGACGGGTCTCTAAAAGCATCCACACTCTCTACCACTACCAGATTATTGAATTGGAAATCTGAGTGTAATGTTTCAGACTCGTCATTTGATAGACTACTTCCGATAATCAAAGACAGTCTACCAACAGGTGCGAAGCTTCCTGATAACTTCTACGAGACCAAGAAAATGTTAAAGCCATTAAAGTTACCTTCACAACGAATCCATGTGTGTAAAAACCATTGCATGCTATTCAATGGACATCATTCTAATTTGGATCATTGTTTAGTATGTAATGAATGTAGATACACAAAAATTGGTGGCAAGGTTCCTAATCTAGTCATGACTTATATGCCAATTGGACCGAGACTTCAAAGGTTGTTCTATTCAAAGAAGACAACTCAACATTTGACTTGGAACTCAGATCATCAAGTAGATCCTGAAAAGATGATACATCCGAGTGAAGGTCGAGCATGTAGTCATTTTGACAGGGTCTATCCTGATTTTGCACAGGAGACGCGCAATATCCGTCTTGGGTTGTGTACTGATGGGTTCAGTCCAAGCATTTCAAATGTGAGTCCTTATTCATGTTGGCCAATGTTTATGACAATTTATAACCTGCCTCCTTGGTTGGCCTTCAAACATCAGTACATAATGCTTCCTTTGATCATTCCTGGGAAGAAGAGTCTCGGACAAAATTTGGATGTTTTTCTACAACCATTAGTGGACGAGCTGAAGATGTTGTTCACATGTGGTATTGAAACTTATGATGCTCATCGAAGGGACAATTTTCAGATGAGAGTAGTACTGCTATGGACAATTAGTGACTTCCCTGCTTATGGAATGTTGTCTGGATGGAGTACGCATGGTAAGTTAGCTTGCCCATATTGTTTGAATAAATCAGGATCATTCTGGCTCGACGAAGGAAAAAAAATGTGTTGGTTTGACTGTCATAGACAATATCTACGTAAAGGACACACGTTCAAAAATGATAAGATTAATTTTAAGAAAAACCAGACAGCGAAAGAAGAAAGACGTATTCCATACCCAACCGGAGATGAAATTTGGGAGACAATCAAACATTTCAACACTGTTTACCAAGGTACTCCATATGGTCCAAAATATGTAAATCCACCTGGTTTTGGAGTTACACATAATTGGGTAAAGAGGAGCATCTTTTGGGAGCTTCCATATTGGCGTCACTTGTTAATCAGACACAACCTTGATTTGATGCATATCGAGAGAAATGTGTTTGAAAATTTCTTTCACACTTCCATGGGCACCCCTAGATCTAAAGACAAATTGAATTCAAGGAAGGATATTGAGGTTCTATGTGATAGACCTATTTTAAACCCCATCAAGGATAACAATGGGAAGGCTCGAATGAAGAAGGGAGATTACACTTTGGAAAAGGACCATGTTAAATTAGTTTGTGATTGGTTGAAAAAACTGAAGTTTCCAGACGGCTATGCTTCAAACATAGGGAATTGTGTAAACATCAAGGATGGTAGTTTTTATAGCTTCAAAAGCCACGACTGTCACGTGTTTATGCAACAGTTGTTTCCAATTGCTATTAGAAGGTTTGTTCCAAAAATGATATATGAGGCCATTACAGAGTTGTCCATGTTCTTTCGCGTATTATGCTTAAGAACATTGCATATGGAGGACTTATATAACATGAAACACAGTGTTGTTCAAACCATCTGCAAGTTAGAGAAAATATTTACACCCAGTTGCTTTGATTCCATGGAACACCTGATCATACATTTAGTTGATGAAACTATTATTGGTGGTCCGGTACATTATAGGGGGATGTATCAATACGAGAGGTAATCACAATGTTTAACATGTTATCAAATATTTTATAAGTTTTTTTTCGTATTCCTAACACATTATTGATAATTTCGAAATATAGGAAGTTGGGCTTAATAAAAAGAAGAATTAGAAACAAAGCAAGGGTTGAGGGTTCAATCATCAATGAACATCTAGTGAATGAACTCGCTACCTATTGTTCTTTATATTTTGCACCTACGATTGAGACACGTCATAATCGAGAGCCGCGTAATTTCGCACCGCAACATCACAACTCTTTGAGTGAACAACCTCCACTAAGTGTGTTTGCTTTACCATCAAGAAGGTTATATGAAAAGGGTGGAAAGCAAAAATGGATGACTCATGAAGAACACCACAAGGAGCACACCTACATTTTACTAAATTGTGCAGAAGTTACCCTTACATCCAAGAGTTTGATGAAGTTGCTCCACGAATGTATCAGGGCGAACAAGTTGCGAGTCTCAGAGATAAATACTTTGCTCAATGGTTTGAGCAAAAAGTAAGTAAAACTAGCAAGTAAAACTAGTTCAATAGTAGTTATTAGTATTAATGCATCATTATAAAACACAATATGTAAATGTTGTTCAATGTAGGTAAGGCTAAACTCAGATGGAAGTGCTAAACATCTAGAAGCCTTAGCACGAAAACCAGAGCAGTATGATGAGTATCATAACGGATACTTTGTAAATGGTAATAAGTTTCACACTCAAAACCATGGTAAAGTGCGTGCGACGAATAATTATGGGGTATGCGTGAGGGGGGAGATGTATATGTTGGATTAGGTGTTTAAGCCCATAACTATAATTGGTATGTACTTGAATTGATAGCAGCACAGTCCTTTTGGGTTGCCCTCAACCTAGCAACTGGACAAGGAAATTATGAAAGGAGAGATATTAATTTATAAGATTAATAAATTAATATGTAAATGATTTATTAATATGTTAATGGATTAATATATTAATTAGAAATCATTATGTTTAATTAATAGTTAGCCAGAAATTAATCAGAAATTAATCAGACTCAATGCCCGAGTACATATGAGGAAATAGATGACATGAGTCGTGTACCTTATGCTTCCGCTGTCGGATCGATCATGTACGCTATGACATGTACTCGCCCTGATGTGGCATTTGCTTTGAGCATGGTCAGTCGCTATCAGGGAAACCCAGGTAGAGCTCATTGGATAGCGGTTAAGAATATACTCAAGTATTTGCGAAGGACAAAGGACTGGGTCCTTGTGCTTGGTGGCAATGATACTTTGAGAGTAGATGGTTATAGTGACGCCAGCTTTCAGACAGATAGAGATAACTTCCGTTCTCAGTCAGGCTGGGTATTTTTACTGAATGGAGGAGCAGTTACTTGGAAGAGTTCCAAGCAAGATACGGTGGCTGATTCTACTTGTGAATCAGAGTACATAGCAGCGAGTGAAGCGTCGAAAGAAGCAGCTTGGTTGAGGAACTTCATCGGAGATCTCGGAGTTGTTCCAACCATCCAGGAGCCTATGGAACTGTTCTGCGATAATGAAGGAGCGGCTGCCTTGACAAAGGAACCGAGAGATCATGGTAAAACCAGACATATCGACAGAAAGTACCATTTCATCAGACATAGAGTAGAAGAAGGCCATCTTATAGTAAAGAGGGTGTCATCTGAAGATAACCCAGCAGATCCCCTCACAAAGGGTCTGATTAGAGCTAAGCATATTCAGCATGCTCGGAGCATAGGACTGAAAGATGATATTAGTTTTAGTAGTTAGATTAGTTTTGTTCTGAAACTTGTAACAAAGTAAATGTAATTGACTTTTGGTGATTAAATAATAAAGTATTATTTATTAGTTTGGTTACTGCCTTTTGTCAATTGTTTATTATTGTGTTTCATATTTTGCATGTTTTACTTCCTTAATAATAAGATTATTCAAACTCCACAGTCGCTCATACTTTTGGAAGTAAGTAGTGAATTAAGACTGTCATGAACTGGATTGTAGATTGTCTAAGGATAGACATGGCGATAGAATTGCTGCAACGTTCATGAGTACTCAGAAATTGAGATTTGAGTATTGGATAAACCCTCGCTCAGAGTATCACTTCATGGAATTTATCACGAGTAATACTGAGACGATAATATCTTATAATCTTGAAACGGAGATATATGAGTTGTAATTTACAAGTCGGTCATGCATTGGTGATACGAAAACGCATCAGTAACTTGGTGTTATAAAACGTATTGTCATGTATAATTTGATGAGTAAAAGATACAAGCATATGAGTCAACGTTTATTCGTTCCTTTTGCCCTAACAGGAAAAGCGATATCTGTGGGCCCCTCGATGATTTGGTGTTGACTTATGTGCTGGGCCCAACCAAGACTAAATTGATGTGTTCAATTAGAAGTCCTACATCATCACAAATCAGGAATCGGAAAACATAGATTCTGGACAAAGATATTGATTACATTCCTGTTGGGTTATGAGCATTCTAACACTCCTAAGTGTACATGCAACCCTAAATACCTTGGATCTATGTTTTCTCTATTATACATACAATTATGAACATCCAAGGTATTATCCTAATCTAGCATACAAAATAATAAATATAACAAGATAGAATACATACCTCTTTGATGTAGAATGTCTTCATGAAGCTTGAGTGCCTAGTGCCCCAAGTGTGACACCTCAAATGGTTCACACAACACCAAATACACGTGGAATAACTTGAGAGAAACTTGAACACTCCTTGAAATCGTCTAGCCCTCACACTCACACATTAGTGCACGATTTCTTGAGCCATGAGATTCTTTTATATGGTGGCTATTAGGGTTACACCATGTAACTCATAACTTTACCCATTCCTTATGCTCCATGGATTTTAACCTCCATGGAGTATCCATGGGTCACCCCATGGACTTAGTCCAACATAAGGAATCTTGGATCACAAGCCCACATATATAAGAATGAATGATTTACACAATCAACCCATATATTTAATTAGTCTCATTTTGATCACTTAATTAATTCCAAATTAATTATTGATCAATACTAATTAAATAACCTTATTAATCTATTAGAACTTATAATATATTAACCAACCTTAAGTGTTATTTCTCTCATTATAGTCTATCCAAATGCATGATGCCATGCAACCCAAATGGACCATGCCGGGTCGGGTCAAGTCTTACCAATTATAGTTATGGACTTAGACATCAATCCAACAATTCCATGTCTTATGTCTGGGGATATCATGCAGATCGAAGGATTATATGATCACTTATCTTAGGACACGTAACTGACTGGGTCAGAGTTCGGCAGCAGTTTTTGGAAGCTACAATTTGCTGGTCAAATTTAGAAGGCATACTAACAATTATAGTTACAGACTTATCCAAGTGGGAGACTGTTGGATTAGGTGTCTAAGCCCATAACTATAATTGGTATGTACTTGAATTGATAGCAGCACAGTCCTTTTGGGTTGCCCTCAACCTAGCAACTAGACAAGGAAATTATGAAAGGAGAGATATTAATTTATAAGATTAATAAATTAATATGTAAATGATTTATTAATATGTTAATGGATTAATATATTAATTAGAAATCTATATGTTTAATTAATTGTTAGCCAGAAATTAATCAGAATTAATTTTGGGGTTAAAAGTATTAATTGTAAAGTACAGGGACTAGTTTGCAATTAACTAATAGTTGAGTGGAAGGATCCAGAACCTCCTTGGAAGGAGGTGGACGAAATCCATAGGGGAAACCCTAGAGATTTCGTCCAAGGGGTTCTAGATAAGGCCCTTGGGCTTTGCTTAGGCCTTAAGCAAGGAGCATTAGGGTTTTCCCAAAACCCTAGATCCCTCAGCTATTTAAGGAGCCTCCTGGCTCACATTTTCGACCACTCTGTTCTTTGGAAGAAACCCTAGGCCGAATTACATACTCCCTCCCTCTCTCTCTTCTTCTACTTTCCTTCTTGCTAGTTCTTGGGTGTGATTCCATTAGAGGCATTACACTTGTGGTGCTAAGCTTCCAAGAAGATCAAGATCAAGATCAAGGGAATTATCAATTGTTTGCTATAACAATTGAAAGGTATGTAACTCCTAAACCCTAGTTTACTATTTTCGAAAATAGCCTCCTCCTTTAGGGTTCTTGTTTTGCAATTCAAAGTTGTATGTTCAATAGTTAAAACATAGATCCAAAGTAGATTGCATGTGAACTTAGGAATTGTTTCTAGTTTATTTGTTTTACCTAAAACCCATCAGTATAATGCTGAAGAGTCAGATTACTACGGCTTAGTGGATGAGATACTAGAGATTAAGTATTATGGCATCGGACCCTCGACTGTTGTACTGTTCAAATGCACTTGGTTTGATAACAACAACGGTGTAATCGTTAACAAAAATAAGATGGTTGATGTCAAATACAAGTCTCGACTTCAAACGAACGACCCTTTTTGCTTGGCATCACAAGCGGAACAAGTATTTTATACACCATACCCTGCAATGACTAGGGAAACAAAAGATTTGTGGGCGGTTGTCAAAACAAAACCAAGAGGGGTATTTGAAGTCACCCAAGATGAAATTGATGCAGACGGGTTCTTTCAGATTGATGAGCGGTTTGAATTACCAAATGAAGTAACTCGCACTGACCGTCTATGCCTAGCATTAAATACAAATACCTATGATGAAATATCTGATGAGGACAGCGTGGGATCTCAACATCTCAACAGGATCAACATGAGGAACAACTTGAAGACGAAGATGATATAGAGGATAACGGAAATGAACTTGTTTATTCTGATGACGGTTCTGATTATGATGAGGAGTGATGTTAGGAACATTGTTTATTGTTGTGCACTTCAAATTATTACAATTAATTAAATGACATGTTCACTTTAAGTTATTTGTGATTATAAACTTTATTTGTGATTTATGATACGAATATTATTAACATTGTTTTTTGTTGTACATGTCAATCTTATATTATATATCTGACCTTTTTTTGTGATTTATTAAACGCAGCATGTCGGAACGAGGTCGGGCATCTTTCTCTAATCTAGGTGGAAATACAGGTGGTAATTTGTATAGAGTTGTGTCGTCACCCGACTCTAATCTACGTGGTAGTATGGGTGGTAACTTACAACGAGGTCGGACATCTTTACCTAATCTAGGCATCGCTGATCCCCAGACAAATTTTGCGGCGGTGTTTAGTCAAGTTACCCCACACGGCCTTCAGATGATTGGCGGTCGTGGCGAGGAGCGGGCTGATAATTATTATACTCAGGAGGATGATTGTGGTATAAACATGCAGACACCTCGCCACTCGAATGTTGAAGATACGTCGGGTGGCTCTAATGTTGCAGATTCACATGGTTCTGAATTACCGTTGATCCACCGAGATGGGAAGGGGTTAGTCTTTTTGTTATTTATATTTATGATTATTCATGTTATGATTATACTTATATAGTTATTTCAATTTTTAGGTTTGCAGACCATTCTATACATGGGTACATTGCAGAAATGGCATGGGATTGTTTGGATCATGCTTGGCCTAGATATAAGAGTATCCCACGGGAGGTTGTCAAACAATGGTTTGCGCGTTTTAAGGTAATATATTGATTATTTTTTTGTATATTTTATCCTTATTCTATTTTAATTTGCAAATTAAGTTTACTTCTTATTTTTTTGCAGACTCGTTATCGGTGGAATTCACAAGAAGAAGGTGACATCTTCGATTGTTTTGAGAGTGTTTTGAAAGAGCGTTTTAGAGAGAGAATGGGGGTTGTTAAGAAAACATCAGCAAGAATGGCAAGAAAAGCAGGGCATACTATCCATGAAATTAATGACTCATATCAGATCCTCCAGAATTTTGCTCCTCGTCCCATACATGAAGACGTGTGGAGGCGTTTGTGTGCTGTAAGTGATCTGGTTCATTATTGTTTACTTTTGTTTCTTATATATATATATATATATATATATATATATATATATATATATATATATTCTTTTTACAGTATTGGGACACAGATGAATGGAAGAAAAAATCTCTTATCGGGAAGAGGAACCGTAGCACTTCTGTTGATTCTGGGGTGACAGCTACGTATAGAGGCGGCAGCATCGGAGTCAGCGAGACTCGTAAGCGGATGATAAGTAATCATAATTATAAATTTTATTAATATGTTTTCTCTTGGCACCAATTACATCAACTATATTTTCGTTTATGTTAGAAAAAGTTGACGGGTAAAGACCCATACTAGGTCGATGTGTTTATGAAGACACGTCTTACAGCAGAGTCGAAGGCAAAGTATTTTAATGGGGATGGCGAGGGATTGCAATATATCACTAGTACAACACAACAAGCATATATAAGTTATCTTTTATCATTTTCATATAGACTGTTTTGGTTTTCTGTACAATTAAAATGGTGTTGTTTTGATAAATTATAGGAGGCATATAGGAGAGGCCTCGTCGAGAAGTATGGAGACGATCCGACTCAGCAAAGAACTAATGATCCTGAGTTGTGGGCCGCCACACAGATGCAGAGGCAGGGAGGGAAAGGCAAAGGTCGCATCTATGGGATTGGATCATCTGATCTTCATTTTGCTGTAAGCGGGACATATTCTTTTGGGTCTACCTTGTCCCCGGCGGAACAATCACAACAAGAGGTATACTTATTCGATAAATGCATTATGTTTTATAGAGAAAAATAAAAATATGTCGTTGCCATTATGGATAGTACATGGATGAAAATAAAGTATGTTGCTATTATGGGTGGTCGAATTGAAATGCATTGCTTATTATGGATGAATACTATAGTATGTTGCTATTATGGATATTATAAGGTAAAGTATATTGCTATTATGGATTGTTGATATAAAATAAAGTATGTTGGTATTATTGATTACATTGCTTATATTTTCTTATAATGAATTAAAAGTAAAGTGCATTGCTATTATGGTTTAAAAGTGAAGTTGACTTGCTGATTTTAATGTTCATACCATTTTTAGGTGCTAAGGTTGAGAGAGAAAATGGAAAACATGCAAATCGAGATGCAAGCTAAATTGGATTTGCAATTGAAAGAAAGAGAAGCTGAAATGGATGCACGATTTCAAATAAGACAACATGAAATGGATGTGCGACACGCTCAATTAGAAGAACAAGTTGCGGTCATTTTGAGAAAGTTGAACCCATCGGGTAATCCGCCTAATAGTTCCTAGTTTTATGAATGTTAAACATTAGAAATGTATTAGACTATAAACAACCCATCCGGTAATCCGCTAGATAGTTTCTAGCTTTTTGTGAATGTCAGTGACATTTTATTTTGGCCGGTAATCCGCTAGATAGTTTCTAGCTTTTTGTGAATGTTAGTGACATTTAATTTTGGCCGGTAATCCGCTAGATAGTTCCTAGCTTTTTGTGAATGTTAATGACATTTTATTTTGACCGGTTGAATATGAATGTAATGGGTTTTTTTCTGCATTTGTAATGTATTATTGGTTTTTCTGTATTTTAGGTAGAAAAAACCTGGATATTTTTCAGTTTTTTTTATTTAAAGGAAATCATTTAGCTATGGATTTGCGACAGATATATCTGTCACAAATAATTGGAAAAGTCGTAGGGAATCAGTAGGTAATTTTTAGTGTAGGAAATCTCTAGGTCATATTTTTTTGTAGGAAATTTGTAGGTAATATTTATTGTAGGTAATCCGTAGCTAGAATTCCGTAGGTAATCTGGAGATAAAAGTTCCGTAGGTAACCTGTAGTAAAACAACTTCCGTAGCTAATCCGTAGGTGGCTAGAGTTGTAGGCAATCCGTAGGAAAATTACCTACAAAAAATTCTGTAGGTAGTCTGTAGGAAATTCCGTAGGCAATCCGTTACAACCATTTACCCACAAGCTATATTCCTACGGAGTTTTTTCCGTAGGTAATCCGTAGGCAAACCGTTTTACCTACAACTTACCTACGCAATTTGTTGTAGGTAATGGAGCAGTTTTCTAGTAGTGATCTCATACTAAAAGCGTGTTTTGTATAGGGATAATTATCTAATGCATATGACGTTAATTACTTAAATAAATTAATCGAAGACATGTATCAAATATAAGTTGATTAAAACAAAAAATTATATATATGAAGGTCTAAACATTAAACATTTAAAAAATAAATTCAAAATAAATATAATTGGAATGATAAGACCAAAGGGAGTGGACATGGTTTGTCCAGCGGTTTGCCATGGTGGTAGTGAGGAACACCGCCCCCATCCTGCGGTGTCCATTATGGTTTGACCGCGTGCGGTAAGAAACAACTGCTCTCTCTCTCTCTCTCTCTCTCTCTCTCTCTCTCTCTCTCTCTCTCTCTCTCTCTCTCTCTCCACACCTAGTGTGTGACAAAGATCATACTAAAATATGGTAAAGTTGACATAGAGTCCATGTGGCGTCTACATGGCACAGGAGAAAATGTAGTTTTTGTAGCACCACTTCCTCTGGCTTAAATAAGTAATTATTTTAATTAAGTAATAAAAAAAACGGTTGTAATGTAACATACAACTATAAGTAGATAATAAGATAATATTTTACATTTAATAATATATTTATAATTAATAGATTATTTATATTCGATTGAAAATTGAATATGAAAATTTTAAATTTTTAATGAAAATTAGGAAAGAACCCCACTTTGCGGGGTTAGGTACGCCAAAGAAATAGAAAAAACAGGAAGATTTTATTGAGTTACATTAAACTGGTTTTGTAGTTCCAATCCTTTATAGAAGATTCTTTAGTTGACCTTCAACATTTGACTATTACAGTCTTGTTACACATTGAAGCATCTGCTGAAGATTCCAAAGAACTATCAGTCTCCACAACATTTTCAAGTTTTTCACCTCTTGCAACTCTCAACTTTTCCAGTTTTTGAAACTGCTTTCAAAGCATTATCAAGCTTTCCTGTTTTCGGAACAACAGATTGCTTTGAAGTTTCTACCCAATTCTAACAATGTCTTAAAAGTACAATGCCCTAATGAGAAACTTTGAAAGTTAAATGTTACTATAGAATGAAATGAAAATAGAATTTTACGTGATGTACATCTACTGTTGTTGCAGTTACACTTACTTTGATTTGACTCCTTCATACTTTGCATACATACACACAAACAGATGAATATGAACATGAACAAACCAAAATAGTCAGATTTGGAGAAGCACATAAGATGCCAATTACCAAAAAAAAACATTATAAACCTAATTATTGTTAAGTAAGCACCTGATGATCTATCTCAGTTTCAACTTCTACCTATTCCACTCAGAATGATCTTGAGTTAATACGAAAAGAGTGAAGTTCACCAAAACTACACCAGGGTAAAAGTGGTCCAAAGGTTGACCAAAAAAATGCTTTCATATATCAATCCATCGATAGAATGTTAGAGGAATTTCTTAAAAACCAACAAAATAATCATAGAAACAACAAACACCACCAAATAACCCAAAAAATGAAAAATATGACACCTAGGGCAAAATGGTCAACACTTGAAAGGCTGCAATAAATTTGACATCATATAAATTAAATGATATAGATCAGCCATACACAACCATCATGCTTCTATGCTTATTGCAAATTAAAGATTAGCCATATCACCAAAAAATAAGAAGAAACTGATGTAGTTTATTAACCGTTTTTACAAAAAGTACAATTTTTCTATTCTAATAAAATCATCATACTTTATTAACTGTATTTTAAAAAAAAAGTAAATTTTCTTGTCACCAGGTTGTAATATCCATTTACTCACTGAAGTATTACTATTATAATAATGAAAAAAAAAGTAATAGTTAAGAGGTAAGTCAAAAAAACAGGGAAAAATGTGTTTTTTTGTATTTTAACATTTTTCGAAACTTGCTTAAAAATGATATTTATCCCTCTTGTCTAAACGTTCGCGTATCATTTTGTGTACTTATTTGTCTTCATGATTCTATGACTCCTGATACAAATAATATGGTCGAAGTTAATTATAAATATATTTGTTTCAAATATGATAAATGAAAAAAAAATGTTGAAACTGCAAAGATTTAACAAAGGGAAGAAAATTACCTTTCATCATAGTTGTTTAAGGTAAAATGTCGTTGTTATCATTGAGTGTTATGTTCTCTGAAAAAAGTTCTCACCTTCTGACTGCTAAGGTAAACATTTGAATTGACATCTTTAGAAAATTTCCTATGTAAATTAGTTTGATTATTTTTTTTTGCATTTTCAGGTTTTGTCGTAGCCAATGACATGCTTTGAAATAAGATAAACAACAAATATAACATGAATGCATAGTAAAGTAAGAGTATAATTTATAAAAAAAAGATCAAATACTTTAGAAATTACATGTGCTGAGGAGTTTATGCCCTCAAAATCCTTTGCAAAGCACAAAAAAAGAATACTAAATTGGGCTGCAAAATCAAGATAACGCCTCAATGTTAAGAACACTTAGATCTGTGACTCGGTAACAAAGGTTGCTTATCTCTTGCATTATTGCAAAAGCTAAGCCATCCAAGCAATCAGGCTACAGAAACGACGTAATTCATTATGTTTAATTCAAAAAACAAATGTTTTTTTTATATAACAAAGATTCACTGATATCGGACCTGCTTAGAAATTAGCTGGAACAGAACTAAAGATACACAAATTGGGAATCTCTTATTCACGTCTATTTTTATCTAAAAAAAAGTCCCCCCAACAAAGAAAACTAGAGCTATTAATAACTAACCTAAAGCCAATAAAATAGGAACTAATCATGAGATGATAAACACCAGACTCACAAGATAACTACTAAAACAAAAGATAACTCTGAGATTCCAATGTAAACTACTCATCTTGGACCAGCCCATCAGTGCCCGAGTCAACTGGCCCAGCTGCATCATCCTCCTCGCCTTCGAAAGGACTCGTCCTCGAGTCCAACGGATCATCTAGCTCAGGTAAAAATGGAGACAAGTCAGCTACATTAAAAGTGGCCGAGATATTATAATGCCCATGAAGGTCGATCTTGTACGCGTTATCATTTATCCGCTTCAATACTTGAAATGGCCCATCAGCCCGAGGTCGCAACTTGCTCGCCCGACCCCCTGGAAAACGCTCCTTGCTGAGGTGCACCCAAACGAGATCACCCTCCTGAAACACCACCTTCCTCCGCCGCACATTGGCACGTCGTTGACAGACGACGTTATTATTGGCAATTTGTTCCTTCACCTGATGGTGGATAAGTTTGATTTGTGCAGCCCCGTCCTCCCCTTCAGCACTAAAATATTCGGTTGCCGGAGATGGTGCAAGATCCAAAGGCGTAAACGGATTTCGCCCATATACAACAAGGAAGGGGCTCATTCCAGTAGACCGGTGAGTCGAACGGTTTTAAGCGAATTCCGCGTGAGAGAGAACCAAGTCCCACTGCCTTGGATTGGACCCCACCAAACTACGTAACAGATTGCCTAAGCTCCTGTTCGTAACCTCCATTTGGCCATCACTTTGCGGGTGATGTGCACTACTGAAATTTAGTCGGGACCCCAACCGTTTCCATAACGTCCGCCAAAAATGACTCACGAACTTGACATCTCGATCCGAAGTTATCGATTTGGGAACACCATGCAAGTGCACTATCTCAGCAAAGTATAAACGGGCAATTTGGCTGGCATCGTATGTCTTTGCACATGGGATAAAGTGGCTCATCTTAGAGAACTGGTCCACCACCACCATTATTGAGTCCTTTTGTCGCTGAGTTCGCGGCAAACCCACCACAAAATCAAGACTAACGTCTTCCCATGGGCCCTCCGACACCGGTAAGGGTGTGTATAAGCCGGCATTGGTCCGGTGCATCTTTACAACATGACACACCCGACATCGGTCCACCACCCGAGCAACAGACAAGCTCATTTTTGGCCAAAAAAATGTTCTTTGACCAGCTGGAGTGTCTTGTCTCGCCCGAAATGCCCAACGAGAGCCCCTTGATGTCCTTCTAATAAGATGGCTTCTCATAGAGAGCATTGATGCACACACAACCGGGTACCCTTAAACAAGAAACCTTCATGTAGTGAATATTCTTGAGAAGGCCCTAGGCGACAAGCCTCCCACAACTTCGAGAAATCTGGGTCAACTGGGTAAAGCATGGAAAATAATTCAAATGCATCTATTCGTATGTTGAGAGAAGTAAGCAAGCCTCGTCGGCGGCTGAGGGCATCCGCCACAATATTCGTAACTCCCGACTTATGTTTGATTGCAAAAGAAAAATCCTGCAAAAACTCGACCCACTTAGCGTGTCGCGGGTTGAGTTTATGCTGCCCCTGAATGAAACGAAGCGCCTGATGGTCAGAAAACAACACGAATTATGTGTGTAGGAGATAGTGGCGCCAAAACTCCAGGCTCCGAACGATCGCGTAGAATTCCTTGTCATATGTGCTATATTTCTGTTTTGCTTCACACAACGTCTCACTGAAAAACGCAATGGGTCGTCCTTCTTGGATGAGGACGCCTCCAATTCCAAGGCCTGAGGTGTCGCATTCAACTTGGAAAGTCTTTTGGAAACTCGGTAGTGCCAACACCGGGGCATTAATGATGCACCGTTTCAACTCCTCAAAGGCTATTGTGGCCTCGGGAGTCCAACAAAATAATTTTCCTTTCAAGCAATCTGTGATTGGGGCTGCTACTGTACTGAAATTTCTAATGAACCGTTGATAAAATGAAGCTAAACCCATAAAGCTCCTCACCTCCTGAACAGTAATCGAAATAGGCCATGACGTCACTGCTGCCACCTTGGACTCGTCCATCCGAATGCCCTTTTCAGAGATCAAGTAACCCAAAAACAAGACCTCAGGGGCCAAAAAACAGCATTTCTCTGCATTGGCATATAGCTTTTGTTCTCGCAAAATAGTAAAAACTTGGCGAAGGTGGTCAATGTGATGAGAAACCTCCCGACTGAAGACCAAAATATCATCAAAGTAGACCACAGCACACCGACCGATGAGCGGTTTGAAAATGTGATTCATTAACCTCATAAATGTGTTGGGTGCATTAGACAACCCAAAAGGCATGACCATCCATTCGTACAACCCGTCCCTTGTTTTGAAAGCCGTTTTCCATTTGTCGTCTGGTCGCATTCTAATTTGGTGATACCCGCTCCTTAGATCAATTTTGGAGAAAACCGACGACCCGTGGAGTTGATCTAGGAGGTCATCCAATTGCGGAATGGGAAATCGATATTTGATGGTAATTTTATTCACCGCCCGACTGTCGATACACATTCGGTAAGCTCCATTTGCTTTAGGTACGAGGAGGGCGGGCACGGCACAAGGACTCATACTCTCTCGAATGAGGCCCCTTTCCAGCAACTCGGTGACTTGTCGTTGAAGCTCCCCGTACTCGGTTGGGTTCATCCTATATGCTGGCTTATTAGGAATCGAGGCACCGGGGATGAAGTCGAAGAAGTTGGTAGACATCCACAAACTCCCGAAGAAGTTGTTTGACTACAGGTGGCGGTTCGGCAGCGTGGGGATTGGCTTTGATGATGACTAAGGCAAACATAACAGGTGGTTTAGTGGTCCTTGTAAAATCTAAAAATTCTGACCTGGTCACGATGAGTGCCTCGGTTCCTGATTCACGTATGTCTAATGGTACCAATTTGATGTTACCTCCTGCCTTTTTGAAAGTAAAGGTGTTTGCGTACCCATCATGACTTACACGCCAGTCGTATTTCCACGGACGACCTAAGAGGATGTGGCATGCGTCCATGGGAATAACCTCACACCAAACCTCGTCAGAATAACGGGACCCGATGCGAAAGTGTACCAGGCATCTGTGTTTAACTTTCACCATATTTCCCTTTTTCAACCATGTTAACTGGTATGGCTTGGGGTGATCTTCCAGCTTCAAACCTAATTTTTCAACCATTACCTCCGCCACCATGTTCTTATAGCTTCCTCCATCAATTATGACGGTACACACTTTACCCTTTACGGTGCACCGGGTGCGAAAGATGTTATTTCGGAGCCACCGATTATCGTCGGTGGGAAGACTAGGGTTCGTTCTAAGAACACGTTGGGCGATGAGGGCTTCTCCTTTGTCAGGATAAATAATTTCGGTGTCTTCATCTTCGTGTATTTCACCATCAGAGTCGTATTTTGGTGGAGTGTCCTCTGTGAGAGTTACGAGTTGGGTGTTAGGGCAGTCGCGAGCAAAGTGCCCTAATCCCCCACATTTAAAACAACGAAGTGGGTTCCGGGCTGGAGTGACGCGTGGATTACTCGCACCTTCAGATCGAATCGGGTTAAACCGGTTTATTGTGTTCCACCCGATGTGCCTTTATGAGTTTCCGTTTTTTGGAATGTGGGTCGAATCACAGTGTTTTTGGCCTTGGTTTTTATCTGTTTTTCGACTTTAAGTGCTAGCTGACACACATCATTGAAGGACCAATAAGGTTGTAGCTGGATGACATCTGCGATTTCAGGCTTTAAGGCCCCAAAAAACCGAGCTATAATTTGTTCCTCCTCTTCCTCTACCCCACATCTTATACGCAATCTGTTGAACTCACTTATGATCTCTTCCACTGTTGATGATCTTTGTGCTACGTTGTGATAGTCTAAGAATGCCTCTTGGCAGAAATTAGGTGGCAAAAACCTTTCCCGCAAAAGTTTCTTCATCTTTCCCCATGTCTTTACCTTCGATCTTCCCTCTTGATTCCGCTCTCTCTTCACAGTTTCCCACCACATCGAAGCATATTTACGGAGTTTTAGGGCTACGAATTTTACCTTATACTCGTCTGATATAACCCGCAAATCAAATACATGTTCCACTGTTTGAAGCCAATCAAGGAACACATCAGGATCTGCTTTCCCATCGAACTTTGGCACGTCAATTTTGATTCCCAAGTGTCGGAGTGGGTCTGTTTTTCGCTCTCTCTGTTCGAACGGGTTCCCACCTTGCGCGAATGGATTGTCTGCATAATCCCCATCATCCCAGATGCGAGGATCAGTGTTCGTTCCCTCCTCTGAGTGTTCTTCATGTTGCATCTCCAGGTCCCTGACCTGTTGTTGTAATCTTGCTATCTCTTCAATGTCTCGTGGATCACGTTGGGGTTCCTCGTTGCCTCTGTCGGCGAATCGAGGGGGGTTCCCATACCTTAGTCCTCCACGGTCTCTCATTGTCGAATCTTCCTTGAGCTCTGATACCAACTGATGCCGGACCTGCTTAGAAATTAGCTGGAACAGAACTAAAGATACACAAATTGGGAATCTCTTATTCACGTCTATTTTTATCTAAAAAAAAGTCCCCCAACAAAGAAAACTAGAGCTATTAATAACTAACCTAAAGCCAATAAAATAGGAACTAATCGTGAGATGATAAACACCAGACTCACAAGATAACTACTAAAACAAAAGATAACTCTGAGATTCCAATGTAAACTACTCATCCTGGACCAGCCCATCAGAGCCCGAGTCAACTGGCCAGCTGCATCATTCACCTTACCAACAACCCTTCAATAATAAATCTTTTCTGCAAAGGTTAGACAAATATACACATGAAGTTAACATTTACGAAAGAAAGTTAGAAAGACAAAGGCCATGTTGTTGATCATTTTTTTGTATTTAATCCTTTCGTGACCGGCTCCAACAGCTCCTGAAGTAAGGAAAATTATTTCAAAACATCTAGAGGTCAACTATTCAAGCTGCAAGCAAATCGTTTGTTACATAATCTAGATAAAAACAACATTGGAACAAAATACTCGTCATGGAATCGTATTTAATAGGAATGATGCAACAGGGTAAAAACATCATTTTCTATTGTTGAATCCTTCTTTCGCATATGAAAGCAATGAAAGGTAAAGGAAAGTTAAACTCATAGTTAATGCGAGTTTAATTGAAAGTTCAGTAATTAGTTAGTTGCTATATATGAGCTTAATCAAAGTCCAATAAAATACTTGTTCAAATATAGATCCAACTCGGCCAACAACTAAGTTCCCATCACCTCGGGTAAGCACAACTTTTCCAGCCTAAAGTCATGAAGGTAACAAATTCCTGAAACAACGAAGATTTTACAGTTGAATAACCAAATTTTATTGTTAATATCAAATTACCACATTATCAACATTTTTAGTTAATATAACTTGTAATAAGTTGATAGGTGGGTAAAACAGTCAATATACCATTTGATGTTTTGGGCTTATTTTTAGTTAACCTTCTAGACTTTGAGCTCTTAAGCACACCTTCTTTTTGTTAAGTTCTTGATACTTCAAAATGTTTTCTTATGTATACTTCATTAATCGGTGAAGACCATCGTATTCATCCAAACTGTAATCATGATATTCAAGCTTTAAAACCATTAAAAGAGCAACTTTATAGTTTATACACACTTTTAAAAAATGCATAGTATGACGTTGAAAAAAGAAAGCATTGATATAGATATGGAAAAGCTTACTCGCTTACCAAAACAAAGGAATTATAGTGATCCGTTGATTCAAATTCATTCCTCCATTTCCCTAAATCTCTAGAAAGCATCATGAAAGATATAACAACATCTACTTCTGGTCAAACTTAAACCTCCGATTTTTGTAACTATCCATAGCTCCATCAACAGTCGAAAGATATAAAGATCAAATTACAACCGAAATTGATTGTATCCCTTACGAGATCAAAACCATCAGTGGAGACGACTATGGAATTGGAGGAAATAATCATTGTAAACATATATACAAACACTTGGTGGGCAAACCACTAAATAGAAAGAGTGAAAAACCGTATAAGGTGAATAAGGTGAGAAATGCTTGAAACGGAAGGACAGCCAGATGCAAAATGGAAACCACCATAGTTGCAAACCAAAAATATAGATTAAGCGATCTCCAAGGTCCATTTTGTTGAAGTGATTAAATATCATCACCGAATTGAAATATTCACATGCGTTGTTGCTTCTCCCTCTTCCATCTCGATCTCGTCCAATATCTCAATGAAACCGACCTGGTGAGTAGTGAGCTCCTGTCGTCGGCAAAAATCGAGAAATCGGGGAGGTCGGTTTTCCTTCCATGACTTTATCATTGCTATGTCGGACGACCTCCACCTGTTTTATAATAGTAAATAGCAAAAAATAGTTAAATTAAAGAAGAACAGGTACAAAAGAAATGGAGCAGAACAAAAATCGAAGACGAAGAAGACGCAGTTACCTGTAAAGAGAGACGACGATCCGGAGCAATAGCAAAACAACCGGGAGGCGTAAAAGGCAGTCGGTGGAACACGCTGATATGGCAAAAGAGAAGAAGCAGGAAAACGAACACATAGATAGCAGGGGCAGAGGCGAAGACACATGTAATCCACTATAAAAAAAATTAGTGAATAAATAAATGCAGAAACTACAAAAAAAAAAAAAAAAAAAAAAAAAAAAAAAAAAAAAAAAAACCAATGAAATCAAAGTACTGTTTCCTAAGGAGGTTTGAAATTTATATATATATATATATATATATATATATATATATATATATATATATATATATAGCTAGGTTCAAATGTCGATTGACATCTATTGTGTGGACGTGTGGATAATGTTATTCTGTGAGAATTACAAAGAAAATATGTTGTTTGATAATGTGAATACGTTCAATCTTATATGATTATTTTAATTATTAAGTATTTTCACTAATTAAATCGTCTATAAGATTATTATACACTTTTTTTAATTATTCTCATTCTGTCAGAATGTTATCAGGATGTTTATTGAGTCGTATTCTGTAAGAATTAAAATAAATAAAAAAACAATGAATAAGAACAAAAATGAATTAGAATTGGTGAGAATCCATTAAAATAACAATAGTTCTGTGAGATTGAACGTATTCACATTACTAAACAACATATTCTCTTATTAATTTTCATAAAATAGCATTATCCACATGTCCACACAATAGTTGTCCATCCACATTATAACCTAGCCCTATATATATATATATATATATATATATATATATATATATATATATATTCAATTATTTATTTTAGCAAGAGTTATATGTTTTGACGTTTTATTTATCAACGTATACAACTCGAAACATTATCTTTTGATTTTTGTAATTAAACCAAATTTAACTGACCGATATTCCTTGGTGTTTATTAAGAAACTTCCATGTTTTTAAGGTTTGCAAACCCGGGTTCCAAGGAAATTTTCTCAATTTTGTAGACCATGATACCTATTTGACACTTTGATTTTTCTTATTTCACGTTCTTGACTAATAGAGTTTGTAATTTCCATGTTCTTTCAAAATTTTGACTTTTGGCACTTGACAAGTTTCACTACATCTTACTTCGATTTATAATGACAAAAAAATAAATCCAAATAAGTTTTTTTAATAAAAAAACAGAACATTGCAATTTCAAATCCATGATAGCTTTTCCCTCGTATCATCTAAATGAGCCAAACAAATGGCTGTCATTATAATTGCACTAGTCGAATGCACTCTGTTTCGAATGTAAATGTATTGTAAAATTTGATATCTATATGTTTTATTCTGTTGACGTTAAGCTGATATATAAAATTGAGATTATTGCCATAAAAGACCTTGAATTTAAACAAAATGTTCGATTATGCTCAAAATTGGTTTTTTTGGTGTTAATGCCCTCATGTTTGGTCCAACAATTTGTTCAACTGTGAGAGCTAGGAAATACTTGTAGCACGGATGTTCAGGGTTTTTTTTGGCTTATATTGTTTGATACACGGGTTGAGGGAAGAAGTCTATCGAGGGTATGTCTATTGTTCGGGATTTTTATGATGTGTTTCCCAAGGATTTGACGGGAGTGGCTCCTAAGAGGCAGGTGGAGTTTTTGATTGATCTAGTTCTAGGTGCGACTCCGATAGCCAAGACACTTTATCGTCTTCCACTTCCTGAGATGCAAGAGTTGTTCATGCAACTTTCAGGAATTGCTGGACAATGGGTTTATCATGTCGAGAAGTTCTCCATGGGGGGGTCCCATTTTGTTCGTGAAGAAAAAGGACAAGACCCATCGGATGTGCGTCGACTATAGGGAGCTGAATAAGCTAACGGTGAAAAACCATAATCCGCTCCCGATGATCGACAATTTATTTGATTAGCTTTAGGATGCATCTTGGTTTTCCAAGATTGATTTGAGATCAAGTTATCATCAGATGAAGGTGAGGGATGAGGATATTCAGAAGACGACCTTTAGGACTCATTACTGACATTATGAGTTCATGGTGATGTCATTTGGGCTCACCAATGCACCAACAACGTTCATGAAACTCTTGAACCAGGTTTGCAGACCAATGATGGATCGATCAGTGATTGTGTTTATTGACGATATCTTGATCTATTCTAAGACTAAGGAGAGGCATGAGGAGTATTTACGGCAGGTTCTTGAGACTTTGAGGAAGGAGAGGCTTTATGTAAAATTCTCCAAGTGTGAGTTTTAGTTGCACGGGGTGTAATTTTTGGGTTACCTCATCAACAAGAAGGGTATTTTGGTCGACCCAACCAAGATCGAGGTAGTGATGTAGTGGGAGGTCCTGAGGTCTCCATTTGAGATTCAGAGCTTCCTTGGTTTAACAGGGTATTACCGGAGATTCATTCAATATTTCTCCAAGACCGCAGCCCCTCTGACCCGTTTAACGAAAAAATAATGTCACTTTTATGTGGGGGCTTGAGCAGCAGGCGACATTTGAGACACCCAGACAGAAGATATGTGAAGCTCTGATACTGACCCTCCCCGAGGGTGTGGATGATTTTGTGGTTTATTGTGATGCATCAACTATGGGTTTGGGTTTAGTGCTTATATTGAGAGCCCATGTGATCGCATACGCATTGAGGCAACTGAAGCCTCACAAGACGAATTATTCTACTCACGATCTGGAGTTGGGGGCTGTGGTTTTCGCGCTCAAGATTTAGCAGAACTACTTGTATGGGGTCCGGTGTACCATTTACACAGACCACAAGAGTTTGAAATATTTGATGGATCGGATTAACCTGAACATGAGGCAACACATGTGGCTTGATGTAGTGAAAGATTATGATTGTGAGATCTTGTATCATCCGGGGAAGGCCAATGTGGTGACTGATGCTTTGAGTCATAAGACGACTAATGCTCCTATTAGAGACTTATACTTGAGCATGATTATCACTTCACTACTGTTGGATTTGATCAAAGAGGAACATATTGAGTGGATAAAGGACGAAAACGAGAAGAAGGAGAAGATGAAGGATCAGATTTCTACATTTGTCACTGTTAGTCAGGATTTGTTGACTCAATGCTTAGCTGCGACCATCCTGAGCTTACAAGAATTAAGATTCTGTAACGCCCGTAGATCCGGGCAAGTCAATCTGGAGATAATAGGGGTCGAAAACGAATTTTCTACAAAAGATTATTTAGAATAAATAATATTAACCAAGTTGTAGAATATGTCTCAAGGGTTCCGTACATATAAAGAACGCCGAAATCCGAGTTATAACGAAGAAGTTATGACCCGTCGAAGTTTTACGGCAAAACCGGCACGGCACCGGGAAGCGTAAATAGTGAATTTACGATAGAGCGAGTTTTAGCCTTAGTGATCTAAACAAAAGTTGTAGTATACGTTAAACCGAGAACATACAAAAAAAGAACGCCCAAATCTGACTTCGTATGAGGAAGTTAAGAATTTTCTAAGATTTGGCTTAGCAGTGCACAGCCTGAAACTCGAATTTTAGATCGAGCGGTTTTTGGCCTACGCGACCTAAATGAGAATTGAAGATCTCATTAATAGGAACTCAACGGTAAAAAGACAGACGAAAACAGAGTCCGTATGTAGAAGTTATGAATTTTACGCGGGCATTTAATAGTATAATATCCTCGTACTGTTAAATTTAAGATCGGTCGAGAATTAGCCGACAGAGTCAAAATGAAAGTTGTAGATCTTATTTTTACCTACGCGTGGATATAAAGAACGTCAAAAACAGAGGTCGTATGTGAAAGTTACAGATTTTAGAAGTCGGAAGTGTGCTGTGCGAAAATGGGTGATGTGGCACAATCTTGGCCATTGCTTTCTCCCCAAGTCTTGCCACTAGATGGTGACATGTGGCACCAAGTTCAGCCATTTTCACCCTATAAATAGAACCTCTCTCACCCTCATTTTCTTCACACTTTTCCCTTTCTTTCTTCTCTTTACTCTCTCTCTAGAACCTCTCTCTAGCCCCGAAACCCCCCGAAAAGCCTAGGGAACCTCCCTAGCACGAGGCGGAAGCCCCGGAGTGCTCGACGGCTCCGAGAAGAAGAGATTTTCGGCTCGGGAACGCTGCTCTAAGCAAAGCCCGTTTTTCTATAAAATCCGCTGTAAATGAGCTACGCCTACGCTATTTTAATATAGCTTTTATTTAATTATAGTAACGTTATTAGGACTTATAATAAGTACTTGGGATATTATTATGGGTTATATAAGTATTGTTTAACGCTTATATAATAGTAATAATAGCTAGACTATTAATTAGTCTCGGCGAATAATAGACTAAACTCTAGTAGTAATAATACTAGGTTTCGTCGAAGGAAATAATTTTTAAGAAGCGAGGCGCTGTGTGAGTTCGGAATCACCACATAATCAAGTGAGTGCATAGTTACTTTCATCTTACACATAGATATGAAATATTTTATATAAACTACATGCTATGTGTGCATATTATCTGAGTACTTGCTGTCTATGCTGGATGAACGATTTTATACATGTTTTAAATGATTTAAACTATATATATATATATATATATATATATATATATATATATATCTACGATAATATGTTGGGTAAAACATGGGTAGATGTAATAGATTGAATATGAGTTGGATGATGAGTTAAGAGGTGTTATAGACCACGAGGTGAGTGTGAGAGGTGGACGATGTGAGAAGCCTTTCCCAAATGATGGCCCCATCATCTAGCAGAGTATGGATGACAACCACGAACTATTCTAGACAGTCCAGTGGAACACTAGCAGGCTCGCAACCTGTAGGTGTTGTGAACGATGTGTTCACCCGGTGTACTCTAAACCCTGGCGATCATGCAGACTTGGTGCCTAAACCTTGGCGATCATGTAGACTTGGTGCCAAAATCCTGGCGACTATGTGGACTTAGTGCCTGTTGTATGAACCCTGGCGACTATGCAGACTTAGTGCCTGAACCCTGGCGACTATGCGAACTTAGTGCCTGTTGTATAAACCCTGGCGACTATGCAGACTTAGTGCCTAAACCGTGGTGACGATGGAGTTCGTGCCGATTCCTTAGGAACGAATGAACGAGGAATAGTTGATTCTTAGGGTAGATCCTTAAGAGTAAAGAAGATAATGGGGATGGGTAATTGGGTTGATTGTTTGATGTTTAAACATAATAATTATATTATTGTGGGTTGAAAACCCTATGTACTCACCAGGTTTCCCAACCTGACCCACTCAAGCTTATTTGTATCACAGGTGTCGATATGAAGTTACTTTACACTGAGGGATTTAAAAGAGATGTAGATCACTAGTGTAAATGAATGTAAGTTCTGTTTATGCTTATTTTATGTATTGACGATGACATCTCAAATGTTTTAAAATGGATAAAAATACATTTCTTCGGAAATGCTTTGATAATGTATTTATCATGTTTTTCTGGGAACAAATTCCGCAACATTTTTATTAAAAGAGGTACTCTGGTTTTTATAAAGCATAAAAAAAATCGGTCTTTTCTGGCCATGAAAATGGGGATGTCACAGTTGGTATCAGAGCATTAGTTTAAGCGAACTAGGAATTTGTAGGAAATTTCTAGACTTAAACTTAGAGTGCTAAGCGATGATTGTGAGATGAGTGTCTGCTATATTTTAGACACGAGCACTAGTTTATTTTAGGAAAGATGCCTAAAATGTTTTATGTGCTAAATGTTTTATGTTATAGCTATAAAGATGTCTTATATGCTATTATTTGTTTGGATCTATGGTCTATTGCCGACCGGATCTGGAAATTTCATGTGTTCAGATTTCTAAACGTTTAATTACGATATTAGAACTGGCATGTAACTTTTCGGAGTAATAGGGAGATTTATACGTCTATCGTAAATAAAACTTTCCTATCTTAAATTCTCACCTCGGTACACTGAATGTCTACTTTGGTGTACAAAACGTCATGGTGAAGACAGACTAGGAAATATCCGAGGAAGATGACAACCTGAGCCGAAGAATGTGACGGGTCATGCATCGGTCGTTGCGCCTGCACCCAAACCTATCACAATGGCAGAAGTTCAGGAAGTGATGCGAACCATGATAGACTGATAAAATAGAGGAAATAATAAGGCTTACGATAGTGAATGATACCTATCAGAAGATATCGTAAGAGAGGTATCTTGCCTTTAGAATGCGTCTAATAAATAATACGTCTAGTATGGGAGAAGTACACTTTCGATTGGCAGAAAGAAAAAATTCTTGGTATAATCCATAAAGTTATCCCATGGTCTTGAATTTCCAATACCAACCGAGTTGAAGCAGAATTGATGATTGAAGATGTGCATGGAAGAAGTCCTAGTAGAGTCTAGGGAAATTTTTTTTATGATTATTTGGACACACTCGTATGTGTTAAATTGTTTTGTGATTTTAGGACTTGGGGACTGCGAGACAATACTTGGGACGAGTATGAGTAGGTGTGAATGGTAGTAGATGCATATACTACCGGAAGCACAGGACTCACACTTGGATCAGGGAAAGTCACAAGGTTACCAAGAAACTAGTAATTGATTCCGTTTTATTCAAACATGTTGTTACCATCGATTCGGTAATGACTAAGAAGATTGTTGTTATTCCGAACCTAGTGGTCATATCGAATTGAGTCCGACTGCGGTGAGTATGATACGTGGTTCAGAGAACCAAGTCCGATGTAGCATCTGACTTAAGCTAGAAGCTTGAAGTGAAAGACAATCAAAGCAATCAGTAGAGGTATCACGATAGTTGCTTGTAGCTAGGAATGCTACCTTTGAAGATGTGATTATATCCCATTAGAACATGAAGGAAGGTATAGTTTGTTCTGGAATTTGACTCTAAGAGACCTAAGTCTAAGCGTTGCAACATATGATGATAGGTCATTAGAATATGACACATCGTTCCGTTGTAGTAATGAAAGAACATATCTTAAGTTCGTGTCCAGTGAGGATCGAGATTGTGACTTGAAGGTCATAATTTGGAGTATGACGTGAGATAGGGAGCAAGTGTAAGATCGAGCACCACCTGCAGACAAGGAGTCCAAGAGTTAGATACTCATTCGAAAGAACATAGAAGTTACGATTATTACCTAGGATGAAGAGATAACGTATGGAGTCATCATGTGAGCCCTGTTTCGTTGATGATTCCGGGACGTAATCATCCTAAGGGGGAGATAATTGTAACGCCCGTAGATCCGGGCTAGTCAATCTGGAGATAATAGGGGTCGAAAACGACTTTTTGACAAAAGATTATTTAGAATAAATAATATTAACCAAGTTGTAGAATATGTCTCAAGGGTTCCGTACATATAAAGAACGCCGAAATCCGAGTTATAACGAAGAAGTTATGACCCGTCGAAGTTTTACGGCAAAACCGACACGACATCGGGAAGCGTAAATAGTGAATTTACGATAGAGCGAGTTTTAGCCTTAGTGATCTAAACAAAAGTTGTAGTATACGTTAAACTGAGAACATACAAAAAAAGAACGCCCAAATCTGACTTCGTATGAGGAAGTTAAGAATTTTCTAAGATTTGGCTTAGCAGTGCACAGCCCGAAACTCGAATTTTAGATCGAGCGGTTTTTGGCCTACGCGACCTAAATGAGAATTGAAGATCTCATTAATAGGAACTCAACGGTAAAAAGACAGACGAAAATAGAGTCCGTATGTAGAAGTTATGAATTTTACGCGAGCATTTAACAGTATAATCTCCTCGTACTGTTAAATTTAAGACCGGTCGAGAATTAGCCGACAGAGTCAAAATGAAAGTTGTAGATCTTATTTTTACCTACGCGTGGATATAAAGAACGTCAAAAAAGGAGGTCATATGTGAAAGTTACGGATTTTAGAAGTCGGAAGTGTGCTGTGCGAAAATGGGTGATGTGGCACAATCTTGGCCATTGCTTTCTCCCCAAGTCTTGCCACTAGATGGTGACATGTGGCACCAAGTTCAGCCATTTTTCACCCTATAAATAGAACCTCTCCCACCCTCATTTTCTTCACACTTTTCCCATTCTTTCTTTTCTTTACTCTCTCTCTAGAACCTCTCTCTAGCCCCGAAACCCCCCGAAAAGCCTAGGGAACCTCCCTAGCACGAGGCGGAAGCCCCGAAGTGCTCAACGGCTCCGAGAAGAAGAGCTTTTCGGCTCGGGAACGCTGCTCCAAGCAAAGCCCGTTTTTCTATAAAACCCGCTGTAAGTAAGCTACGCCTACGCTATTTTAATATAGCTTTTATTTAATTAAAGTAACGTTATTAGGACTTATAATAAGTACTTGGGCTATTATTATGGGTTATATAAGTATTGTTTAACGCTTATGTAATAGTAATAATAGCTAGACTATTAATTAGTCTCGGCGAATAATAGACTAAACTCTAGTGGTAATAATACTAGGTTTCGTCGAAGGAAATAATTTTTAAGAAGCGAAGCGCTGTCTGAGTTCGGAATTACCACCTAATCAAGTGAGTGCATAGTTACTTTCATCTTACACATAGATATGAAGTATTTTATATAAACTACATGCTATGTGTGCATATTATCTGAGTACTTGCTGTGTATGCTGGATGAACAATTTTATACATGTTTTAAATGATTTAAACTGTATATATATATATATATATATATATATATATATATATATATATATATATATATATATATATATCTACGATAATATGTTGGGTAAAACATGGGTAGATGTAATAGATTGAATATGAGTTGGATGATGAGTTAAGAGGTGTTATAGACCACGAGGTGAGTGTGAGAGGTGGACGATGTGAGAAGCCTTTCCCAAATGATGGCCCCGTCATCTAGCAGAGTATGGATGACAACCATGGACTATTCTAGACAGTCCAGTGGAACACTAGCAGGCTCGCAACCTGTAGGTGTTGTGAACGATGTGTTCACCCGGTGTACTCTAAACCCTGGCGATCATGCAGACTTGGTGCCTAAACCTTGGCGATCATGCAGACTTGGTGCCAAAACCCTGGCGACTATGTGGACTTAGTGCCTGTTGTATGAACCCTGGCGACAATGCAGACTTAGTGCCTGAACCCTGGCGACTATGCGGACTTAGTGCCTGTTGTATAAACCCTGGCGACTATGCAGACTTAGTGCCTAAACCGTGGTGACGATGGACTTCGTGCCGATTCCTTAGGATGATCCTTATGAACGAATGAACGAGGAATAGTTGATTCTTAGGGTAGATCCTTAAGAGTAAAGAAGATAATGAGGATGGGTAATTGGGTTGATTGTTTGATGTTTAAACATAATAATTATATTATTGTGGGTTGAAAACTCTATGTACTCACCAGGTTTCCCAACCTGACCCACTCAAGCTTATTTGTATCACTGGTGTCGATATGAAGTTACTTTACACTGAGGGATTTAAAAGAGATGTAGATCACTAGTGTAAATGAATGTAAGTTCTGTTTATGCTTATGTTTCTGTATTGACGATGACATCCCAAATGTTTTAAAATGGATATAAATACATTTCTTCGGAAATGCTTTGATAACGTATTTATCATGTTTTTCTGGGAACAAATTCCGCAACATTTTTATTAAAAGAGGTACTCTGATTTTTATAAAGCGTAAACAAAATCGGTCTTTTCTGGCCGTGAAAATGGGGATGTCACAGATTCCATGACCAAACAATCTAGGGTACACACACACACACACACCAAAACTAGATTACTTGCTTTGTTACTCTTGACGAAAGATTGGCGCCGCATACAAAGCACCTTCCCCCGATACAACTCCAAATATTTGAACAAACTCAACCGATGACATAGAAAAAATAAACCCATGCGAACATGCATCAACCACGTCCTGAAGACACCTATTAACTTTATCTTTGTTGTCCCATAAGGAACAACTAGCTACAATGAGATCTTTTCCTAGAAGCTTCTGATGCAAGGACCACATGCACAACCTTGAAAGCATGAATTTGACATCAACGTTGTCACACCCGGACTCCCAGGTATATTATTTACTTATTTATTTTTGAGATATATTGAGCAACTCGACGAGTTGGTGCCTCAACTCGTCGAGAGACCGATTGACCACGTGGGTCTACAAACCGACTCGACGAGTCAGAGAGCTGACTCGTCGAGTAGGCGCTGCGAGATGAAACCCTAAATCCCCGGGTTTGTGGCCTATTTAAAGAAACTTATGTCCTCATTTCCGCCTCACCAGCTGCCCAACTCCCCTGTGAGAAACCCTAATCGGCCATTGAGCTAAGAGAGAGTGTGTGTGCTAATATTGAGTGTTTTGGTGGATCTTTTGGAAGGAAAGGAGTGAGATACAAGCAAGGAACGATGAGAGGCTGTGGATCTAACATTTCCTTCACTTTGAGCTTCTGTGGAAGGTAAAAAGCTTGCATCTTTCTCATCCTTTTTGGTTAGATCTCATGATTATGGAAGTTAGGGCTTTTACCACCTTTTATTGGGACATTGAGTGCAAGGAGTCTATCAGGAGGTCTAGACTTTAGATCTGGACCTTGTGAGGTCCAGAGAGTCCAAAGGTTTCAGCTTTATTAAGCCATACTAGAGTTATTGTGCTTAAACACCCTTGTTAAAGTTGTATTGGCATTTTGGAGCAAACTATGCCATGCATGAATGTAAAGATCGGAACTTTACGTGACAATCGAGCCTTGGGAGCATAGATCTAGGTTTGGAGTGGTAGATATGCCTTAAAATGTCTGAATGAGAAACTGACTTAAGCGACTCATCGAGTCAATGAGCTGACTCGACGAGTCGGCTAGGGTTTTCCCCGATGGGTCTGGTCATGGGTAACTCGACGAGTTGACAAGACAACTCGATGAGTTAAATTGGATATTCGCGATACTTCATGAGAAACAAGGGGACTTGACGAGTCACATAGATGCACTCGGCAATTCAGGTCAACATGGACTGTTGACTTCTGTTGACTTTAGGGTTTGGTCAAGACAGGGATTATTGGGACAATAGAGGGGTAAAATGGTCTTTTACCCATTCCAAGAGTTAGATAGAAAGAGAATAACCCTTGGTTTATTTAGAGTTGTGAATAGAATGTTAATTAGAGTTAATTATTCTATGTGTTAGGCGGAGGCTAGTTCGATATTCGTGTACGAGGTTATTACGTGCTTGCTTACGAGGTTAGTCTTCTCACTATACTTACCATGATTGGTATCTATGTGTGACCGGAGGGTCTTTTGTGCTTATTTGAGTTACGTGATATATATGTTATATTCTATGTTTTACTGAGATCGGACTGGAGGGTCCAACCCGAGTTGTGGGACCGGAGGGTTTCCACTGAGATAGGACCGGAGGGTCCAAACCGAACTGTGAGACCGGAGGGTCCTCACTGAGACACATGACCAGAGGGTCCACATCGAAACGCATGAGACCGGAGGGTCCATTCCGAGTTATAGCCATGAGAGGCTTATTATTTGTGTATGTGGTATTTTGTGGAACTCACTAAGCTTTGTGCTTACCGTGTTGTGTGATATATGTTTCAGGTACTTCTTAGGACCGCGGGAAGGTGCCGACGTGATTGTACACACTTGTTCATGATTATGTTGAGGATTCTAGGATTTGACTTTTTTTGTGGATTCATGTTGACAATTGAGACACTTATGGTTTTTATGAAATATAATATATGAGTTTAATGTGTTTTAAAAATGAAAAAAATTGGTTGAAAATTTACGGTGTTACAAGTTGGTATCAGAGCCTTGGTTTGAGGGATTCGGATGCACCTTCGGGTATATCTGGACTCAAACTGAGGATTTGAGAAAGATTTTCAAAAGAAATGATTTTTCTAAAACGAGTAAGAGATTCTAAGAGAAAACGAGAAGGAGCAGTGTGTACAATCAGCTAGAGCCCAAACAGTGGTTTCCCAAAATACCCTTAACTATTTACTTTCGAGATATTTATGAGATGTTTATGAGATATTAGAAATACATGCTAGAGAGTAGGCTAGGTATTTCATATTCTAGGGATAGAGTTGCCTGATTTGTGATGCCTTAGCCTAGGAGATGCTTTTTATCAGTGTTATCTGTTATTTTCTCTGAGTATGTGCTGAGTTCTGAGTCGAGAGATAATCTAGGAAGAGATACCTAGATGAAAATATGAGTAGTCTACTGAGAGAGTCGCCTGACATTTGTGAGAGATAGAGTACTTGTGAATGAGAATCCTAGGAGGATGGCTTGGGATGACTACAGGTTGGTGTGGAAGGTAGTATTGGGCCAGTACTACTGGAAGCACCGGATCTGTATGCAACCCAAGTAAGAATCTTCAAGATACTAAGGAGCAAGTAGGGGCGAGTGATCGAGTGTGAGTATACTTGGGCGAGTCTCTGATGATTTTGTGTTGTGTTTCAGAGACATCACAGTGGGTACACGCCACACCCCAAGGGGCAGTGGGACTAGCGATTATGAGATTCGCAGGATGATTCATGAGGAGGTGGCCGCAGCCATACGAGAGGCGATTCCGGAGATGTTTGGGTCTATCAAGACCACCTTGATTGAGATGTTTGATGAGCGGTACACCGCTATTACCTAGGCTGCTGCTGCTGCAGCCACCGCAGCTGTCGCCGCTGCCAGGCCATAGGGAGGTGACTCGTTGTTGTTTCGTGAGTTCAGCAGCACGAAGCCACCAGAGTTTGATGGGACATAGGATCCGATTGCTGCCATAAGATGGATCGTTGATATTGAGGGATTCTTTTATACTTGTCCATGCCTAGAGCATCTGAGAGTCTGGTTCGCTTTTAACCAGCTTCGCTTGGGAGTGAAGGATTGGTGGAAGTTTGTGACGACTGATTTTACCCCTACAGATCATACTGTAGTGACTTGGGAGAGGTTTACCAAGTTGTTTCGAGATGAGTATGTTCCCTAGATGGAGAGGGAGCGTTTGGCACAGGAGTTTCTGTCTCTCAAGCAGAAGACAGAGTCAGTGACTGAGATTACACAGATGTTCCATGAGAGGGCGTTGTTTTGCCTTGAGCACATGTCTACTGAGTAGGAACGTGTGAGTCGTTATCTAAGCATACTGAGGAGGGATATACGGGAGTTCGTGGCGAACTCATCATACTGGACATTGGATGAGCTTCAGACCAATGCCCGGTGCAGGGAGGTTGAGCTTGAGTTACAGATGAGAAAGGATGAGGAGTCCCGGGGGAGGGACTGGAGACCAGTGCAGTCACAGCCAGCGACGAAACAGGCTAAGCCCGTTGATGCAAGGACTGGGAGCCAGAAGGGCCGCACTTGTGGTAAGTTCGGCAAGAGTCACGAGGGATCGTGTCGAGCGGGTATTTGCTACAAATGTGGCAAAGAGGGGAATATAGCAAAGGATTGCCCCCAAGGGATTTGCAGTCTGCTTTCACTGCAACCAGACCGGCCATTGGAAGGCCGAATGCCCCCAGCTTCTTCAGGGATGAGCACATGGATCTGCACATGCTGCTATTCGAGCTACTGAGAGTCGGCCAGCGAAGGTCGAGACACCGAGGGTTCGTGGGAGAGCCTTCCAGCTGACAGCGGAGGAGGTCCGCGCAGCACCAGACGTTGTGGCCGATACGTATTCTTTATTTATATTCTTTTGAGATATGTTGTGCTTATATTATGTTGTGTGTAGGTACTTTTCTTGTGAGTTATGTACCTGCTTTGGTGTTATTTGACTCGGGTGCGAGTCAATCCTTCGTGTCCTTAGCTTTTAGTAGTCACATCAGTATCCGACGTGACGCGTTGAGTCGACCTCTGAGAGTTTCAATAGCCGACGAGCATGCGGTTTTTGCTACTGATGTGATCCGGGGGTGTGTACTAGAGATCTTTGGTGTTGAGTTTCCGATAGACCTGGTACCGATCACGATGGGTGATGTTTGTGGCATAGTGGGCATGGACTGGTTGAGTCGATTTGGAGTTGTGATCGACTGTGAGCGACAGTTAGTGACTATACGAGACCCTAGTGGGGGAGTGCATACAGTGTATGGCGAGGGTAATAGATCCGGGTCAGCTTTTTGTTATGCTGCCATAGCAATATAGATTCTACAGCAGGGTTGTATGGGCTTTTTGGCGTATGTGATGGATACGCGAGTTGCCATAGAGAGGCCGAGTTCTATCACCGAGGTCCCAATAGTGTGTGAGTTTCCAGATATTTTTCCCGAGGAGTTGTCGGGTGTGCCTCCTGAGAGGTAGGTGGAGTTCCGGATTGATTTGGTTTCGAGAACGGCGCCTATCGCCAAGGCACCTTATCGCCTTGCGCTACCAGAGATGTAGGAGTTATCCTCACAGCTCCAGGAGCTGTTGGGGAAGGGTTTTATCAGTCCAAGCAGCTCGCCATGGGGAGCACCGATCCTTTTTGTCAAGAAAAAGGATTGTTCACACCGGATGTGAATTGATTACCGGGAGTTGAACAAGCTGACGGTCAAGAACCGTTATCCACTTCCGAGGATCGGCGATTTGTTCGACCAGTTGCAGGGGGTGTCTTGGTTTTCCAAGATTGATTTGAGGTCTGGATATCATTAGATGACAGTCTGCGAGGAGGATATTCAGAAGACGGCCTTTAGGATTCGTTATGGGCACTACGAGTTTGTGGTGATGCCTTTCGGGCTCACCAACGCACCGGCAATATTCATGGACCTCATGAACCGGGTGTACAGGCCTATGTTGGATCGATCGGTGATCGTGTTTATCGACGATATTTTTGTGTATTCGAGATCCAGAGAGCAGCACGAGGAGCATCTTAGAGAGATTCTTGGGGTATTGAGGGCGGAGAGGCTTTATGCCAAATTCTCCAAGTGTGATATCTGGTTACGAGAGGTCCAGTTCCTAGGACATCTCGTATACTAGAATGGGATATTGGTCGATCCGGCCAAGATTGAGGCTGTCATGAGATGGGAGGTGCCGAGATCCCTTACCGAGATCATGATTTTTCTGGGTTTGGCCGGCTACTATCGGAGATTTATCAGAGATTTCTCCAAGATCGTTGTTCCTCTCACCAAATTGACCCGGAAGGGTGTTACCTTTACTTGGGGTCCCGAGTAGCAGGCCTCATTTGAGACTCTTCGCCAGAGATTGTGCGAAGCCCCGGTGTTAGCCCTTCCTGAGGGGGTGGAGGACTTTGTGGTTTATTGTGATGCTTCTATATCTGGGATGGGCGCGGTGCTAATGCAGAGGGGGCATGTGATGGTATACGCATCGAGGCAGCTGAAGCCTCATGAGACGAGGTATCCCACCCATAATCTGGAACTGGGGGCGGTGGTGTTCGCCCTCAAGATCTGGCGTCACTATCTGTATGGAGTCCGATGTACCATATATACGGACCACAAGAGCCTGAAGTACCTCATGGATCAGCCCAACCTGAATATGAGACATAGGAGATGGTTGGATGTAGTGAAGGACTATGACTGCGAGATCTTATATCATCCGGGCAAGGCAGATGTGGTAGCCGACGCCCTGAGCCATAGAGCAGAGAGTGCTCCGATCCGAGATGTGTGTATGAGGATGACGGTGATGACTCCAGTCGTAGATACTATTCGAGAGGCCCAGGTGGAGGCCGTGAGACCGGAGAACCGCAAGAGGGAGAGGGTGATAGGGCAGGTGTCTGAGTTTGTGACGGATAGTCGTGGGCTTATGACCTTCTGAGGGCGGATTTGGGTGCCCTACATGGGCGGAGCTCGCCGTGTGCTGATGGAGGACGCGCATAGATCATGATTCTTGATCCATCCAGGGGACACTAAGATGTATTTGGAACTGAAGAGAGATTATTAGTGGCCCTGTATGAAGAGGAATGTGGCATGGGTCGTTGAGAGGTGCTTGACCTGTCGTCGAGTTAAGGCGGAGCACCATTGTCCACATGGTCTGTTACAGCCTTTAGAGATTCCCCAGTGGAAGTGGGAAGAGATCACGATGGATTTTATCACCAAGCTACCGAGGACCGCGCTTGGGGTGACGCGATATGGGTGATTGTGGACCGGCTGACGAAGAGTGCTCACTTCCTTGCTATCAGTGAGAGCTCTTCTTCCGAGATTTATGTGAGAGAGGTGGTAGCACGGCATGGAGTGCCGACCTCGATAGTGTCAGATCGAGATGTGCGTTTTACTTCCAGATTCTGGAAGAAATTTCATGAGGACTTGGGTACCCGTTTGCATTTTAGTACCGCATACCACCCGCAGACAGAAGGGCAGAGCGAGTGGACAATTCAGACGCTTGAGGACATGCTGCGTGCATGTGTTATGGACTTCGGAGGAATTTGGGACACTTACTTACCCTTGGCTGAGTTTTCTTATAACAACATCCACCATTCGAGTATTGGTATGCCTCCCTTTGAGCTTTTATATGGGAGGAGGTGTCAGAATCTCATCTGTTGGGGAGAGGTAGGACTGAGAGTGATGGGTGGCACTAAGATAGTGCTCAAGACGACCGAGTGAAACTCTAAATCCCTGGGTTTGGGGCCTATTTAAAGAAACTTATGTCCTCATTTCTGCCTCACCAGCTGCCCAACTCCCCTGTGAGAAACCCTAATCGACCATTGAACTAAGAGAGAGTGTGTGTGCTAATATTGAGTGTTTTGGTGGATCTTTTGGAAGGAAAGGAGTGAGATACAAGCAAGGAATGAGGAGAGGCTGTGGATCTAGCATTTCCTTCACTTGGAGCTTCTGTGGAAGGTAAAAAGCTTGCATATTTCTCATCCTTTTTGGTTAGATCTCATGATTATGGAAGTTAGGGCTTTTACCACCTTTTATTGGGACATTGAGTGCATGGAGTCTATCAGGAGGTCTAGACTTCAGATCTGGACCTTGTGAGGTCCAAAGAGTCCAAAGGTTCCAGCTTTATTCAGCCATATTAGAGTTATAGTGTTTAAACACCCTTGTTAGAGTTGTATTGGCATTTTGGAGCAAACTATGCCATGCATGAACTTAAAGATCGAAACTTTACGTGACAATCGAGCCTTGGGAGAATAGATCTAGGGTTTGGAGTGGTAGATCTACCTTAAAACGTCTGAATGAGAAATTGACTTAAGCGACTCGCCGAGTCAATGAGCTGACTCGACGAGTCGGCTAGGGTTTTCCCCGATGGGTCTGGTCATGGGTAACTTAGTGAGTTGACGAGACAACTCGACGAGTTAAATTGGATATTCGCGATAGTTTAGGTGAGACTAGGGGACTCGACGAGTCACATAGATGAACTCGGCGAGTCAGGTCAACATGGACTGTTGACTTGGGTGTTGACTTTAGGGTTTGCTCAAGATAGGGATTATTGGGACAATAGAGGGGTAAAATGGTCTTTTACCCATTCCAAGAGTTAGATAGAGAGAGAATAACCCTTGGTTTATTTAGAGTTGTGAATAGAATGTTAATTAGAGTTAATTATTCTATGTGTTAGGCAGAGGCTAGTTCGAGATTCGTGTACGAGATTATTACATGCTTTCTTACAAGGTGAGTCTTCTCACTATACTTACTATGAGTGGTATCTATGTGTGACCGAAGGGTCTTTTGTGCTTATTTGAGTTACGTGATATATATGCTATATTCTGTGTTTTACTGAGATCGGACTGGAGGGTCTAACCCGAGTTGTGGGACCCGAGGGTTTCCACTGAGACAGGACCGGAGGGCCCAAACCGAGCTGTGAGACCGAAGGGTCCACACCGAGACGCATGAGACCGGAGGGTCCATGCCGAGTTATAGCCATGAGAGGCTTATTATTTGTGTATGTGGTATTTTAGGGAACTCACTAAGCTTTGTGTGTAACGCCCGTGTTTCTGGGCTAAGCATTAATGATGGTGTAATAGTCTAGGTCAACCATTGGAACTCGTTTTGAAGTATTAAGAATGAATTATGTGCTTTAAACTTAATTATTATGATTTAATAAATTAAGGATAAAAATATGCGTCAAAAATAAATAATAGATAAAGTCGATATCTATGAAGAAAGTTGTAGTGGTTGAAATAAGGATTCCGGAGATATAAAGAATACTGAAATCCGAGTTATAACGAAAAAGTCATGACCTTTCGAAGTTTTGCGACAGAACCGGCACGACGATGTATGACGTAAAAAGTGAATTTACGATAAAGTGCTTTTTAGCATTAGTGATCTAATCGAAAGTCGTAGTGTTCGTTAAACCGAGAGCGTGCATAAAAAGAATGTCCAAATCTGACTTCATATGAGGAAGTTATGACTTTTCTAAGATTTGGCAAAACAGTATGCAGCCCGAAACTCGAATTTTAGATCGAGTGATTTTTAACCGAAACAACCTAAACAAGAATTGAAGATCTTGTTGATATTAGTTCACCGGTAAAAAGACAGATGAAAACGGACGTCGGATGAAGAAGTTATGAATTTTTAACGGACTTTTCCTGTCCTGGCCTGTTAAAAATATAACTTTAAAAATAAAATCAAAATTAGCCGACGAAATCTAAAGGAAAGTTGTAGAGCACAGTCTCACCTACGCGTGGATATAAAGAACGTCAAAAAAGGAGCTCGTATGAGAAAGTTACGAATTTTTGAAGTTTGAAAATTCGGAGGACGCCCAGCGTACAGGAGTATGCCCAACGTACTTGTGTACACGGTCCGAGATTGGCCACGTCGCCTACTCCCTCGGATGCGAAACATATCTCGCACACTTGAAACGTCCGGAGCCACGTATCACGGTATGCCCAGTGTACTCGGTCTAGGCCCAGCGTAGAGCCTCGCAAGGCAATACACCCCGCGTACGTGAAGTTTACGCCCAACGTAATTCAGACTTCGATTACTATAAATAGAAAGTGAAGCTGCCAGATTATTTTTACAAATCTTATACTTTTACACCCTATATTCTTGCTCAAACTATCCTAACACCCCCCAAAGCCTAGGGTACCATCCTAACACCCGAAGCAAGTTTTGAAGCCCCGAAGTCCCCGAGAAAATAAATTTTCGAGTCGAAACTCTGCCCACGCAGAGCCCGGTTTTTGAGAAACATCTCGTTTTGATCGAAGAATATTGTTTTTACGGACGAAGTGTTGTCCAACCATTGTCTTATCAAGTGAGTGTGTAGTCACTTTCATCTTACACATAGATATAAGTATTTTATATAAAATACATGCTATGTGAATATATATATATATATATATATATATATATATATATATATATATATATATATATATATATATATATATATTGTTTGTTTATTTGATATGGATGTTGAATGAATGATTTATTCAGGTTTTAAATGATTTAAACTGTATATGTATTTTATATCTACAAAAATGTTGGGTAAAACATGGGTAGATGAAATAGTTGGTATGTGATGAAAGATGAGTTGGACAAATGAGATGATCGGTGATATAGATCATGAGATGAGGGTGAGGGGTGGAATATGAGAGGAGCCCTTACCCAAACGTTGGCCCCCTTCATTCAACAGAGTATGGATGACAACCATGGACTATTCTAGACGGTCCGTGGAACACTAGCAGGCGCGCAACCTGTAGGTGTTGTGAACTATATGTTTATCAGATGTACTCTAAAAACCCATTGACATGTATTGCAGGTGGATTCTCATGAATAATAATGTCTATAAATGAGAGCTATGGACATATCACATGTTGTATAGACCCTGGAAGCTATGGACTTAGTGCCTGTTGTATAAACCCTGACAGCTATGGATTTAGTGTCTGTTGTATAAACCCTGGCGACGATGTACTTCGCGCCTATTCCTTAGGATGAATCCTTAGGAATGAGTGATAGATGATTCTTAGGGTAAATCCTTAAGAAATAGTTAAGACATAGTTATTTGTTATTAATCTGGGAGTATGGATTAAGACATGGTTATTTGTTATTAATCCAGGAGTATGGATTAAGACATGGTTATTTGTTATTAATCCGCGAGTATGGATTAAGACATGATTATTTGTTATTAATCCGTGAGTATGGATTAAGACATGGTTATTTGTTATTAATCCGGGAGTATGGATTAAGACATAGTTAAATTGTCCCTAGTCCTAGAGTATGGAATGGGCACAGTTATTGATCTGGGAGTATGGATCAGACATACCCGATCCGGGAGTATGGATTAGGTAAAGAGGTTGATTTTAGATCTGAGAGTATAGATCGTGTCGTTGTGAGGATCGATAGAGTGGGGTAATAAAGAGGATAATGAGGATGGAAAATTTGGCTGATTGTTTGATGTTTAAACATAATAAATAAATTTATTGTAGTTGATGAAATTAATAAATTTATTATTTGTGGGTTGAAAACCCTATATGCTCACCAGGTTTCCCAACCTGACCCACTCAAGTTATTTTTTATCACAGGTGTCGATACGAAGTTACGTTACACTGAGAGATTAAAGGAGATGTAAAATCACTAGTGTAAATGAATGTAAGTTCTGTTTATGCTTATGTTTTTGTATTGACGATGACATCCCAAAGTTTTAAAATGAATAAAATACATTTTTCCTCGGAAATGATTTGATAATATATTATCATGTTTTTGGGAACAAATTCCGCAACGTATTTCCTTAAAAGATACTATGATTTTTAAAATCAAGCATAAACAAATCGGTCATTTTGGGCCGTGAAATTGGGGATGTCACAGTTGGTATCATAGAATTAGTTTAAGCGAACTAGGAATTTGTAGGATTTCTAGAATTAAAACTTAGAATGCTAAGTGATGATCGTGAGATGAGTGTCTACCATATTTTAGACACGATCACTAGTATATTTCAGGAAAGATGTGTAAAATGCTTTTATGTGCTAAATGTTATATGTTTGCCATATATGATATTATTCATTCGGATCTATGGTCTGTTGCCGACCAGATCTGGAAACCTTATGTGTTCAGGATTCTAAGCATATGACTACGATATTAGAACTAGCATGTAACGTTTCAGAGTGATAAGGAGAATTTAAACATCTATCGTGAATATAGATCTAAATTCGCCTAATTTGGTACATAGATCAAAATGGCAAGAACCCGAAGCGGAGCTGGAAACACAAATGATGCTCCATACACATAGTTCACACACACACTAGCTCTTCTCTTTTCTCTCTCACTTTCTCTCTCTAGAACACCTTGGGTTTCACACACTTAAGCTCTCCTCTCTAGCCTTCTTTTTTTCACACATGCACTCCTCACCCTATATATAATAGACATGGGCCGTGAATGGGTTTACGGCCATAAGCCTGTTCACGGCCGTAAACACAGCCGTAAACTCATATACAGCCGTAAACACCAAGCTGTTTACGGTCCTAGACATAAAAATACATTTGTCTAGAAAGGCAAAGAATAAACCATAATTTTAGACCTAACAATCTTCCCCCTGGTTTATAGCTTTCTTTTCTAACTGACCCAACAAGCTCTCCCTAAAAAGTAGCTGGCTTTTCTTGTTAATCTTCATTGGGAGCTTGGCTTCAACATTAATCTTCAATTTCTTCATAGCATCAAGATGAACATATGAATATTTAATAAATGACTTCATCTTGAGCAGTTGGGATTTTCTGTAGAATTTGGCATTGAACGCCCATTGGGTGAGGAGGCTTCTTGTAGAGATTCTTGAAAGATGGGGCTTTCAGCTTGAGAATCTTCAGAGAGAACAATAGAGAGAAACAATCTTCTGGATCACTTCAGCAGGTTCATAGATAGCAGCAGACTGATTGAGGAGGCTTCAATGCAATCCGTCACATAATATTCAATTGCTTGACCTTGCTTCTAGGGTTGAAAGATTGAATGTTGAAAGAATAATCTTCATTTATTGCTCCTTCGAATGAAAATTCTTCGACACTCACGGATGAAGTCTTGGCTCAGAAATTTTCGATCCAGTCTCCATGAGTCTCATCTACATCTGAATTCACTTTTCAAGACAAAACAAAACTAAAACAAAACTTAGCACACAATAGTTTTGGATTTTTTATATTTAAAAAAAATAAAACAGAAACAAAAATATTTTTGGATTTTTGATTTTCTTGAACAAGAAATAAAATAGAAATAACACTATTTTTTTTTGGATTTGTAATTTTTGATTTTTGAATTTTTTTTTAATTCTCCCCCTAAATTTGAGCATAGAGGAAAACTATGAACAAATTTAACAAAGACAAAAATATTTGGGATCAAAGTTGTCAAGCAATCCAATATCGTTTATCAGCACACGCCTGCATGTCTAGATCTGGTCAATCACCGGTATTGTGAACCACTTAAACACAAAGGATAATGAAAATTTGGACAGATTATAAGTGACAAGTAATTGTGATATATATTCCTAAATAGACATTTAGCTGACGACGACCAAGGATATTGTTGTCCACTTAAATTAAGTAGCAAGATGTACAGACAACCTCTAAATGGTTCAATTTTAGATGTACTAGAACATGTTTCCCACTTCCCGATATACCCTGGTAATCAAGAACTTCCAAAGAACTCCTTACTTTAGGTGAGTATTCAATCATTAAGAAAGAATTCAGATATAGAAGTGTATATCTTGTATCCCAGGTCGGATGTCTTCCAATTACACAGAGGGAACAACAGATGACTAACATAGATAGGGGTTAGAGAGATAGAATGTTGCATATGCTGTGTCCCAGGTCGGATCTTCCGATCACACAGAGGGGACAGCATATGGCTAACAAATAGAAAGAATTTCATAGATAAGGAGGTGCGTAGAATTAGAGTTGCATATGTTGCAATCCAGGTCGGATCTCTTCCAATCACGCAGAGGAAGCAACATATGACTGACAGATAGAAAGCAAGAAAATAATTTCCTACAAACCTACTTTATCAGAACCCCCCAGTCGCCCTATCAGAACCAGAATTAAGGACATAAGTCCGTACATCAAGGAAATGTTCAGCCACAGTTCTAGATAATTAACTTTTAGTGTATCTCGCAGGTTCCCATGTTTATCTCACTGCTCAATCTACCCGAGCGTCGTATGTTCAGTCCAAATGAAACTATCTAAGTCTATAATGTCTAGTCCTTTTATGGTCAAACAATGTCTAGTCCTTTTGAATCCTTTGTGCCTACCAGCACATTGAATACAGAGTCTAGGCAATTCGGCTTTAGTGTATTACACGCATCATAAATTGCCCTTTAGCACTATACTTCATATCACTTCCCAAAACAACCTACTAAAGAAAGACATATAAGGAAATTAAAGAAAATTGTCTTTGAAATGAATCAATGTAAGATAAACTCAGGAGTATCGAGAAGAAAACTGAAACCGTAAGTCACCGATTGAATTTGCATCCAAAAGGTCTGAGAACAACACGCATAATCTCATAACAGATCCGAAAATTCTTCACATCGTTAAGCACTAACCTCATGAGTGATCCCTTCCTTTCTTCCTTTCCCGCAAAGGACACATATTCTCAAGCAAAGTTCTGAATGTTGTACAGTTGAGAGATGCCTCCTATCATGTGTCTGGAACAGCCACTATCAACAAACTGAAGTCTGATGATATGCCTCCATAGCTGCTCCATCACAGAGTGGGATCAGTTGGTCTTTGGAACCCAATCCATTTTGAAACTGGGTTGACCTTTGTCATCCTTGCACGATATTCTCTCCCATGACATATCCTGTTTATCACAAACAGAAGAAGAAGAAATATTAGAGTCATTGGGAGATTTGGTAGATTTAACCTTTGGTACCCATCTGTAGTTGGGTTTAACCCATTTATTTTTTGCTCCGATGGGTGCCTTGATACTTGCTTTTGAGCTTGATATTGGCTGTGGAGATGATTTTGACCTAACCGATCTTTGTTTCATAGGAGCTTGATTCTTAGCCTTGGGAGTTGAACTCTTGCCCTTCGTGACATTCCAATCACTATTATCTGAACGTGACCTTGAGGGGTTTCTTTTGGAAAATCTCCCTCTTGGCGCGTTCTGCCACCCTTGTGCATAGTAGAGAACGTATGCGCGATTTGGACAATTTCTGGCAATGTGTCCAGGTGTTCCACAGTGAAAACATGTCTTTTTCTTCACTGGGAAGTTGTTTCTTCCTACCCCTGGTGGTGTATCTTTGCCTTGTCGCTGGTTGTTTCCACATGCACACTTGCAGCAGGCACTCTGTTTCGCTGGAATTGGTGGCCTGTATTTTTCAACCGTAGGTTTGTCAGAAGTAACTGAGTTAGAAGCAACATATTTAGAGTTCAAGGGGTCGTTTGTTTGTTCAGTAGTTTTCTCCTTGTTCTCATCCTCTACTGCTTTACCTGCACAGGAAATAGAATCATTAGTATCTTTTATCTCAACACCATCAGTTGCCTGTTCAGCAGCTGGTTTACCGTATACCATAAATGGTTCTCAGTCAATCTCTTCCCGAGTTAAAGGACTAACATAATATGAATGATTAAATGGAGGAGGGACACTCTCATATCATAGACCCTTGGTTTGATTATCTTTAAAACTCAATTGTTTTTCTACTAAGGACTCGACTGTCTTACTTGACGCAGTATAATTTTTGAAACTAACATTAGTTTTTCCACACTTAATTTTCAAAGTGTCAAGTTCTTCAGTTACACCAGCAAGTTTGCTTTTAATGTGATCATAGTTTACACACTTGTTGCTGTAATCTTCTTGCAATTTCCTGAAGTCCTTAGTTTTGGCTTCTAATTTTTCTTTTAAAGGTTTTTGTTCTTTCCTAATAGTGTACATTTCATATTTTAGATCCTCATTTTCTCTTTTAATCAACTCGATTTGATCACGCAAAAATTTGACAGTTTTAATGCAAGATTGAGAACAACCATTTTCACTAACTGGAATGTTTGAGGAACTCATTGTTTTAAAAATATGCCCTTCGACTAAAAACTCAAAATTCAACCTTAAAAGTCAAATTTAAAAAGTCAAATTTAAAAGTCAAACTTAAAAAGTCAAACTTAAAAGTCAAACCGAAAAGCTAAAATTGAAAATTTAAAGGTTGAACGAAAAAGTCAAAGTTTAAAGTCAAAGGTCAAATTTTAAAAGGCAAAGTCAAAATTTTAAGTCAAAAGTCAAAATTAAAAATTTAAAAATTAAAAGCTAAAATTTTGGAATAAAATAGAATTTAAAATTAAAAGAAATTTGAATTTTGAGCTAAAAATGTCAAATTGGCGAAATTAGGTGCGAATGGGAGTGTATTTGAATTAAAATCGGAATGGATGAACCAAGATGCAGCCTAGAAGAGTTGGTAAGACGCGTGGATTAGTAGGGATGAGATCCGGGTTCGATCCCCGGCACCCCCCAATGCGCTTCCGTTTTTATTGGACGCTGTTGATGCGAGGATGACTGCTGCGAACTTCGGACAATCTAATCGAAGTCTAGCACACGCTGCTGACCGAGACGGAGACCGAGGCTGGCCGTAAACGAAGCTGACCGTGAATGCGAGGGCCGTGAACTCCGAAGCCATACACGTGCGAAGACCGGTCGGGAACCTCGGACCGTAAACCCTCTGACCGTAAACTCCGGCCGCAAACTCTTCGGAAACCCTAGCTTCTGGCCGTACACGCCACCACCCCCTCGCTGGTTACGATCAAAAACAGCGTTTTTCACCCTTTTTGCTCCAAAACTCGATCAAAAACTCGTTTTTATCAAAAACACGAAGAACAAACCCCCATTATTTTGCCAATATCTATCCAAAACGCAGAAATCCTTCAAAAATAAGATCAAATAAGCTCCAGATCTGACAAAATTGACAGATACAAACCAAGCTCTGATACCACTTGTAAGTCCCAAATCTGCTTGTGTATCAATCAGATCCGTTTGATGGTGCGGAATCCCAATCAAACGGATGATGCCAGATCAAAATAGAAGAGAAGGAGAAGAAGAATAAGTGAATCTATGATGTATTCAATGAATAGAATGATGCTCCATACACATAGTTCACACACACTAGCTCTTCTCTTTTCTCTCTCACTTTCTCTCTCTAGAACACCTTGGGTTTCACACACTTAAGCTCTCCTCTCTAGCCTTCTTATTTTCACACATGCACTCCTCACCCTATATACAATAGACATGGGCCGTGAATGGGTTTACGGCCGTAAGCCTGTTCACGGCCGTAAACACAGCCGTAAACTCATATACAGCCGTAAACACCAAGCTGTTTACGGTCCTAGACATAAAAATACATTTGCCTAGAAAAGAAAAGTATAAACCATAATTTTAGACCCAACAGAAGTCTGCTTTAAGTGTGGTGGAGAAGGACACTTCAAGCAATACTGCCCGAATAGGGAAAGGGCAATGAAGCCAAATGAGCCGCTAAAGCCAAAGCCAATGGTATTCCAAATGATCCTCGATGAAGCAGGTGACGATGCGAGGAATCAAGGATGAGGACTTCATATAAAAAAATCAAGTTATGAAGTAGCAATGTGTCACACCCCCAAACCAAGGATGGCGGAAACGTCCGGGGGTGGAGGACTTCATGTATAGTATCATAACAACAATTGTAATAGTAATTGAAGCAAACACAACCAACATATATATAATTGAAAAAGTGACATCATTGTATGAATTACATGTTTACGAATCAATTACAATATATTGACAGAATATGAAATAGTAGACGCCTTAGCGCCCCATCCTCAAAAGCACTTGGTTACCTGTTTAATGATTTCCTGAGAATACAAGTTGTTTGAAAAAGTGTCAACACAAAGGTTGGTGAGTTCATAAGCTTTTGTTTGGTATTATTAAAAGCCTTTCGTTTGTAAAAGTAGTATTTGTGTTAGAAAATCCAATATTTTCCTTAATGTGTAAATGTAGTCTTAAAACCCAAAGACCGAAATGTACAAGTAATTTGTCATATTTATAGTAAAACAATGCAAGTTTAAATCGACATAAACTCGTTAAATTTTAATGAAGTTCCCGTAAATTCCAATGTTTATTAATACTTTATGTGAGTTTATTATAACCATACTCTGACCAAGGTTGCCTAAAACGACGTTCTTCAGGCGTCGGAAATGTTATGACATTTGTCACCCCAGACCTATCGGTCTAACTGTTGCATGCAGTTTAGGTGTGGGTTTGTCAAACCCAATATAGATCTATACACAACTATCACGCTCTCCCTCAAGGAGACTCTGGTTACAATACAGGATTTAATGGTAGTTTGAAGTAAATGTCTCACAAAGTCATTAACGGAATTACGTGTTATGAAAACTTGGTACCGTATGGCCGTACCTTGCTTAATGAAAATATCCTTTGTATAAATGTACCCTTTTTAAATGTATGTGTTATGTAATGTATCATAAACTATACCTATTATAGTTTATCAACCAAGGGTAGTACGTAGTAATGTATGCAAACTATATTCAAAATAGTTTATTAAATGTTTGAATGTATCGGTTGTACTTTGATTGTAATCACTTGTTATTCTTTATATTTTATATGTCCAAATCCATTTGTAAACTGATGTGTGTCTAAATATTAAGATAAAATGTCATATATTGCAATAACATATAATCACATAAAGATATACACCTTGCTCAACATGTTACAAGGTGAAATGAAATTGACAGCAACTTTTCGTTGAATACAGTTTCTGTTACCGTTCTTAGAAAATTTATAGAAAAATCATCAAAGCTCTAAATCCAAATCCGCAAATTCTGAGAGTTTGGAATATGAGTCTAGTTTGTTCGTAAATTTTATCATGATTTTTAGTGATCTCTAACAGAGGTGAAAATGTTCATAATCACAGACTGGTCCGGGTTTGCCTCTGAAATGACAGGCAGTTTTGTAAAAATCACCATAAATTGTAGAAAAATCATATGGAGATGTGCAAGTAGCCATTTTAAAGCTAAGAGTTTGATCTACTTGCATCTGGAACAGTTTTGAAAACTAAAATATTTAAGTTGACCAAAACAGTCCGTGATCGAAGTTCATCTTTTCTGATGTAATCTGATAGAAAAAGTTTAATTGTGTTCTTGATGATTTTACTTGTATTCCCCCCTTAAAACTTAAGAAAAACATGTAAATGTAGGGGTATGAACTCACCTTATGTGGTTTCAGTAGATGAAAGTGAGAGAGAGGAAGTATTCAACCCAAGAACACTAAGAAGATGTCTTGATGATTCGAGAATCTAACACCGAATAAGATGGAATTTGTGTAAGATATCAATGATTTGAGTAGAATGGAGTGTAATAATTATATGAATGATGAAGATACTTACTAATTGAAGAAAGAAATCCCTGAAGAAAGCCTTGAAGTTCTTGAAGTTGAGAGAAAAGATGAGAGAATTTTGGAGAGTGTCCTTTGGTTGCTAAGTGTAGAATGAAAGAACTTTATGGAGAATGAGGAGAGAGGATCAATCCTCCAGCTCTTAGAACGTGGGAAGAGCTGGAGATTGGGTGTAAAGGTCCACTAAGGAGACAAGGGGTAGTGGGAAAGAGTGGCTGATCATAGAGTGAGGTGGTGGTGGTTTGCTTTTGCCATAAATTAAGGAAAAGCAAATATTCCCTCAATAATTAGCTCAACCACTAATTCTTTTAATATATTTTTATAAAAACCCTGGAGATTTATATATTTTGGGGCCTTAGTTTATAAAATAAAGTTTTGGGTGAAAATCCCACGTTAAAATAATGAAAAACGGAGTTAAAACGAAGTCGTAGTCGAAAAACCGGTAAAAAGGGGCCGTCTGCGAGACCTCTCGCATGGAGGCCGGATTCGGACCCTCGCATGTGAGGCTGCTGTCTGATGGCTTCGGATTCGGTCTCCTGAGAGGCTCCAGCTTCGGTCCTGATGAGAGGCTTCGGATCTGAGGCCTCGGATGAGAGGCTTCGGTCCTGAAGCTTCAGTTCCAGGTACTTAAGGCTATTTTACCCGTTTTTACCCCGTTTCAAGCGATTTTTGACCCGGTTAAGGGTCGATATGACCCAAATGATTACAAAAAGTTAAAGTAACTTTTGAGAGAGATTTGGGAGAGATTTCAAATAGAAAGAGATAGAGTGAAAACGATTTAGAGAGGTTTCGTTTGTGATTAATTTGAGTGTCCGGCTTCACAACGCAAGGTTCGTAAACCCCGTTAAACCGTGTTTTAGTGTCGTACACAATCCCGATGATTGTGCAATAGTGTTTTATCGCTTTGGTTCGTTGTTTAGCACTGTTAAGGCTAAGGAAAATCAAACACATGAACATTCCAAATGATGATTTCTCATTAAAATAGCGAATTGTATAGTGATTACATAACGTAAACCCTAACATACAAGGGTTATTGGAGTTGACCGGTTTGACTTGTTGACTTTGTTTGACTTTGATTTGACCGAAATTTGACGGTTGTCACATCATCCCCCCGTTAGAAGGAATTTCGTCCCGAAATTTTCATTTTGACTGGGATTTCAAGAGTTTGGGAAGAGATGTGGATACTTTTGTTTCATCTGATCCTCGCGTTCCCAGGTGAATTCGGGTCCTCGTTTAGCATTCCAATGGACCTTCACGATGGGAATACGACTTTGTTTCGTTCGTTTGATTTCCCTATCCATGATTTCGACTGGTTCCTCCACGAAGTGGAGATTTTCGTTAACTTCGATTTCGTCGAGTGGTATTACGAGTGTCTCATCAGACAAACACTTCTTTAGGTTCGACACGTGAAATGTGGGATGTACTTTGTCGAGTTCCTGAGGTAATCGAAGTTTGTATGCTACTGGCCCAATCCTAGCAAGGATTTCGAATGGCCCGATGTACCTTGGATTTAGTTTCCCGCGTTTGCCGAATCGTATCATTCCTTTCCAAGGGGAAACTTTTAGTAGTACACGATCACCCACCTGGAATTCCAAGGGTTTGCGTCGTTTGTCTGCATAACTCTTTTGCCGATCGCGAGACGCTTTCAGTCTTTCTCGAATTTGAACGATCTTTTCTGTGGTTTCCCTTATGATTTCAGGGCCAGTGAGGGTGCTATTAGAGACTTGCCCTCTAGCTAGCTGTGTATCCCCCACCTCAGCCCAACACAGGGGTGATCTGCATTTGCGACCGTAAAGAGCTTCGAATGGAGCGACTTTGATGCTAGTATGACAGCTGTTATTGTAGGAGAATTCGATAAGCGGTAGATGGGTATCCCATGCTTTACCGAAGTCTATCACACAAGCTCTTAACATGTCTTCCAACGTTTGAATGGTTCGTTCGCTCTGTCCGTCGGTTTGTGGGTGGTAGGCCGTACTCATGTCAAGCCTAGTTCCCAATGATTTTTGTAGAGACTGCCAAAACCGTGAGGTAAATCTACTATCTCTATCGGAGATAATGGATATCGGCACACCATGGAGTCGTACAATCTCTCTGATGTACGTTCTAGTCAGCTTCTCCATCTTGTCGGTTTCTTTTATCGGTAGGAAGTGTGCTGATTTGGTCAATCTGTCTACGATTACCCATATGGTGTCAAGCCCGCCCGATGTCTTAGGCAGCTTGGTTATGAAGTCCATGGTTATTCGTTCCCACTTCCACTCAGGTATATCCGGCTGTTGCAATAGCCCGGATGGTTTCTGGTATTCGATTTTGACCTTGGCGCAAGTCAGACACTTGCTCACATAGGTAGCAATCTCAGCTTTCATGTTCGGCCACCAGTATAATTTCTTGAGGTCCAGATACATCTTATCTGACCCGGGATGGATGGAATATCGAGTCTTGTGTGCTTCATTCATGATGACGTCTCGGAGTCCACCGAACTTCAGTGTCCAGATTCGATTCATGAGATAACGTACTCCATCATCCTTGACTTCTAATTTTTTATCCATTCCCCTTAATGTCTCTCCTGCCACCTTTTCTGGTTTCAAAGCTTCTAGTTGAGCTTCCTTGATTTGTATGGTCGTGTGGGAATGGATCGTCATTGTTAAGGATTTTACTCGGCGGCCCGAGTACTCCTTCCTGCTTAGAGCATCAGCCACTACATTGGCCTTGCCTGGATGATAACGAATTTCGCACTCGTAGTCATTCAACAACTCTACTCATCTCCTCTGTCGCATGTTGAGCTCTTTCTGATTGACGATATGCTGAAGACTTTTGTGATCAGTGAAGATAGTGCATTTCGTGCCGTAGAGGTAGTGTCTCCAGATCTTCAAAGCGAATACCACTGCTCCTAATTCCAGGTCGTGCGTAGTATAATTAACCTCGTGCGTCTTAAGCTGTCTTGATGCATACGCGATAACCTTCCCTCTCTGCATGAGCACACATCCGAGGCCTTGATTTGAAGCATCACAGTACATTACGAAGTCCTCGGTTCCCTCTGGGAGAGACAAGATCGGTGCGCTGCATAGGGCTTGTTTTAACGTTTGGAAAGCAATTTCTTGTTTATTTTCCCACTTGAATATCACACCTTTCTGCGTCAAGGTGGTGAGTGGTTTCGCAATCTTGGAGAAGTTTTGTATAAATCTTCGGTAGTAGCCAGCAAGCCCAAGGAATTGTCGAATTTCGGTAGGCGTCTTGGGTGCTGACCAATTCTCGATTGCCTTGATCTTGGAGGGATCCACATGTATGCCTTTCTCACTTACCACATGGCCAAGGAAATCCACTTCTCTAATCCAGAATTCACACTTAGAGAACTTAGCATAAAGCTTCTCCGCTCTTAGTGTCTCTAGCACTTGGCGTAGATGTAGGCGATGCTCTTCTTCGCTTCGCGAGTAGATCAAGATATCGTCGATGAATACGATTACAAACTTGTCTAGGTAGGGTCGAAACACTCTATTCATTAGGTCCATGAATACCGCAGGTGCGTTTGTTAAACCGAAGGACATCACCATAAACTCGTAGTGCCCATAGCGAGTTCTGAATGCAGTTTTGGGAATATCTTCTTCTTGAACTCGTAGCTGATGGTAACCGGACCTTAGGTCGATCTTTGTGAAGAAATTTGCTCCTTGGAGTTGGTCGAAAAGGTCGTCGATTCGGGGTAGAGGATATCGGTTCTTGATGGTGAGTTTGTTTAGTTCCCGATAGTCGATGCACATGCGAAAGGATCTGTCCTTCTTCTTTACAAAAAGGACTGGTGCTCCCCAAGGTGAGAAGCTTGGTCTGATGAACCCTTTGCTCAAAAGCTCGTTCAACTGACTGGACAACTCTTGCATTTCTGTTGGTGCGAGGCGGTATGGAGCTCTGGCTACGGGGGTAGCTCCGGGTATTAAGTCAATTCTGAAATCGACTTGTCGTGCGAGTGGTACACCAGTAAGATCTTCTGGGAACACATCCGGGAAGTTACACACTTCGGGGATGTCTTTGATGTCTTTCACGTCTTGTTTCTTGTCTACTACGTGGGCCAAGAAGGCGTGGTACTCCTTCCGGAGATACTTTTGGGCTTTGATGCATGAGATGATTTGTAAATTCGCACTAGGTTTGTCACCATAGATGAGAAGGGTTTCGTTATTTGGTAGATTGAGGCGAACGGCCCTTTCGTAACATAGAATGTCGGCACGGTGAGGAACTAACCAATCCATCCCGATGATTACGTCGAAGCTTTTTATGGTGACCGGCATCAGGTCAATTTTAAATGTATGGTTGTCTAGAGTGAGAGTACACTCTGAGTATATATCGCTAGTGCGTTCTACTTTCCCATTTGCCATTTCTACTACATAAGTATCCTTTAGTGATTGGGGATTTTGTTCAAGTAATTGTTTATATTGGTGGCTCACGAAACTCCTCTCCGCTCCACTATCGAATAGTACGCATGCATAAGAGTTATTGAGGAGAAACGTACCGGTAACCACCGCGGGATCCTCAACTGCTTCCCCATGTCCTATTGCCAGGATTCTTCCTACTCCACCAGCATTAGGGGCTTGTGCTTTGGGGCAGTTTCTTTTGAAGTGACCTGCGTCTCCACAGTTGTAGCAGGTTCGGGTTGCCCCCGTACTGGCGACTTGGTTGATTGGTCGAGCCGGCGCTTTACAGAAACGAGCAGTGTGCCCCTTCCTGTCGCAGTTGTTACAGTGCATCTCCCTACAAGCACCATTGTGGTGAAAGTTGCACTTGTTGCACTTGGGTAGGGTTCCAGCATATGGCTTCGGTGGTGCAGTAGTGGCAGCATTAGTGGCAGCATGGACAGCAACAGTTTGTTGCTTCTTAGCGGGGTCCTGTGCTGGTTGGCTCTTCTTTTGGTTCCAGAACTTCCTTTTGTTGTTTCCCCCTTTTGATTGATCAGTGGTGGTGGTTATAGTATTATGACCGGCTTGGCGGTCAACAAGTTGTTGTGCCAGCTCCCTGGCACTGTCAAAAGTAGTTGGCACTACTTTGCACTTGGGGAGACAGTCCCCAAAGGTATCGCTCCACCTTTTTCTCCTCCGGAGTAACCATTGTTGGGCAGAGGAGAGCCAATTCATTGAATCGGGTGGTGTAGGTTTCAAGGTCGGAGCCCGTCATCCTGAGGTTCCAAAGTTCTTGTTCCAGCTTTTGAATTTCACCTCTCGGGCAGTACTCCTTCATCATCAAGGTTTTTAGTTTTGCCCAGGATATGGAGCTAGCCAATTCGAGAGTAAGTGAATTAATCCGACAGTTCCACCAAGTAAGGGCCCGGCCGGTGAAAGTGAAGGCTGCGAACTTAACTTTGCTCGCTTCGGGGCAAGAGCACACTTGAAAGACTACTTCAGTCTTTTCAAACCATTGCATTAAAGTGATGACTCCCCCGCTCCCATTGAAGTTGTCGGGTTTGCCATTAGTGAAGTCTTTGTAGGAACACTCTCTTGTACGCCACGTACTGTCTCCGTGGTTAGAGTTTGTAGCACCCGATCCAGAACCACCAGCTCCGTTTGTCCCTATCTGCGATATTGCGGCCGCTACGGCTGCTGTTACTGCAGCCTGGAACATCGCAGGATCAAACTGTGGAGGCAGCGGCGGATGAGGTGTTGCTGTGTTGCCGGAAGGTCTTGGTCTTCTCCTTGGCGGCATGGTTCTGTCATAAGTCGTAAACCAATGTACTTTTAGTAAAAGTATATTTATAGGAAGAGAAATCTTTTATACATAAAGTATATTATTACGTTGTTTTCCGGTATGTTTACGATACATACGATTTTATACTTTTAATTGACCCAATACATTGGGTTATGAGGTAAAATGAAAGTATAAAATATTTTATTTGAGTTTCCTTGTTTCCAAGTATATGACTGTTTGTAAAAGTTTCACATATACTAATTTAGTCGGGACATAATTAATATATTATATTTTAACATGATCTTTATCGGTTACTTAATTAGTTGCAAAGTGCATACCAGTCATATGTGATTAAGATATAATAGTCCTTCGAATAGATGACCCTAACTCCAAGACCACAACCAAACAAGGACAGGAAGTGAAACAAAGATACATAAATTCTAAGTCTATAGCATCTTAGTTACATATGACCTTAGCGCATCCACTTAGCAGCTATTGATCTATAAATAAAGACCTATTTAATTCTCAGATAATTTATTATAGTAACACAAAATACTCCTATAGTATTTGTAAATGTTTAGTTTTGAGTTCTTAAAGTATCCTTTTGTAGTGTGTTATTAGGTTTGTTAGATTTGTTGCCCATCCTGACCATCCCCCGGTATATGCAAGTCAATTCCCGGACAGATATAGTTGATCAAGCTATATCCTTCCCAGATTTAATCCACATATACTAAGGCATACTCAAAATGTTCAACTCTTCTTCTTTTGCTTTATGTTTTCGCTAGTTATGATACCATGCGAGCATGTAATGTATGTATGTATACTTTAATCAAGAAAATCATTTATTTTCTAAGAGTATATTTATTTGAAAAATGCACAAATCAGAGACTATTAGTCCAAATTGTGTTTATAGTTTGTATATCTTATGTGGTTTGATATACTTAATTCACTATAAACTGTGCTCTGATACCAATCTGTCACACCCCCAAACCAAGGATGGCGGAAACGTCCGGGGGTGGAGGACTTCATGTATAGTATCATAACAACAATTGTAATAGTAATTGAAGCAAACACAACCAACATATATATAATTGAAAAAGTGACATCATTGTATGAATTACATGTTTACGAATCAATTACAATATATTGACAGAATATGAAATAGTAGACGCCTTAGCGCCCCATCCTCAAAAGCACTTGGTTACCTGTTTAATGATTTCCTGAGAATACAAGTTGTTTGAAAAAGTGTCAACACAAAGGTTGGTGAGTTCATAAGCTTTTGTTTGGTATTATTAAAAGCCTTTCGTTTGTAAAAGTAGTATTTGTGTTAGAAAATCCAATATTTTCCTTAATGTGTAAATGTAGTCTTAAAACCCAAAGACCGAAATGTACAAGTAATTTGTCATATTTATAGTAAAACAATGCAAGTTTAAATCGACATAAACTCGTTAAATTTTAATGAAGTTCCCGTAAATTCCAATGTTTATTAATACTTTATGTGAGTTTATTATAACCATACTCTGACCAAGGTTGCCTAAAACGACGTTCTTCAGGCGTCGGAAATGTTATGACATTTGTCACCCCAGACCTATCGGTCTAACTGTTGCATGCAGTTTAGGTGTGGGTTTGTCAAACCCAATATAGATCTATACACAACTATCACGCTCTCCCTCAAGGAGACTCTGGTTACAATACATGACTTAATGGTAGTTTGAAGTAAATGTCTCACAAAGTCATTAACGGAATTACGTGTTATGAAAACTTGGTACCGTATGGCCGTACCTTGTTTAATGAAAATATCCTTTGTATAAATGTACCCTTTTTAAATGTATGTGTTATGTAATGTATCATAAACTATACCTATTATAGTTTATCAACCAAGGGTAGTACGTAGTAATGTATGCAAACTATATTCAAAATAGTTTATTAAATGTTTGAATGTATCGGTTGTACTTTGATTATAATCACTTGTTATTCTTTATATTTTATATGTCCAAATCCATTTGTAAACTGATGTGTGTCTAAATATTAAGATAAAATGTCATATATTGCAATAACATATAATCACATAAAGATATACACCTTGCTCAACATGTTACAAGGTGAAATGAAATTGACAGCAACTTTTCGTTGAATACAGTTTCTGTTACCGTTCTTAGAAAATTTATAGAAAAATCATCAAAGCTCTAAATCCAAATCCGCAAATTCTGAGAGTTTGGAATATGAGTCTAGTTTGTTCGTAAATTTTATCATGATTTTTAGTGATCTCTAACAGAGGTGAAAATGTTCATAATCACAGACTGGTCCGGGTTTGCCTCTGAAATGACAGACAGTTTTGTAAAAATCACCATAAATTGTAGAAAAATCATATGGAGATGTGCAAGTAGCCATTTTAAAGCTAAGAGTTTGATCTACTTGCACCTGGAATAGTTTTGAAAACTAAAATATTTAAGTTGACCAAAACAGTCCGTGATCGAAGTTCATCTTTTCTGATGTAATCTGATAGAAAAAGTTTAATTGTGTTCTTGATGATTTTACTTGTATTCCCCCCTTAAAACTTAAGAAAAACATGTAAATGTAGGGGTATGAACTCACCTTATGTGGTTTCAGTAGATGAAAGTGAGAGAGAGGAAGTATTCAACCCAAGAACACTAAGAAGATGTCTTGATGATTCGAGAATCTAACACCGAATAAGATGGAATTTGTGTAAGATATCAATGATTTGAGTAGAATGGAGTGTAATAATTATATGAATGATGAAGATACTTACTAATTGAAGAAATAAATCCCTGAAGAAAGCCTTGAAGTTCTTGAAGTTGAGAGAAAAGATGAGAGAATTTTGGAGAGTGTCCTTTGGTTGCTAAGTGTAGAATGAAAGAACTTTATGGAGAATGAGGAGAGAGGATCAATCCTCCAGCTCTTAGAACGTGGGAAGAGCTGGAGATTGGGTGTAAAGGTTCACTAAGGAGACAAGGGGTAGTGGGAAAGAGTGGCTGATCATAGAGTGAGGTGGTGGTGGTTTGCTTTTGCCATAAATTAAGGAAAAGCAAATATTCCCTCAATAATTAGCTCAACCACTAATTCTTTTAATATATTTTTATAAAAACCCTGGAGATTTATATATTTTGGGGCCTTAGTTTATAAAATAAAGTTTTGGGTGAAAATCCCACGTTAAAATAATGAAAAACGGAGTTAAAACAAAGTCGTAGTCGAAAAACCGGTAAAAAGGGGCCGTCTGCGAGACCTCTCGCATGGAGGCCGGATTTGGACCCTCGCATGCGAGGCTGCTGTCTGATGGCTTCGGATTCGGTCTCCTGAGAGGCTCCAGCTTCGGTCCTGATGAGAGGCTTCGGATCCGAGGCCTCGGATGAGAGGCTTCGGTCCTGAAGCTTCAGTTCCAGGTCCTTAAGGCTATTTTACCCGTTTTTACCCCGTTTCAAGCGATTTTTGACCCGGTTAAGGGTCGATATGACCCAAATGATTACAAAAAGTTAAAGTAACTTTTGAGAGAGATTTGGGAGAGATTTGGGAGAGATTTCAAATAGAAAGAGATAGAGTGAAAACGATTTAGAGAGGTTTCGTTTGTGATTAATTTGAGTGTCCGGCTTCACAACGCAAGGTTCGTAAACCCCGTTAAACCGTGTTTTAGTGTCGTACACAATCCCGATGATTGTGCAATAGTGTTTTATCGCTTTGGTTCGTTGTTTAGCACTGTTAAGGCTAAGGAAAATCAAACACATGAACTTTCCAAATGATGATTTCTCATTAAAATAGCGAATTGTATAGTGATTACATAACGTAAACCCTAACATACAAGGGTTATTGGAGTTGACCGGTTTGACTTGTTGACTTTGTTTGACTTTGATTTGACCGAAATTTGACAGTTGTCACACAATGTGAATAGTAACATGTGATGTAGCCTATTAGAGGCATAGTATAGGGTAAACTTGAACCTCTGTGTAATCGTTTCAAGAAATAATATAAACACTGGTTTTGTTATCTGATGTATTGAATGACTATGTGAAATCCTTGTATGGTAACTTGGAGAACCGCGAGACAATACTTGGGACGAGTATGAGTAGGTGTGAATGGTAGTAGAGGCCTATACTACTGGAAGCACAAGACTCACACTTAGATCAGGGAAAGTCACAAGGTTACCAAGAAGCTAGTAATTGATTTCGTTTTTGTTCAAATATGTTGTTACCATCATTTCGGTAATGACTAAGAAGATGATTGATATTCCGACCCTAGAGGTCATATCGAACAGAGTCTGACTAAGATGAGTATGTTACGTGGTTCAGGGATAATTGAGTCCAAGGTTTACTGGACCGTTTAAAGTTCTTCAGAAGATTGAAATTCAAGCTTACAATCTAGAACTACAAGAAGAACTAGAAGGTATTCATAACAACTTCCACGTGTGTTATTTAAGGTTGGATGAAAACAAGAGGCTAATTGAAGAACCAGAGGCAATTGTTGACCGTAAGACTAAGAAGTTGTGACGCAATATGGTCGATTTACTGCTTGTGCGATGGAAACATTCGAATGGGCCAAATCTCACCTGGGAAACGGAGAGTGACATGATGAGTCGCTATCTGCAGTTGTTTGCTGATGTGTGATTCCGAGGACGGAATCATTCTAAGGGGGAGAGAATTGTAACGCCCGTGTTTTTGGGCTAAACACTAATGATGGTGTAATAGTCTAGGTCAACCATTGGAACTCGTTTTGAAGTATTAAGAATGAATTATGTGCTTTAAACCTAATTATTATGATTTAATAAATTAAGGATAAAAATAAGCGTCAAAAATAAATATTAGATAAAGCCGATATATATGAAGAAAGTTGTAGTGGTTGAAATAAGGATTCCGGAGATATAAAGAATACCGAAATCCGAGTTATAACGAAAAAGTTATGACCTGTCGAAGTTTCGCGACAGAACCGGCACGACGATGTATGACGTAAAAAGTGAATTTACGATAAAGTGCTTTTTAGCATTAGTGATCTAAACGAAAGTCGTAGTGTTCGTTAAACCGAGAGTGTGCATAAAACGAATGTCCAAATCTGACTTCGTATGAAGAAGTTATGAATTTTCTAAGATTTGGCAAAGTAGTATGCAGCTTGAAACTCGAATTTTAGATCGAGTGATTTTTAACCGAAACAACCTAAACAAGAATCGAAGATCTTGTTGATATTAGTTCAACGGTAAAAAGACAGACGAAAAGTGAGGTCGGATGAAGAAGTTATGAATTTTTAACGGACTTTTCCTGTCCTGGCCTGTTAAAAATATAACTTTAAAAATAAATTTAAAATTACCTGACAGAATCTGAAGGAAAGTTGTAGAGCACAGTCTCACCTACACGTGGATATAAAGAACGTAAAAAACGGAGCTCGTATGCGAAAGTTACGAATTTTTGAAGTTTGAAAATTCGGAGTACGCCCAGCGTACAGGAGTATGCCAATCGTACTCGTGTACACGGTCCGAGATTGGCCACGTCACCTACTCCCTTGAATGCGACACGTATCTCGCACACTTGACACGTCCTGAGCCACATATCACGGTACGCCCAACATACTCGGTCTACGCCCACCGTAGAGCCTCGCAAGGCAGTACACCCCGCATATGTGAAGTTTACGCCCATCGTAATTCAGACTTCCGTTACTATTAATAGAAAGCGAAGCTGTCCGGATTTTTTTTTACTAATCTTATACTTTTACACCCTATACTCTTTCTCAAACTATCCTAACACCCCCCAAAGCCTAGGGTACCATCCTAACACCCGAAGCAAGTTCCGAAGCCCCAAAGTCCCCGAGAAAATAAATTTTCGAGTCGAAACTCTGCCCGCGCGGAGCCCGGTTTTTGAGAAACATCCCGGTTTCATCGAAGAATATTGTTTTTAGGGACGAATTGCTGTCCAACTGTCGTCTTATCAAGTGAGTGTGTAGTCACTTTCATCTTACACATAGATATGAAGTATTTTATATAAAATACGTGCTATGTGAATATATATTGTTTGTTTATTTGAGATGGATGTTGAATGAATGATTTATTCAGGTTTTAAATGATTTAAACTGTATATGTATTTTATATCTACAAAAATGTTGGGTAAAACATGGGTACATGAAATAGTTGGTATGTGATGAAAGATGAGTTGGATAAATGAGATGATCAGTGATATAGATCATTAGATGAGGGTGAGGGGTGGAATATGAGAGAAGCCCTTACCCAAACGTTGCCCCCCGTCATTCAACAGAGTATGGATGACAACTATGGACTATTCTAGACGGTCGGTGGAACACTAGCAGGCTCGCAACCTGTAGGTGTTGTGAACTATATGTTCATCAGATGTACTCCAAAAACCCATTGACAAGTATTGCAGGAGGATTCTCGTGAATAATACTGTCGATAAAGAGAGCTATGGACTTAGCACATGTTGTATAAATCCTGGCAGCTATGGACTTAGTGCCTGTCGTATAAACCCTTGCAGCTATGGATTTAGTGCCTGTTGTATAAACCCTGGCGACGATGTACTTCGTGCCTATTCCTTAGGATGAATCCTTAGGAATGAGTGATAGATGATTCTTAGGGTAAATCCTTAAGAAATAATTAAGACATAGTTATTTTTTATTAATCCGGGAGTATGGATTAAGACATGGTTATTTGTTATTAATCCGGGAGTATGGATTAAGACATGGTTATTTGTTATTAATCCGGGAGTATGGATTAAGACATGGTTATTTGTTATTAATTCGGGAGTATGGATTAAGACATGGTTATTTGTTATTAATCTGGGAGTATGAATTAAGACATAGTTAAATTGTCCCTAGTCCGAGAGTATGGAATGGGCACAATTATTGATCCGGGAGTATGGATCAGACATACCCGATCCGGGAGTATGGATTAGGTAAAGAGGTTGATTTTAGATCTGATAGTACAGATCGTGTCGTTGTGAGGATCGATAGAGTGGGTAATAAAGAGGATAATGAGGATGGAAAATTTGGTTGATTGTTTGATGTTTAAACATAATAAATAATTTATTATGGTTGATGAAATTAATAAATTTATTATTTGTGAGTTGAAAACCCTATATGCTCACCAGGTTTCCCAACCTGACCCACTCAAGTTATTTTTATCACAGGTGTCGATACGAAGCTACGTTACACTGAGAGATTAAAGTAGATGTAAAATCACTAGTGTAAATGAATGTAAGTTCTGTTTATGCTTATGTTTTTGTATTGACGATGACATCCCAAAGTTTTAAAATGAATAAAATACATTTCTTCGGAAATGATTTGATAATATATTATCATGTTTTTAGGAACAAATTCTGCAACGTATTTCCTTAAAAGATACTCATGATTTTTAAAATCAAGCATAAACAAATCGGTATTTTTGGGTCGTGAAATTGGGGATGTCACATTGGGCTTACCGTGTTGTCTGATATGTGTTTCAGGTACTTCTTAGGACCACGGGAAGGCGCCGGCGTGATTGTACACACTTGTTCATGATTATGTTGAGGATTCTGGGATTTGACTTTTGTTTGTGGATTCATGTTGACAATTGAGACACTTATGGTTTTTATGAAATATAATATATGAGTTTTATGTGTTTTAAAAATGAAAAAAAATTGGTTCAAAATTTACGGTTTTACAAACGCACCCCACACTCATGTTCAGACCAATCCATTATACCTCACAACAATGAAAGATCTCAACAATATCGAATACCAAAAATTCAGTAAACTTACACTACAACCTCCTTGAACCCAATGCACTGAAACCATCAAATCAACCCGACTGCTGCTTCTCCAAGAAGAGCACCTAATTCTCCCCTACTTAGGGATCACTCTACCACTGGCCGTCGTCTCGCATGTTAAAGTCTAAAACCGACCCAACCAGACATAGTCTAAGCATGACTGTCAGTATGCAAAATGGCATTTGACAAACCTTCAAATAAGAATAACTAAGCAAACATAAAGAAACTCTGATTCTTAGGTGGAGACTTAAATAAACCAAACATAACGTCTCACACACACAATCACATGATCATAAGCATAAATAATAAGAGCATGAAGGAAGTGAATATGATACATATCTACAACAATATCTGATGGAACTCGGGTCTCCTCGGTTTGCAACTGAAACACTCGGCTCCTCACCACTGAAGCCTTCAATCTGCTCTCACGACCATGAGTAATCCTCAGAGTAGCTGGATTAGGTACCCTCATCGCTCCACTCGTCGACCTTAGACAGTCAGCCTGCTTATGGCCGATTTGGTTGCAGTGAACACAAATCGGACTTGAACCCCAAGGACAATCCTTGGTAAACTGACATGCATGGCCACAACTGAAGCGACCCCTTCCTTTATCACAACTCCCCTCATGAGTCCTCCCACACTTGGCACAATGACCCTGTCCCTGATGGCCTCCCGATCGCTAATCACAAGTCATGGGTCTCTTTGCTTGGCTCACCACTGACTGAACCTGCTCTGGACTGCGCTTCGTCCGAAGCGGCAGCTTGATCTCCCGCTCCTGGGCACTAGCAATCATGTGATCCAAGGTCTTGCAGCTCAACGAGATCACAAACTCCGGAATATCATCTTGTAGCATATCATGGTGCCTCGTCTTCTTCATCACTTCATTTGTAGCGTACTGCGGAACTAGAGCCCTCTCCATGAACTTAGCGGTGATCTCCACCATAGTCTTTGTTGTCTGGCGAAGGTCCTGAAATTCCCTCATCAACTGATGCACCTCAATGGCCGGTGAAAACTATTTCCTAAATTTCACTAAAAAATCTTCCCAAGACATGGCCACTACGATCTCAGTCCACAAATAGTGACCAACCTCATCCCACCAATCGCGGGCCCCATCTCTAAGAAGGCAAGACGCAAATCCCACATTCGATCCCTCAGGGCAGAAACTAGTTCGTTGAGCATTCTCCAAGTTAGAAATCTACCGCCTACTAGAAATAGGGTCCTTCTGCCTAAAGAACTCTGGGGCTTCGAAATCCTTGAACTTCCGAAAAGAGAGAGTATGTGCCCCAATCTGACTGGTCACAATTTCTGCACAAAAAGTCCCAAACTGCTCATCCAGTAGCTCCATGATCTCCTCCTTGATGGTACCAAACATTACAGGAGTCACATCCAAAATACCACGAGCAATCTCATACGTAACAAACTCGTGTATCCTCTCATCGATCGACTCAGCACCAGAGCCTGAACCTAAACCAAAACCATAACCTCATCCACGAGTGCTCATCACCATACTAAAAAACAACCACAAAAACGATCAAAACATACCCAAAGAATTTATTTGCCTACAGACTTCTCAGAATCCTCCTGACTTTCCTTTATTCAAGTAGGGATCCTGTGCTTTTAGTAATACATACCCAATACTACTTTCCACACTTATCCATACTTTCCTCAAGAATCATCATGAATCCTCTAAGTCACATCCTTGTACTGATACTCCCAATACCTGCTAAACAGCGCACCATTCACATTAAAGCACACCTAGGCTCTCCTAGGATTCCCTCCTCACCCTACCATCAGCTACCGAAAGACTCCTACCAATGTCAAATAACTACTTCATGAGTATAATTAAATGCACCAAAACTTAAATAATCTTTCAACTAAAAGGCCCAACCCTATAACAGTTGGAATCAAACAAGAGTTGTGTAATAGGGCCAAATTAATCATTCTAGAATTATTTAACCTTTGCATCATGTAATTTAACGTATTCAGTTAATAGTTATCCAACATCGATACGATCCTTACAAAGCACAAAGCAAGCAAAATTTGAGCAGAAATACTCTATAGGCCACAAAGCATCAGCAGACATCCTTCCTAGTAGGCATCCCTTCTAATAGGCATTCTAGCTTGCAACCCTGAACATATCGATATGCTAAATTCTAGCATGAAAAACATTCTATAATACATATAACATATCCGCATGCATGGGTGTTTTGGGAATCACTTACATGAGCTCGGCTGATTGCACGCATCGCACCCATTCTCTGTAAAAATATTTTAGAAAATTTTTTTCTTTTAAAAATATTATTAATTCCTCAGTTTGAGTTCAGACACACCCGAGAGTTTGCTGGAATCCCTCAAACCAAGGCTCTGATACCAACTTGAAACATCCCAAAAATAGTAGTAAAATTTGATGGGTTTTCAGCATTCTAACACTCCTATGGTGTACATGCAACCCTAAATACCTTGGATCTATGTTTTCTCTATTATACATGCAAATATCAATTTTCAAGGTATTGTTCTAACTAGCATAATATAAAGTACATGTAATATAAAATCTAGTAGAATTACATACCTCTTTGTTGGTGCTTGATTTCTTCAACCTTTAAGAGCTTAGCCCCAATAGTGTGGAAGCCTCAAATGGAATCACAAATCACCAAAACACCTTGGAAGAACTTGAGAGAATATGTATGCACACTAAAATCAGCCCACTCTTATTTTCACACACTTGTGCCAATTTTGTGAGCCAATGACCCCTTTATATATTATGGAGGATTAGGGTTACATCCATGTAAACCCTAATACCCATGACCTTTCATTTACATAGGATCCATGGGTTAAAAGCTCCATGGACCATCCATGAAAGTTTAGCCCAACCTAAATGAACTTGGCCCATTCCATATATATAAGAGTCCATATTTAATTAGTTCTTTTTGATCACTTAATTAATTCTAAATTAATTCTTGATCAATACTAATTAAATAATATGATTCCATATTAATATATTAGAACTTATAATATATTAATATAAATCATAAATATACTATTCTCAAAAGACTATCCATATAAATTGTGCCGGTGAAGTGCAACCCAAATGGACCATGCCGGGTCGGGTCAAGTACATACCAAATATAGTTATGGACTTAGACATTAATCCAACAGTCTCCCACTTGGATAAGTCTAAAACTATTATTAAGTATGACTTCAAAACCTAACTGACAATCGTAGCTCTTAAAGCCGCTGTCGAACTCTGACCTTGTCAATGACTTGTCCATTAGATAAGGGATCATATATTCCTCCATTCTAGATATCATATGGACTGAGACATGGATTATAATCATTCTCTCTGTCCATTTGTTGTTTCCCGATTTTCGATTTATGATGACTGACTGATTGAACAAATCAAATCAGTCCTGGCTTGGCCAAGCACTCACATGTGTCATCGCTAAATCATCGAGGGGCCCACAAATATCGCTTTTATCCCGAAGGTAAAAGGAATGGATAAACTTCGACTCATATGGCTTGTTCTACTACTTGTTGAATCATACACAAAGGCACGTTTTATAACATCGAGTTACCAATGCGTTTTCGTGCAATCAATGTATAAACAACTCATAGTAACAACTCATATCTCTAGGTTTTAAGAATATAAGATATTATCGTCTCATGATCACTCGTGATAAAATCCATGAAGTGATTCAAATGAGCGTGGGTTGAATCCAATACTCAGAACTTATGAGCACTCATGAGTGTTGTGGCACCACTTTGTCCACCAACTTGGACCTCTACAAACCAACCCATGACAGTCTTTATTCATATCTACTTCCAACATATGACCGACTGTGGATGGTTTGAATAACTTAATCATTCAGGAAGAGCGACTTAGTTATTCTGGAAGTCAAAACATGCAAATTGAAACACAAGAATAAATGAATCAAATATGGTATCAAACCCTATGAATATAAATAAACACTTTTATTTATCACCATACTGATTACTCATTATTCATTGTTTCGGTTTTATCAACTTTATACTTGAATTAAAAACACTAGTTGTCCCATGCTCCAAGCATGTACACTATGTTTTTCTTAAACAATAGCTTTGCCATACACCAAGTATGCACTCTATGTTTGTCTATGATCCTTACTTTGTGAAATAAACCAATTGAACATAATTTCAATGATTCTAATTTCACACTCCCAAATCCTTATCGAAAAATGTGAGAATTTCAAATTCCTATCATTTATCGAAATCTGTTTAGATTTTAAACTTATATGCACTGACCCTACTGTAATGAATATGTACAAAGTCACAAAGACTTGTCAACAGTCATTATAAGGTATTCCAATGGAGATCAACTCCATGGAAACTAAGTCTCATATTCAAAGTACATTGCTTTGGACATGCTTCTTGCATTAAGTTTTCTAATCTTACACAGATAACTTCCACCTATGGAGACAACTCCATATTCTCATTTTCACTATCACTTCTGAATAAGAGATGCCTCTTTTCAGAATATGTCAATATGGTCCTTCCAAAATTAGCACTATACTTCCAACTGTCCCTGAGCAACCAATCTTTAGTAAACCTCAGATTGTCCTCGACAATTGCTTAATCATTTTAGTGGAAGTGTTTCCTCACCATCATTTTCATGAATCGGAGAGAAACCTTATGACCCTTAGATTTTATGGTGTATGTGTTCTTATCCATGTGAATCGTCAAAACCATAGTCACAAGACAAGGATAATGACAAATCCAAACTCATATGGACTGAACTTATGCAATCTTAACTTCTTGCCACCTGGCAGTACAGGGCCTGCCATTGCTTCCAAGTTGTTATGCAACCAATTGAGAACTTTCAGAACTCCTATGCAAAGCCAACTTTAACTGGAATGGGCACATAATATGTCAAGACGATAGGTTATAAACCTCAAGTCGTGTGCTAGTGAAGAACCTCAGGTTTTATTCTTGATTAGTTCTTGAAATTCTTTTTAGGATCTTTAAGACTACCACTGTCCTCTTGACATATAAGACTATCTTGCCAAATATTCAAGAGATAGTGTAGATTCTTTATCAAGACAAACACTTCACACAATTGGCCTTAGTTGGTCTTTGTTTTATCCAAAACATCACAACTTACCACTTTCAAATGTACAAGAGTAGGACACTTTTACTCTTACATTTGACAAGTGTTTTAAACCTTTCTTTAAGATATGTCACTCAAGTTACAATCTTGGAGTATGACTCTAAGAATTGTTGTTGGAACGAAGTATGACTCATCTTCCTGATCTAACCATTTCAACAATTCATGACTCCTCTTCTTAGTCATAAGAATGCACTAAGATGACCTTTAGAGGACTAATTGTGATATGATTTCTAAGTCATTAAGATGATCACAAACATGATACTAAAGTACTCTCCCATCTTTTCAGATTTGAGAAACTTTTATCTTTCTGCCTAATTTGATTCTTCCCATTCGTTCTGCCATACATTGAGACTTTTCCAATGTTTCAGAATTATACTTAAACTTGTAAGTATAACCATATTTACTAAACTTTAGTAAATCAAATAGTCTTAACGTGCTTTGTGGTGGACATGACCAGTGCACAAGAATGTGTACTCGATCCCTTTAGTCCTTCACTTGACTCACACATCCATGTGAACAAGTAATTAGTCTTGATTTTCCAATGCTTGAAAGTTCTCATTCATCATACTATTCAACTTGCATGATTCCAAGTTTCGGTCCAATTGAAACTTGGGGGATGAGGAACTTTCCTGATTTGGTAAATTTAGACACTACCACAAATGAAAGAATCAAATCCATTTTCCAATATTGCTGTCAGTGGAATCATATAAGCAACAATTTTCCACAAATGTCATTGTAATGATACTTCAAATAAATAAAATTAAACAATTTTCTTTTATTTTAAAACTTTGCGGAAAAACTTATCCTTACAATCCACATGGAAAATTGTTGTTATCTATTCCTTAGCAATATATCATAACTTCTTAAGCAACTGCTCAAAATTCTGATGCGATCGAAATCCACCTTCGCGATCAGAATCAACATATACTTCCTTTAAGATTTCTCTCTATTCTTTGATTCTTAAAACATCAACATGTGACCCAGTCACATCATGTAATGAGGATCTCAGAATAGAACTTAACAGAGTTAGATAATGGGCTCTACCTGATGTAGAGTTAAACTTACTGACTTTAACATCCTTAGGTAAATTTGGCAGCTTTGCAATCAACGCCCCTTCCTTTGGCAAAATAAACATATGGACCCTTTGGTAATGGGACTATCTCAGACTTAGCCTTTCTCTTTACCATTTGGTCAACCGGGATGACTATGGCCAATCCCTTTCCATTGGGAAGAGAATGCTTTTTCTGGATTTCCAGTGTCACCATTGTCACTGTCCATAAAGTTTTTGGGAAGTTGATCTTCTAATCAAATTTGCTTTACTATCGTTCCAAATCATTGCTGATTCAGCAGCACCAAGCAAATGGATATGATCATTAAGGTTCATGTCATAGTCTGTTTCATAGTAGTCCCAAAGGAACTCACTATGTGACTTAGAAAGTGATTGAACATCCAACTTTCTCAAGACTTTGACACCCAACTCTCCCGGCTTGTCAATATGTGACTTCATCTCTAAGATGTGATCACACATAGACCTTGCTTGCCATTAGGGCTTGAGTGACCTTAAACTTGTGGGTTAGGGAGAATAATTGGAGGAGGTGGAGGAAGAGAAGTATGACTTCCATGAGCCAAACTCGGAAGTCATATTCATTAGGAAAGCTTGGTTTGGGAAGATCATTGTTGTCTAAACCAGACATCAACAATGGGAGAAATTCACGTAAAGTTGATTTAAGTCCTTAATATAACACCCAACATGATATATTAAGGCTAGGACCCAACAAACTATTTTATAACTTGGAAGAGGGATGCCGTAATCCAAGCTATAAAATATTTGAAGGTAGGTGAATGACGATTCACCAATTTCCACCAAGATAAACGAAATGTATTATTAGGTTTTAATTGGTTTTGAAACTCCTAGATTCTTTTGAGATTCATTGAACTTTTCAATGGCATGTTTCAATCTCGAGTGTGCCCTTTAGGTTTTGTGACTGGGATGCCGAGGATCACAAAACAAGGTGTGAAGTAACCATGCAAATATACTTGGTACCCTTAATATTTACCCCTCAATCGATGTGCCGGTTAACCACACACGCTCCAACGATACTATGATAAACATTAAGTTACCCTTTGCCTACCTTGTTAAGTCCAGGTTAGTGTGCCGGTTAACCACACACGCTCCACTGACAACTTAAACAAAGTGCAAAGTGTAATTTCATGGATTAGCACCTTATTCACATTTTCCTAAGTAACTAAGATTGAGAATTTATAAGTGTTTAGTTACATAGTATTTATCATTATACTTATAATGAAGGGAGAATTATAGTCCTTGTCCTACCTGTTCGGCTAACGACCCTCCACCGGTCAAGGAAGCGGTGAGTGAGAGTGGACACCCATTAAACTGCCATTTTATAGGTAGTAACCTTATACCCCCCTTATAGACCGGCTTCGTGAATGAGGCCTACTAATAGTAAAACGACTTGCTCTTATACATATAATATATTAAACTTTTAATATTCTAATAGTATAAGGGTGTATTTTAGACATTTAAAATACTTGGTGGTTTAATCTATTAATTAAACTAGACTTTTAATTTAATTAAACTCAAACTATATATTTATGGATTAATAATACTCTTTTAATTAATCGCTTTAATTAACTATTAATAATGTCCATAAGAGTTAATTGAATTATTCAATAAAAACATCATAATTCCAATTATTAAATTCAAAATTAAAACAATTTAATTAATTGTTTAAGTTATGAACCCAAGAGTTTTAGAATTCAATTCTTTTTTTTTATCATAAAAAACCTTTTTCCAAATTCCAAAACTTGAGGGCAAGTTTTGTAACTCTTGAAAACTTTTGGATTTCATAACTTATGGAGTTAAATACTTGTTTTATGATGAAACTTTTCATGTTCCATAACTTAAGAACAAGTTATGGAATTCTTTAAAACATTAAGACCAAGTTTTGTAACTCCATAAAAAACTTTGAATCAATTTTTTTGAAAAACCTTTTCATATCCATAACTTATGGAGGTTTCAAAAAACTCTTTAGATCAAACTTTTAAAACTAATAAAATAATCATATCATTTTATCTTTTACTAAATTTGACATAATTCAACTCATATAGCAAATGATTCAAATTTTACAAATAATTAGTTTTTCACAAAAACAAGTAATTATCTTAAAATTTGACAAACGTCATGTTTTTTTTCTTTTTTTTCCAACTTTGAAAATAAAACATTTGCATCAATATAACAGAAAACAACCCATGGCTCTGATACCACTGATGGGTTTTCAGCATTCTAACACTCCTATGGTGTACATACAACCCTAAATACCTTGGATCTATGTTTTCTCTATTATACATGCAAATATCAATTTTCAAGGTATTGTTCTAACTAGCATAATATAAAGTACATGTAATATAAAATCTAGTAGAATTACATACCTCTTTGTTGGTGCTTGATTTCTTCAAGCTTTAAGAGCTTAGCCCCAATAGTGTGGAAGCCTCAAATGGAATCACAAATCACCAAAACACCTTGGAAGAACTTGAGAGAATATGTATGCACACTAAAATCGGCCCACTCTTATTTTCACACACTTGTGCCAATTTTGTGAGCCAAGGACCCCTTTATATATTATGGAGGATTAGGGTTACATCCATGTAAACCCTAATACCCATGACCGTTCATTTACATAGGATCCATGGGTTAAAAGCTCCATGGACCATCCATGAAAGCTTAGCCCAACCTAAATGAACTTGGCCCATTCCATATATATAAGAGTCCATATTTAATTAGTTCTTTTTGATCACTTAATTAATTCTAAATTAATTCTTGATCAATACTAATTAAATAATATGATTCCATATTAATATATTAGAACTTATAATATATTAATATAAATCATAAATATACTATTCTCAAAAGACTATCCATATAAATTGTGCCGGTGAAGTGCAACCCAAATGGACCATGCCGGGTCGGGTCAAATACATACCAAATATAGTTATGGACTTAGACATTAATCCAACAAAATTTTCATTTTTAAACACCTAAAAGATACAAGTAATTGTTCCCAAACCAATCATAGTATAAATATCCTCAACATCAGACTAAAACCAGATAACAATGTGGAATAAAAATGAAGGAGATGTTGTGTGATCATGTCACGCTCTTCCCTTTGGAACTGGAAGTATATGAAAATGTTTAAACCACAAACCGTAAGCACAAAGCTTAGTGAGTTTTACCATACAAATCAATGGGTTCATCCCACACATTGGACCCAACCCATAGTAACGGGCTCAGACCCACAAACATCAGGCTCAACCCATCATACATACTGGCCCAAACCTCATGCAAACGGGCCCAACCCATATACCAACGGGCCCAGTCCTACATTCCAATACAAGAGTCATAAAGACAGCTAGCATCCTACATATCATAGTGAGAAGACTCACCTGTCTCATGAAATCTGATAAACTATAGCTCAACGTCTTGCGACATGCGCTACAAAGCACATCACAAATCAAACAAGGTTTAACCTTAGTCTTGATGGGTTTTGAGCATAACAACAATTCCTATGTGTGAATGCAACCCTAATGCTTTGGATCTAGGTTTTCTCTAATTGAACATGCAAACTTTGAACACAAAGAAGAGGCCCTAGGAGACTAGTATAATTATTGAAATCTACATAAAACTAGGGTTAGGTTACATACCTTAATTTTTATATTGTAATATCAATGATTCCCTTGAAGATCTTGAAGCTTGAGAACTTAATGTCACAATTGTAACACCTCTAATGGCTCACAAACAGAAAATGCAAGAGAATGATATGAGAGGAGGGAAAGAATTTTCGGTTTCTTTTTATTAAGAATGATGGCCAAAATTTAGAGGGTTAAGGACCCTTTTTATAGTGCACCAATGATGCTATGGAAAACCCTAATCTGAATAAAATATCATTATTTCAGATATGGTAATTATCCACCTCCTTTGATTATCCATATATGATAAGATATTCTAGAAATTCTAGAATAATCTTACATATATGTATATATTTCGTCCACCACCTTCCCTAGGAAGGTTCTGGACCCTTTAGCTCAACTATTGAACAATTGCACTTTTAGTTGTTGCACTTTTAATTAATTCCTTTAATCCCAAAATTAATTCCAAATTAATTTTTGATTAAATATTAATTAACAATATGATTTCTAACTAATATATTATTTCCATAACATACTAATAAATAATATATTTCAATTTATTAATAAAATTAATAAATTCTTCGTCTTCCTCTATTAATCATCATGTCTAGTTGCAAGTGTGAAGGCAACCCAAAAGGACCATGCCACTATCAATTCAAGTACATATCAATTATAGTTATGGACTTAGACACCTAATCCAATAAGTCTATACACTAAATCCAACAATCTTGACCAAAAGTTATCCCATTTCAACAAGTCAACTGTAACATACACGTTCAGTTATCGTGTTTTTTTTTAATATTATGAAATATTATGTGATTTTGAGCGTTGAGTTCTAACAAATAGTTTTTACTAGAATTGAAGTAAAACTATGTTTAGCATCATTCAAAAAGTATTGGAAGTCTTATGAGATTCCAATCAAATGTCAGTTATTGAAATTAACGAAAATATAACGTTGAAAATAAGTAAAAATATATTATTAAAAGTTGTAAAGAATCTCGTTAGAAACATTTAGGCGAAAACCTCATCAAAATATGAGTCATAACGAAGAAGTTATGAGTCCTTAAAGTTTCGCGACAGAACCGACACGACGCCATATGACGTAAAAAGTGAGTTTTCGATAAACTAATTTTAGCCTTTATGATCTAAATGAAAGTTGTAGTATTCGTTAAACCGAGAACTTTCATAAAAAGAACGTCAAAATCTGACTTCGTATGAGGAAGTTATGATTTTTCTAAGTTTCGGTATAGCAGTAGACAGGTAAAAACTCGAAATAAAGACCGAGTGATTTTTAGCCGACGCAACCTAAACGAGAATCTAAGGTCTCGTCAATAGTATTACAACGGTAAAAAGACAGACTAAAACGGACGTCGAATGAAGAAGTTATGAATTTTGAACGGACTTTTCCTATCCCGACCTGTTAAAAATATAATAATAAAAATAAATTCAAAATTAGCCAGCGGAGTCTAAACGAAAGTTGTATAGCATAATTTCACCTACGCATGGATATAAAGAGCGTCAAAAACAGAGTTCGTATGCAAAAGATACGAATTTTTGAAGTTTATGGAACAAATTACGAGAATGGTCCGAATCTGTACGCCCAGCGTACTTGGAAGCAAGGTCAAAGATCAGCCACGTTACCCTCTATTATCTCAGGTGACACGCAACAAGCCACGTCCGAGGCCCGGGTTCCGAACCATGGACATGTCGCTGGAACACCCTGCGTACGAGGGGTACGCCCTACGTAGCGAACACCCAGCGTACTCCGAGGCACCGCTACCCTATAAATAGAAACCGAAGACTTACGAATTTTGTTTACAAATTCTCCCATTTGATGCCCTTTACTCTCTCTAAATTTACCCTAACCCCCCCCCCCCCCTCGAAACTCTGCCCGAGTAAGGCCGATTTTCAACTAAAATCCCCGGTTTCATCACAGAAAGTCATATTTAGAGTCGAAGTGCTGCCCAAATTAATACTTTAAACCCCGGTTATTTCACGGAGAGTTCAATATATAGGAAAAATTGTATGTATGTGTTATATGTGCTATGTGCTTTTCCGTGTTATTATCTCGTGTTATTATTTCATGCTATTATGGTAGCAAAGTTGTACCCTTGACCATGTGATTAGTGAGAGGACTAGTATCACAATGGTATTGGTATGTAGCATCTGGCCATGGAGAGCATGTCTCGTAAGAGAATGACTTCTACCCTATGGCATTGGCAGAAGGTTAGATAGGGCTGAAAGCCTGAAATCTACCAATAAGTTTAATCAGAAAGTGTATGTCTTCTATGCCATTTGGGCCGAAGCTTTATTGATGTATATCAAGTATGGAAATTGTTATGTCTCATTGATTGTATATCTTTGAATCAAATCATTGATTGATATGGAAAGCTTGTCACATGATTCACATATGCCTTTTTTGTTCCTTGTTCCTCTTTGCTTCTGCCATATTGAAGTATATATATGGCATAATGTTATATTGTATCTATTATTGAACTCACTAAGCGTCACCGCTTATCCCTCTCAGTGTTTAACCATTAGAGGTAATAAGGATCCCGTATAAGCATATATTGTTAGAAGATTTTGAATAGATAATACTATTACTTTTGTAATTAGTGTTCATGTTTGTATAAAACTATAATATCCTGGGTAGTTATGTAATATATAACACTTTGTAATAGTTTAAATAGTCGGTTTGTATCCAGTCCTTTGTAATCAAATTATCAATGTAAAATATTATTTATGAATATGCACGTAGCATGTTTTGGAGTAATATAATGTAGTTTAAAGTTTTATTGAAAGTGGTTCTCTTAATCATATGAAAGTGTGGGTCCTTCAATCATGGTATCAGAGCAGTAGTTTAAGTGAACTAAATTCCACGGATTGGTATTTAGACTTAAACCGTCAGAAGTTCAATATATGAACGAATTCATTGTAAGTATATGGATACAAACCTTAGGAAAGACTTAAGTAAAGTATTAGATAATGATAAACCCTAATATTCTAAAATACAATGTTACTCCGTATTGCAGAGCAATAGCTGAACATGTGAGTAGCCATACACCAGAGATGGGTGGAGATCCTCGTCCTGATGAAGGAGATACTCTAGTATCCCCTCGTGAGGAGTGACTCTTCGGTAAACTTACTGGTGTTATTCGACAGACTCGAAGAACACAAAAAGAATGGTGATAAAGGAAAAGAGAAAGTCACCGGAGAATCTTCAAAAGTAGAGACGAGACATCCTTCATTTAAAATTTTTAAGAGTAGTGGTGCTAGAGAGTTTTCTGGTGTCCTTAATCCCATAGTTGTTCTAACTTGGATTCAGAACACAGAGAAAGTATTTTGTATCACTCATGTGGATAATGAAGACAAGGCTAATTATGCTTCTGCAATGCTCATCAGAAAAGCCTTGGTCTGGTGGGAAGCAACATATGAAGCTCTCAACGGGTTTGATCAGTAGAATTTATCCTGGGAAATGTTCAAAACTCATTTGCTAGGGAAGTATTGTCCTCTAGACATGAGGAAAAGATTGGAGAAAGAATTCCTCGAGCTTAAACAAGGAGGAATGACTTTGATTTATTATGAAACTCAATTCAATCAAAAAGCACGGTTTGCTACAAAGTATATTCCAACTGAAGACGATAAAATTCAGTTATTCCTGGATGGACTACGGTATGAAATCCGCGATTTTGTGGCTAATCGGGATGTTCTGTCATTTGATAAAGCTGTTGAGTATGCTCGAAAGTGAAAGAATGATTTAGAAATACGTGGTGCCACTCTTTCTGTTCCGAAGCATCCACGTATTGATAGAACTACTCATGTTTCCTCTATTCCACCAGCTCAATCTATTCGAACGGATCCTGGTAAACAAGTGCAAACTTGTTGAGAGAAAAACTTTGAGACACACTTGAACAAACGTTAGAACAAGTGGATTGCGGAATAGTTAATCTCGAAGGATCTAAAAGCTCAACAATAATATTCATAAGTTATAGTTAGAGAGTTAGTTGCGGAAAAGTAAAGAAATAGAAATGACAACAATTGTTATATCAAGTATACACATAAGTTGATTCATAACAAGGAATGCATTCAAACCAAGTTAATAAGGAAGATCAAACTTAGTGATTAAGTCACAGAAGACTTGCTCCGGAGAGAGGTTATAATCAGTTATGTTCTAGTAAGAATTGAGAGTAAGAAGTGATGCGTAGATAGAGAGAGGAGATGATTTCAGAGAAGTGTATTCAGAATAGATAGATGCGTGTTTTTTTTAATACAAAGAGAATGAGCTCTATTTATAGAGACTCACGATGTACACTAGATTACCTCTCTAATAGTAGCCATGCAAGGCATACTGGACAATAGAGAGTGTTACAATAAAAGACAAGTAAAGTAATCTAGTAAAAGTGACTGCGGTATGAAGAGACTCCGGTTGCGGCTGCTGATGAAGAAGTTGACTGCGGGTGTTGGATGGCTGCGGTAGCTGAAGAGGTTGCGGTAGCTGAAGTTCAAGAGGGTCACTTTTTATGATTCAACAATTTCCCCCTAAGTGACCTCTTTAACTTCGGTTCAGCTATCAAGTTTGAGAAACTTGATCAGGATCCACCAAAACTTCCTGATTTTTTTCAGCCAGGTGATTCTTCTTAAGATCTCGAACTTAACTTTTGCGGTAGTGTGTTTCGATCTTTCAACTGCGGTTCGACAGATGTCAAGTTGCTTCTTGGTGAGGCGATGCATGTCAGTCATAGGAATGAAGTATTTGACATTATCGATCTTCCTTTTGAAAATGACTCCAAGTTCAGGAAAGTTGGTTGCACCTAAGGATCTTTCTTGAGAGCCTTCGGTAGGCATTGGTGCAGGGTCGAGAGGTGGCATATCAAATTTCTTGGCAATGATAGGGTAGATATCTGCATCGATCTTGGCAAAATCACAGACCGTTTCCTTCAGAAAAGTATTGGCCTTTTCAAGCGCAATCTTCATTTTGTTGGATTAATGTCTAAGTCCATAACTATAATTGCTAAGACTTGACCCGACCCGACATGGTCCATTTGGGTTGCATGGCATCATGCATTTGGATAGACTATAATGAGAGAAATAACACTTAAGGTTGGTTAATATATTATAAGTTCTAATATTTTAATAAGGTTATTTAATTAGTATTGATCAAGAATTAATTTGGAATTAATTAACTGATCAAAAGGAGACTAATTAAATATATGGGTTGATTGTGTAAATCATTCATTCTTATATATGTGGGCTTGTGATCCAAGATTCCTTATGTTGGACTAAGTCCATGGGGTGACCCATGGATACTCCATGGAGGTTAAAATCCATGGAGCATAAGGAATGGGTAAAGTTATGAGTTACATGGTGTAACCCTAATAGCCACCATATAAAAGAATCCCATGGCTCAAGAAATCGGGCACTAATGTGTGAGTGTGAGGGCTAGACGATTTCAAGGAGTGTTCAAGTTTCTCTCAAGTTATTCCAAGTGTATTTGGTGTTGTGTGAACCATTTGAGGTGTCACACTTGGGGCACTAGGCACTCAAGCTTTATGAAGACATTCTACATCAAAGAGGTATGTATTCTATCTTGTTATATTTATTATTTTGTATGCTAGATTAGGATAATACCTTGGATGTTCATAATTGTATGTATAATAGAGAAAAAATAGATCCAAGGTATTTAGGGTAGCATGTACACTTAGGAGTGTTAGAATGCTCATAACCCAACAGTGGTATCAGAGCCAGGTTTGTTTTCTTGTTATACTTGCAAAAGTAGCTGAAAAATCGAGTTGGATGCATATATTCGATTGTTTTGGCTGGAATTGGACTAGGAACATTACCCTAAGATGTTTTTGGACTTATAAACTTGTTTTTGATGTGGTAATGTTCATGCTAATCCAATTTCTAAGATAATTGTCATAATTTCAAGATTTGTATTAGTTTGTATGTTCATGCTAATTTCTTGAAGATTGATGATTTGAATTATCTTGTTCTTATGAGGTTCTTAGATTAATAGAAAAGTTGTGTGAAATAATTGTTTTCAATCCATTTTAATCTAAGAGTTGATTCCAAAGTGTGTTTTTGTAACTTGTCCTCAAGTTATATGAAAAGTCACATTTAAGAATCATAAAACTCATAAAAGTTGGCAAAGGTTACAAAATGAAGAGTCTAGTTCTAATTAAATGGTTTTATGACTCCATAACTTGTCCTCAAGTTATGGAGGTTCAAGAGTCTCTTCATTAAATTAAAAAAAAAAGTGTAACCTTAATTAGTTCCATAAGTTACAATAAAAAAAAGTTATTTTTTTTATTAATTAGTTTAAAGTCTTCCATAACTTATCCTCAAGTTATGGAACTTGAAGAGTTTTTTTTTTAATTAAAACTACTTTAAACTCATAAGTTATGGAATTAATTAGTTTTGAATAGTTTCAAAACTTGCCCTCAAGTTTTGGAATTTGAAAAGTTTTCACTTATGAATACTTTAATTCCAAGTTAGCCCTTAGAATTTTAAAAGTTAAAATTCAACCCTTATACATTATAATATTATAAGTTAATAATATTTATATATATATGTATAAGAGTAAAGTCAGTCTTACCGTTAGTAGGCCTCATTCACGAAGCCGGTCTATAAGGGGGGTATAAGGTTAGTGCCTATAAAATGGCAGTTTAATGGGTGTCCACTCTCACCCACCGCTTCCTTGACTGGTGGAGGGTCGTTAGCCGAACGGGTAGGACAAGGACTATAATTCTCCTTTCATTAAAAGTATTAATGATAAATACTAAGTAACTAAACTCTTATTAATACCCAATCTTAGTTACTTAGGAAAATGTGAATTTGGTGCTAACCCATGAAATTACACTTTGCACTTTGCTTAAGTCGTTAGTGGAGCGTGTGTGGTTAACCGGCACACTAACCTGGACTTAACAAGGTAGGCAAAGGGTAACTTAATATTTATCATAGTATCGGTGGAGCGTGTGTGGTTAACCGGCACACTGATTAAAGAGTAAATATTAAAGGTACCAAGTATATTTGCATGGTTATTCACCCCTTGTTTTGTGATCCTCGACATCCCAGTCACAAAACCTGAAGGGCACACTCGAGATTGAAACATGCCTTTGAACAGTTCAATGAATCTCAAAGATCTAGGACTTTCAAATCCAATTAAAACCTAATAAATTATTTCATTTTTCATGGTGGAAATTGGTGAATCGTCATTCACCTACCTTCAAATATTTTATAGCTTGGATTACGGCATCCCTCTTCTAAGTTATAAAATAGTTTGTTGGGTCCTAGCCTTAATATTTCATATTGGGTGTCATATTAAGGACTTTAAATCAACTATCTTGAATATCTCCCAAAAAGATGTCTGGTCTAGACATTTATGATCTTCCCAAATCTCTTGAAACAAGCTTTCCTAAATGACGATGATGTCCCATGGATATCATACTTCTTTCACCTCCTCCAATTATTCTCCCTAACCCACAAGTTCCTAAAAAGTTTAAGGTCACTTAAGCCCTATTGGCAAGGCAATGTCTAGGTGTGATCACATCTTGGAGATGTAGTCACATATTGACAAGCCGGGAGAGTTGGGTGTCAAAGTCTTGAGAAAGTTGGTGGCGCAACTACTTTCTAAGTCACATAGTGAGTTCTTTTGGGAATCCTATGAAACAGACTAAGACAAGAGCCTTAATGATCTTATCTATTTGCTAAGATCAACTTCCTAAAACGCTATGGACATTGACAATGATGCCATTGGATATCCAGTAAAGCTCTCTCTTCCCAATGGAAAGGGATCGGCCATAGTCAACTCTGTTGACCCAATGGTAAAGAGAGAGGCGAAGTCTGAGATAGTCCCATTATCAAGGATCCATAGGTAACTATTGCCAAAGGAAGGGGCATTGGTTACGAAGCTGCCAAATTTACCTAAGGATGTTAAAGTCAATAAGTTTGGCTCTACTTCAGGTAAAGTCCATTGTCTAACTCTATTAAGTACATGCTGATTCTGATCGCGAAGATGGATTTCAATCGCATGGTTCGGTGATCAGAATTTTGGGCTATTACTTAAGAGTTATGATATTTATATTGCTTAAGAATAGATAACAACAAGGTTTTCATATGGATTGTAAGGATAAGTTTTTCCGCAAAGTTTTAAAAATAAAAGAAAAAAGGTTTTGATTTTATTTATTTTAAGTATCCTTACAATGGCATTTGTGAAAAGCTGTTGCTTATAAGATTCCATTGATAGCAATATTGGAAAAATGGATTTGATTCTTTCGGTTGTGGTAGTGTCTAATATTACCAAATAAGGAAAGATTCTCATCACCCAAGGTTCAATTGGACCGAAACTTGGAATCATGCAAGTTGTATAGTATGATGAATGAGAACTTTCAGCTTGGAAAATTAAGACTAATTCCTTATGTGAATAAGGAAAGGACTAAGGGATCGAGTACACATTCTTGTGCACTGGTCAAGTCCACCACAAAAGATCAAGAAGACTATTCGTCATGATTTACTTAAGTTGAGTAAATATGGTTATACTTATAAGTTTAAGTATAAGTCTGTAGCATTGGAGAAGTTTCAATGTGAGACAGAACGAATAAGAAGAATCAAAGTATGGCAGAAAGAAAAAAGTTTCTCAAATCTGAAAAGATGGGAGAGTACTTTAGTATCATGTTTATGATCATCTTAATGATTAAGATACGATATCACAATTGGTCCTCTAAAGTCAAGAAGAGGAGTCATGAATTGTTGAAATGGTTAAATCAAAAAGATGAGTCATACTTCATTCCAAAACAATTCTTAGAGTCATACTCCAAGATTGTAACTTGAGTGACATATCTTAAAGAGGGTTTGTTAACACTAGTCAAATGTAAGAGTAAAAGGTTATCTACTCTTGTACATTTGAAATTGGTAAGTTGTGATGTTTTGGATAAAACAGAGACCAACTTAGGCCAATTGTGTAAAGTGTTAGTCTTGATAAAGAATCCGCACTATCTCTTGAATATTTGACAAGGGAGTCTTATATGTCAAGAGGACAGTGGGAGTCTTAAAGCTCTTGAAAGTTTCAAGACTTAATCAAGAATAAAACCTAAAGTCCTTCACTAGCACACGACTTGAGGTTTATAACCTATCGTGTTGAAATTTTTGTGCCTATTCAAGTTGGCTTTGCATAGGAGTTCTGAGAGTTCTCAATTGGTTGCACAACTACTTGGAAGCAATGGCAGGCACCTGAGCTGCCAAATGGCAAGAATTTAAGATTGCACAAGTTTAATCAATATGAGTTTGGATTTGTCACTAACCTTGTCTTGTGATTATGGTTTTGACAAATTCACATGGATAAGAACACATACACTATTAAATCTAAGTGTCATAAGATTTCTCTCCGATTCATGAAAATGATGGTGAGGAAACACTTTCACTAAGTAGATTTTAGCTAGATAGCAATCGTGATATTTGCATTCTCAAAGTCGTTAGTGGAGCGTGTGTGGTTTACCGGCACACTAACATGGACTTGTGAGAAGTGGCAAAGGTCTAAACAATTGAGACTATGATTACGGCATCCCTTTTCATAGTTCTAAAATTGTTTAGACACACGTGTGAGCTATCTAAGAGAGGTGTATGATTTTGATAAAGTTTTATCAAACAATCTAGTATCAGAAATCTGAACTTTGGTAAGAAAGTCAGCTGATTTCTGAGTACATGTCAAAGCTAGTGGGAGCATAAGTGTTATGCTAATAATCATCATGTTAGTGGGAGCATGATAATTATGACAAAGGTTGCAAGTTAGCAATGTTAATTATAGAAAACAAAAGTTTCAATTCGTGAGGTTGCACGGGTTGAAAAAGTTGTTTTGCTATAATTAAGGGAGAGGAAATTATACTTCATTTCAATTCTAAAAAGCTTAGATTGAGATTTTAATCGTATTTAATCAAGGATATATATATGAATTTCATGTTGGAATGGCTCAACATAAGGAAATTCTATATATGGGTCCATTATTTGCGTTCTAAAATTCGATTATGATTATGGCATCCCTTTTCATAATCTGAATTTTGAGAACTTGGCAAATTGAAATGGAAATATTATAGCAAAAGACTGGTTTAGTCTTTATGTGAGACATCATGAATCGTGTCCCATATGCTTCGGATATAGGATCGATTACATGTGCTATATTCATCCTTTCTAAAATTTTCCAAATGCCTGGGGCATTATGAAGGGAAAAGGTCTAGAATTGGATATGACTAAAATGATTAAGCAATTGTCGAGGACAATCTAAGGTTTACCAAAGATTGGTTGCTCAAGGACAGTTGGAAGTATAATGTTAATTTTGGAAGGACCATATTGACATAATCTGTAAGGAGGCAACTCTTGTTCAGAAGTGATAATCAAAATGGAATATGGAAATGTTTCAAAGTTAGAAATTATTCAATCTGTGTAAGATTAGGAAACTTAATGAAAGAAGGATGTTTCCAAGGAGCTAATCTCCTTTGGAATGCTCTGTAATGATTGTTGTCAAGTCTTTCTGACTTTGTGCATAATCATTAAGAGGATCAATGCATATAAGTTTAGAATCTAACAGATTTCAGTAAATGGCATGAATTTGGAATTCTTGCATTTGCAGTAAGGATTTGGGACTGTGAAAAGAGGATCATTGGAGTGATGTTCAATTGATCTATTTTACAAAGTAAAGATCATAGACAAACATAGTATGCATACTTGGTGTATGGCATGACTAGTGTTTAGAAAACATAGTGTACATGCTTGGAGCATGGGACAACTATTGTTTTAAATTCAAGTATAAAGTTGATAAAACCGAAACAATGAATAATGAGTAATCAGTATGGTGATAAATAAAAGTGTTTTTTTATACTCATAGGGTTTGATACCATATTTGATTCATTTATTCTTGTGTTTCACTTTGCATGTTTTGACTTCCAGAATAACTAAGTCGCTCTTCCTGAATGATTAAGTTATTCAAAACCATCCACAGTCGGTCATATGTTGGAAGTAGATATGAATCAAGACTGTCATGGGTTGGTTTGTAGAGGTCCAAGTTGGTGGACAAAGTGGTGCTACAACACTCATGAGTGCTCATAAGTTCTGAGTATTGGATTCAACCCGCGCTCATTTGAATCACTTCATGGATTTTATCACAAGTGATCATGAGACGATAATATCTTATATTCTTCAAACCTAGAGATATGAGTTGTTACTATGAGTTGGTTATACATTGATTGCACGAAAACGCATTGGTAACTCGATGTTATAAAACATGCCTTTGTGTATGATTCAACAAGTTGTAGAACAAGCCATATGAGTCGAAGTTTATCCATTCCTTTTACCTTCGGGATAAAAGCGATATCTGTGGGCCCCTCGATGATTTAAAGATGATACATGTGAGTGCTTGGCCAAGCCAAGACTGATTTGATTTGTTCAATCAGTCAGTCATCATGAATCGGAAATCGGGAAACAACAAATGGACAGAGAGAATGATTGATAATCCATGTCTCAGTCCATATGATATCTAGAATGGAGGAATATATGATCCCTTATCTAATGGACAAGTCATTGACAAAGGTCAGAGTTCATCGACAAGGTCAGAGTTCGACAGAAGCTTTTGAGAGCTACGATTGCTGATCGGTTCCTGAAGTCATACGCAATAATAGTTTTATACTTATCCAAGTGGGAGACTGTTGGATTAATGTCTAAGTCCATAACTATAATTGGTAAGACTTGACCCGACCCGGCATGGTCCATTTGGGTTGCATGGCATCATGCATTTGGATAGACTATAATGAGAGAAATAACACTTAAGGTTGGTTAATATATTATAAGTTCTAATATATTAATAAGGTTATTTAATTAGTATTGATCAAGAATTAATTTGGAATTAATTAACTGATCAAAAGGAGACTAATTAAATATATGGGTTGATTGTGTAAATCATTCATTCTTATATATGTGGGCTTGTGATCCAAGATTCCTTATGTTGGACTAAGTCCATGGGGTGACCCATGGATACTCCATGGAGGTTAAAATCCATGGAGCATAAGGAATGGGTAAAGTTATGAGTTACATGGTGTAACCCTAATAGCCACCATATAAAAGAATCCCATGGCTCAAGAAATCGGGCACTAATGTGTGAGTGTGAGGGCTAGACGATTTGAAGGAGTGTTCAAGTTTCTCTCAAGTTATTCCAAGTGTATTTGGTGTTGTGTGAACCATTTGAGGTGTCACACTTGGGGCACTAGGCACTCAAGCTTCATGAAGACATTCTACATCAAAGAGGTATGTATTCTATCTTGTTATATTTATTATTTTGTATGCTAGATTAGGATAATACCTTGGATGTTCATAATTGTATGTATAATAGAGAAAACATAGATCCAAGGTATTTAGGGTTGCATGTACACTTAGGAGTGTTAGAATGCTCATAACCCAACACATTTTCGGGTGCTTTTCTGACTTGTTTTGGAACACCTTGGCAATGAGAAAGATTTCTTCAGGATTCATATAAGGAAAGTCTGCCTGGGTGCGGATATAGTCATGCTCCCTTCTAGTGAGGGTATACTGGATGTAGTCAGCCTTCATGAACTTCCGGATTTTGTAGTTCTTGACTGCGGATGGTCTATCGTTAGACCATATATTTTCAATGGAAGAGGCATGTTTAACATGAAAAAGACTAAGTCTCTCAAATTCCATTGGCAGTCTTTTGTGGTCAGGAAGGCTGCGGTCGAATTGCTCAAATAATGTGAAGTATTTGGCATTTGGAGAGATTGGGACATCCCAGTAGCCATCAGTAGGGGGTTCAGCATAGGTGAGGTGGGGTCTGTAATCTTCATCCTGCAGTCTGCGGTGAGGATTGATCCAAGAGTTTATCAAGGATTCGTCCATCATAGTATCAAAACCGTATTCTCTCCATATAAGCTCTGCAAGTTTGGCTGCCTTCCAATCGTGTTTTCTTTGGGTGGTGGCAGGAGAGTCAGTTGAGCTTGGAGATGACATGTGCTCAGCCAGGTTTTTGAAGTGAGGGGGAGTCTCTGGCTTTTCAGGAGTGGGCTTCTCTTGCGGTGGAGTGTGATGAGGTGGAGAATGATAAGATGGTTGCGGTGAAGGCTGTGGTGTAGGAATTTTTTCTGTGATGATGGGGGGGGCTCTGATGATGTGAGATGGAGTGATTAGAGTGATGGACTTCTTCTTCACTTCCCCCTCTTGAGGAATGCAACGGAGGAACTTCCTCAAGCCATTTTTTAAGGCCGTCAACCTTGGCAAAAACCTCTTGAAATTGAGCTTTGAGGGCTTCGGCCAACTGTTGATTATTGGGAATGGAGGAGCTGAAGAGTAGCCTGTGTATTTCCTTGGTGAGCTGGAGGATCTCGGGACCATGGAAGTTGAAGGACAGGGATCGTTGCAGTCTATTGATTGTTGCTTGAAGAACTGAGATAGTGGACTCATACGCAATGTGAGTCTCAGCTATCAGTTTCTGAGACTGAGTGGCTTGATCTGCAATGGCTGCTTGGAGATCCGTTTTGATTGCGGTCACCTCAGTGATGAAGCGTTCCGCAGCAGCCATAAAATCCTTGTGATCTGCTTTGCGGTTGTTGTCAAGGGACCGGATCCCCATTTCCACTTTGAGAGAAATTCTCTCAGCAGCCAAGTGCTCCCTTGTTTCCAAACGCTCTATACGTTCGATCAGTGACTGCGGCCCGAGGGTATCGTCTGGTTGGGGTTGAGTGGGCTTCACCATAGCTAAGATATGATTGACTTTGGTTTGTAGGCTCAAAAATTCTTTCTTGGTGACAACATTCTTCTTCTTTTTCTTCTTTTCTTTGGGTTTAGAAGTCGAATGTTGAGAGCCACTAGATTCCTCTTCCTCATCGAACATCATGAGGTCATCATCAAAAGGACTGGGCTTGTTTACTTCCTGTATGTCTTCATCATCAAGACCAAAGGTGGGAGTAGAACGGACTTCGATTGCGGTTCCTTCGTCTTGTGATTCATGGACTGTTGGACTTGGAGTTGGATTTGGAGTTGGAGTAGGAGTTGGAGTTACTCTAGAGGTACCTGCACCTTCTCCTGTTGCTTGAGCTCTGAGGAGTGTTTCAGCCATCTCGGTCATCCAGTCTTGAACCTTTAGAATGGTGGCAACGGTATGGGCATTATTGATTGCGTCTGCCCAATACCGTGCCACTGACTGGATTTCTTGCTCCTTTTGCTGTTGCTGCTTGATCTGTTGTTCCTTGCGGGCTTGGAATGCCCTCCTGAAGGCAGCATATTTCTTGATTTCTGACTCAGTTACCGGAGTGTACCGTAACCATGAGTCATTGGATTCATCGCCGTCAAAACCTTGGAAACGCACCGAAGTGTCCTTCGGGTCCACGGATCCTTGCACATTTGTGCTCACCGTGCCTAAACCACATGTTACCGATGTAAGCAGAGTAGGATTTCCTGAGCTTCCTTGGTCTCCTTGACCCGTGGTCAAGTTTGGCCTCGGCTCAGTTTTGGAATGGGCGGAAGAAGTGCCCTGCGGTTGGGGAGGTGTTTGAAGTGTTTGGGTGACGTTCAAAAGGATGGAGCGCAACTCCTCAGGTGAAAAGAAATGCAGTCGGGAAGCCCAGGAGACCTTAGGGCGAGTACCAGTGTCATCCTCGTGGGAGTGAACTGGGGGGAGTTTCCACGATATGGTGAATCAGACTCACTTTCTGAGTCTGATTGGAAAATGATAGTGGTGTTGAATGGGTCTGCAGCCACCCCAAGGACTACCAGAGCCTTTTGAGAGGCTTCAGTATCGGTCCGGTCACACATTTGGCCAGAGGTATCAGTTTTTCTTTTCTTAAGGATAGCAATTGGTTGCCTATCCTCATATGAATCACTATCAGGTGTGGTTGTGGTAGGTTTGGTTTTACGTTTCTTGGTGGGTGCGGTTCGTTTGGGAGCATCCTTCTTGGGTGTTCTTTGTTTCTTCTTGGTGGCCAATTGCTTTCTTCTTTGAGAAAGATTGGAAAGAGTAGTGGCAGAAGGGACTGCGGTACCTTCAGGGTTAATGGTTGCGGATGGGTCTTGAAGAGGCGGGGTAGGAGGGTATGGGGCAATACCTTCCGTAGCCTCAATATGATCTGAGACATCAGCAGTCTCAAGACCAAGTGTGGAAAGAATGTGGGTAGGGAGTCTTCGAATTGGTCCAAAAACAGTTTGATCAGAAAAGGGATTGCACCTTTTGAGATCCTTGGAGACAAAGAAATCGATGTCACTGCCCATGTCGATTCCAGCGTCCGCATGAAGGTCTGAAATGCAGAGTGACCAGAACCTTGCAAATGTGAGCTCGGTTGGGTTTTCCCTTGGGTTCCCCTTAGGAATGTATTGAAGAGAGTCGTCCTATAAGATCTGCCCGTAGTCTACATCGTGTCCTGTGAATATACTCCATACTAGCTCCAGAAGCTAGAGTCCCATATTGTCTGTGCCTCCGGTTCTGCCGGATAGGCTGCGGATGACGAAATGGCAAACAAATTGCCATACCGCAGACAATTGGTTTTTCTTGAATTCCCCAATTCCCCTTATCTTTTTTTGATAACCCATTTGGTAAAGGGCTGAAGTAACGTCCGCCATGGATGGGGAGAAAATCTTGATGGAGGGATGAACAAGGAGGTTTATGGCAGAAAGAAACTTTTCCTTGGACAGAATGACCAAAGAATCATTAACCAGGTTGAGATGAACTTCTTAGGGGTTTTCAATTGAGCGATAAGCGGAGAATGCACATTTGAAAAGGGTTGATATTGGGACAACATCTGTGAAAGCATCAAAGGGGCTAAACAGGGGATGATTCTTCAGAAACTTGATCATCATCTTGGTTGAAGCATTGTAAGATGGATAATCTTCGAACACTACTCGGAAGTTGCTTGATGAAATCGTGGGAGAGTCTGAACCAGTAGGGTTCACTGATCCTGAAGCCTTGGATTGTTTCTTGGATGCACCGGATTTCACCATTGTTGAAGGTTGAGAGAAGGAGTAAAGAAAAGAGTTCTTGAAGGATTTGAGAGGGAAGGTTCAATGTTCAGAAAGCGTAAAGTGATTTTAGGGAAGAAGAAGGGTTTATAAAGGGATGAAATTTTTACCCTAGGTAAAAAGAAAGGATAAAGTAAAACGTCGTTTGGGAGGGAATCTTTTGAATCGGAGATTAAATCTCAGCCACATAAAATGAAACGGTTTAAAAAAGATTTATTAAGATTTACCAAAAGAGGGTTTGCATTTAATGAAGTGTCAGACATATGTCAATACCTCAGGTGATCGTGGGGTGAGGGGAAAAGAAGTTGTAACGGATGGGACGTCCTGGGTAAGCGGAAAAGACAAATTAAGGATGTGATTATGAAAAAACGTTCTTTTTGTCATCATACCTAAAAATAGGTCTGACACAAGGTTTATTCAGAAAGAGAATGAGACAGTTTCTCAAGGGAATGTTTTTTTTATTTAAAGTTTTATTTAATGAAGGATCATTAAATAGCACACAAAGATTTAAGGGTAGATGAAACAGTTTAGAATTTATCAGAGTGATTGCGGATGGAAAAGTCATTGCGGATGGAAACGTCATTGCGGATAGAAACGACATTGCGGATGGAAACGATGAATGTCTGCAGTAAGGAACTAAGGAAAGCACTCGTACAAAAATTAGTAATAACAAACAATAAAGACCAATGAGAGATAAATATGATATATGGTTGCGGTACCTAGACTGCGGTACCAAAACCATCTATCATGAGTAACTCTCAGTTAGAATCGCAACAGAGACCAAGGATGGTCTGCGGTACCTAACAACTCAAAAAGAATTGCGGGTCTGGATTCATCATTCCTAACATTTGCAGGAAGATGTTAAGATTTGTGGAGTCGAGCGCTTTTGTGAACACATCAGCAATCTCTTCATGAGTATGGACAAAGATGAGTTCAATGTTACCTTTCAAGATGTGGTCTTTGATGAAATGATACCGTAGTTCAATATGCTTAGTCTTGGAGTGCTGAATTGGATTGTGAGAAATAGCAATAGCACTTTCAGAGTCACAATAAATTGGTATCCGCAGCATTCTATACCCGTAGTCCATTAGTTGAGTTTTCATCCAAAGGACTTGAGAACAACAGCTGGCTGAGGCCACATATTCAGCTTCTGCGGTAGACAGAGATACACAATTTTGTTTCCTTGATGACCAGCTGACGAGTCTTCCACCCAAAAATTGACATCCTCCTGAGGTACTTTTGCGGTCTAATCTGCATCCGGCGTGATCCGCATCTGTGAAAGCTTGTAGGATGAAGTCATTGCCTGCGGGGTACCATAATCCAAGAGACTTGCTTCTTTTCAGGTACCGTAGTATTTGTTTGGCTGCGGTCATATGTGACACTTTTGGGTCAGCCTGATACCTTGCATATACACCAGTTGCAAAGACAATGTCTGGCCTGCTTGCGGTGAGGTACATCAAAGAGCCTGTGATACCTCTATAAGTCTTGTGATCCACAGATTCGCCTGAGGGATCAGCAGAGATCTTATAACCGAAGGCCACGGGGACCTTAGTCGAAGAACAGTTGTCTATAGAATATTTCTTTAACAGTTCAGTGGTGTATTTCTCTTGATGAATAAATATCCCTTGCAGAACTTGTTTCACTTGAAGTCCTAGAAAGAAGTTAATCTCTCTATTCATGCTCATTTTGAACTTGTTGGTCATGAGTTTAGCAAATTCATCCACCATTCCTTGATCAGTCGATCCGAAAATGATATCATCCACATATATTTGTACAAGCATAATGTGACATCCCCAAAATCTCGGCCAGAAAAGACCGGTTTCATTTATGCTTTTAAAATAATTTCAGAGTAAATCCTTTTGATTTAAAAGAGTTGCGGAATTTGTTCCCAAAAACAAAATATGATAAAAATAATATTTACCAAAGCATTTCATCAAGAGATGCATTTTCATTATATAACAATATTCGGGATGTCATGTTCCGATAAACAGACCAAAAGCATAAACAACAAAAGATAGACCATACAACAGTTACATATAACAACTGGTCTAATAAACAAAATAACTTGATGATTCATCCATCTTATGCCCTCTCGCCACTACCTGTAATACAAATAAACTGAGTGGGTCAGGCTTGGGAGCCTGGTGAGCATATAGGGTTTTCAACCCGCAATAAATAATTATATTTACTTTCACCAACCAACAATAACCCGATTACCCATTCCCGTTATCCTCACTTTACGTCCCTAAAACAACATCTATCTCAAGGGACCTAATCTAGGATTTTTCATCGGGACGGACATTACTGCAAAGGGGTTTCCTCGACAGTAGATGTCCTAAAGGCAACCATGAGGGGGATAGAGTACACCGGTGAACACATCGTTCACAACACCTACAAGTTATGAGCCTGCTAGCGTTCCACAGGACTGTCTAGAAAGAGTTTGTGGTTGTTATCCATACTCCGCTGAATAACTAGATCAACAACAACAACATCGAGGCCTCTCATCTGTTTATCACACATCAACTATCTACCCATGTTCTACCCAACATATTAGTAGATAAAAATATATATTTTTATACATAGTTTAAAACCTGTATAGCATTCTCATTCAATACATATTCCAAACAACAGATGAGACACATACACATAACACATATTTCATAGAGAATAAATCATATCTATGAGATAGAAGAAAGTGAATATACATTCACACATATAACAACAAAATATACACATAACACGTATTTCGTATAAAATACTTCATAATTATGCGTTAGAAGAAAGTAACTACACACTCACTTGATCAGAAGATGATCGGACAACACTACGGCTTGTAGAAGTAGTATTCTTCGGTAGATCTGGAAGATCTTCACAAAAACCGGGCTCCTCGCGGGCAGAGCTTCGGCTCGGGAATTTTACTTCTCGGGATCTTCGGGGCTTCGGGACTTGCTTCGGGACTCGGGAATGATACCGGGGATTCGGGATATTTTTTGCATGTAAAACAGGGTAAAAACGCGAGAGAGAGAAGAGAAATTGGCAAAAGAAGCCGGCTGCCCTCGCATGCCTTTTATAGAGGCTGAAGCCTCGCATTACGCTGGGCGTAATGCTCCGGTACGCGGGGCGTACTCCGGATTCGTCACTGCATGCGTCATCAGAGCACTCGAGTGCGAGGCGGGTCACGCTTCGGTGTACACTGGGCGTACTCAACTACGCTGGGCGTAGTTCGGATAAGATCAGTGACTCCTTCGGATATCCATCCGAATTAAAGATTAAATAATAAATATTAATTATTTAAAAACTTCAGAAATTCATATCTTCTTCATAAGAACTCCATTTTCAACGTTCTTTATATCCACGCGTAGGTGAGACTACGCTCTACAACTTTTATTTAGATTCCGTCGGCTAATTTTGAATTTATTTTTATTATTTATTTTTTGTAGGCCGGGACAGGAAAACTCCGTTATAAATTCATAACTTCTTCATCTTACGTCCGTTTTCGTCTGTCTTTTCACCATTGCACTACTATCAACGAGATCCTCGATTGTCGTTTAGATTGTTTCGACCAACAATCACTCGATCTCGAATTCGAGTTTCGGGCTGCATACTGCTAAGCTGAAACTTAGAAAAATCATAACTTCCTCATACGAAGTCAGATTTGGGCATTCTTTTTATGCACGCTCTCGGTTTAACGAACTCTACAACATTCTTTTAGATCACTATGGCTAAATATCGCTCCATCATAAATTCACTTTTTACGTCATTCAGCGTCGTGCCGGTTCTATCGCGAAACTTCGACAGGTCATAACTTCTTCGTTATAACTCGGATTTCGGCATTCTTTATATATTCGAAAACCTCGTTTCAACTACTACAACATTATCCATAGATATCGGTTTTATCTAATATTTCATTTTGACACTTATTTTTATTCTTAATTAAATTAAGACACACAATTAAGCACAAAACACATAATACTCAAATAATACATCTTTATTATTTCAAGACGGGTTACACAGGTTAACCTAGACTATCACATCATCATTAATGACGAGCCCGGAAACACAGGACTTACACATAAGGTGGTTACCATTTGCTTTTCTAAATAACGTGGGGTCAATCACTCCTCTCTTGTACCCGGATGAGACAAGGAATTCAGAAAGAGTCTCATACCATGCTCTTAGGGCTTGCTTCAGACCGTAGACTGCTTTTTCAAGCTTGTAACAGTGGTCTGGGAATTCAACATTTTCAAAACTTGGAGGTTGCTGAAGATAAACCTCTTCTTTTAATTCCCCATTGAGAAATGCACTCTTAACGTCCATTTGGTGTACCTTGACGTTCTTGTGGGCTGCGTATGCTAGGAAGATCTGGATCGCTTCCATGCGTGCTACCGGAGCATACGTTTCATCATAGTCAATGCCTTCAAGTTGACTATACCCCTTTGCAACTAGCCTTGCCTTGTTTCTGACTACCGCACCAGATTGATCCAACTTGTTTTTGGACACTCATCTAGTACCAACAATAGAGTGACCACGTGGCTTTGGAACGAGCTGCCAAACTTTGTTTCTTTGAAATTCTTCTAGCTCTTCTTGCATTGCAGCTATCCAGTCAGGTTCAAGCAATGCTTCTTTGATCATTTTGGGTTCTACCGAGGACATAAATGTTGCGTAGTGGCAGTGATCAGATAGGTCCTTGGAAGATCGAGTCTGGATACCTCCGGATGGGTTGCCGATGATTTGACCAGATGGGTGGTCCTTCGTCCATACGTGTAGACGGGGCTGCAGATGATCAGCAGCCGCGGTAGAGGGAATATCTTAAATATTAGGAGAATCTGCGGTTGGAGATGGCAGTTCCCCCCTGGACTTGAGAACATCCTACTGAGTCATCTTGGTTTGTTGGAATGAGAATGGAGTTTTCTTGAACAGTTGGGAGAGGTTCCCCCTGGATTACTGATGGGAGTTCCTCTGGAACCTGAGAAGGTTCCCCCTGGACTGCGGATGGGAGTGTGAGAATCCTTGGATCGGTTCTCGTGTCAATGTTCTCTATGAGTTCATCATCCGAATCCGAAGATACGTTTGATGGTAATGATTCTCTGCAGATGGGAATTTGAACAACATCAGGTACTGGAACCTCGATGGTTGTTGCTAGATCCAGAGTAGAGCTTTCCCCCTCAACCGGAGAGGTGAAAGTATTGAGAGATGCTACTTCAGATAGAGATGGTCCAGAAACATCAGCATGTTGTTGTTGAGCTGCGGGTGACACAAGAACTTCGGATAGTTTCGCCGTTTCAACAGGATCAAAAATATCATCATAATTGACTTCAACTAGATTTAAAGTACCTGAAGAGGCAGGAATGTCGCTTTCCATGATTGTGGTGGTTTTAGTGGATGGAGGAGCGTTGTGGATGTGAGAATCATTAAATTTCACATCGAAGCTTTCATTGATCAGCCTTGTACGTCTGATGAGCACTCGATAAGCAACCTTGTTAGTGGAATAACCAAGGAAGATGCCTTCATTAGACTTCGGTGCAAACTTGTTAAGCTGATCTCTGTTGTTGATCACGAAACATCTACACCCAAAAATATGAAAGAAGTGAACATTTGACATGCGGTTGTTAAGGCCCTCATATGGTGTTTTGTTGAGGCGTTTGCACACAATGCTTCGGTTTTGGACAAAGCATGTGGTTGCTACAGCTTCAGCCCAAAAGTAGAGAGGAAGGTGTGCGAAGTTGAGCATGGATCTGGCTGCTTCTACTAGTGTGCGGTTCCTTCTTTCTACTACTCCATTTTGTTGCGGTGTGTAGGGGGCTGAGAAGTTGTGAGAGATGCCCTTAGACACCAAGAAGCTGTTGAGAAGATGATTAGTGAACTCTGTGCCATTATCACTGCGGATACGTCTTACTGGAAGCTTGATCTGAAGTTCAATTTCTTTGATGAAGTTGATGAAAATATGCGGTGTTTCTGACTTGAGTCTGAGGAAGAAGACCCATGTGAAGCGTGTAAAGTCATCAATAATAACCAGTATGTACTTCTTGTGGTGGAGACTGGCTACGGTTGATGGACCGCAGAGATCAATGTGCAATAGCTCCAGTGGTTCAGAAATAGAAGAGTCCGTTACCAGAGGATGACTTGCTTTAGACTGTTTACCGCATTCATAAGCCGGACAGAGAGTATCGTTGCTGAATTTGAGAATAGGGAGACCTCGGACTAGTTCTCCGGTGACTAAATTGTTGATGTACCTGAAGTTTAGGTGAGCTAGCTTGCGGTGCCATAGCCAGCTGACTTCGGATACAACTTTGGATAGGAAGCACAACTGCGGTCTGCCAATGATCAGAGAGACATCCAAAGGATACATGGTACCTTCGGATATGGATTTGATCAGACGCGTGTTCCTATCACTTGTCATTACGTAGCAAAATTGATCATCAAATTCAACTCGATGTCCTGCTTTACATAGTTGGCCAACACTGATGAGATTGTGTTTAAGGCTTTCTACATAAGCCATTCGCATTGTTGCCGAATGTGACATTTCCACCATTGCATATTGGCCTGAAATCCCGAAGATATTCTAACCTTCCGGTCATGTGCAAGGAGCAGGCACTGTCGATTAACCATTCTTCTTCTTGTTCCTCCTTGCACAAGGCCTGAGAATTACACGGTTAGTTTAGGTACCCAAACTAGTTTGGAGCCTGGGGCAATTGGTGAATTTCTGAAAGATGCATGGACCGAGGTTGCAGGGACGGGTCTCTTGTCAACTTTTATTCCTAGTCCTGAGTGTTTGTGCAGATTTGGAGTGTTGTGAGTTTTTGAAAAAGTACTAGGTTTCTGACTCCGACTAGATTTGACATAGGATGAATCTTTTTGGCAACTACACTGACATTTGCAAAAAGATTTTTTGTCATTGGATCTGACACTATGTTTGGTCAGCGGTCCATAGGATGAATTGGACTTGTTACCGGTCCGAGGTTGAAAAGATCTGACATGAGTGTTATTTTGTTTCTGAAAAGTTTGTTTTGAACAAGGTTTAGTACGTGTAGATCTTTGAGTCCTTTTTGGTGGATTTAGTAGAATACCTTTCCATTTGTTGAAGTTTTGACGTGACTTTAAAAGTGTTGGAGTGGGTAAAATACCTTTCCATTTAGGATCATTTGAGGAATAGACCTGAAAAACATTGTTTCGAAAAGACTGAACACCCTTTTGGGTTGTGTCAAAAGGATTAGGAATGACTTTTGAAACTGGACTTTCCTTTTTGTTTGTTTTCTTGGTAGGAGAGTTTTTTGAAAAATAGAGTGAGAAAACAAATTTTTCTGGACTTTTGGATTTTGGAAATCTGACATGATTCTTGTTTTTCGAAAAAATTTGTCTATTTGTGCCACGGGATCGAATTTCTTCTTTGAGTGCCTTTTTAGCTAAGGATTTTGGTGAACCGCAGTCTCTGTTGTTCAACTGCGGTTTCCTAGAACCTTTTGAAATTTTGTGAAAACGTGGGCTTGAGTCATCAGAACTTGAGGATTCAGGAATTTGAGAGCATTGACCTACTTCAAAGTTTTCTATGGGTAATTCATGATGAATTGGCTGAAGAGTCACAGTTCCTTGTACTGATGACTGCGGTAGTGATGATTTGACTACTGCAGAGTAAGTCTGAGTTGGGACTTCGGTGTGACTTCTGTGGGACTTTTGACTATAGTGAGAAACACTGTGGTATGAGGGTAGAGATGGAAAGTCTTTCGAGACTTCGGGGCCCTCAATGACAATTTCTTCATCAACTACATATGAGGTTTGAGAATTTGGATAACTGGTGCCACAGATAGGAATTTGATCACATGTGTGACCCGAAACCTCATGCACAATTTCCTCAATGACACAAGTATTGCTTAGAGTATGCAGTCTACCGAAGTGAGTTTTGATATCTTCGGGAAAGGTCTTGTCATTGACTGGGAAATGAAATTCTCGGTCTGGAGGGACATACAGTCTATCTTTGTTGAACCGGGGTGAGGAATCCATTGCGGTAGGATATCCATTTGACCAACCCCAATTGTATGTGTTGTCAACGGTTCCATTGTTTACCAAATTTTCAATAGCTTCACTTTCATTAAATAATTTTTCAATTAAGAGATTTAAGCGTACAATTTCTCTCTGAGCTAAATCTCTCTGGTTCAAAGCTATCTCTAATTGGGTTTCACTTAACATTCTTGCATCTTTTTCTAACTCTAGGTCCTTCTCTAACATAGCCATTTTGAGTCTTTTGTTATCCAGTCGTCCTTTCACGTGGAACATCTCTTGGGACGCAATGTTCTTCTCATCTAAGGCTTTGTTATAGTCTGTTAGGACGGCATCACAGGTGTCATTAAGATCATCTATGTAGGGCTGACAGTCATGCATGCTATAGTTTAGAGTTTGGATCATAAGTTTTACCTGTTCAACGATGCTTAGAGTTCCATCCTTTGCCATGTAGCAGTAGTTCTTGTTCAGCATTGTAGACCCATCATCATCCACAGTGGCCATCATGCAGATTTTCCCTTTTCCTTTGACACTGCTGATGGCTTCATCTTCGTCTCCGGATGACCAAACTTGATGGTCTCTTTTGACATGGGCGACGTATGCCCTTGCCTTTTCCTTATCTTCCAACTCTTGATCCATTCTAAGGTAGAATGCTCTGTCTTTTACTACATTGGCCTTACAATCTCTTGCAAAGTGATTCTCTTTGTTGCATTTGTGACAAATTACAATATCAGTTTTGTCTTCTGAGGGAGTACCGGAGTCAGTGGTTTGAGAAGACTGCGATACCTCCTTTGGTTGATTATTTTGAGATTGCGGTGGTGGATGAGAACTTTTGGGATATCGATGATGGTTATTCTGGGAACCGAAGTTACGGTTGAATGGAGGTTTGTTGAACTGTTGATTCTTGCGGAAGGAAGGAGGTGGTAGACGGTTGAACTGTTGGCTAACCAGAGCAATAGCCTTCTGAAATTCGTCTTCATCGTCATACTCTGAGTCAGCTTCGTATGACTGCGGTGGAGTGTCATATGAGGGAGAGTAGAGTGACTGCGCTGGGGCTTGTGCAATGAGTGCGAGTGGTCCTCCGAAGTCAGCACATTCTTTGAGTACGGTGGATTCTTGTGCTTGAAGCTCTCCATAGAGCTTGTAGAGTGACAAAGAGTGAATCTTTCTATCGCCCTGGACTATCATCTTAGTCGTAGTCCAATGTCTTCCCAAACCACTAAGAAACTGAAGATTTGTTTCATGGTTACTGCGGATGATGCCCGCATTGGATAACTTGGTGAGTATCAGGTTGAACCTTTTGAAGGAGTCTTCCAAACTTTCGCCAGTATGAGCTTTGAAGTTGTTGAACTCATTGAGTGCAGTAGTAAGCTTTTTGTCTTGTGCTTGTTCTAAGCCTTCGTACAAGTTCTTGAGAACTTCCCAGATCTCTTTTGCTGATTTGCAATTTATGATAATATCGAAGTTGTCAGGAGCAACTCCACAGGAGATTTCATAAAAAGCAACAACATCATTTTCCATTTTATCGAGATCATCCTTGGTGGGACGGTTCATGACTGGTTGACCTCCTCCTAGTCTGGTTGTAGCGCCGTTAGTTTGAATTGGTGTAAGGACTGGGACATGTGGTCCTTCTTCTACGGATCGCCATACATCTCTACCAAGTCTCCTTAGGTATCTTTCCATTCTTTGTGACCAGTGATGATATTCATGTGCTACCAGTATTGGGGCTCGGTTAGAACCACCAACACTGTTGGAAACGTTCAGAGATAACGATTGTGCCATTTGAAAATTCTTGAAGAAATGAGCTTTAGTGGTATAGAAGGCCCTTTGAAAAATCAGAGTTCCGTTTTCAAAAAAGCAACCACTATGGCTCTGATACCAATTGTTGAGAGAAAAACTTTGAGACACACTTGAACAAACGTTAGAACAAGTGGATTGCGGAATAGTTAATCTCGAAGGATCTAAAAGCTCAACAATAATATTAATAAGTTATAGTTAGAGAGTTAGTTGTGGAAAAGTAAAGAAATAGAAATGACAACAATTGTTATATCAAGTATACACATAAGTTGATTCATAACAAGGAATGCATTCAAACCAAGTTAATAAGGAAGATCAAACTTAGTGATTAAGTCACAGAAGACTTGCTCCGGAGAAAGGTTATAATCACTTATGTTCTAGTAAGAATTGAGAGTAAGAAGTGATGCGTAGATAGAGAGAGAGGAGATAATTTCAGAGAAGTGTATTTAGAATAGATAGATGCGTGTTTTTTTTAATACAAAGAGAATGAGCTATATTTATAGAGACTCACGAAGTATACTAGATTACCTCTCTAATAGTAGCCATGCAAGGCATACTGGACAATAGAGAGTGTTACAATAAAAGACAAGTAAAGTAATCTAGTAAAAGTGACTGCGGTATGAAGAGACTCCGGTTGCGGTTGCTGATGAAGAAGTTGACTGCGGGTGCTGGATGGCTGCAGGTAGCTGAAGAGGTTGCGGTAGCTGAAGTTAAAGAGGGTCACTTTTTATGATTCAACAAAATTCATAATAACCCTCATGGCCGCGGTAGGTCACAATCTTTTTCTCTTCAATTGCCATCGTGTCGAAATTGTGGAAAGAATCATACGGGCGAATGAAGATTAGAAAAAGGATCGGTGGTCTTTTATGGATGTGGAGAAGTAGGCCACATGAAGTCTGTTTGTCCGATGAAGAATGTTACATGCTTTGCTTGTGGTGTTGTTGGCTACTGGAAGCGTTTTTGCCCTACTCTTACTAGTCAAATGACGGGAAGTCAAGCTTCTGTTCAACAACCGGTGAGAAGTCAAGCTCCTGTTCAACAACCAAAGGGTACTCCAACTAAAAAGGAGGAGGTGCCAAAAGCTAAGGGTCATGCATTCCAAATTACCATAGAGGAGGCACGCGAGGACCCGAATGTTGTGACGGGTACATTTCTTGTCAACTCTAGACCTGCTCACATCTTATTTGATTCTGGTGCCTCAGATTCTTTTGTGTCTCATGAATTTGCGCATTCCTTTCAAATTGCTTGCTATGCACTTGCGCAACCATTTCATGTAGATACTACGGGAAGTATATCATTACTTGCTGATAAAATCTATAGGGATTATGTCATAGAAATTGAAGGCTACAATTTTCTTGATAATATGATTCCTATCTCCTTGCCCAACTTTGATATTATTCTCGGCATGGATTGGTTGTCAAAGAACCACGCAGAACTCTTGTGCTATGAAAAGATAGTACGCATTCCCATTGAAGGGGAGAATCCTATTTATGTCTACGGTGAACAAAGAATCTTAAAAATAATCTCTTTCCTCAAAGCCCGTAAATTCATATCGAAAGGATGTTCTATTTATCTGGCTTACACAGTTGATATCTCAAAAGAGGAGAAGAAAACTGTAAATGATGTTCCCGTTGTTAACGAATATCCTGATGTTTTCCCCGATGATTTGCCTGGACTTCCTCCGGACAGGAAAGTAGAATTCCGAATTGACCTTGTGCCTGGTGCTGCTCCGATTGCAAAGACTCCTTATCGTCTTGCGCCAGCTGAAATGAAACAAATGATGATCCAACTACAGGAATTACTTGACAAAGGCTTTATTCGACTGAGTACATCTCCTTGTGGTGCACCAGTATTGTTTGTCAAGAAGAAAGACGGTTTGATGCGAATGTGTATTGATTACCGTGAGCTAAATAAGGTGACTATCAAGAACAAGTACCCACGACCTCACATCGACGATTGTTTGATCAACTTCAAGGTGTTAGCTATTTCTCAAAGATTGATTTGAGATCTGGCTATCATGGCTTGAAAGTACACGAGCAGGATGTACCGAAGACTGCTTTTCGTACTCGATATAGGCATTATGAATTCCTTGTCATGCCGTTCGGTTTGACAAATGCTCCTGCTATATTCATGGATATGATGAATCGCGTATGCCGTCCAATGCTCGATAAATCGGTCATCGTATTCATTGATGATATTCTAATCTATTCCAAATCTGAAGCTGATCATACCATTCATATTCGCAAAGTATTAGAACTTCTTCGAAAGGAGAAATTATATGCTAAATTCTCGAAATGTGAATTTTGGCTTCGCCAAATTCAATTTCTCGGCCATGTGATTTCTGGTGAAGGTATATCCGTAGATCCTACCAAAATTGAAGCCATTCATAATTGGGAAGCGCCTCATAATGCTTCTGAAATTCGTAGTTTCTTGGGTGTCGTGGGATATTACCTGAGATTCATTAAAGATTTCTCACGTATAGCTGTACCACTCACAAGTCTTACACGAAAGGAAACAAAGTTCGAATGGGGTGAAGCCCAAGAAAAAGATTTCTCGACTTTAAAAGATCTTTTGACTCATGCTCCGATCTTATCACTTCCAGAAGGTGATAATGATTTTTCCATATATAGCGATGCTTCAAGGTTAGGACTTGGTTGTGTGTTGATGCAACATGGTAAAGTGATAGCCTATGCCTCAAGACAACTGAAAGATTATGAAAAGAATTATCCCACCCATGATCTCGAACTCGCTGTAGTGGTATTTACCCTAAAACTTTGGAGACATTATCTTTTTGGTACAAAATGCCAATTGTTTACCGATCACAAAAGTCTCAAGTACATATTCAGTCAGCAAACTTTGAATATGAGACAGCAACAAGCCATGGAACTGATCAAAGACTATGACTGTGAAATCCTGTATCATCCTGGAAAGGCCAATGTAGTTGCTGATGCTCTTAGCAGAAAAGTTTATCATAATAGTATGTGTTATACTATTACTCACACTACAGTAAAGTTCACTATTCTTGATGAACTAGAGAAATGGCATGAAGAGGCTTTAAAGCCAGAAAATGTGAAGAAAGAAGGGATGATACATTATACTGATGTTTTACTTGATGATCCACAAGGATTGAAGGTATTTAAGAATCGGTTATGGATTCCAAAGATTGGCGGATTAAGACAAGAGATTTTAGATGAAGCTCATAAGTATAAGCTGTCTATACATCCTGGTACAAGTAAAATGTAATGATGTACGGACTGATTATTGGTGGCCTGGATTAAAGAGAGACATTGGAAGATATGTGCAGGAATGCTTAGGATGCTTACAAGTCAAAACAGAGCACCAAAATCTTTACGGAACTCCAGAAAGTCTTAGTGTTCCCGTGTGGAAATGGGAAGAACTGTCCATGGATTTTATTACCAAATTGCCAAAGACTGCTAAACAGCACAATAGTATTTGGGTAATTGTCGACCGCCTGACTAAGAGTGCACATTTTCTCTCCATACGTGAAACAGCTCCAATGGAGAAATATGCACAAGTTTACTTGGATGAAATTGTTGCGAGACATGGTGTGCCACTAAAGATCATTTCTGATTGTGATACTCGCTTCACTGCTCACTTTTAGGCGAGTATGCAACATGAATTGGGATCTCGAGTTGCTCTTAGCACATCTTATCATCCCCAGACAGATGGTCTAACGGAGAGAACAATCCAAACAGTAGAAGATATGCTTCGTGCATGTATCTTGGAGTTCAGTGGTAACTGGGATAAATACTTACCTCTTGTCGAATTTTCATATAATAACAGTTACCACGCTTCTATCATAATGCCACCATATGAAGCACTTTATCGACATAGATGTCGTACTCCATTATGTTGGTGTGAAATAGGACAGAAAATCCTTGGAGGCCCTAAAATGATTCTAGACACCACCTACAAGATTCAAATCGTACAAGAAAGAATGAAAGCGGACTAGGATCGACAAAAGTCTTATGCAGAAAAGAGGAGACGACCCATAGAATTCCAGGTGGGTGATTTTGTAATGCTAAAGGTATCCCCATGGAAAGGCCTTATGCGATTTGGGAAGAAAGGAAAGTTGAGTCCCAGATTTGTTGGGCCTTCTAAAATCATCCAGAGAATTGGTAAACAAGCATACCGCTTGGAATTACCTGAAGATTTGGCAGGTATTCATGATGTGTTTCATGTGAGTTATCTGCGTAAATGTTTAAGTATAGATGATGAAACAGTCTCGTTATCCGAGGTGAAACTGGATAATAAATTAAGATATGTAGAAGAGCTTGAAGAAATCGTGAACGAAAGAACGACTGAATTGCGTAATAAAGAAGTGGAGTTGGTGCTTGTCAAGTGGAAACATCATCGAGGCCCAAATTATACTTGGGAAAATAAGAATGAGATAAGAGCAAAATATACCCATTTGTTTAAATCGATGTAATTTCGGGGACGAAATCCTCAAAAGGAGGAGGTATTTGTAACATACACGTTCAGTTATCGTCTTTTGTAATATTATGAAATATTATGTGATTTTGAGCGTTGAGTTCTAACAAATAGTTTTTACTAGAATTGAAGTAAAACTATGTTTAGAATCATTCAAAAAGTATTGGAAGTCTTATGAGATTCCAATCAAATGTCAGTTATTGAAATTAACGAAAATATAAAGTTGAAAATAAGTAAAACTATATTATTGAAAGTTGTAAAGAATCTCGTTAGAAACATTTAGGCGAAAACCTCATCAAAATCTGAGTTATAACGAAGAAGTTATGACTCCTTAAAGTTTCGCGACAGAACCGGCACGACGCCATATGACGTAAAAAGTGAGTTTTCGATAAACTATTTTTTAGCCTTTATGATCTAAATGAAAGTTATAGTATTCGTTAAACCGAGAACTTTCATAAAAAGAACGTCAAAATCTGACTTCGTATGAGGAAGTTATGATTTTTCTAAGTTTCGGTATAGCAGTAGACAGGTAAAAACTCGAAATAAAGATCGAGTGATTTTTAGCCGACGCAACCTAAACGAGAATCGAAGGTCTCGTCAATAGTATTACAACGGTAAAAAGACAGACTAAATCGGACGTCGGATGAAGAAGTTATGAATTTTTAACGGACTTTTCCTATCCCGGCCTGTTAAAAATATAATAATAAAAATAAAGTCAAAATTAGCCTACAGAGTCTAAATGAAAGTTGTAGAGCATAATTTCACCTACGCATGGATATAAAGAGCGTCAAAAACGGAGTTCGTATGCAAAAGATACGAATTTTTGAAGTTTATGGCACAAATTACGAGAATGGTCCGAAGCCGTATTCGGAAGCAAGGTCAAAGATCGGCCACGTTACCCTCTCTTCGCTCAGGTGAAACGCAACAAGCCACGTCCGAGGCTCGGGTTCCGAACCATGGACACATTGCTGGAACGCCCCGCGTACGAGGGGTACGCCCTGCGTAGCGAACGCCCAGCGTCCTCGCTGGTACGCCGAGCGTACTCCGAGGCACCGCTACCCTATAAATAGAAACTGAAGACTTACGGATTTTATTTACAAATTCTCCCATTTTATGCCCTTTACTCTCTCTAAATTTACCCTAACACCCCCCGAAGTCCCGATATCATCCCCGACACCCGAAGCAAGTCCCGACGCTCCGAAGTTCCCGAGAAAATCATATTTTCTAGTCGAAACTCTTCCCGAGTAAGGCCGATCTTCAACTAAAACCCCCGGTTTCATCATAGAAAGTCATATTTTGTAACATCCAGATTTTCAGAGGTATTATGGTGTAGGTTAATCTTGTGATTAAAGGAGAGACTTGACGAGTTGAGGGTCCAACTCGCCGAGTCGAGTCGGGTTTCTCCCGTGGATTTAATGAGTGTACTCGACGAGTCCGAGGAGGGACTCGCCGAGTAGGTGCTGGGCAAAGAAACCCTAATCTCCGGGGTTTGGGACCTATTTAAAGGCACTTATAGCCTTCTTGGCCCCTTCCCAACAGTGTCTTCGCCCCTTGAGAGAAACCCTAGAGTTATTTATGAGCTAGAGAGGAAAGAGGCTTCTTGGAGGTCATTTCTTTGAGAAGAAGATCAAGGGAGTTGCATGGATCTCAGAGGAGAGTTGGTGGATCAGTCTCATCTTCATTTCAAGCTTCAGATATAGTACAACTCTTGCCTCCCTTGTGTTTGAGTAGATTTCCTTGGTTGTAAAGTTGGGCTTGTATCCTTAATGATGGGGTTTTGGGTGCATCCAAACCCTTTTTCGAGTCAATTGTAGATCTGGACCTTGTGAGGTCCAGAGATCCAGAAAGTAGGCAGCCATGAGTGAGTAACCTTGGAGCTTTGAAGCTATGGAGCTTCAATGGAGTCAAAATGGTGTATAGAGCAAAATACACCATGCATGAGCCTCAAGTTCAGACCTTTGCGTGACTTTTGGGTAGTAGGAGGTTAGATCTATGAGTTTGGGTTGCATATCTGACCTCAAATGGCTGAATGAGAAATCTGTGGGAGCCAACTCGCCGAGTCCAGGGATGACTCGACGAGTCGTAGCGGGTTTGACTGAGTAGTCTTAACCCAGTGTTGGCTCGCCGAGTTGGGAGTCAACTCGACGAGCTGAGTGAGTCCTAGGTAGAGTTCAGTTGATGCGAGGGGACTCGACGAGTCGCATGGGTGCACTCGACGAGTAGGGTCAAATGTGGACGGTTGACTTGAGCTTGACTTCTGTTGACTTTGGGGTTTTGGTCAACATAAGTAATAGAGGCCTTGGAAGGGTAAAATGGTCTTTTACCCACTTTAGAGAGTTAGAAAGAGAAGGAACCGCCTTCGATTATCTGAGTCGTGAAAAAGAGTTATTATAAGAGATATTCATCCTATGTGTTAGGCGGTGGCGAGTTCGAGATTCAAGTGTGAGGATAGCTGCTTTCTGCTTGCCAGGTGAGTCTTCTCACTATACTTTACCTAGAGTGGTAATTAGAGTTATGTGACGGAGTATTTTGTATGCTATTTATGGGATGTGATGCACTGCATTATTTCTATGTGATTTATGATGTGTGTGTGTTCCAGAGTTTATAGAGTTAGGACCGAAAGGTCCACAGAGTTAGGACCAGAGGGTCCACAGAGTTAGGACCAGAGGGTCCATAGAGTTATAGCCTCGAGTGGCTAATATGTGTTTTATGTGGTATTTTGGGGAACTCACTAAGCTTCGTGCTTACCGTGTTATGTGATATGTGTTTCAGGTTCTCAGGATCACGAGACGGCACCGGTTGATTGTACACACCAGAGAAAGAGTCATGAGGATCCTGGATTTTTAATTACTAAAATATGGAGTTATGTTTTGTGAATTGAACAAATGAGATTTTAATAAAATGTGTCATGAGGATTTATATGATTTTAAATGAAAAACTTCTTTTGAAATTTACGTTGTTACAAGTTGGTATCAGAGCCTTGGTTTGAGGGACTCGGATGCACCTTCGGGTATGTCTGAACTCAAACTGAGGAATAGAGGAAAGTTTTTCAAAATAAATGATTTTTCTAAAACGAGCGGGAGTTTTAAGAGAAAATGAGAAAGAGCAGTGTGTACAATCAGCCAGAGCCCGAACAGTGATTTCCCAAAATACCCTTACCTTATGTGTTATGAGATATTATGAGATATTATACATGCTAGAGACAGGCTAGGTATTTCATATTTTAGGACTAGAGTGGCCTGATTTGTGACGCCTTAGTCTAGGAGTTGCTGTTATCGGTGATGCTCTTTCGAGTATGTGCTGAGTAACAGTATCCAGCGGGAATCCTTGTAGCGAAGGGACTTGAGTAGAGAAGTAATCTAGGAGAGATACCTAGATGAGCATTTATGACACCCGCGAGGGGTAGAGTTACTTGATTTTGGTGATATCTTTTGAGCGTGAGTAGAGCCAGTGGAGTTGTACCTAGAGTGGTTTCTCATGTTGGTAGAGATTATTCAATGCTCGAATGTTGCTTGCTTTGTGCTTTGTAGAACTCTCGGTGATGGGAGACAGCTACTAAATTAATATGACGATATTCAGGAGGTAGATGGCTGGCATTATTAGGAGTTCTTCAGCAGCTGATGGCGGAGAAATGTGAGAACCTAGGAAGAGCCTAGGAAGTGACCTTAGTCAGAAGAGTACGCTGGCAGAGTAGAGCATTTCGCTGGGAAGCGAGTACGCGTATGGGGATTGGTGATTGAGAGAGTTAGCAGCTACTCAGGGAATCTGGGATGGTCCGTGTAGAGAGTATGGGTAGATGTGGCAGGTAGTATGGGCCGTACTACTGAAAGCAGAGGACCCATACTCGATGCAGGGAGTATTCTAGATATTCTGAGTAGCAGATCGAGAGGTGATGTCATGGTTCGGGTACCATGATCAGTAGCAGATCGAGAGGTGATGTCATGGTTCGGGTACCATGATCAGTAGCAGATCGAGAGGTGATGTCATGGTTCGGGTACCATGATCAGTAGCAGATCGAGAGGTGATGTCATGGTTCGGGTACCATGATCAGTAGCAGATCGAGAGGTGATGTCATGGTTCGGGTACCATGATCAGTAGCAGATCGGGAGGTGATGTCATGGTTCGGGTACCATGATCAGTAGCAGATCGGGAGGTGATGTCATGGTTCGGGTACCATGATCAGTAGTAGATCAGGAGGTGATGTCATGGTTCGGGTACCATGATCAGTAGCAGATCGAGAGGTGATGTCATGGTTCGGGTACCATGATCACTAACAGATTGAGAGGTGATGTCATGGTTTGGGTACCATGATCGGTAGCAGAGCAAGAGGTGATGTCATGGTTCGAGTACCATGCTTCGTAGCGGATAGTGTTTGTGCTTTTTCTAGTTATCCTGTCGTGTTTGGGTTATTCTATGATCGGATGCGATAGAATATGGGGCCGGAGGGCCATGTTGAACGAGTTTCAACAGAGCATACCTTGAGAAGAGATTTGAGTTGATTTCCAAGAGATTTTTAGTGAGATGTCAGTTAGAGTCGCAAGACTCAAAGATGAGTGGAGATGGTATTATATGAAGGATTGCGGCCTGAGTTGAGCAATCAGCCGATAGTGGAGATGTCACCTTCTGTGATCTGAGTGGTGCTATTTCCGTTTCCTGTGGGAAACATAAGAAGTGTCGAGATCTTCGGTTTTGAGCTTGGGGGTAAGCCCTGCGGGGTAGCAGTGATGGCGATCTTCCGCCGGAGTATTTGGCAGTATGTCTGCCGCGAGGTAATGATATAGCATGAGCAGGCTGTCGGTGGGAACTAAGATGGTCAAGGACCAGGACACACCCTACTCGAGTATAGTAGGGCACGTGTTAGCTGTAGCAACGGATGATCAAGAAGAGTATATCGGGGCGATGGCTTTTTGTCTATGATGGGTATCGAGAGTGGAAGTGGAGTCTGTGCTCTTATGATGAGTGATGTGATAGAACGTTGGTTGAGGAGTCGAGGATGAAGAGAATGATAGTGCATTATTTCCAGACTAAGAGTCAGAGTTAATACTGGACAGTTGGGGAGGTCCGGTGATGGGAGGGTGTGAGTTTCTGAAAGACTAGAGACAGTCATGATGGGAAGTTCTGAGGATTTCATCTGAGATTGGGGTTATTTGGGGTTGCTTGATCTCTATCGGGAGATCATCGAACGTGCGTAGCACCTTCCAGGAGTAGGTGCGATGTTACTGGTGGGAACTGTCTGTGGGATAGATTGTTGTTGCGTCAAATGATGATGGTTCAAACCCTGAGTGGGGGATAACCGGGTATTCTAATGAGAGAATCAAAGGTTGGTTCAAGAGCGGTTAGAGAACTGGATATAGAGACCTGGGGTACGGATTCAGAATACCAGCGTTATTGGTGGTTAAGGTGAGGTGCAGAGTAAGTTCATGCATGAGGCTCGTGCTCATGAAAGGATGAGTGTCTCCACGGCCGGTGGCCGTTGGTCAGGGAACTTGTAGTGGTTAGAAATTCTTCGAGGTGGTTTGGCTTGTAAGGTTAGTTCGGCGGTTGGGAAATTCCGGTCCGGTGTATGGGCTGTTATACGTAGTTTGGGAAGAGCAGATGTGGAATTAGACAACCAACCTCAGGGTCGGTCAGTGTATTCTTGCATGAGTTTTGAGCAATAGAGGAGGGAGTTTCAGATGGTTGTCATCATGTTCCGACTCATTGTCGATTCATCAGTGTTTCAATTGAGAGTTGGGATACTCCGAAGTTGCGTGTTGTGTGAAATGAAGGATAGTTATGATATCCTGAGGGAATGCATTGAGGTATCCGTGTGTGATGTCGTAAGTATGGGATAGGTGGTTGAGGCAGGACATCGTGATGTTCTGCGATGGTGTTCCGGGGTATCCGAGTATGATGCCCTGAATTCCGAATTATTTTTAGAGTCTTGAGTTTGAGGCGGCAAGTGGTGTATCAAGTATCTACGGTTCCAGTGGGAGCCCTTCGGGTATTGACATCAAGAGGGATCATTTAAGAAGGTGGATTGCAGCAGGGAAAGGTGTTTTGTTATGGCGGTTGTCGTCAGATATTATGATGCATAATTTGGATGAGTGTGGGTACCTATCTATGTTAGTCCGCGGAGCATGAGTTAGAGGACGCAGTGTGGTGTTAACGTGAGTATGAGACTATGGGATGATAAGAGAAAGCTGCTAGTCAGCGAGAGGGTGTTGTGATACTGCGGGGAGCCGTAGTACTCACTAGTCAGCGGGAGGGTGTTGTGATACTGCGGGGGGCCGTAGTACTCAGCAGTCAGCGAGAGGGTGTTGTGATACTGCGGGGAGCCGTAGTATTCACTAGTCAGCAAGAGGGTGTTGTGATTCTGCGGGGAGCCGTAGTATTCACTAGCCAACGAGAGGGTGTCGTGGTACTACAGGAAGTCGTATTATTCTCAAGTCAGAGCATGACGCAGAGGAGTGTTAGGATTGGGTAGCCTTATTATTGAGTTTTTGGGGACCTGGTGGTCGGACCAGGAGCGAGACCATCGTCTCCTTAATGATCAGGAATCATTATATACTGAGTTAAGGTGTGGTTATCACAATCAGAAGGAATTGGGGAAGTGATGTACGCATGGGTTGCGGGTCATGAGTCATGAGTTGAGTGGTTGATAGGGACGAGTGGTTCCAATTCTGGGTCGGACCAGACTCTCGAGTTCGAGTTTGGCTCTAGTGGTGCTTGGAGTAGACGAGATGAAATTCTAAATTCTGAGATGGGTCCCAAGTTGAGGGGTATTGTTTATCAGCTCATGTCTTAAACCTGTGTAGGTCAACACTCGGGTACGGGAGGTACCGCGAGGCGCATGTATCTAGGGAGTGGTGTTCGACAGAGGTCGAGGGTGAAACGATTTAGTGGGATTGTGGTATTCGTTGGGGTAAAGAGAGCTTCTTGACTTGTGTGTCACCGGGCCAAGATTGTGGTTGTGAGAAGGAAGTCGGTGAGACATTTTGGGACATGTTATGGGTGACCTTTGGAGGTTCAATTGTGGAGTCAGGAGTTGACTTAGTGCCCAGTATTGAAAAGGGATATGAGAAACGAAGTTGGGGCTTACGAATGTATTGTCTGAGGACACTTCTGAGCGAGTATGGTTTTTCCCTTGTGTCTGAGGGCAGAGTGTTAAGGATTCTTTGTTTGGATGGGTTCTGATAGCGATTTAGTGGATGAGCCCTAGTGAGGTGTGGACCCTTCCGTTTCTTGGGGCGTGATTCAGATCTTTTAGCATGTTGGTATGAGTGAGTGGTATCCGATTGTTGGATTCGGTCTTGTGAGAATCAGAGGATCAGTGGGTTATCAGGGCTGACATTCGAGGAGCGAATATCATGGTGATCGCTTGAGTAGGTGGTCTGGCGGCGAGTTAGGCCACTATAGTTTCCAGATATTGGGAAAGAGTATATTAGCGACCGAAGAGTTGGTTTAGTTTTGGGACTTGGGAGTTTCTGTGTGGTTTCAGGTGTCCATTGAGAAAGATATCGGTGTAGTATGAGATCCTTCCGGTGGTGTCTTTTGTGTTGATGAACTTTGTGTGGTCACAGAGTGATTTCGAGGGCGAAATCTAATTCAAGTGGGGGAGAATTGTAACATCCGGATTTTCAGAGGTATTATGGTGTAGGTTAATCTTGTGATTAAAGGAGAGACTCGACGAGTTGAGGGTCCAACTCGGCGAGTCGAGTCGGGTTTCTCCTGTGGATTTAATGAGTGGACTCGACGAGTCCGAGGAGGGACTCGCCGAGTAGGTGCCGAGCAGAGAAACCCTAATCTCCGGGATTTGGGACCTATTTAAAGGCACTGATAGCCTTCTTGGCCCCTTCCCAACAGTGTATTCGCCCCATGAGAGAAACCCTAGAGTTATTTATGAGCTAGAGAGGAAAGAGGCTTTTTGGAGGTCATTTCTTTGAGAAGAAGATCAAGGGAGTTGCAAGGATCTCAGAGGAGAGTTGGTGGATCAGTCTCATCTTCATTTCAAGCTTCAGATCTGGTACAACTCTTGCCACCCTTGTGTTTGAGTAGATTTCCTTGGTTGTAAAGTTGGGCTTGTATCCTTATTGATGGGGTTTTGGGTGCATCCAAACCCTTTTTCGAGTCAATTGTAGATCTGGACCTTGTGAGGTCCAGAGATCCAGAAAGTAGGCAGCCATGAGTAAGTAACCTTGGAGCTTTGAAGCTATGGAGCTTCAATGGAGTCAAAATGGTGTATAGAGCAAAATACACCATGCATGAGCCTCAAGTTCAGACCTTTGCGTGACTTTTGGGTAGTAGGAGGTTAGATCTATGAGTTTGGGTTGCATATCTGACCTCAAATGGCTGAATGAGAAATATGTGGGTGCCAACTCGCCGAGTCCAGGGGTGACTCGAAAAGTCGTAGCGGGTTTGACTGAGTAGTCCTAACCCAGTGTTGGCTCGCCGAGTTGGGAGTCAACTCGACGAGCTGAGTGAGTCCTAGGTAGAGTTCAGTTGATGCGAGGGGACTCGACGAGTCGCATGGGTGCACTCGACGAGTAGGGTCAAATGTGGACGGTTGACTTGAGCTTGACTTCTGTTGACTTTGGGGTTTTGGTCAACATAAGTAATAGAGGCCTTGGAAGGGTAAAATGGTCTTTTACCCACTTTAGAGAGTTAGAAAGAGAAGGAACCGCCTTCGATTATCTGAGTCGTGAAAAAGAGTTATTATAAGAGATATTCATCCTATGTGTTAGGCGGTGGCGAGTTCGAGATTCAAGTGTGAGGATAGCTGCTTTCTGCTTGCCAGGTGAGTCTTCTCACTATACTTTACCTAGAGTGGTAATTAGAGTTATGTGACGGAGTATTTTGTATGCTATTTATGGGATGTGATGCACTGCATTATTTCTATGTGATTTATGATGTGTGTGTGTTCCAGAGTTTATAGAGTTAGGACCGAAAGGTCCACAGAGTTAGGACCAGAGGGACCACAGAGTTAGGACCAGAGGGTCCATAGAGTTATAGCCTCGAGTGGCTAATATGTGTTTTATGTGGTATTTTGGGGAACTCACTAAGCTTCGTTCTTACCGTGTTATGTGATATGTGTTTCAGGTTCTCAGGATCACGGGACGGCACCGGTTGATTGTACACACCAGAGAAAGAGTCATGAGGATCCTGGATTTTTAATTACTAAAATATGGAGTTATGTTTTGTGAATTGAACAAATGAGATTTTAATAAAATGTGTCATGAGGATTTATATGATTTTAAATGAAAAACTTCTTTTGAAATTTACGTTGTTACATATTTAGAGTCGAAGTGCTGCCCAAATTAATACTTTAATCCCCAGTTATTTCATGGTGAGTTCAATATATAGGAACAATTGTATGTTATGTGTTATATGTGCTATGTGCTTTTCCGTGTTATTATCTCGTGTTATTATTTCATGCTATTATGGTAGCAAAGTTTTACCCTTGACCATGTGATCAGTGAAAGGACTAGTATCACAGTGGTATTGGTCTAACGGCGGGGAAGGCTTTCGCCTCGAATCCAAACGATTTCTCGTCTTTTCTTAAGAGATTTGTAGTTAGGACTTGATCGAGGGATCAATTTTATCAGGAACATGAAGTAAAAAGACTAAAACCCCGTGTGGACAATGAACCAACAAAAAAAAGAGCGTCAGCCCTAGGCATTCTTTCTGGTGTGGGTAGTGGTTCATTGGAAACTATTTCAGGTTTCGGCTCATCAACCTGAAGAATGGTTTAATATACTTCATGGAAAAAGTATAGCATAAAAGAAAGAAGATATGGCTTTGCAAGAGACATGATATGTTTGAGAAGGGGTCTATTACTCGCTTTTTGTTATTCAAAATTTATAGTTTCATTCTTGTAATTTTCTAGTTGTTCCAAAGTCTTATAAGTTGAATCAATCAAATTCAATTTTTCTCGCTCTGTCTCATAGTATCAATTCACGCGAAACTGAGATAGAGAAAGCTCTTCCAGAGATTCATGTCAAACCACTTCTTGAAAAACAGCCAACTCATGCAAAGAGTCCTTTCCCCATGCCCATGCTATGAAAACTTATGTAGCCTCTGGCCGTGTAGAGCATGTCGTGGGAACTGGGTCTGAACAACTTAACGAGTTATGCTATTTTCTGACAATTCAAATAGCTCAAAAGCTCAGATCTGATCCTTCCCAAGGTCTTGATGAATAAAGTTTCCAACTTTATCCATTAAGACATTCCAATAAGACAAGATCTCTAAATCTAGGTTCTTAAGGACATCAAAAGGCGTAACTTATCCCTTAAGCTCTTAATCACCAAAGACACTCATCTAGGTTTTCCTAAAAGCTTTCCCACACCAATTAGATCACAAACGTTGGTACTTTATGGACATGCATGTCCAATGCATGTCCAATGCATGTCTCTACTCTATTTTTAGGTCAAAACATGGGAAAAATGAACATAAACGTTTGCATGGGACCAAATACTCCAAGATACTCTAGATCTACAACATATGACCACAAAGAGACCTAATAGATCTATAAAGTTGCCAACTTTATGGAGTCTAGTCCTTCAAACTTTCATATTCATGAATAAATAGGTCCAGAAACCTATATCTAGATGCTTAGAGAAAAAATCTTGGATCTTGAACACTTACAAGAGTCCAGAGAATGCACAATAGGATGATGATGATGGTTGCTTGCTGAACCAACACACTAGAACACCTTTTTACCAAAAGTACCAAAATGAGCCATGAATCACCAAGATGAATTAGAGTTAGGCTTTCTGAGGTTGAGAGTGATGAAGGATGAGAAATATGACCGAGAATGAGATTTAAGGTGTTTATATATGAGAGAAACCCTAAAAATATTGGGTTTTGGGTTGCAGTGGCTGCCACGTCATAGCCATCCTTTACCACGTCGTAGAGCGCATCAAATTTGTGCATTCCAGGCTAACCTTGCCACGTCATGGGCTTCCATGCGTCACATCGTGGCATGTTGTTTTCCCAAAAACTCCATCTTTTTATCCCGCTAAGTTGAAGCTAAACCAATCTAGAAAACAGGTGTTACACCAACACGCTTTGCTTTTGCAGTTAAATTGAAAACATAGAACTCATAAGCATTACCAACTTAATTGGAAGTACACAAAAATAAGAATGTTTCAATTAAAACACAATAGGTTTTTCAAACTCAATTCACGAGCTAGTGACAAGTAAAAGGATTCTTGTCCATTATCACTTGTCATTCTCAAGATTAACACGACTTCTACTGACTTCCTGACATATGATTTTTTATCTCAAAGAACATTCCTTAACAAAGTTCAAAAATTCATGCGGATTTCTTGTAAGAAACACATTACAAAATCATACTATATTTAGCTTTTATTTTCTGATCAATGAAAACATCAAAACTCCAATTCTCAAAGTGTTTGAGTGAAGAAAGCATTCTTACTCCACATCTTATGATGTGCTACCGACCTTCTTAGTTTGGAATGAGCTAGAAGACATGATACTAGAGTTATTTTAAGCATAGCTCTAAAACTTGATTGGAATGAATCATGACTCATCTATGATCGAACCATTTCCAACAATGTTCGATTCCTCATCCAAGTCATACAATTATACTAAGATGTTCTTTGAGGATCTAATCATGATATAATTCCACAATTACTAAGATTATTATAATACATGATATTAAAGTATTCTCTTTTCCTTTCAGATTGGAGAACCTTCATTTTTCTAGCTAGTTGATTCTTCTACGTCATCCTATTACTCTTTGAATCTTTTCAAAAGTATCATAATTATGCTTAATCTTATAAACACAATCATATTTACTAAAGCATTAGTAAATCATGACGAATAGAGTTATCGTCCCTTGTGGTGGATCTGAAGAGTCCATATCAACATGCGCTAGATCTATCAATCCTTCACTTGCTTCACATGACCAAGTGAATAATGATTCAGTCATAATTTTCCAAAGAACAAGATTCTCATGCATCATGCAATTCGAATTGTACGACTCCAAGTTTCTGTCCAATTAAAACTTGGTGATGATATTTCTTTTCACTTGGTTAAATATGAAAACGCCACAAGCGCATTTTAGAAGAGTCAATACTGATTATGAATATTGCAATTGTCAGAGACATAATTGACACACTATTTAATGCCATTGCAAGAAAATATAAAATAAGGCAACTTTATAAACCAAAACTTCACTTTTATTGATCTAAAATGAAAATTGGAATTTATCCTTACAATGCATAAAATGAAAAACTGTGTTTCTGACCATCGAACCATGCGACAAAAGTCCATTTCCCATGATCAGATGTAGCTCGTCCTACCCAAGCTTCCTACTTTTTTTTTAAATCCTGCAATACCATTAAATATAATCATCACATTATGTATTAAGAGTTTATTAATAGGAAATTATTATTAAAATAATGGAGTTGGGTAATGGATGGACCTGAAGTAGACTCATACAACTTAACTTTAACATCTTTAAGTTCCTTCAGGTTTTTTGGGTAGCTTCGCATCCAAGGTCCCTTCATTTGGAAGTAAAAACAAATGGACTCATTGGGGTCAACACAAGCAGTGATCTTAGAACTAGCCTTTCTCTTTATCATATGATCAAACAATTTGACCTTGGCCGATCCCTTTCGATTGGGAAGATAAATCTTTTCTTAATCACCAATATTACCATTGCCAATGTCCAAGTAACTTTTAAGATTAGATCCTATAAGCATTTATGCTTCATTTGTACTCCTAAGCATTTTTGCTTCAACAGTTATCAATATATAAGTCAGATCAAATAGGGCCACATCGATATTCCTCATATGAAAGTTCTCAATGGACTAACCATATGAATTTGAAAGCGATAGAAGAACCAAATCTTTAGCTTTATACTTTGGGAATACGACACTCGTTCTTCCTAACTTGTCAATGTAAGATTTTGTTTTAAGAACATGTTCACACACAAAATTTTCATTTTTGTGTTTACATGCCAATAGGGCTAGAGTAGTCTCATATCTTTCAACTTGAGGAAAATGTGACGTTGGGAGAGGCGTAGGAGGAGGAGGTGGGAGAGGTGAAGATGGAGCATGTCCAGTTTTACCACTACCTAAGGAAGGGAAGACAATTTCACCTTGACTTGAACATGGAAGACCATCTCCAGAAGATTGAGGAAAACCATTTCCATAAGAATGAGGAAGACTATTTTTATCTTGATTCTAGTTAATTTTAATCCTTAATTATTAACCCAAATATCAAATTAAGGCTAGGATCTATATTTTTATTTTTTAATATGAAGAGGGATGGCGTAGTCATATCATGAAACTATTTTAGGTAGGTAGAAACATTTCACCAATTTCAATCATACGAAACTCCTAGAACTCTGGAGATTTTCATCGAACCATCAATTGCATGTTTAATCTCGGATTATGCTCTTACCAATTATGACTGGGATGCTCAGGATCACAATTAATATGTGAATAACCATGCAAACCCGCTCAAACACCCTTGATCGTTTTATGATCTCCCATTGATGTGGCAGTTAACCACACACATTCCATCAACAATCATAAACACGAGTTGTTTCATCATTTCATCTTTGTAGTCTCACATTAGTATGTCGGTTAACCACACATGCTCCACTAACGACTAGCAAACAAATGATGTGTATTTTTTCATGGATTAGCATACATTTCACATTTTTCCTAAAGTAACTAGAGAGAGATTTGTAGAATGCTCTATTACTTTATTTATTATACTTTTAATGTTATTTATGTCCTATCAAATACATTCGGCTAACGACCCTCCACCAGAAGCGATGCGTGAAAAGGACATCTGTTCAACGGTAATTTTATAGGTTGTTTCCTTATACCTCTCTTATAGCATGACTTCGTGAATGAGGCATACTAGAGATTCGACTGAATTTTAATGAGTCATATAGTAATAAAGTCTTATATGTATAGGGTGTATTTTAAACATTTTAAATTTTCAAGGTTTAAATATTAATTATCTAAATTATCTATTAATTAATTAATTAATCTTTTAAACCCTTATATGATTTATCTTTATCCTTTAATTAACTAATTAATTAAATTAATTGAATTGTAACACTCGATGGTACTATGGTATTATTTTTTTAATTGTCTAAACCATGTAAGTTGTTTTGGGCTTAGTGGACTGGGCCTTTATGAGTGGGCTTAGTCGAGGTCGTACATTGGGCGTAAGCCTGGTGTATGCAGGGCGTAGATGGATCATAAGGAACGCGGAGGCATTCACGTACGTGCAACGTACAAGGTGGTACGCGCAACGTACAAGGTCAGACTCAAAACCCTAATTTCTAGGGTTCAAGCCCTATATAATGTCATTAAGTCCCAAGTGTAAGCCTCCTTATTAGCCTCTATTCTCCAGAAACGATATCGAACCATATAGCATCTTGGTGTGTTCTTGACCTTGTGGAGTGTATTTTTCGTAGTTTGGAGCCTCATAAGTAAGATGAAGAAATTGGTGAAGAAGAGTTGTTGAAGCTTGAGCTTGAAGATCCAGGTTATCATCATCATCATTTGGCACTCATTTGAGGTATAAATCTCAGAACTTGTTGTGTTAAAGCTTATATTTCCTTTGTTTGAGTTTTTGGACCCTTTTAGTCTTATAGATGAGATCTTGTGGATTATTGTCATTTCTGAAGCTTACAGTTGCTACTCTTGGTGTTCTTTTGGTCCGAGATTCATAAAGTTGCCATCTTTGAAGCTTAGAACCATCCATGCATGAGTTTGAGTTCATTTAATGGAAGTAGACTGTTGTATTTCGGGTTTGGGTCCATTTAAGGCATGCAAAGCTACCAAGTTAATGACTTTATGGTTTAAGATGTTCAATATGACCCAGATCAGTGATTGGGACCCTTGGATTTAAGTAATTAAGATCTTAATGGAGAAATACCTTAATGGGTGAGTACGCTGGGCGTACAAGCTCGTACACGCAACGTACAAGCCATGCAACATCTACATTTAGCGTACAGTTCAGTATGCCCCGCGTACTCAATGATTGGGCTTTGCGTCTTTGGGCCTCGGTTGGGCTACTTCCTTGGACATTTCTGTTTTGGGCCTTAATGGGCCATTTGGAATCGAACTTTTAGACTAAGTGAGTTTATTGGGCCTAGGGGTAAGGCCTATATTTTGGGTTTGGGCCCAATTTGGAAAATTGGGCCATTAATGGGCCTTAAAGGAACAAGTGATTTTGGGCCTTGGTTTTGGATGATATTATATCAGGGGTAAAATGGTCATTTTACCCCAAGAACGGATTATTGGTTATGGATTGGAACCCAAGTGTTTATTGGGTGTAATTTTTGTACTGTTAGCTCGAGGAGTCATTAGGACAGCAGCTTGAGATTTATTTCAGTGAGACTCACCATTCGAGGTGAGTTTCCTCACAGGGTTTAGCGGGTCTAAGGCACCAAAGCCAACCATGGATTGGCTATGTTAGTATATTTGTTGTCCGTGTGATACTTGTATGTGATTGTATATGCATGTTATTTTGGGCGGGGCCCGTTATGTGAGTGTGGGCGGGGCCCGTTGTGCGAGTATGGGCGGGGCCCGTATCTCATTTGGAAAGGTCTGTTATATGTTATGTATGTTATGCGGTATCTTGGGGAACTTACTAAGCTTTGTGCTTATGGTTTTTAGTTTATGTTTTAGGTAGTTTCAATTCCAATGGGAAGAGCTCGGGTTGACTACATCGTACACACCATATGGATTCTGTTTATGGGACATACTCTGATTTTTATGATGTTTGACATACTTATTTTATTGGGTTGTATAAACAATGATTTGGAATACTATTTTCACTTAAATCAAATTTTTAGGTCATATTATTTGGGATGTTTCATAAAAAATATAATCCAATTATGGAGTTTATATTTATCTTGTGATTAATATTTAATTAATTTAATATTTAAATCCATAAAGTATAATGACATTCAATTATCTTATAATTACGATTAGGTTTCCTTATTTGATGCCTTAATTTTAGGGTTAGGGTTTTAATTTCACTAAGCATTATAGAAATCGGATTTTAATAGTTAAAATATAAGATAATGACCAAAATAAACCATACAATCGAATTAGGCAAGCAAAATAGAAAAAAAAATGTTTTCTTAAACACGACACGCCCTTCGATTTTTTTTTCATCTATCATGCACTCTTAATTACAAGATATGGCTCTGATTACAAGTTTATGGACATGCGGTAGAATCACTTAAAATGCTTAAGGGTACATGCAACTTAAATGATCTATGTGTTTATACATTAATAGCAACATACTATGAATCCCTTCTTGTTCTTAGAAAGCTAGCACCAAAAATGTGACTGCCTCTAATGGATCATATCCAAAACCCTAGATGAAGAGGAGAGAGAGGATGGAGGAAGAATTTTCTATTATAAGCCACTTAGAAAAGGTATGAATGAAATTTGCACTCATTGGGGACCTATTTATAGTATACCCTACATTTGAATAATAATAAAATAATACTATTTTATCTATTCAAATTGGCAATCCTTATCAGTTAAACAAGCTTCCAAAATCCTCCAAATGCCTTGCAAAACCGTCCACACCTATATGATTCTAGAATTTTCCTTCATTGCTCAATTAAAAACAATTACAATTTAACTCTTGGACTTTTAATTAGTTCCAGTTAATCTCGAATGAATTTTAAATTAATTCTAATTAATAATTAATTAATTTCAACCATTTCTAATTAATTTAAAATTAATTATTATTTATTTCCAGTTAATATATTAATCATATAATATATTAACTGGTTTGATATTGACTTTGACATTGAGTTGACTTTGACATTGACCATTGACTTTTGACCAGCTTGACTTTTAGTCAAACTTGGAGAGGTTTTGAGTGGTAGCCTGATGTTTGGTTTGTGTTTGGTTAGGAGGTCCGTGTAGCTGGTTTTGTAGGAATTTCGAGTAAAGGATTACAGCTCTATGACCGGGTGAATTTTCTCACTATATTATGTAGGACACTAGGTATCGTGATATCCTACACTGTCTATATAACTTTTGCATTAAAGACAACGGTGGGATCACAACACTTGTATGTGTAACATTTGCATTTCAGGTATTTTTCCTTTTTTTCCCTTAACATAAAACTTCTTGCATTTTAGCCCCTGGCCTATACGCTTGGTGTACACTAGCGATACACTGGGCGTACTAGGTCAAGAGCTTGGTCGCGGAGTCACCCATATACGCGGGGTGCACATGGGAGTACGCAGGGCATACGGTCACCGGGGTAAACCCTAATTTTTTGGGTCTATGCCCTATTTAAACACCTTAAGTTACTCTTGGACCTTCGTATGACCAGCCTCTACCTCTCTATACCCTGAGAACGAAACCTTAATTGCTTTTTGAGTGTTTTTGAGCTTGGAAGTGATCTTTGAGAGGGTTTTTGGTGATCTTGAAGGTAAAAGTGCTCTTGAAATTTGCATTGGTGTGGTTGAAGCTTGTAGATCTAGAATCATCACCAACTTGGAAAGCTTTTGGAGGTATAAAGCTCTTAACTTGATGGTTCATTTTTATAGATCTATTTAGGGCTTGTTTTTGTGCTTTTTATGGTCCTTCAATTCATCCATGAGAGTATGAGCTATTCCAGAAGCTAGATATGGTAGATCTTATCATTTTTGAGGTCCATTGTGCATAAAAATGCAATCTTGATATGTTATATTGGACCATGCATGAGTTAGGGTTCTTATTATGGGTTCTATTGGTCAAAATCAAGTATTGGATCCCATTAAGATATGCAAAGGAGTAAAGTTGGCAACTTTACGTGTTAAGACATAATTTAGGATCGTATCTTAGAAGTGGACTTAGTGGCTTAATCAATTAAGCACTTCATGGTAAGTTTGGACTGCTGTGGAGTAAGCTAGGCGTACCTAACTCGTGCACCACGCGTACTGGCAAAGGTGGCGTACGCACGACATAAGTCTGAGTACCGTGGGTGTACTCAACAGTTGTTGGCTTTCGTTGATTTTTGCGATTTCGGCCATATTTTGACTATTAGAGTTTTGGACCTTGTTGAGCTACTATTCTTTCTGAATTTGGGCCATTGTTAGGCTTTAGGTCTTCTTGGATTTGGACCCATAATGGGCTTTGGGTACCATTTAGAAATTTGGGCCATATTAGGCTTTTTGTGCCATTAGGTTGGGCCTCGGTTATTGGACAAAGTGAGGAAAGGGTAAAATAGTCTTTTACCTAGGGTGTTGGACAAATTAACTAGATTTCCAGTTATGGTTTATGGCCCAATCAATGATTGGGTTTTTATTTGATTGATTAGCGTGGGGATTTCTGGTTTAGCAGCACGATCATTTGTTTGACTGACAGCAGACTGAGTGCTCACTATACTATAGGTCACTAGGATATGTTATGTGCTTGTAGTCTTTGTGACTCTTGTTTTATGTGGTATATGCCTATGTGCCAGTTTACTATATGTATGTGGGGTGAAATAGACCCAGTACAGACTTGTGCTGACACACGAGTTGAAATAGACCCGGGGATGAAATAGACACGAGGGTGAAATAGACCAGATACAGCCTTGTGCTGACACATGAGTTGAAATAGACTTGGGCTGAAATAGTCCCAGGGATGAAATAGACCCGGTACGGCCGTTGTAGCTTGAGACCTTTTATTGTGAAACTCTTGTTTAAGTCCAACCGTTGTTTGAGTCCAACCGTTGTAGCTTGAGACCTTTTATTCGAAGAATTATCTGGTGTCAGTGATATGTAATTGTATTCATGAGATAGTTAGAGGGTTTGGGAGGGGGGGGGGGGATTTCCTCTTGCAGCTGATGGCAGAGAGTGGTGTGGTGGTTACCCTAGGAGAATCTAGGAGGCAATTCGGTGCCGAATGCCTTGTCTTGTTAAGGGTTGTTTGGATTAATAAAGGAGTGACTTGGAGGATTCGAGGCCATCCTTGAGGAAAGTATGGATAGATGTGGAAGGTAGTATGGGTAGGTACTACGGGAAGCAGAGGATCCATACTCGAGTCAAGGAAAGTCACGATGATACCAAGAAGCTTGTAGAATGTGGGATTCTTCGAGTATAATCTGATGGTTTATATGGATTATTTTTAGTATGGTGGTCACTTGAGGAGGTTCTGGTAGCGGCTCGGTGCCGGTGATGGTTCGGGTTTGGGCTCAAGAGTCGGACATATGGATGATCAGATGCGGGAGTTCATTTCAAAAGAGATTACCCATAATATTCTTGAGCAGACTCCTGTGATCTTTGGCATGGTCAAGGAGGCTGGAGATTTTGGATGAGCGTTTGGGTGCTTTTTGTTCTGAGATGGTAGCGATGGTGGGAGCCCGCTCTTTGAATTTCCTTGAGTTCAGGCATGTGGGGCTCCGGAGTTCTTTGGGAAGAAGGATCCAAATGCGAGAAGGTGTTGGTTGGCAGATGTCGGGAATGCTTTTCGATCTAGCCGTTGTCCTGAGGAGGCAAAGGTCAGATTTACATCCTGTCTTCTGAAAGACAGAGCTCGAGAATGGTGGAAGGAGGTTGGCCATGCCTTGGTAGGCGAGGTGATTAAGTTGATGAATTGGGAGGATTTTGTGACAAGGTTTCAGACTATGTTTGCGACTGTGATTGAGGTCCAGCAGTTAACGAGGGAGTTTTAGGACCTTCGCCAGACTATTGACACGGTGACGGAGATCACTGTTATGTTCCGTGAGAGGGCGTTATTGGTTCCGCAGTATGTGGCGGACGAGGAGATGAAGAAGGTGAGATACCATGAGATGTTGAGGAGCGATATCAGGCAGTTTGTGAGCCGGTCCAGTTGCAAAGCACTGTATGATATGATAGCCTGAGCCGGAGAAAGGGAGATTGATTTGGAGATGGAAAAAAGAGGAATTCGGATCAGATTCAAAATTCAGAGGATTCGGGCAAGAGGCCCATGATTTTTGATTCGAGATCGAGAGGCGAACAAGGTCGGGGCCACTGTAGCAGGTGGCAAGATGCACGATGGAGCTTGCAGTGGTGGTGGTTCATGCTGCTATAAGTGCGGCAAGAATGGACACTTTAGTCGGGATTGCACAACCACTACCCAGGGATCGAGTCTGGTTTACTCCATTACAATCAGAGGAGCCATAAAAAAGGCCAATTGTCCGAGTCTAGTAGTAGCAGGACCAGTTGCAGTTCCCGCTCTGACGAATTTGAGGATCACGGATGGCTACCAGGGCAAGGCGGATGCTTTTGTTATGAGGAGCAGGGCTTTTCAGATGATTGCCGAGGAGGCTCATGCAACACCAGATGTAGTGATGGGTATGTATCTTCTCCTTATCTCTTTATTTATGCTGATTTTTCTACTTATATATGTGTGTTTTGTTTTAGGATAGTTCCTTCTGAATGGTATCTCTGCTCTGGTTTTGTTTGATTCGGAGGCTACCCAATCTTTTTTATCTCTTGTGCTCAGCAAGAGGTTTGCTGATGCTCCGAGGGCGCTACATTATCCATTAGAGGTTGAGATTACTGATGATCATCATGTACGCGTATCTAGGGTTCATCGGGGCTGTGTCCTGGAGTTGTTCAACGAGCGGTATCCGATTAATTTGGTTCTTATTCTCCTGCGTGAGAGCACGATTATTATGGGATGGATCGGCTGAGCCCCAATGGGGAAATGATTGATAGTGAGCAACAGTTGGTGCATATCTGGACCCCAAGTGGGGGAGAGTTGGTGATTCAGGGATAAGGTGTTCAGCGTGGGCTGGTTTTATGTTCAGCAGCTAGGGCCAGGCGCTATCTTCAGCAGGGTTCTTCTGGATTTATTGCATATGTGATGGATACCCACGAGAAGGGTAAGGTGATTGTGCATGATGTACCGGTTGTTCGAGAATACCCGAATATGCTCCTAGAGGATTTTCCTGGAGTGCCTTCGGAGAAGCAGGTGGGTTTCGGATTGAGTTGGTTCCTGGTGCGGCTCCGATAGCCAAAACACCTTATCAATTAGCACCTTCAGAAATGTAGGAGTTATCTACACAGCTGCAGGAGCTGTTAGACAAGGGATTTATTCGTCTGAGTAGTTTGCAATGGGGAGCAACAATCCTGTTGTGAATAAGAAGGATGGGTCGCATCGGATGTTTATCGACTACCGAGAGCTGAATAAGCTAACAGTGAAGAGCCGTTATCCACTCCTTAGGATTGACGATTTATTTGACCAGCTTCAGGGTGCATCTAGGTTTTCCAAGATTGATCTATGTTCGGGTTATCATCAGATGAGGGTGAGAAAGAGGAGGATGCGCAGAAGACGGCCTTCCGGACTTGTTATGGTCATTACGAGTTCGTGGTGATGCCCTTCGGGCTCACCAAAGCTCCAACCGCATTCATGGATCTCATGAATCGCGTATGCAGACCCATGTTGGATCGTTTCATGATTGTGTTTATCGATGACAACCTGGTATATTCCAAGACCCAGAAGCTGCATGAAGAGCATCCGAGGGAGGTATTAGAGACTATGAGGAAGGATAGACTGTATGCAAAGTTCTCCAAGTATGAGTTCTACTTACGCGAGGTGTAGTTTCTGGGGCACCTTCTCAACCAGAACGATATTATGGTTGATCCGGCCAAGGTCGAGGCAGTGATGAGGTGGGAGGTTCCGAGGTCTCCATCCGAGATTTGGAGTTTCCTTGGATTGGCAGGTTACTATCGGAGATTTATTCATGATTTCTCCAAGATAGCGGTTCCTCTGACTCAGTTGACGAAGAAGATCGTCAGTTTCGTTGGGGCCTGAGCAGCAGACAGCTTCTGATACCTTGAGACAGAGATTGTGTGAGGCGCCGATTCTGACCCTGTCGGAGGGTGTTAAGGATTTTGTGGTTTATTATGATGCGTCGATCACGGATTTGGGTGCGGTGTTGATGCAACGGAGTCATGTGATTGCTTACGCTTCGAGGCATATGAAGCCTCATGAGGCGAATTATCCTACGCATGATTTGGAGTTAGGGGGTTGTGGTGTTTACCCTCAAAGTTTAACGATATTACCTCTATTGGGTCCAATGTACTATCTAAACAGATCACAAGAGCCTGATGTATTTGATGGATCAGCCGAATTCGAACATGAGGCAACGTAGATGGTTGGATGTGGTGAAGGATTACGATTGTAAGATCCTTTATCACTTGGGGAAGGACAACATGGTGGCCGATACTCTCAGCCGCAAGGCGGTCGCGGCTCCGATCAGGGATATGTGTTTTTAGGATGACAGTGATTACTCCCTTTCTAGAGCAGATCCGAGAGGCTCACATTGAGGCTATGAAGGAAGAGCACCGGAAGAGTGAGCGCATAGTGCGTCGGGTGGCTTCCTTCGATTATGATAGTCGGGGGTTATTAAACCTTCATCGGAGGGTGCGCGTTCCGTATTTGGGTGGTGCACGCCAGGTTTTGATGGGGGAGGCGCACAAATAAAGGTTCTCTATTCATCCCGAAGCAAAAAAGATGTATAGGGATCTCCTACTTGATTATTGATGGCCATGCATGAAGCGATATGTAGCCTGGTATGTGTAACATACACGTTATTAACCTAATTTAATTATTGTGTTTTGTAAAGCTTATTAGCTTAAAATGAATAATATTATATGTTTTTGAGCGTTGAGTTCTAACAAGATAGTTTTTACGAGATTTGAAGTAAAACTATGTTTAGAATCATTCGGAAAGTATTGGAAGTCTTATGAGATTACGATCAAAAGTCAACTATTGAAATTAACAAAAATATAAAGTTGGAAATAAATAAAAATAATGTTATTGAAAGTTTTAGATTATCTCGTTAGAAACATTTAGGCGAAAACATCATCGAAATCCGAGTTATAAAGAAGAAGTTATGACCAATCGAAGTTTCGCGATAAAACCGGCAAAATACTATTTAGCGTAAAAAGTGAGTTTTCAATAAACTACTTTTTGGCTTTAGTGATCTAAATGAAAGTCATAGTATTCGTTAAACCGAGAATTTTCATAAAAAGAACGTCAAAATCTGACTTCGTATGAAGAAGTTATGATTTTTCTAAGTTTCGGTATAGCAGTATACAGCTAAAAACTCGAAATAAACATCGAGTGATTTTTTAGTCGATACAACCTAAACGAGAATCGAAGGTCTCGTCAATAATAGTACAACGGTAAAAAGACAGATGAAAACGGACATCGGATGAAGAAGTTATGAATTTTTAACGGATTTTCCTGTCCTGGTCGGTTAAAAATAATATTATTAAAAATAATATCAAAATTAGTCAACGGAGTCTAAACGAAAGTTGTAGAGTATAATCTCGCCTATGCGTGCATATAAAGAACGTCGAAAACGAAGCTCGTATGCGAAAGTTATGAATTTTTGAAGATTTAGGCACAAAATTCGAGAACCTTCGCATGCTAGGCTCGAACTCGGCCACGTAGCACCTTCGCATGCGAGACGCGTGTCCGGTCCGTGGCATGACCGAAGTGAGCCACGTTTCCCTTCCCTTGCGAGCCACCCCGTGTCCGATCAGGTCAATCATTCGAAGTGCAGGTCCAATCTGAAGTCTACGCGTGCGTCGCCTCGCTGCTGACGCGTGTTTCCCCCTCGCCCTCGCATGTCCGACGCGTGCCCCTCCCCCTCGCTTGCGAACCGACGCGTGTCCTTCTCCATTCTCTCTTCGGTCCGAAGCCTCGCCTATATAAAGGGAGGTGCGAACCCTCCCGGTTTTGGTTGGAAATTTCACACTTTTTACACCTTACACCCTCTTTTAAGCTATTTTACAACCCCCGAAGCCCCGGGATCATACCTAACACCTGAAAAATGTCTCGAAGTACCCGAAGACCCCGAGAAATTTATCTTTTCGGTTTGAAGCTCAACCCTCGCAAGGCCTGGTTTTCAATACAGCTCCCGGTTTTCATCGAAGAAAGTTAATTATAGAAACGAAGTGCTGCCCAAATTATTATTTTAACCTCCAGTTATTTCACGGTGAGTTCAAATTATAGGAACAATTGTATGTTATGTGTTATATGTGCAATATGCTTTCTCGTGTTATTATTATAATGAGCTATACCTTTGACCACGAAGTGAATGACTAAGCATCACTTGGGTATTGGTATGTAGCCTTTGACCATGAAGTGAATGAGTAAGCATCACTTTGGCACTGGCAGAATGATGGATAAGGCTGAAAGCCTATAAATTCTAGCAAAATGTTAATTCAGAAATCGTTTATTTTCTGTGCCACTTGGGCTGAAGTCTTATTGATGTATATCAAGTTGAAATTGTTGTATCTCATTGATTGTAAATATTTGAATCAGATCAGTTGTTGATATGGAAAGCTTGTCACATGATTCACATATGCCTTTGTTGTTCTTTATTCCTCTTTGCTTCTGTCATATTGGTATATATATATGGCATAACGTTATATTGTATCTATTTTTGAACTCACTAAACGTCACCGCTTATCCCTCTCAGTGTTTAACTATTGCAGGTAATAAGCATCTAGTATAGACATATATTGTTGGAAGATTTAGAATAGTTAATAATATTACTTTTGTATTTAGTGATCATGTACGTATAAAATTATAATTTCGTGGGTAGTTATGTAATATACTAAAAGTTAGTCGGTCTGTATCCTGTCTTTTGTAATTAAACTTTCAATGTAAAATATTGTTTATGAATATGCATGTAGCATGTTTTCGTGTAATATGATGTAGTTTTAGAGAGGGGTTTTCTCAATCATGATATCAGAGCAGTAGTTTAAGTGAACTAAATATCACTGATTGGTGTTTAGACTTAAACTGTCAGAAGTTCAATATATGAACGGATTCATTATAAGTATGTGGATACAAACCATAGGAAAGACTTAAGTGGAGTATTAGATTATAATAAATCCTAATATTCTAAAACACAATGTTACTCCAAATTGCAGAGCAATGGCTGAACAGGTGAGTAGTCATACACCAGATGTGGGTGGAGATCCTCATCCTGATTAAATAAATACTCCAGTATCCCCTCATGAGGAGCGACTTGTGGATAAACTTACTGGTGTTATCCGGCAGACTATCGAAGAACATAAAAAGGATAGTGATAAAGGAAAAGAGAAAGTCATCGAAGAATCTTCAAAAGGGGAGGCGAAACGTCCCTCATTCAAAACTTTCAGGAGTAATGGTGCTACAGAGTTTTCAAGTGTTCTTAATCCCATTATTGTTCTTACATGGATCCAGAACACAGAAAAAGTTTTCTGTATTTCTCATGTAGTTAATGAAGACAAGGCTAATTATGCTTCAGCAATGCTCATCGCAGAAGCCTTGGTGTGGTGGGAAGCAACATTTGAAGCTCTCAACGAGTATGACCAGAATAATTTATCTTGGGAAATGTTCAAAACTCGTTTGCTAGGAAAGTATTGTCCTCTAGACATGAGGAGAACATTTGAGAATGAATTCCTCAAGCTTAAACAGGGAGGAATGACTGTAAATGATTATGAAACTCAATTCAATCAAAAAGCACGGTTTGCTGCAAAGTATATTCCAACTGAAGATGATAAAATTCAGTTATTCATGGATGGACTACGGTATGAAATCCGCGATTTCGTGGCTAATCGGGATGTTCTTTCATTTGATAAAGCTGTTGAGTATGCTCGAAAGCGCGAGCATGACTTAGAAATACGTGGTGCAACTCTTTCTGTTCCGAAGCATCCACGTATTGATCGAACTGCTCCTGTTTCCTCTATTCCACCAGCTCAATCTATTCGAACTGATCCTGGTAAACAAGTGCAATCTCATAATACCCCTCGTGGCCGTGGTAGGTTATAATCTTTTTCTCTTAAATCGCCATCATGTCGAAATTCTGGAAAGAATCATCCGGGCGAATGCAGATTAGAAAAATGATCAATGGTCTGTTATGGATGTGGAGAAGTAGGCCACATGAAGTTTGTTTGTCCGATGAAGAATGTTACATGCTTTGCTTGTGGTGTTGCTGGCCACAGGAAGCGTTTTTTCCCTACTCTTGCTAGTCAAATGGCGGGGAGTCAAGCTTCCGTCCAACAACCAAAGAGTACTCCAGCTAAAAAGGAGGAGGTGCCAAAAGCAAAAGGCCGTGCATTTCAGATTACCATGGAGGAGGCACGTGAAGACCCAAATCTTGTGACCGCTACATTTCTAGTCAACTCTAGACCTACTCGCATCTTATTTGATTATGGTGCCTCAGATTATTTTGTGTCTCATGAATTTGCGTATTCCTTTCAAATTTCTTGCTATGCACTCGCGGAACCATTTCATGTAGATACTGCGGGAAGTATTTCATTACTTGCTGATAAAGTCTATAGGGATTGTGTCATAGAAATTGAAGGCTATAATTTTCTTGCTAACCTGATTCCTATCTCCTTGCCCAACTTTGATATTATTCTCGGCATGGATTGGTTGTCAAAGAACCGTGCATAACTCTTGTGCTATGAAAAGATAGTACGTATTTCTATTGAAGGGGAGAATCCTATTTATGTCTACGGTGGACAAAGACTTAAAATCGTAAAAATAATATCTTTCCTAAAAGCTCGTAAATTCATATCGAAGGGGTGTTCTATCTATCTGGCCTATAAAATTGATATCACAAAAGAGGAAAAGAAAACTGTGAATGATGTTCCTGTTGTTAATGAATATCCTGATGTTTTCCCCGAAGATTTGTCTGGACTTCCTCCGGATAGGCAAGTAGAATTCCGAATTGACCTTGTGCCTGGTGTTGCTCCGATTGCAAAGACTCGTTATCCTCTTGCGCCAGCTGAAATGAAAGAAATGATTATCCAACTTCAGGAATTACTTGACAAAGGCTTTATTCGACTGATTACCTCTCCTTGGGGTGCTCCAGTGTTGTTTGTCAAGAAGAAGGACAGTTCGATGTGAATGTGTATTGATTATCATGAGCTAAATAAGGTAACTATCAAGAACAAGTACCCACTACCTCGCATTGACGATTTGTTTGATCAACTTCAGGGTGTTAGCTATTTCTCGAAGATTGATTTGAGATCTGGCTATCATCAGTTGAAAGTACACGAGCCGAATGTACCGAAGACTGCTTTCTGTACTCGATATGGGCATTTTGAATTCCTTGTCATGCCATTCGGTTTGACAAATGCTCTTGCCGTATTCACGGATATGATGAATCGGGTATGTCGTCCAATGCTCGATAAATTTGTCATCGTATTCATTGACGATATTCTAATATATTCCAAGTCTGAAGCTGATCATGTCATTCACATTCGTGAAATATTAGGACTTCTTTGAAAGGAGAAACTATATGCTAAATTCTCGAAATGTGAATTTTGGCTTCGCCAAGTTCAATTTCTCGGCCATGTGATTTCTAGTGACGGTATATTCGTAGATCCTACCAAAATTCAAGCCATTCATAATTAGGAAGCGCCTCGTAATGCTTCTGAAATACGCAGTTTCTTGGGTCTCGCGGGATATTACCAGAGATTCATTAAAGATTTCTCACATATAGCTGTACCACTCACAAGTCTTACATGAAAGGAAGCAAATTTCGAATGGAGTGAAGCCCAAGAAAAAGCTTTCTCAACTTTAAAAGATGTATTGACTCATGCTCCACTATTATCACTTCCAGAAGGTGATAATGATTTCTCCGTATATAGCGATGCTTCTGGGTTGGGACTCGGTTGTGTGTTGATGCAACGTGGTAGAGTAATAGCCTATGCCTCAAGACAACTGAAAGATTATGAAAAGAATTATCCCACTCATTACCTCGAACTCGCTGTAGTGGTATTTGCCCTAAAACTTTGGAGACATTATCTTTTTGGTACAAAATGCCAATTGTTTACCGACCACAAAAGTCTCAAGTATATATTCAGTCAGCAAACTTTGAATATGAGACAACAACGAGCCATGGAGTTGATCAAAGACTATGACTGTGTAATCCTATATCATCCTGGAAAGGCCAATGTAGTTGCTGATGCTCTTAGCAGAAAAGTTTATCGTAATAGTATGTGTTATACTGTTACTCACACTACAGTAAAGTTCACTATTCTTGATGAACTAGAGAAATGGCAAGTAGAGGCCTTAAAGCCAGAAAATGTGAATAAAGAAGGGATGATACATTATACTGATGTTTTACTTGATGATCCACGAGGATTAAATGTATTTAAGAATCGGCTATGGATTCCAAAGATTGGTGGATTAAGACAGAAGATTCTGGATGAAGCCCATAAGTCTAAACTGTCAATACATCCTGGTGTTGGAGATAGTGTCTAAGTCCATAACTATATTTGGTATGTACTTGACCCGACCCGGCATGGTCCATTTGGGTTGCACTTCACCCGAACAATTTACGGATAATCTTTTGAGAATAGTATCAGTTATGATTTATTAATATATTATAAGTTCTAATATATTAATATAAAATCATATTATTTAATTAGTGTTGATCTATAATTAATTTAGAATTAATTTAGAGATCAAAAGTATAACTAATTAAATATGGGCTCTTGTATTTATATAGTGTGGGCTAATGCTTATTTGGAATGGGCTAGGCTTGCATGGAAAGTCCATGGATACTCCATGGAGCTTTAACCCATGGATCTCATGGAAATGAAAAGACATGGGTATTAGGGTTTACATGGATGTAACCCTAATCCACCACACTATATAAAGGAGGCTTTGGTTCTTGAAATTACACTAGTTGTGGTGAGTAAAGTAAGAGGGCCGATTTCAAGAAGGTGATTACTATTCTCTTAAAGTTCCAAGTTTGTGGTGATTTGTGATTTCCATTTGAGACATCCACACTATTGGTGCTAGGCTCTAAAACTCCAAGCAATCAACTACAACTACAAGGTAAGTAATTCTACTAGCTTTATTTGATTCAAGTTCCCCATGCCATGCTAGATAGGATAAGAACCTTAGAAAAATAATTATTTGCATGTATCATTGTCAAACATAGATCCAAGGTTTCTAGGGTTGCATGTACACCATAGGAGTGTTAGAATGCTCAAAACCCATCAGTGGTATCAGAGCCTGGTTTGTTTATTTGATACTTGATGCAAAAAAAAAACAAAAAAAACAAAAAAAACAAAAAAAAAAACTTGAAAATCGAAGTTTTGTTCAAAAGCTCGTATCAAAATTTCAAGTTTTGTATATGTACTTACTATTCTTGAAATTTTTGATATGAACATTCATAAACATATGAGTTTAGAAGATCATAGAAATTATGTGCTAATAATTGATTAGATTAATTCTTGATCTTTATGTGTTTTAATGGAGTCCATAACTAGTTCTTAAGTTATGGATAACCAAAAGTCACATTTATAAATAACCATTAAAAGAACACATAGGTTACAAAAAATGAAGAGTCTTCATTTTTAATAACCATTAACTCATAAGTTATGAGAAATGAAAAGTTTTGAAAGTTTACAAAACTTGCCCTCAAGTTTTGGAACATGTAAAGTCATATTAAAAACTTTAGTTCCAACCCCTAGAATTTTAAAAGTTAAAATTCAACCCTTATACTTTATAATATTATAAGTTTAATAATATTTATATATGTATAAGATCAAGTCGTCTTACCGCTAGTACGCCTCATTCACGAAGCCGGTCTATAAGGGGGTATAAGGTTGTTGCCTATAAAATGGCAACTTAATGGGTGTCCACTCTCACCCACCGCTTCCTTGATCGGTGGAGGGTCGTTAGCCGAACGGGTAGGACAAGGACTTATAAATTCTCATTAAAAGTATAATGATAATACTAAAGTAACTAAACTTTATTGAATTCCCAATCTTGGTTATTTTAGGAAAATGTGAATAAGGTGCTAATCCATGAAATTACACTTTACACTTTGTTTAAGTCGTTAGTGGAGCGTGTGTGGTTAACCGGCACACTAACTTGAACTTAACAAGGTAGGTAAAGGGTGACTTAATGTTTATCATAGTATCGATGGAGCGTGTGTGGTTAACCGGCACATCGATTGAGGGGTAATACATTAAGGGTACCAAGTAATTTGCATGGTTACTTCACACCTTGTTTTGTGATCCTCGGCATCCCAGTCACAAAACTTGAAGGGCACACTCGAGATTGAAACATGCCATTGAAGAAAGTTCAATGAATCTCAAAGAATCTAGGAGTTTCTAAACCAATTAAAACCTAATTAAATATTTCATTTTTCATGGTGGAAATTGGTGAATCGTCATTCACCTACCTTCAAATATCTTATAGCTTAGATTACGGCATCCCTCTTCTAAGTTATAAAATATTGTGTTGGGTCCTAGCCTTAATATTACATTTGGGTGTTTTGTTAAGGACTATCTCTATATCTAATCTAATCTATTCCCACTTCTTTTCAGATGTCTTCCAATAACAATGCTTCTGGCTCAAACCCTACTAGCTCCTTCTCTCTCATGAATCTTTGTGGGAGGGTCATCTTTGATGGGTCCAACTTTACAGATTGGATCAGAAACATCAGGATGGTCACTCGGTATGAGAACAAAGAATATGTTCTCGATAAGGAGCTGAAGGTACCCGAGCCAACTGCTACTCCTGAAGAGCTTGCTGAATATGAGGCACATGAAAGAGATGCTACAAAAGTGGCATGCATCATGATGGCCACCATGACAGCCGAGCTCCAAAAGTCCTATGAGGACTATTATCCTTTTGAGATGCACCAGGACTTGATGGACCGCTACCATCAAAGTGCTCGTCAAGAGCGATATGAAATAATCTCCTCCATGATAACAACCCGAATGAAGGATGGTGAACCCATCACGGGCCACATGCAGAAAATGCAAAGGTATGTGGACCGTTTACTGAAGCTGAGTGTGAACTTCCCTGAGGAGTTAGGAATAGACATCATTTTGCACTCCTTGTCATCGTGTTATGATCAATTCCGCATGACATATCACATGAACAAGGAAAAAGTCACCCTCAGCAAACTTCAAGGACTCTTGAAGACCGCCGAAAGTGGTCTAAAGGGTAAGTCGGTTGTTACTACTCCTACTCCTACTCCAACTGCGGCCAATGTCTTGGCAATCGGGCATGGCAAAGGGAAGAAGATAAAGAACCCTTCTAAGGGTACCAAGGGTAAGACCCTTGAAGGCTCCTCTTCAAGCAAAACCAAGAAAGGTTTTATCACTCCTTCTGCTAACCCTAATGAGGCTGAATGCTTCTATTTCCATGAAAAGTCGCACTGGAAGCGAAACTGCCCAAAGTACCAGCAAGATTTGAAGGATGGGAAAGTAAAACCCAACCATGCAGGTATATACACTATATTGTCTAATAACTCACCTCATTCTAAGTCTTGGGTCCTTGATACAGGTTGTGGTATTCACATATGTTGTGATTTGCAGGGACTAAAAAGAAGTGAGAATGTGGAGCAGGGAAAGATAAACTTGATCATGGGAAACAGGAAAGCTTCACCTGTCACCAAGATAGGAGTTTATTCCTTAGTGCTAAATAGTGGGTTTACATTAGATTTGAATAAATGTTATTATTCGCCAGAAATGGCAAGAAATGTTATTTCCTTTCATGCATTGTTTAAACAAGGTTTTACCTTTTATTTTGATAATAATATTGGTAGTATTGATGCTTTCTTTAATAATGTTCTTTATTTTAAAGCATTACCTTGTGATGGCGTGTATGAAACTGTATCTGTTGTAGATAATCTAGGAAATAATGTATTGTGTATTAACTCTTCCACTAGCTTAGATAAAGCATCCTTATGGCATTGTCGTCTTGGACATGTAAGCAAGAAACGCATAGACCAACTCCAAAAGGATGGAGTCTTGGAGTCATTTGACCTAAAGTCAGATGATAGTTGTGAATCTTGTTTGCTTGGTAAAATGACAAAGTCACCTTTTATTGGCACTTGTGCTAGGGGTGAAGGTTTGTTGGACCTCATACATACGGATGTGTGTGGACCCTTCAGAACCGCCACAAGAGATGCTAATCGGTTCTATGTGACTTTTACTGATGATTTTAGTAGATATGGATATGTCTACCTAATCAAGCATAAGTCAGAAACCTTTGAGAAATTCAAAGAGTTTAAGCAAGAAGTGGAGAATCAGTTGGGCAGGAACATTAAGATGCTTCGATCCGATCGTGGTGGTGAGTATCTTAGTACTGAGTTCCTTGACTGTCTTAAGGAATGTGGGATTGTCTCACAATTGACACCTCCTAGGACACCACAGTTGAATGGTGTAGCTGAGAGGCGCAATCGGACCTTGTTGGACATGGTTTGTTCCATGATGAGTCGAGCTTCGCTACCAATCTCATTTTGGGGGTATGCCTTAGAGACTGCCGCCCATATCCTTAATCTAGTCCCTACAAAGAAGGTTGCCAAAACACCTCATGAGGTGTGGACTGGAAAATTTCCCGATCTAGACCACATCAAGATTTGGGGTTGTGAGGCTTTTGTGAGACGCGAGACTCACGATAAGCTCGAACCCCGAAGCGAAAGGTGTATTTTCATCGGCTACCCACATAAATCCTTTGGTTACATCTTCTACAGACCCAGTGATAATGTGGTCTTTGTAGCAAGAAGAGGATTCTTTTGAGAGAGAGAATTCATGAGCCAAGGAGACAGTGGGAGGCAAATTGACCTTGAGGAAATTCAAGAGTCAAGTGGTGAAGGAACCTCAAACCCTAGCCCTCAACCTGAGGAGGAAACTCCTGTTAAGCCGACTGAAGAATCTATACCTCTGAGGCGTTCCACCAGAGTTAGGAATGCACCTGAGCATTATTATGGTTTTCATATTACTGCAGAAGGTGAGACACTTATCAGTGATAACACACTGGTAAATCTGGATGAGCCTAACAGCTACACGGAAGCCATGGCAGGCCCTGAGGCTGCTAAATGGAAAGAGGCTATGGATAGCGAGATACAGTCCATGTATGACAATCAAGTTTGGAACTTGGTTGACAATGTACGTGATCGTAAGATAGTTGGGTGCAAATGGATCTTCAAGAAGAAGACCGACATGGATGGTAATGTACACACTTATAAGGCACGACTGGTTGCAAAGGGTTATTCTCAAACTCCGGGAGTTGATTATGATGAGACCTTTTCACCAGTGGCCAAGATTAAGTCTATTAGGGTTCTGTTAGCCATTGCTGCACTTCATGATTATGAAATATAGCAAATGGATGTCAAAACCGCTTTCCTTAATGGAAAGTTGGATGAAGATGTTTACATGGTTCAGCCAGAGGGTTTTGTCAGTACAGAGTACCCCAGTAGAGTGTGTAAGCTCGAGAAATCCATTTATGGATTAAAACAGGCACCTCGCAGATGGAATCTTTGCTTTGATGAGAAAGTCAAAGAATTTGTCTTTTCAAGGAGTGAAGATGAATCTTGTGTATATATCAAGGCTAGTGGGAGTATAGTCAGCTTTTTGGTACTGTATGTGGATGACATACTACTCATAGGAAATGACATCCCAACCCTACAGGAAGTAAAGTCCTGGCTTGGGAAGTGTTTCGCTATGAAGGACCTTGGAGAAGCTGCCTATATCCTAGGGATAAGGATTTTGAGAAACAGGAGTAAAAGACTAATTGGACTTAGTCAAAGCACCTATGTGGACAAAGTGTTGAAAAGGTTCGACATGCATAACTCCAAGAAAGGAGAGTTACCCATCCAGAGTACTGAGGCTGAGATAGCAGAAATGAGTCGAATACCTTACGCTTCAGCTGTAGGATCGATCATGTATGTTATGACGTGTACTCGACCTGATGTAGCCTTTGCTTTGAGCATGGTTAGCAGGTATCAGGGGAACCCTGGCAAGGCACACTGGACTGCGGTAAAGAATATTCTCAAGTACCTACGGAGGACTAAGGATTGGGTCCTTACCCTCGGTGGTAGTGAGGACTTGAGAGTTGTAGGGTACAGTGATGCTAGCTTTCAGACTGACAAGGATAATTTCCGCTCTCAGTCGGGCTGGGTCTTTACTCTAAACGGAGGGGCAATTACTTGGAAAAGTTCCAAGCAGGAGACAGTGGCTGATTCCACTTGTGAATCAGAGTATATAGCAGCAAGTGAGGCAGCAAAGGAGGCTATATGGCTAAAGAACTTCATCGGAGACCTTGGAGTTGTACCAGCTATAAAGGAGCCAATGGAGATTTTCTGTGACAGCAATAGTGCGGTTGCCTTAGCCAAGGAACCAAGAGATCATGGGAGATCCAGACACATTGACAGAAAATATCACTTCATCAGACATCGAATAGAAGAAGGAATCATCGTGGCAAAGAGGGTATCATCGGATGAGAACCCAGCAGATCCCCTCACGAAGGGACTGACTCGGGCTAAGCATCTACAGCATGCTCGGAGCATAGGGCTGAAGGATGATATTAGTTTTAGTAGTTAGATAATCTTGAAATTTGTAAAATGTAATTGACATTTGATGATAAATAAAAGCTGTTATTTATGAGTAAAGTGTTGCTATCTCTTGTCAATCGTTTACTATTATTTCTTTTTGCATGTTTTGACTTCCAGAATAATTATGTTATGGTTTATATCATATTATTCAAACTCTCCACAGTCGTTCATATGTTGGAAGTAGATATGAATCAAGACTGTCATGGGTTGGCTTGTAGAGGTCTAAGATGTTAGACAAAGCGGGGCTACAACACTCATGAGTGCTCATAAGTTCTGAGTATTGGATTCAACCCACACTCACTTGTATCACTTCATGGAATTTATCTCGAGTGATCGTGAGACGGTAATATCATATAAGTCTTCAAACCTAGAGATATGATTTGTTGCCTATGAGTTGGTTATGCATTGATTGCACGAAAACGCATTAGTAACTCGATGTTATAAACCGAGCTTTTGTGTGTAATTCAACAAGTAGTAGAGCAAACATATGAGTCGAAGTTTATCTGTTCCTTCTAGGATTAGAAGCGATATCTGGGCCCCTCGATGATTTTGTTTTGACCTATGTACCGGGCCCGGTCATAACTAAATTGATGTGTTCAGTTAAGTTCTATGTCAAACAAATCAGAAATCGGGAAACAAATGCTGGACAATAAGCAAGACCATGTTCCATGTATTTGTCCGGCTGATATCTAGAACAGAGTTGTAAGAGCTACGATTGTTGATCGGTTCCTGAAGTCATACTTGCAACTATAGTTATTAGACTTATCCAAGTGGGAGACTGTTGGAGATAGTGTCTAAGTCCATAACTATATTTGGTATGTACTTGACCCGACCGGACATGGTCCATTTGGGTTGCACTTCACCCGAACAATTTACGGATAATCTTTTGAGAATAGTATAAGTTATGATTTATTAATATATTATAAGTTCTAATATATTAATATAAAATCATATTATTTAATTAGTGTTGATCTATAATTAATTTAGAATTAATTTAGAGATCAAAAGTATGACTAATTAAATATGGGCTCTTGTATTTATATAGTGTGGGCTAATACTTATTGGTAATGGGCTAGGCTTGCATGGAAAGTCCATGGATACTCCATGGAGCTTTAACCCATGGATCTCATGGAAATGAAAAGACATGGGTATTAGGGTTTACATGGATGTAACCTTAATCCACCACACTATATAAAGGAGGCTTTGGTTCTTGAAATTACACTAGTTGTGGTGAGTAAAGTAAGAGGGCCGATTTCAAGAAGGTGATTACTATTCTCTTAAAGTTCCAAGTTTGTGGTGATTTGTGATTTCCATTTGAGGCATCCACACTATTTGTGCTAGGCTCTAAAACTCCAAGCAATCAACTATAACTACAAGGTAAGTAATTCTACTAGCTTTATTTGATTCAAGTTCCCCATGCCATGCTAGATAGGATAAGAACCTTGGAAAAATAATTATTTGCATGTATCATAGTCAAACATAGATCCAAGGTTTCTAGGGTTGCATGAACACCATAGGAGTGTTAGAATGCTCAAAACCCATCACCTGGTACAAGTAAAATGTACTTTGATGCATGGGCTGATTATTGGTGGTCTGGATTAAAGAAAGACATTGGAAAATACGTGCAGGAATGTTTAGTATGCTTACAAGTCAAAGTAGAGCACCAAAAGCCTTACGGAATTCCAGAAAGTCTTAGTATTCCCATGTGGAAATGGGAAGAACTGTCCATGGATTTTATTACCAAATTGCCAAAGACTACTAGACAGAATGATAGCATTTGGGTAATTGTCGACCGACTGACTAAAAGTGCACATTTTCTTGCCATGCGTGAAACGGCTCCAATGGAGAAATATGCACAAGTATACTTAGATGAAATTATTTTGAGGCATGGTGTGCCACTAAAGATTATTTCCGATCGTGATACTCGCTTCACTTCTCATTTTTGGGCGAGTATGCAACATGAATTGGGATCTCGAGTTGCTTTTAGCACAACTTATCATCCCCAGACATACGGTCAAACGAAAAGAACAATCCAAACAATGGAAGATATGCTTCGTGCATGTGTTTTAGAGTTTGGTGGTAACTGGGACAAGTACTTACCTCTTGTCGAATTTTCATATAACAACAGCTACCACACTTCAATCAAAATGCCACCATATGAAGCATTATATGGTCGTAAATGCCGTACTCCATTATGTTGGCGTGATGTAGGACAAAAAATCCTTGGAGGCCCTGAAATGATTCAAGACACCACTGATAAGATTCAAATTGTACGAGAAAGAATGAAAGTGGCCCAGGATCGACAGAAGTCCTATGCAGAAAAGAGCAGACGACCCATAAAATTCCAGGTGGGTGATTTTGTAATGCTAAAGGTGTTGGGTTTTGAGCATTCTAACACTCCTATGGTGTACATGCAACCCTATAAACCTTGGATCTATGTTTTCTCTATTATACATGCAAATATTAAATATTCCAAGGTTTCATCCTAACTAGCATATTATGAAGCACCTATACTACAAAGTTCTAGTTAGATGACATACCTTTTGATGTAGCTTGATGTCTTCAAGCTTTAAGAGCTTAGCCCCAATAGTGTGGAAGCCTCAAGTGGAATCACAAATCACCAAAACACCTTGGAAAACCTTTAGAGAATATGGATACTTGGCTCACACTATGAAATCAGTTATTGCCCTCTTTAGTGTATCCACACTAGCCACTAGCATAATTTCATGAACCATAAGACCCTTTACATAGTGTGGAGGATTAGGGTTAAACCCTAATACACATGACCTTTCATTTCCTAGGATCCATGGGTTAAAGCTCCATGGACTATCCATGAAGACTTAGCCCAACCTAAATGAATTTGGCCCACTACACACACACACACACATATATATATATATATATATATATATATATATATATATATATATATATATATATATATATATCTAAGAGTCCATATTTAATTAGTTCCTTTTGATCACTTAATTAATTATAAATTAATTCTTGATCAATACTAATTAAATAATATGATTATATATTAATATATTAGAACTTATAATATATTAATATAAATCATAAATATACTATTCTCAAAAGACTATCCATATAAATTGTGTCGGTGAAGTGCAACCCAAATGGACCATGTCGGGTCGGGTCAAGTACATACCAAATATAGTTATGGACTTAGACATTAATCCAACAGTCTCCCACTTGGATAAGTCTAAAACTATTATTGAGTATGACTTCAAAAACCAACTGGCAATCGTAGCTCTTAAAGTCGTTGTCGAACTCTGATCTTGTCAATAAACTCTGACCTTTGTCAATGACTTGTCCATTAGATAAGGGATCATATATATTCCTCCATTCTAGATATCATATGGACTGAGACATGGATTATAATCATTCTCTCTGTCCATTTGTTGTTTCCCGATTTTCGATTTATGATGACTGACTGATTGAACAAATCAAATCAGTCCTGGCTTGGCCAAGCACTCACATGTGTCATCGCTAAATCATCGAGGGGCCCACAGATATCGCTTTTATCCCGAAGGTAAAAGGAATGGATAAACTTCGACTCATATGGCTTGTTCTACTACTTGTTGAATCATACACAAAGGCACGTTTTATAACATCGAGTTACCAAATGCGTTTTCGTGCAATCAATGTATAACCAACTCATAGTAACAACTCATATCTCTAGGTTTGAAGAATATAAGATATTATCGTCTCATGATCACTCATGATAAAATCCATGAAGTGATTCAAATGAGCGCGGGTTGAATCCAATACTCAGAACTTATGAGCACTCATGAGTGTTGTAGCACCACTTTGTCCACCAACTTGGACCTCTACAAACCAACCCATGACAGTCTTGATTTATATCTACTTCCAACATATGACCGACTATGGATGGTTTGAATAACTTAATCATTCAGGAAGAGCGACTTAGTTATTCTGGAAGTCAAAACAAGCAAAGTGAAACACAAGAATAAATGAATCAAATATGGTATCAAACCCTATGAATATAAATAAACACTTTTATTTATCACCATACTGATTACTCATTATTCATTGTTTCGGTTTTATCAACTTTATACTTGAATTAAAAACACTAGTTGTCCCATGCTCCAAGCATGTACACTATGTTTTTCTTAAACAATAGCTTTGCCATACACCAAGTATACACTCTATGTTTGTCTATGATCCTTACTTTGTGAAATAAACCAATTGAACATAATTTCAATGATTCTAATTTCACACTCCCAAATCCTTATCGAAAAATGTGAGAATTTCAAATTCCTATCATTTATCGAAATCTGTTTAGATTTTAAACTTATATGCACTGACCCTCCTATAATGAATATGTACAAAGTCACAAAGACTTGTCAACAGTCATTATAAGGTATTCCAATGGAGATCAACTCCATGGAAACTAAGTCTCATATTCAAAGTACATTGCTTTGGACATGCTTCTTGCATTAAGTTTTCTACTCTTACACAGATAACTTCCACCTATGGAGACAACTCCATATTCTCATTTTGACTATCACTTCTGAATAAGAGATGCCTCTTTTCAGAATATGTCAATATGGTCCTTCCAAAATTAGCACTATACTTCCAACTGTCCCTGAGCAACCAATCTTTGGTAAACCTCAGATTGTCCTCGACAATTGCTTAATCATTTTAGTCATATCCAATTCTAGACCTTTTCCCTTCTTAATGCCTCTGGGCATTTGGAAAAATTTAGAAATGACAAATATTATAGCACATGCAATCGATCCTGTACCCAAAGCAAATGGTACACGATTCATGATGTCTCACATAAAGACATGATTCTAGACCAGTCTTTTGCTACAATATTTTTATTTGCCATGTTTTCAAAATTTGACTATGAAGAGGGATGCCGTAATCATAATCGAATTTTGAGAACGCAATATATAGAATTTCCTTAAGTTGAACCAATCCAACATGAAATTCATATATATATTCTTGACTAAAGATGATTAAGGTCTCAATCTAAGCCTTTAGAACTGAAATGAAGTATATCCTCTCCCTTAATTATAGCAAAACAACTTTTTCAATCCCTGCAGCCTCACGAATTGAAACTTTTGTTTTCTATAATTAACATTGCTAACTTGCAACACTAACAATAATTATCATGCTCCCACTAACATGATGATTATTAGCATAACACTTATGCTCCCACTAGCTTTGACATGTACTCAGAAATCAGCTTGACTTTTAGAAATCAATACTTTATTGACTTTCTTACCAAAGTTCAGATTTCTGATACGAGATGCTTTGATAAAACTTTATCAAAATCATACACCTTTCCTTAGATAGCATGCATGTGTGTCTAAACAATTTCAGAACTATGAAAAGGGATGCCATAATCATAGTCTCAATTGTTTAGACCTTTTGCCATCTGCTTCAAATCTACTTGGTGGAAGTGTTTCCTCACCATCATTTTCATGAATCGGATAGAAACCTTATGACCCTTATATTTTATGGTGTATGTGTTCTTATCCATGTGAATCGTCAAAACCATAGTCACAAGACATGGATAATGAGAAATCCAAACTTATATGGACTGAACTTATGCAATCTTAACTTCTTGCCACCTGGCAGTACAAGGCCTGCCATTGCTTCCAAGTTGTTATGCAACCAATTGAGAACTTTCAGAACTCTTATGCAAAGCCAACATTAACTGGAATGGGCACAGAATATGTCAACACGATAGGTTATAAACCTCAAGTCGTGTGCTAGTGAAGAACCTCAGGTTTTATTCTTGATTAGTTCTTGAAATTCTTTTTAGGATCTTTAAGACTCCCACTATCCTCTTGACATATAAGACTATCTTGCCAAATATTCAAGAGATAGTGCGGATTCTTTATCAAGACAAACACTTCACACAATTGGCCTTAGTTGGTCTTTGTTTTATCCAAAACATCACAACTTACCAATTTCAAATGTACAAGAGTAGGAAACTTTTACTCTTACATTTGACAAGTGTTTTAAACCTTTCTTTAAGATATGTCACTCAAGTTACAATCTTGGAGTATGACTCTAAGAATTGTTTTGGAACGAAGTATGACTCATCTTCCTGATCTAACCATTTCAACAATTCATGACTCCTCTTCTTAGTCATAATAATGCACTAAGATGACCTTTAGAGGACTAATTGTGATATGATTTCTAAATCATTAAGATGATCACAAACATGATACTAAAGTACTCTCCTATCTTTTCATATTTGAGAAACTTTTATCTTTCTGCCTAATTTGATTCTTCCCATTCGTTCTGCCATACATTGAGACTTTTCCAATATTTCAGAATTATACTTAAACTTGTAAGTATAACCATATTTACTAAACTTTAGTAAATCAAATAGTCTTAACGAGCTTTGTGGTGGACATGACCAGTGCACAAGAATGTGTACTCGATCCCTTTAGTCCTTCACTTGACTCACACATCCATGTGAACAAGTAATTAGTCTTGATTTTCCAATGCTTGAAAGTTCTCATTCATCATACTATTCAACTTGCATGATTCCAAGTTTCGGTCCAATTGAAACTTGGGAGATGAGGAACTTTCCTGATTTGGTAAATTTAGACACTACCACAAATGAAAGAATCAAATCCATTTTCCAATATTGCTGTCAGCGGAATCATATAAGCAACAATTTTCCACGAATACCATTGTAAGGATACTTCAAATAAATAAAATTAAACAATTTTCTTTTATTTAAAATTTTGCGGAAAAACTTATCCTTACAATCCACATGGAAAATTGTTGTTATCTATTCCTTAGCAATATATCATAACTTCTTAAGCAACTGCTCAAAATTCTGATGCGATCGAAATCCACCTTCGTGATCAGAATCAGCATATACTTCCTTTAAGATTTCTCTCTATTCTTTGATTCTTAAAACATCAACATGTGACCCAGTCACATCATGTAATGAGGATCTCAGAATAGAACTTAATAGAGTTAGATAATGGGCTCTACCTGATGTAGAGTCAAACTTATTGACTTTAACATCCTTAGGTAAATTTGGCAGCTTTGCAATCAACGCCCCTTCCTTTGGCAAAATAAACATATGGACCCTTTGGTAATGGGACTATCTCAGACTTAGCCTTTCTCTTTACCATTTGGTCAACCGGGTTGACTATGGTCAATCCCTTTCCATTGGGAAGAGAATGCTTTTTCTGGATTTCCAGTGTCACCATTGTCACTGTCCATAAAGTTTTTGGGAAGTTGATCTTCTAATCAAATTTGCTTTACTATCGTTCCAAATCATTGCTGATTCAGCAGCACCAAGCAAATAGATATGATCATTAAGGTTCATGTCATAGTCTGTTTCATAGTAGTCCCAAAGGAACTCACTATGTGACTTAGAAAGTGATTGAACATCCAACTTTCTCAAGACTTTGACACCCAACTCTCCCGGCTTGTCAATATGTGACTTCATCTCTAAGATGTGATCACACATAGACCTTGCTTGCCATTAGGGCTTGAGTGACCTTGAACTTGTGGGTTAGGGAGAATAATTGGAGGAGGTGGAGGAAGAGAAGTATGACTTCCATGAGCCAAACTCGGGAAGTCATAATCATTAGGAAAGCTTGGTTTGGGAAGATCATTGTTGTCTAAACCAAACATCAACAATGGGAGAAATTCACGTAAAGTTGATTTAAGTCCTTAATATAACACCCAATATGATATATTAAGGCTAGGACCCAACAAACTATTTTATAACTTGGAAGAGGGATGCCGTAATCCAAGCTATAAAATATTTGAAGGTAGGTGAATGACGATTCACCAATTTCCACCAAGATAAACGAAATGTATTATTAGGTTTTAATTGGTTTTGAAACTCCTAGATTCTTTTGAGATTCATTGAACTTTTCAATGGCATGTTTCAATCTCGAGTGTGCCCTTCAGGTTTTGTGACTGGGATGCCGAGGATCACAAAACAAGGTGTGAAGTAACCATGCAAATATACTTGGTACCCTTAATATTTACCCCTCAATCGATGTGCCGGTTAACCACACACGCTCCAACGATACTATGATAAACATTAAGTTACCCTTTGCCTACCTTGTTAAGTCCAGGTTAGTGTGCCGGTTAACCACACACGCTCCACTAACAGCTTAAACAAAGTGCAAAGTGTAATTTCATGGATTAGCACCTTATTCACATTTTCCTAAGTAACTAAGATTGGGAATTGATAAAAGGTTTAGTTACTTAGTATTTATCATTAATACTTTTAATGAAGGGAGAATTATAGTCCTTGTCCTACCTGTTCGGCTAACGACGCTCCACCAGTCAAGGAAGCGGTGGGTGAGAGTGGACACTCATTAAACTGCCATTTTATAGGCAGTAACCTTATACCCCCCTTATAGACCGGCTTCGAGAATGAGGCCTACTAATGGTAAGACGACTTGCTCTTATACATATAATATATTAAAATTTTAATATTATAATAGTATAAGGGTGTATTTTAGACATTTAAAATACTTGGTGGTTTAATCTATTAATTAAACTATACTCTTAATTTAATTAAATTTAAACCATGTCATTATGGAATTATTAATTCTCTTTTAATTAAACACTTTAATTATCTATTAATAAAGTCCATAAGAGTTAATTGAATTATTCAATAAAAACATCATAATTCCAATTATTAAATTCAAAATTAAAACCATTTAATTAATTGTTTAAGTTATGAACCCAAGAGTTTAGAATTCAATTCTTTTTTTATCATAAAAAAACTTTTTCCAAATTTCAAAACTTGAGGGCAAGTTTTGTAACTCTTGAAAACTTTTGGATTCCATAACTTATGGAGTTAAATACTTGTTTTATGATGAAACTTTTCATGTTCCATAACTTAAGAACAAGTTATGGAATTCTTTAAAACATTAAGACTAAGTTTTGTAACTCCATAAAAAACTTGGAATCAATTTTTTTAAAAACCTTTTCATATCCATAACTTATGGAGGTTTCAAAAAACTCTTTAGATCAAACTTTTAAAACTAATAAAATAATCATATCATTTTATCTTTTACTAAATTTGACCTAATTCAACTCATATAGCAAATGATTCAAATTTTACAAATAATTAGTTTTTCACAAAAACAAGTAATTATCTTAAAATTTGACAAACGTCATGTTTTTTTCCTTTTTTTTCCAACTTTGAAAATAAAACATTTGCATCAATATAACAGAAAACAACCCATGGCTCTGATACCACTGTTGGGTTTTGAGCATTCTAACACTCCTATGGTGTACATGCAACCCTATAAACCTTGGATCTATGTTTTCTCTATTATACATGCAAATATTAAATATTCCAAGTTTCATCCTAACTAGCATATTATGAAGCACCTATACTACAAAGTTCTAGTTAGATGACATACATTTTGATGTAGCTTGATGTCTTCAAGCTTTAAGAGCTTAGCCCCAATAGTGTGGAAGCCTCAAGTGGAATCACAAATCACCAAAACACCTTGGAAAACCTTTAGAGAATATGGATACTTGGCTCACACTATGAAATCGGTTATTGCCCTTTTTAGTGTATCCACACTAGCCACTAGCATAATTTCATGAACCATAAGACCCTTTATATAGTGTGGAGGATTAGGGTTAAACCCTAATACACATGACCTTTCATTTCCTAGGATCCATGGGTTAAAGCTCCATGTACTATCCATGAAGACTTAGCCCAACCTAAATGAACTTGGCCCACTACACATATATATCTAAGAGTCCATATTTAATTAGTTCCTTTTGATCACTTAATTAATTATAAATTAATTCTTGATCAATACTAATTAAATAATATGATTATATATTAATATATTAGAACTTATAATATATTAATATAAATCATAAATATACTATTCTCAAAAGACTATCCATATAAATTGTGTCGGTGAAGTGCAACCCAAATGGACAATGTCGGGTCGGGTCAAGTACATACCAAATATAGTTATGGACTTAGAAATTAATCCAACAAAAGGTATCCCCATGGAAAGGCATTATGCGATTTGGGAAGATAGGAAAATTGAGTCCTAGATTTGTAGGCCCTTTCAAAATCATCCAGAGAATTGGTAAGCAAGCATACTGCTTGGAATTGCTTGTGGATTTGGCAGGTATTCATGATGTGTTTCACGTAAGTTATCTGCGTAAATGTTTGAGCATATATGATGAAACGGTTCCGTTATCCGAGGTGAAACTGGATAATAAAGAAGAGGCTGAAGAGATCATAATCGAAAGAACGACTGAATTGCGTAATGAAGAAGTGGAATTGGTGCTTGTCAAGTGGAAACACCATCGAGGCCCAAATTATACTTGGGAAAATAAGAATGAGATAAGAGCAAAATATCCCCATTTTTTTAAATCGTTGTAATTTCGGGGACGAAATCCTCAAAAGGAGGAGGTATTTGTAACATACACGTTATTAACCTAGTTTAATTATCGTGTTTTGTAAAGCTTATTAGCTTAAAATGAATAATATTATATGTTTTTGAGCGTTGAGTTCTAACAAGATAGTTTTATGAAGAATTGATGTAAAACTATGTTTAGAATCATTCAGATAGTATTGGAAGTCATATGAGATTCTAATCAAAAGTCAACTATTGAAATTAACGAAAATATAAAGTTGGAAATAAATAAAAATAATGTTATTGAAAGTTGTATATTATCTCGTTAGAAACATTTAGGCGAAAACCTCACAGAAATCCGAGTTATAACGAAGAAGTTATGACCAATCGAAGTTTCGGGACAAAACCGGCAAAACACTATTTAGCGTAAAAAGTGAGTTTTCAATAAACTATTTTTTAGCTTTAGTGATCTAAATAAAAGTCATAGTATTCGTTAAACCGAGAATTTTCATAAAAAGAACGTCAAAATCTGACTTCGTATGAAGAAGTTGTGATTTTTTTAAGTTTCGGTATAGTAGTATACAGCTAAAAACTCGAAATAAAGATCGAGTGATATTTAGCCGACACAACCTAACCGAGAATCGAATGTCTCATCAATAATAGTACAACGGTAAAAAGATAGATGAAAACGGACGTCGGATGAAGAAGTTATGAATTTTTAACGGATTTTCCTGTCCCGGTCTGTTAAAAATAATAATATTAAAAATAATGTCAAAATTATCCAACGGAGTCTAAACGAAAGTTGTAGAGTATAATCTCGCCTACGCGTGCATATAAAGAACGTCGAAAACGAAGCTCGTATGAGAATGTTATGAATTTTTGAAGATTTAGGCACAAAGTCCGAGAAACTTCGCATGCTAGGCTCGGACTCGGCCACGTAGCACCTTCGCATGCGAGACGCGTGTCCGGTCCGTGGCATGACCGAAGTGAGCCACGTTTCCCTTCCCTTGCGAGCCGCCCCGTGTCCGATCAGGTCAGTCATTCGAAGTGCAGGTCCAATCTGAAGTCTACGCGTGCCTCGCCTCGCTGCTGACGCGTGTTTCCCCCTCGCCCTCGCATGTCCGACGCGTGCCCCTCCCCCTCGCTTGCGAACCGAGCCGCATGTCCTTCTCCATTATCTCTTCGATCCGAAGCCTCGCCTATATAAAGGGAGGTGCGAACCCTCCCGATTTTGGTTGGAAATTTCACACTTTTTACACCTTACACCCTCTTTTAAGCTATTTTACAACCCCCGAAGCCTCGGGATCATACCTAACACCTGAAAAACGTCCCGAAGTGCCCGAAGACCCCAAGAAATTCATCTTTTCGGTTTGAAGCGCAACCCTCGCAAGGCCTGGTTTTCAATACAGCTCCCGGTATTCATCGAAGAAAGTTAATTGTAGAAACGAAGTGCTGCCCAAATTACTATTTTAACCTCCGGTTATTTCACGGTGAGTTCAAATTATAGGAACAATTGTATGTTATGTGTTATATGTGCAATATGCTTTCCCATGTTATTATGATAATGAGCTATACATTTGACCACGAAGTGAATGACTAAGCATCACTTGGGTATTGGTATGTAGCCTTTGACCATGAAGTGAATGAGTAAGCATCACTTTGGCACTGGCAGAATGATGGATAAGGCTGAAAGCCTGTAAATTCTAGCAAAATGTTAATTCAGAAATCGTTTATTTTATGTGCCACTTGGGCTGAAGTCTTATTGATGTATGTCAAGTTGAAATTGTTGTATCTCATTGATTGTAAATCTTTGAATCAGATGATTTGTTGATATGGAAAGCTTGTCACATGATTCACATATGCCTTTGTTGTTCTTTGTTCCTCTTTGCTTCTGTCATATTGGTATATATATATATATATATATATATATATATATATATATATATATGGCATAACGTTATATTGTATCTATTTTTGAACTCACTAAGCGTCACCGCTTATCCTTCTCAGTGTTTAACTATTGCAGGTAATAAGCATCTAGTATAGACACATACTGTTGGAAGATTTAGAATAGTTAATAATATTACTTTTGTATTTAGTAAACATGTATGTTTAAAATTATAATTTCCTGGTTAGTTATGTAATATACTAAAACTTAGTCGGTTTATATCCAGTCTTTTGTAATTAAACTATCAATGTAAAATATTGTTTATGAATATGCATGTAGCATGTTTTGGTGTAATATGATGTAGTTTTAGAGAGTGGTTCTCTTAGTATGTGGAGAGGTGCCTGACTTATAGGAAAGTCAAGGCCGAGCATCAGCGGCCTCACAACAAATTGAAGTCGTTAGACATTCCTATTTGCAAATGGGAAGAGATTACTATGGATTTCATCACAAAGTTTCCATGGATAGCATGCGGAGTGGATTTGATATGGGTCATCGTGCATCGATTGACCAAGAGTGTGCATTTCATTCTGATTCAGTAGAGTATCTCTGTGGAGAAGTTGGCTGGCATGTACATCAGGGAGATTGTGGCACGGTATGGGGTGCCATTTTCAGTGGTTCCGGACAGGGATATCTAGTTTACTTCCAGGTTTTGGAAGAGGTTTCACGAGGATCTGGGTACTCGTCTTCATTTCAGCATGGCTTTCCACCCGCAGACTAATGGACAGAGTGAACGGACTATCCAAACTTTGGAGGATATGCTTCGGGCATGTGTATTGGATTTCGATGGGAGTTGGGATACGTATCTCACTTTGGCGAAGTTTTCGTAGAAAAACAGTTATCAAACCAGCATTAATCGACCTCATTTTGAGATACTCTATGGGAGGAAGTGCAGGACCCTGTTATGTTGGGGAGAGGTCGGTCAAAGAGTCATGGGGAGTACTTAGGTGGTACTCAAGACTACTGAGTTGATTTCAGCAAAGGTAGACTTCAAACAACACAGAGTCGGCAGAAGAGTTATGTTGACAAGCGCCGATCAGATCTAGGCTTCCATGTTGGGGACATGGTTCTCTTGAAGGTGTCATCCGATTCAGGAAGAGGGGCCAGTTGGGCTCCAGGTATATTGGTCCTTTCAGGGTTTTGGCCCGGGTGAGCAGGGTTGTTTATCGCTTGGATCTACCCAAGGAGTTTAGTCAGATCCATAGCCTGTTTCACGTCTATCAGCTGCGGAAATGTTTGGTTGATGATTCCATGGTGGTTACATTGGAGGATAATCAGGTGGATGATCGCTTGAATTATATTGAGAGACCGATTGCCATCCTTGACAGGAAGACAAAGGCTCTGCAGAACAAGTCTGTGGATCTGGTAAAGGTGCAATGGCAGCACCACAAGGGTTCAGAATGGACATGGGAGCTCGAGGTCAAGATGAGGGAGCATTATCCGGAACTGTTCGCAACGAAGGACTTCGAGGATGAAGTCTGATTCAAGTGGGGGAGAATTGTAACATTTACATATCAGGTATTTTCCCTTTTTTTTCCTTAACTTAAAAATTCTTGAATTCTAGTCCCTGACCCGTACGTTGGGCGCATACTAGGGGTACGCTGAGCGTACTAGGTCGAGAGCTTATCGTGGAGGCACCCACGTATGCGGGGCGTACGTGGGATTACGCAGGGCGTACGATCACTTGGGGAAAACCCTAATTTTTAGGGTTTGTTCCATATTTAAACATCTTAAGCTACTCTTAGACCTTCTTATAACCAGCCTCCACCTCTCCAAACCCTGAGAATGAAACCCTAATTTCTTTTTGAGTGTTTTGAGCTTGGAAGTGATCTTTGAGAGGGTTTTTGGTGATCTTGAAGGTAGAAGAGCTTTTGGAAGTTGCATTGGTGTGGTTGAAGCTTGTGGATCCAAAATCATCACCAACTTGGAAAGCTTTTGGAGGTATAAAGCTCTTAACTTGATGCTTCATTTTGATAGATCTTGTTAGGGCTTGTTTGTGTGCTTTTAATGGTCCTTTAACTCATGCATGAGAGTATGAGCTACTCCAAAAGCTAGGGATGGTAGATCTTAGCATTTTTGAGGTCCCTTGTGCATAAAATGCAATCTTGATGTGTTATATTGGACCATGCATGAGTTAGGGTTCTTATTATGGGTTATATTGGTCAAAATCAAGTATTGGGTCCCATTAAGACATGAAAAGGAGTAAAGTTGCCAACTTTACATGTTAAGACATCATTTAGGATCAAATCTGAGAAGTGGACTTAGTGTCTTAATCAATTAAGTACTTAATGGCAAGTTTATACTGTTGTGGAGTACGTTGGGTATACCCAGCTCGCACACATTGCGTACTGTCGAAAGGTGGCGTACGCTGGGAATACTTAGCAGCTATTGACTTTCGTTGACTTTTCTTATTTGGGCCATATTTGGATTGTTAGGGTTTTTGGCCTTGTTGGGCCACCAATCTTTCTGACTTTAGGCCATTTTTAGGCTTTGGGCGTTCTTCGATTTGGGCCCATAAAGGGCTTTGGGTATCATTAAGAAATTTGGTCCATATTGGGCTTTTGGTGCCATTGGGTTGGGCCTCGGTGGGCCAAGTGAGGAAAGGGTAAAATGATCTTTTACCCTGGGTGTTGGACAAATGAACTAGATTTACAGTTATAGTTTATGGACCAGTTATTGATTTGGGTTTTATTTGATTGATTAACGCGGGGATTTTCCGGTTCAGCAACCCGATCATTTTTTTGACTGACAACGGACCGAGGTGAGTTTGCTCACTATACTGGAGGACACTAGGATATTTGTAGTCTTTATGAATCCTGCTGTATGTGTTATATGCCTATATGTCGGTTTACTAGATGTATGTGGGGTGAAATAGACCCAGTACAACCTTGTGCTGACACATGAGGTGAAATAGACCCGGGGGTGGAATAGACCTGATACATCCTTATGCTGATGCATGAGTTGAAATAGGCTTGGGGGTGAAATAGACTCGAGGGTAAAAGAGACCTGGTACGATTGATGGTTGAAACATACCCCTTGGGTGGGGCCCACTGTCAAGTAAAGGGTGGGATCACAACACTTGTATGGAAGACCATGGTGGGACTATGGAGGGAAAGACTGCACGGAGGCTGTAACAACGGAAGTAACTGTAAGACTATGATGAGATCATAACATTCACATGGGTTGAATGTTTTAAATGTTATTTATGGTATGTGGTGTTTTGGGAAACTCACTAAGCTTTACACTTACGGTTTAAGTTTTAAGTGTTTCAGGTACTTCCAGCAGCAAGGGAAAAGAGCCAACTTGATTATATTGCATCCCCGATGATTCCGAACTATGAGTTTTTGGGATTTACTTTGATATTTTTATAAAAGCAATGCACTCATGTTTTGGATTATTAAGTTGTGAAGTTTATGAAAATGGTTTTATTTACTTAAAAAATTTGAAATTTTCTCGGTATTTTTGTGGATGGTAAATTAAGTTAATCCATTAGACATATGTCATTATTACCAATGCTAAAGGTGTCCTCGTATTTCTACAATTTTTTTTTAACGGCGGAATTTAATATTAAAAACTAGCAAGAAACTAGAGAAAGAAAGTCATCACAACAAATTACAAGCAGAAAGAGGATTATGTAACCATGAGGTCCAACTAATTTTAGCTTTTCTATATCTATTAGAAATCCAAAAAAAGGATCTATCAATGACCTCATCTAAGATAAAAGATTTCTTGGTTAGAGCCGTTCCGAAAATGATGGAATTACAAAAATTCCATAAACACCATAACGTAGTGATAATGACCGCATCAAAGGCTTGACGTTGCCCTCTTGTTAACGAAAGAGAATCATGCCACGAAAGAACGTGATCAATAGAGCACAGAGGAGGAGTTTGGACACCCCACCAAATAGCAACACGAGTCCAAATCTTAATCAGTTGATTACAACCGGCAAAAAGATGATCAATAGATTCAACGGTATTGGAACATACCGGACAAAGGATCGAATCCATAGTGATTCCACGAAGAGAAAGAATCTCTCTAGATGGGATACTTCAAAGCTGCAATCTCCAAATGAAAATATTCACTTTGATTGGCACCCAAGAATTCCAACGGGTTTCAGAAGTCCCCGACGATAACATATGAGTGTCCAAATAAGTTCTGAGAGAAGAAACAGAAAAGGAATCAGAGGCAGCTATAGTCCATCCCAAACGATCCGGGTAGGAATGAAGAATGACATCCTGCATCAAAGAAGTAAAATCAACCCATTGAGATTCCTCAACGCCTCCTCTAAGAGCTAGCCTGAGAAGAGCAGAGTCCCATCCAAGAAGATCTCTATCACGGACCGTGAGCGATTTATGAGGATCAAGAGCAAAAATCCTGTGAAAAGAAGCAGTTAGGGGAACATCACCTCTCCACACATCTCGCCAGAAAGAAGTTCTATTCCCATCACCCACCCTAATAGGGCAGAAATGTTGGAGATCAAGACCATGGTTTTTTAGCTGGACCAACATCCGAATAACACCATTCCAAGGACCAATGGACCCTCTCCTCTGAGATAGGGAGCTGCAACCACCATCAGGACCATAAATAGCTTTGACAACTTTAACCCAAATCAAGTCTGGGTTATGAAAAAATCCCCAGCGCCATCTGAAAAGAAGAGCCCGATTGAAGGAAAACAAACTACCAATACCAAGCCCCCCTTCCGTTTTTCGAGCTAAAACTTTATCCCACCGAACCCAATGCATGCATCTCTCATCTAAGTCAGCACCCCAAAAAAATCTAGCCCGTAAAGACTCTAGGATGTTAACAAATGAGATCAGAACCATGAAGATATACATGAGGTAACTGCCAAGACTTCCAAGAACAGACTTGATCAAAGAAAGACGTCCTCCGGACGAAAGGCTTTTAGCTTTCCAACTCGAAAGTTTCGAACGAAAACGGTCAACAACAGAGGACCAGGCAGCAATCCGAGTCATATTCTGACCAACAGGGACTCCAAGGTGAAAAAAAGGACATGAATCGGGAGCACACCCAACTTTACGAGCTGCCACCTCGACGTGAGCAAAAGGAACTCCAACACCAATCAACTTACTTTTTTTCAAATTGATTCTAAGACCCGAGGCTAAGTAAAAAAAACACAAGATACGGATGATACGGGAAACATTAAAGGGGCCCCATGATGACATAATGATAGCATCATCAACATAAAACAAGTGAGAAATATCGATCCCACTAATAGAAATGCCTTGTAACACATTAACAGTCTGAGCTTTAAGCAAAGAAAACATGAAGACCTTCCATCACCAAAATGAACAGAAAAGGGGACAAAGGATCGCCTTGTCTCAAGCCACGCTGGATTTGAAATTCATCAGACGAAGAACCATTGAGAAGAACGGAAGCTCTGGCAGATCTAAGAAGCTCCATAATCCAATCACACCACAAGTTACCAAAGCCCATAATCTGCATAATCTCCAAAAGGTACTCCCACGAGACAGAATCAAATGCCTTCTCAAAATCCACTTTAAAGATCATAAGTGGATGGTTCGAAGTCTTACTCCATGCTACCAGCTCATTAAGAAGAAACGGACCATCTAAAATTTGTCTGCCTTTGACAAAATCAGATTGCTCAAGACTAACAATAGAACCAATGACTGCAGCCAACCTATTAGCTAAAAGTTTACCAATAATTTTGAATTGGCAACCAATTAGGCTAAATAGGTCTAAAATCTTTGATGATTTTAGGGTCTCGAACCTTAGGGATAACTGTGAAGAAAGAAGCATTACAACCTTTTGGAATGGAGCAATGATCATGAAAATGTTGAATAAAAGCAACCAAATCATCTGAGATAAGATCCCAAAATCTCTTAAGGAAACCAAAAGAGAATCCATCCGGCCCTGGAGCTCTATCAGAACCACAATCCCAAACAACCCTTTTTATTTCTTCGCGAGAGAAAGGAGCTTGAAGAAAGAGAACTTGATCTTCCGTGAGAGAATGAAATAGATTAGGGTCAGTAGAGGGGCGACTCCCTTTTTTCTTCATGAATAGATTTTGATAATAAAGTTGAAACTCCTTCTTAACTCTCCCGGGGTCATCAACCCAAGTGTCGTCAATCATGACGCCTCTGATAGCAAGCTGACGTCTCTTCCTATTAATAACACCATGGAAAAACCCAGAATTCTCATCACCTTCTATGGCCCACTGAACTTTCGCTTTCTGAGCAAGATCAACTCTAGAAAGATGATCTAAATCTGACAATTCTTTAATGGATGAGACTCTCTATTCACGAAGGTCAGCATTACCTCCATCAAGCATAAGAGAAGCATCAATCGATTCAACTTTGTCTTGGAGCATTTTCCTTTTATTAATCAAACGTTCACGAGCACAAGAATTCCAAGATTTAAGGTTAGATTTAAGAAGTTGAAGCTTCTTCTTAAAAATAACCTAAGGATTATCAATCATATTCCCAGTAACAGTAGAATTCCAAGAATCATGAACCACTTCGTCAAAACCTTCTAGCTCGAACCAAGAATGAAATAAACGAAAAGGAGACGGACCGTAGTCCACACGATGCTCCAATAGAACAATAGGGTGATGGTCTGGGATATTTTTATCCAAAACCAAACCCGTGATATGGGGAAAACGAACCAAAAGACCTTCAGAAACCAGAAAGCGATCAAGTTTAGAAAACTTGGATCCCCATTTGTCACTCCAAGTATAGCGAGGGCCACCCATAGGAATATCAACTAACTCAGACTGATTAATAAACTAATTAAATAATCTAGCTGGAGGATGATGGAACTGAGAACCAATTCTTTCAGACTCGTCTCTGACTTCATTGAAATCTCCCATAACCACGCATTCACCCGAAAAAGAAGCGATCAATCTAGATATTTCATCCCAAAGTTGTCTTTTGGAGTCATATCTTTGAGGGGCATAAACAGAAATCAACAATATATCCATTCCAGGTCGTATTTCTACAAATTGATTGTTATTCGTGACAATTTCGTCGACATGTTGATACAACTATCAACATACTTTACTTTGAAAAATGATATTTTTCTGCTACTATCTTGTTTAGAACTTAAAAAAGAAATTCCAAATCTAATTATGAGACAAGTTGTCACTCTTTTTATAAGAGAAAACAAAAAGCTACATTAATCATTTTTTTAATAAAATTGCTCATGCATTACATGACATATATATAGTAAGATTAAAGTTGGGTTTCTCTTCGCTAAATTATTATAATCCCTTTTACTTTTTGACATTTTAGTGATGCATTAACTTGTTTTTAGAATATATAAAAATAAATAAAAAATAAATAAAATAAATAAAAGAAACACGGTAACCCATCTAGGTCAATCTATTTTCATATTTGTTGTTAAATAGATTTTTCATGTTTGAAAAAATGATAAACCGTATAATCTAGACGGTCTACATTTAACCCCTCACAACTCCCAAAGCCAATCACATCGGGTTCAAATCGCGGAACATTAATAATATCATGGGCGGGTTAAAATCTAAACTCTCAACCTCTTATATGAAATTTCACATCTCATGAACCACAGTAAACTTTAATTTACCGTGGGACTTAACCTTTTGTTTTTGTGTTTGTAGAATAAATATTGGATACATTTAGATTTTTGTTTATTATTTTGTGGTTGAAACTGATAAGAGAATGGATTTAGTTCGTGTTTCTTGTGTTAGATTTTTCTGGATTTAGTATAAGAAATTCATTTGGATTTTAATGTCATTTTAAATGTTATTTATTAAGTCAATTTACGGATTGCAGTAGTAATATATATATATCTATTGAAAACGCATCAGAAAATTTAATCCATCATACATTTGTCACTAATTAGGATGGTTTATATATCTATCGGTAATGTGATACTAAAATCACCCAAAAAAAAACATTCTTCTAATATATAGCGGTTTGGTTAGAAACCTAAAAGAAATTTCCAAAAATAATCAGACAAGTTGCACACTTTTTTAGACAAAAGAGAAGATGTACATCATTGATCACTTTTCTTAATAGTAAAATTGCTCATGCACACATGACATATAGTTTCGTGATTTTAAAGCTGGGTTAAGTTTGTTAAATTCTCATAATTAAATTACTAAAACCCTTTTTGACGTTTTAAATGATGCATTAACTTGCTACTTTTTGCCTTAAAACAAGATAAGCTTATATAGTTATAAAATAAAATCCGTATTATTATTATTTTATCATAAATGTTAATTAATGATTAAACACTGCCACAATAATCCAAATCATTCCCAGAATGCGGTTGCAACCCTATTTTAGCATGCACATATTTTGACAAGAGATCTTTAAAACTATAATTTTATAAACTGAAAATTGTGTCCCACGATCAAGGTTCTAAATAACGTAAAGCGTGACTTGGTGGCAATGTCAAGCATCAAGTTTTTCCGAGCCTTGGCGAGTCACGTCGTTTGTAAGGCGTGACTTAAGGCGGCAATTTTGTATATAATTCATATTTTTATATGTATTTTCAACTATTATTTATGTTTATACACGTATATGAGTCAATGCGGCGTTTTGGTAAAGCTTGGCGACACATACAAGCCTTGGAGCCATGGCGCTCCATGCGAGCTTTTTAGAACCTTCACGATTAATGCATTTTTCATGATACTCTATTCTCTAACGTTTAAGAATTGAAGTCTCAAAAGCTCTTAATATAAAGTTATAAAATACTAGCTAATCTAGCTCCTAAATACTATTTATATCTCCTAAAAAACTCATGACCTCTCATTTCAATGAATCCATTAAAACCAAAGGCCCTTTGGTCTCATAAATAATAGATGAAGATGCATCTTTAAATTTTCTCTTGTTTTAATAACAAAATAACTAACATGCATTTTCATTGTTATTAGAACAAGAGAAAATCGAATCATGAATAAAGGATTATACTTAAATATATAAAGCGAAATTATAAATAAACATAACCCATCACCTATCAAAGATAAAGAAACAAAACAAGTTGTATCTAGCCAGTATCGGTCTTTATTTATTTATTTTTTTAAGTTTTTCTTTTTAATACTATTAGGCATATTGGTATACGTGCCCTTATCTCATTTCAATTTTTTAATCAGCTGGTTCTTATAATTATTAGGGTTTCAACATTTTGTTGTGAATGAAACCTATCCAAGTGATAAATTCTGTAAACTTGTGGAACCATGCTCGAGGGGCTTGTTTCAGACCATATAGGGACTTCTGCAGATGGCACACATAATCAGGATGTTCCGGGTGACGAAATCCTGGAGGCTGATGCATGTAAACAGTCTCGTTCAGCTGACCATGTAAGAAAGCATTTTTGACATCCAACTGATGAACATGCCACTGTCTAGAGGTGGCAATGCTCAAGACGGTACGAATGGTGGCTGGTTTTACAACAGGGCTAAATGTCTCGTCACAGTCGATACTGGGTCTCTGACTTTTTCCATTAGCAACCAACCGAGCTTTGTACCTGTCTAAAGAACCATCCGCATTGTATTTCTTTTTAATTAACCACACAGAACACACAATATTGGCCCATTAGGGCCTCGGGACAAGAGTCCAAGTTCCGTTAGTGATAAGAGCATTAAATTCGTCTTGCATGGAAATGGTTCAGTTAGGGTCACGGAGAGCATGAAGGTGAGACTTAGGCATGTGAGACTCAGTAGTTGTGTGGAGGTTGAGACGAGACACAGGTTTTGTAATTCCACGTTTTTCACGTGTGACCATAGGATGAGTGGGGGGAGGGGGAGGTGTTGGAGCGGATGGTGAAGGTTCGGACGGAGTTGGAGGTGCCTCATTGTTGGAAGGACTATGAGAAGATGAAGGAGAGGATCCAGTAGAGGGGCCGTCAGAAGAGGCAAGGACGGTGGTGAGAGGTGTAGACTTGATGATCTGATAGATGACGACAGGAGAGGGATCATCAAGGAAATGATAGGACGGTGGTTGATTCGGGGTGACCGAGAGGAAAGGAAAAGAGGTCTCGTCAAAGGTGACATGACGAGAGATGATGATCTTACGAGTAGAAAGATCGAGACATTGATAACCCCGATGATGAGTGGGGTAACCGAGAAATACACAAGGAGTGGAACGAGGGGCTAGTTTGTGAGGTGGAGTAATGTATGGATAGCATAGGCAACCGAACACACGAAGGTGAGAGTATGTGGGTGTTTTGTGAAAGAGTTTGGAGAAAGGAGTGTCATTTTTTATGGATGTCGATGGTGTGATATTGAGAAGGTGAGAGGCCATATGTAACGCCTCCACCCAATATTGAGGTGGGATGTGAGGTTGAAACAGAAGAGTACGAATGATGTTATTTATAGTACAGATCATACGTTTAGACATCCCATTTTGTTGAGAAGTTTTCGAGCAAGAGAAACGAAAGGTGACGCCATTATGGTCAAATAGGGAGTGAAATTCACGGTTGTCAAATTCGTCCCGTGATCACATTGGAAAGCTTTTCTGTCAGTTTTGAATTGATTTTTAACATACGCACGAAAATATAAGAATTTATTGATGACTTCAGATTTGATGCGTAACGGATAAACCCACAAAAATTGAGAATAATGATCCAAAAATAACACATAATAGTTTATTCCAAAGATACTTGATATGGGAGAAGTCCATATATCAGAGTGAATAATGTCAAAAGCATTAGAAACTACCGAAACAGAAGAAGTAAAAGGCAACCTAACATGTTTGCCAAGATTACACGAATTACATGTAACAGAAGTAGAGTCTTTATTACATGCAATAAATTTATTTGAAAGTAAAAACCGAAGGATACGAGAGCCGGGGTGGCGAAGACGTTGATGCCATAATGTTGGAATGCAAGCAAGAAGAGCGGTAGAGGATTTGGGCTTCTCAAAAGCAGGATAGAGATCGCCCGAGCTGTCACACCTAAGAAGTACCTGACGAGTGCGAAAATCCTTCACAGAAAAGCCAAATTTATCAAATTTAATGGTGACATTATTATCAGTGATGAATTTTCAAACGAAAATAAGATTTTTGATGATGTTAGGTGTGACCAGAACATTGTGAAGGTGAAGAGGGCGGTGAGAAGTGTGTAAGTGAGAATGACCAGAGTGTGTGACGGGAATGGGTGAACCATTTCCAACAAGAACAAAATTTGTTTTGCTATTATTACTAAGAGAATGGAGTCTACCTGAGTCCGAGGCCAAGTGGGATGTAGCCCCGGTGTCCATCTACCATGATAAATCGTGGTTGTGATTGACAGACATGGTGTTCATTGCAGCAGCAAGATCCGTGGCTTAATCAGCTTGAGTCGGGGGAAACCACTGCCATGGAGGGGTAAGCTCGGTGGTCGGATTAATGGTGTGAAATGCAGCAGGGGGCTGATGTGGGTGATCTGTAGTGGCGGGACTACTGTCGAGCAACCCTTGTTGTCCGGTAGGTGAAGGTGGTCGGTGGCGCTGCTGTTGCTGGCCGATGTAGGGGCGAGGAATAGACAAAGGGGCTGTAGACCAGCCGTATGCAGCCCAAGGAGGAAGAAACACATGCCACTGCATCGGAAAAGGAGACTGTTGAGGAGACTGAGACTGGGAGGCCTGTTGTGGGCGGTTCTCGGTGGTGGAGGGACGATGAGAAGAGCCACTACGATGGTTGCTGCTGCAGTTGTTGTTGTGGTTATTTCTACGATTTTGAGATAACGATGGTTACCCGAATATAGAACAGTGGGAGCTGAAGCATGGTCAGAATGTTGTGCAGAGGCATGACGGGGTCGAGCAAAGTGACTCTCCTCAAGAGTGAGGATAAACCGGGCTTGAAGCTTGATTGGGAGAGGTTCTTTGTGACGAATCACAGATGCAATATGATCATATTTTGGGTTTAACCCATTGAGAAAATACGTAAGAAGCGTGCATTCGTTGACTGCATTACCAATATTGCCAAGTAAATCAGCAGTCACATTTCATCCTTTCATAGAAGTCATTGATTAATCGATCTCCCATGGTCATTTGCCTCAGCTCGTTCTCCAGTTCCATGGTGCGAGCTTCCTTGTTGTCCCGAAACAAGGCTTCAATGTCAAGCTACAAAGAGTTTGTTGTGGATCCAGGTTTTGTAACCATGTTAAGTAGTGACTGAGTTAGTGTTCCATAGATCCACATCTTGACAAGGGAGTCAAGATTGAACCATTCCGTGTCTTTATCATTCTGCGGTTTTGAAGTGCCATCAAGATGTCCAAGAACACCAAAACTGGTACAGTGGGTTAGAAATAGTTATCTCCAGGAATCATAGTTAAGTTGATTCAAGTCAAGGATGAGAGAAACGAAGGATTTGATGTTGGTGATGGCATATGGCTTTGAGTTACCACCAGTAGGGTTCGATGATTCACCAGACATGATCCAAGAAGATGAGAGAACAAGATAATAATGATTTGATAGAACACAGATGATGAAGAAGAAGACATAGAAGGCGCAACAAAGAGTGAAGGGAGGTTTCAGACAATCGACACAGTGGGTGTCGATGATAGTGGGAAGAATTTTGGTTGGAGCCCTTTACAGCTCTGATACCATATTAGGGTTTCAATATTTTCCCGTAATCATTTTACCTTCATTCCATAATATCCTCTCTAATAAATGAAAATCTTTTTGCCACATGTCACACTCTCATTGATTTAGCCACCTGTCATTTTATGATTATTTTCAATTAAATTTTTTCCACAAGGCATTTTGTGGTTTTTTTTTCTATTTTATTAAATTTCACATAATATTTAAATGTAATAATAGCAATAAATGTAATAACAAATGCATATCAATTTCAATAATTGACTTTCTTTCTAATTTCAACATTTCTAAATTAAAACTTCATTAGTTTCATTTGTTTATTTATCTAAATTATTTGTTTAAATTTAACAGATAAAAAAACATTTTAATTTTAATAATTCAATATTTTTATAATTTTTCTTTTAAATTCAAAATTTTTCAAATGTTTAGAATTTTCATATTTATTTTTCTTTTAAATGAACTCATATAATACATGAGTCTTACACCTAGTATATATATATATATATATATATATATATATATATATATATATATATATATATATATATATATATATATATATATATATATATATATATATATATAGGATACAAAGATACAATACGGGCTTATACAAAGTGGGCTAATCTAATTCGGCTAATAATACAATATGTAATATACACTAATAATAATTATTTACAAAAGATAGCATTAATTAACAGAAACTGACTCCTGCTTAATTAATGTAAATATTTTACAATATCTATTAATTAACAAACATTTATATATAACTAAAAATTCAAACTTTTTCCAGAAAACGTCTTTACGATCCTCTAAAACCATCGCAAAAGGAAAGTTTTTACGAACATTTTTGGCGTGGAGCAACAACAAAATAAATAACTCAAAAAATAAATTTTTATCATGAACGCGTCTTGGTGGTGTGGAATTGTGGGTTGCGTACTGAGGTTTTCTCAAGGAAATTGCGTAGTAGCTTTACGCTGGAGAGTGTGCAAGTTTTTACAGGATTAAATTCCATGCTTCCCTAGCTCATTAAAATCTTCAAACCCTAAAAATTAACACAAAAGTGTGCGTTTGAAAAATTAGCTCAAAGCCATTTGATTTCATCATATCTTCTTCGTCGATCAAGATCTTCAATCATAAAATCAACCCACTAGCTAGCTAGTATACAAAAAGAAACTGAAAATACTAGCTTTAATCTATATCAGTATCATTAATTTCAAGTTCTTCAAACCCTACAAGCTACAGCCCATAAGTTTTTATCAAAACCCTTTGATCTCTTTGTCTTCTTACTTGTCACTTTTTATATAACTTGCTTTTTTCAGGTGCGTTGGTCGATCGCATTCTAACACAGAGCTATACCTGCCTAAACGATGGACCATTATTACCAGAACCTTGAATTTGTGGGTTAATTATTTTCTTCACTTTCCTCCGTTAACGTTTACTTTACATGTCGGCGCTGTAACCCTCATCGCCAGAACGCCGTTAGCTGCTCTGGCCGGAGTTTCTCAGCTAGTCGGAGACGGTTGGTAGCACTTTCAACGAGCTATGCAAGTTGCAAGAAAGCTCCATTAATAAACTAATGGTGCAAACATAATCGGAATTTTTTAGGCCGGATCGGAGTTGCAAATTTCCGGCAACTTACCTACCTTTCGTTACTATTTATAATTTAAATTTATATTTCAGTTTCAGTCAACGCGGCGGCTGTACTAGATAAAATTATAAATTACATAAAATCTAACTTACATTCATTTGTCTGATTAATTCTTGTTAATTTTAGATTTTCTGCCTAAATTAGCAGGATTATGAGGCATCGGCGAGTTCAACTTCAGCACCAATAAACTTAAAGTTGATATTTTCAGACGATGTGGTCGTTTCTCCGGTGTTCACGAGACAAAAGATAACCGGAAAAAATGGTGGAAATGAGTCCATCAAAGTCGTATTGGTTAATGCCGATACACAAGAAGAAGTCACCACAGCGCCGATGGCCTTCTCGAAGGTGAAGATAGTTCTACTTCGTGGAAATTATGATGGCACCACCATGGAAGATGGCGAGTTCGAGAAAAACATCGTGGTCAACTGGGGGAAAAAGAAAAATCTTCTTGTCGGTGATGTTTATGTTCATCTTGAACATGGGACTGCAACAGTTGGTGAAATCCGAATCCAACACGATAAAAATCCTATCAGAAATGTTGAATTCCGATTGGGAGCAATGGTTGTCGATTCATCATGTCCCTATGAGGTCAAACAGGCTATAACACAATCTTTTAAAGTCAAGGATCGTCGAAATGCTCCCAAGTCCTTCAGATCATTGTCTCCAACAGACAAGGTGTGGCAGCTGAAGAATATCAGTAAACATGGCGTCATCCATACGCGTCTGGAGAGAGCAAACGTCTATAACGTGAACGATTTTCTCAATATGTATCATTCCAATCCTCAAGCCCTCCAAGAGGTAATTAACGGTTAATTTCTTAATTTCCTCTCGAAATCATATTATGTCTTTTGATAGAAATTTGAGATTTTTGAACTGTAGATATATCGTGTCAAAGGCAAAAAGTGGGAGACAACTGTAAATCATGCCAAAACATGCAACGTGGTATATATGTCTTGCTTATTAATGTTTGTTGTACGTAATCATATATTGTTTAAACTTCTAATATATCTGGTTAAAAATGGTTTGGTTTTTGTATGTAGGGTAATGCTAATTATAAGGCCTCCAGACGACTTGAATCCACCTCTCAAGGATCGAACATTCCATCATCCTTTGATGGTGATTGTTATTTTCCGCAGCCTTATGAAAACGATTCTTTTCATGGTAAAGAGATGATTGTGGATGATAGTTTTTCGATCCATGATGTTCAAGAATGTGATATGGATGTATGGTTTCATGAAGATGATGAAGGGTCACTACTATGTCAAGACTCTCGAGAAGATGGAATTTGTCGTGCATTGAGTATGGTTGAGTTTCAGGGTGTTCAGGCAAAGAAAAGATGGAAGAAAATGCGTACATTGTTGTTCTCGATTGCGTCTTTCTCTGTCATGTGTGGGTGCGACCTGGATGGCTAAGATGATTTGATCCGGCTCGAATTAATAAATATTTGTGTGTGATCAGTTTATTAAATTTATAGTCTTGGATTAGTGACTGCTAAAAAATTAAAAGGGTTTTATGGGTGCGATATATAATAACCGGATTCTCAGTCTCAGATTCTCAGATTCTCAGTCTCATTGTCGCATACTCTTATACCGGACATAATTGATAGAGCCGTTTGTCGGTCCACGAACAGAGATCAGCCCAATGTTTTGGGGGGCATAACCGCATGAACATAACATGGATATCATTGACGATTTTATCGGAGTTTTTGTTTTGGCTTTTGTTAGTCAACGTATCATTCTACAGCAATGCTTTTAAATTTTAATTCTGGAATTTATAAAACATCAACAGGACGGTGTCGTATTGATAACTTGGGCCATGTTTGGCTCAACTTGAGCGTGAATAAATGAGTTTTCTTAAACCATATTGCAATGTGCCTTTTGTTGAAACCATGAAAGTAATATACAAATTAATTTTTCAAAAAACTATTTGAGATAGTTTTTTACTTTTTTTGATAATCTAATGGATATTTTTCATAACACCACCAACAATACCACTGGACTATCCAATTAAACAACCAGACCAAATCATGATATTGACGTCGTCAATCACAATGGTAACCGGAGTCTTGCTAAAATAAAAAGAGTCTGGCCAATGATCAGAAGCTGCTTGGGACGCCGAGACGACTACACCGACCTGAGGACAAGCTCCCTCTCGAAGAAGGATAGGGTATTGATACGAAACAGACACTAACCCAATAGATCAGTTCAATAACATCCTAAGTAGGCTCAATCGAGTCAAGGGAAGATCCACACAACTAACAAGATTGATCACAGATACTAACAGAGCCGAGGTCAAAGTTTTGAGGTACTACCAAAAAAAAAGTTGTATAATATATAATATACGGTAGCCCATATTTTTTACCAGGATAGCACCATAATATAGAAAAAATTACGAAAAATTTTATGCTTCTAAATGAAATTTGAGAGGATACATAGGCTACCCTGTGCACCTATGTAAATTCGCCCCTGATCATGGATTGGAACCAAGACTTGGTTAGCACATCCACAATGCATTGAACTCCATAGAATTCAATAAATTGTCACATCATCTTTTCCTCAATACCTACTTCCAAAGTATGATCGACTGTGGACAGTTTGAATAATATAATTATTCTGGAAGTCAAAACATGCAAAATGAAACAATAGTAAATGATTGACACAAGATAGTAACATTACTTATATATAAAAAACACCTTTTATTTAATTATCAAATGTCAAATACATTTCAACTATTACAAGTTTCTAAACAACTATCTAATTATTAAAACTAATATCGTCCTTCAGCCCGATGAGTCTTGCATATTGTAAGTGCTTAACCCTACTCAGTCCCTTCGTGAGGGGATCTGTTGGGTTCTCCTCTGACGATACCCTCTTTGCTACGAGAAGTCCTTCTTCTATTCGATGTCTTATGAAGTGATATTTTATGTCGATGTGTCTGGATCTGCCATGATCCCTTGGTTCCTTGGCTAAGGCAACTGCACTCTCACTGTCACGGAAAATCTCCATAGGCTCCTTTATAGCTGGTACAACTCCAAGGTCTCCGATGAAGTTCTTCAACATATTGCCTCCTTCGCCGCCTCGCTTGCGGCTATGTACTCTGATTCGCACGTTGAATCAGTTACTGTCTCCTGCTTGGAACTTTTCCAAGTTATTGCTCCTCCATTCAGGGTAAATACCCAGCCCGACTGAGAACGAAATTATCTATGTCGGTCTGAAAGCTGGCGTCGCTATACCCCATTACTTTCAAGTCATCACTCCCACCGAGGGTAAGGACCCAGTCCTTAGTCCTCCGCAGGTACTTGAGAATGTTCTTTACTGTAGTCCAGTGAGCCTTACCAGGATTCCCTTGAAATCTGTTGACCATGCTCAAAGCAAAGGCCACATCAGGGCGAGTACAAGTCATAGCATACATGATCGAACCAACTGCGGAAGCATATGGTACTCGACTCATCTCATCTATCTCAGCCTCTTTACTCGGACTCTGAGGTTTTACTCAGTTTGGTATTGCCTTGGATGGGTAAGTCACCTTTCTTGGAATCCATCATGTTGAACCTTTTCAACACCTTATCCAAGTAGGTACTTTGACTAAGTCCAAATAGTCTTTTACTCCTGTCTCTCAATATCCTTATCCCCAGAATATTGGCAGCTTCTCTGAGGTCCTTCATAGCGAAACACTTACCAAGCCAGGACTTAACCTCCTGCAAGGTTGGGATGTCATTTCCTATGAGAAGTATGTCATCTACATACAACACCAGAAAGCTAATTGTACTCCCACTAGCCTTGACATACACACATGACTCATCCTCGCTTCTCGAAAAACCAAACTCTTTGACTTTCTTAGCGAAACAAAGATTCCATCTGCGAGATGCTTGTTTCAATCCATAAATGGATTTCTCAAGCTTACACACTCTATTAGGATACTTTGCATTGACAAAACCCTCTGTCTGACTCATGTAAACATCCTCAGCCAACTTTCCATTAAGGAAAGCGGTTTTGACATCCATTTGCCATATTTCATAATCATGAAATGCAGCTATGGTGTCACACCCCCGAACCAGACGGCGGAAACGTCCGAGGGCTCGCGTGACTTAAATTGAAATATCATCACAATGAATATACATGAAATATAACACATTCATCACCAAATATTACATAGTACAACTGGCATTGTTTACATCAAGTACATGGTTTACATTACATGATCCCAAAATATAAAGTGTTTGGTGATTAGCTACTACAAAAGAAACTTTCAACACACTGGATGCTTCCTCGTTCTAACGATTACCTGAGAATACAAGTTATTTTGGAAACGGTCAACATATATAATGTTGGTGAGTTCATAAGTGTGTTTGATGTAAAATGGTTTATGGCGTTCGTAAAACCCAGAAAATCCGATATTTTATGTATTAAGACTTTTCTTGAAAATGTTGTGATGATCCTGTAAGTATATGCGTGAATGATTTCAAAACGTGAATAAATGAGAAGTTTTGCATTATAGTTTTTGAAAGTACAAATGAGTAAGATTGGTTTCCCCGGAAAACCCGATGTTTTCCGATAAAAAGTTATGATTGTTTTGCATTATTGTATCGTCACATCGAATGAATATGATTTCCCCGTGATTACTTAAATGATATCGAATTTCTACGTGAGTGGTTATAACCATGCATGATAATGACTAGTTCGTCTGTCTTGGCATTCTAATGAACACCGAAATTGATCTTAAGATTTTGTCACCCTAGACTGGCCGAGTCTAACTGTAGCGAACAGCTTAGGTGTGGGGGAGTCACCCCCGTATAGATTTATACACAAACTCTCGCTCTCCCTCCAAGAGACTTTGATTACAACTACAGACTACGATCGACACTTATTGGTGTCACCCGTTATTACTCACTTAATCCACATGAATTTGATTAACCTTGATTAATGACCTGATTTTAGTTTATGTGAAGAGAAGGTAAGCCTAACAGACGAGGAGAGGAGGACTACTAGGCCCTACTAGTTTCGTATGTTATTTAAGGCTGTCGAGTATACGAAAGGCGCGTTGGCCCATTTCGCATATGATTTATTTGGACCTTACTAGTAATGCTAATGGGCCACTGAGGCCCAATAGCATGTAAAAACCATTGAGGGTCCCTTAAGCATGTAATTGGGTCATAGGAGGCCCAATAACATGTATTATTTATGTTGGGCCCAAAAGTCAAGTTAATGGGTCACGAAGGCCCAATAAGCATGATTAGAATCTCTCAAGCCCAACAATTAGAATGTTTACTTGTTTGTATAGTATTAGTGTTGCGAAGTTGTTTAATCGATATGTCGTAATAATCACGAATTTTGTTTTATAACGATTCATAGATTTATAAAAGAAATAGTTATTTTTCTATTTAAAACCCATAAGTTATAAAGTTTTGTATATTTTGACCCAATTATTTTATTATTAACATAACTGACCAAAAATATTAGTTTGAGCTATTCAACCCTTATTTTGGTAAAGTTGGCAATTTTTAGCCCTTTTTATGAAAAATGACATATTAGGTCCTTGAACTCTTTTTCTTGACATTTTTGACCTAAACACTTAATTAAATAATGTTTTAAGCCCAAAGTTTTATTTTTGAACAGTTTCAGCCCCTTAGTTAAAAGGTTTGCATTTTAATCCACATTTTTCGCAATTTTTACACTTTTTACCCAAAATCCAAAATCTTTGCATCTTTAATCCTTTTTGGCAAATAAGGTCATTTTAACCCCTGAAATAGGTTTATTTACATTTATAGCCCCTGTTTTGATAAAACTTTCCATTTCAGCCCCCTTAAAACCATATTTTTCGCAAATTTGGGCCTATGGGTCGAAAAGCCCAAAATTTTAGCCCAATAGGCTACAACTTACATTTTTAGTCCTTTGAAAAGCATAATGTTCATAAAAACTTCTATTTTAACTATTTTGACATTTTGAGCCTTGTAAAAACCGTAAATGACAACTTTTTCCCCAACTTTTGTCTATTCGACAAAAAAAAGTCCAATAATGAGTTTTATGTTGTAACATGTTTATTATAAACCTTATATGGTAGTTTTTATTAACTTGTTAAGTGTAATACATCCTAGATCACATATTTTTCCTTCTTGAACTATAGATCTCGAAATATTTTCATTTTTGGCACATATTTACCACATAAACACATGAAATCACACATAACATACAAATACACATAGATCTACACATTTTACTTGTATTCTCCCCCATAAAACATGTGAAAACCGAAAATAGAGGGGTATGAACTCACCTTTTCTTGTTGTTTTCGATTTGAAGAAAGAAATGGAAGAGTTCGATGCTATTTTCGGCCCTAGCATGCTTTCTTGGGTGGATCTCGAACTTGGTATGTTTTTAGGAGTATGATTACCAAAAATGTTTAAGAGAAGGGATCTAATCATGAGAAAAGAGTTATATAATCCTTGGATATGTATAACTTACCAAGAAGTGATGATATTCTCTTGAAATCCTCTTGGTGCACAAGCAAAATTTCGAGATTTTGGAGTGGGAAGGAGGAGAATACTTGACAGATTTTGGAAGAAGTTTGATGTTGTGAGTGTGTGTGTTTCCTTGTGCTCTCGGACGAAGAATAAAAAGAGAAGGGAAGAGAGAGGTGATGAAATGACTATCATGGATATATGTTGGATTTTTTCATGGAGATATGGGGTGTAATAAGGAGGCGGCACCTCCAAGGTCAACCCTCCCTAATTACATCTTTTTCCCTCTTTTTTTTTTGTTTTCTACTTGGGCCGAGAGAGAGAGAATGAAGAGAAAAGATTTGGGCCTTAGTGTTTGAGTTTCGAAATGTGAAGCCCAAATTGATGGTTTTTCGGCCCATTGGGCCTTTTGGAGTGGATTACGGCCCAATCTTGCATGAAAGAATGGATTTGTGGCACTTTAGGGCTTATTGGATTGTTATGGCCCAATAAGGCCCATTAGAGGTAAACTAGTCCATTTTAGACTTATAAAGCCCAAAAAGGTTAAGTCTCATGAAAGTGGGTCCAATGAGAGCCCATTTAAGAGTTCTGAGCCCAAAATAGTCACATTGGAAGTTTATTGGCCCATTAGGCCCAATAAGGAAATCCTAATCCATAATGGACTTAAACCGGGATTTCTAGGGTTTTCAACTTTACTTGATGAATCTAGGTTTGAATGTGCTTCCATAGGTTGAATTTCAAGCATAACATGAATTAGGGTTTACGAGTTTACAGTAGATAATGTTTACAAGAGTATAGAATTTCCTAGCTAGAATGCTAGTTGTGACATATGGCTAGCTAACCCTAATAGACTTAATCTTCGCTACTGGTGAGAAGGTCTCATCATAGTCAACTCCCAGAGTTTGAGTAAAGCCTTTCGCAACCAGTCGCACCTTATATGTATGTACTTTCCCATCCATGTCGGTCTTCTTCTTAAAGATCTATTTGCACCCGACTGTCGTACGACCCTGTACATTGCCAACCAAGTTCCAAACTTAATTGTCATACATGGACTGAATCTCGCTGTCCATAGCCTCTTTCCATTTAGCAGACTCGGGGCCTGCCATGGCTTCCTTGTAGTTGTAAGGTTCATCCAAATTTACTAGTGTGCTATCACTGATAAATGTATCACCCTCAGATGTTATATGGAAACCATACAACACAGGTGGAACACTAACTCTACTGGAACGCCTCAGAGGTACGGACTCTTCAATCAGCTCAACAGGAGTTTCCTCCTCAGGTTGATTGCTAGTGTTTGAGGTTCCTTCACCATTTGACTCTTGAAGCTCTTTAAGGTCAATTTGCCTCCCACTGTCTCCTTGGCCTATGAGTTCTCTCTCGCAAAAGACTCCTCTCCTCGCAACAAAGACAACATTGTCACTCGGTCTGTAGAAGAGATAACCAAAGGATTTATATGGGTAGCCGATGAAAATACACCGCTCACTATGAGGTTCGAGCTTGTCGTGAGTCCCGCGTCTCATGAAAGCCTCGCAACCCCAAACCTTGATGTGTGTTAACGAGGGAACCTTCCCTTTCCACATCTCGTGAGGTGTTTTGGCAACCTTCTTAGTTGGGACTAGATTAAGGATATGGGCGTCAGTCTCTAAGGCATACCCCCATAATGAGATAGGTAATGAAGCTCGACTTATCATGGAACGAACCATGTCCAACAAGGTTCGATTGCGCCTCTCAGCTACACGATTAAGATATGGTGTCCTAGGTGGCGTCAATTGTGAAACGATCCCACATTTCTTAAGATAGTCTTGGAACTTGATACTAAGATACTCACCACCCCGATCGAATTGTAGCATCTTTATCTTCCTGCCCACCTGATTCTCCACTTCTTGTTTAAACTCTTTGAATCTCTCAAAGGTTTCTGACTTATGTTTGATTAAGTAGATATAGCCACATCTGTTGTAATCATCAATAAAAGTCACATAGAAGCGGTTAGCATCCCTTGTGGCGGTTCTGAAAGGTCCACACACATCGGTGTGTATGAGATCCAACAAACCTTCACCCCTTTGACAAGTACCAGTGAAAGGTGACTTTGTCATCTTTCCAAGTAAACAAGATTCGCAAGTGTCATCCGACCTTAAGTCGAACGACTCTAAGACTCCAACCTTTTGGAGTTGGCATATGCGCTTCTTGTTGACATGTCCAAGACAACAATGCCACAAGCATGCTTTATCCAAGATATTGGAAGAATCAATATGCAACACATTATTTCCTAAGTTGTCTACAACCATCACAGTTTCATATACACCATTACAAGGTAATGCTTTAAAATAAAATACACCATTATAAAAAGCATTAATAGCACCAATTTCATTATCAAATGAAAAACTAAAGCCTTATTTGTACAAACCATGAAAGGAAATAACATTTCTCGCCATTTCAGACGAGTAGCAACAATTATTAAAATCTAATTCTAACCCACTACTAAGCAATAAAGAATAAAATCCAATCTTGGTGAGAGGTGAAACCATCCTATTCCCCATGATTAGGTTCATCTTCCCGTGCTCAACATCCTTACTTCTTTTTAGTCCATGCAAATCAGAACAAATATGAATTCCACAACCTGTATCAAGGACCCAAGAACAAGAATGTGATGAGTTATTAGATAGAATAGTATAAATACATGCATGGGTGGCCTTAACCTTCCCATCTTTGACATCCTGCTGGTATTTGGGGCAGCTTCGCTTCCATTGCCCTTTTTCATGACAATAGAAACACTCTGCTTCCTTAGGAATGGAAGAGGGAGCAGCAGAACCACCTTTGGTCCCACTAGAAGAGGATCCATCAAGAGACTTTCCCTTGCGGCTCTTAGAGGGAGCCTTCCTCTTCTTCCCTTTCCCATGTCCAATTGCCAAGACAGGGGCAGTAGTTGTAGGAGTAGAAACACCAGATTTACCCTTGAGACGACTTTCAGCAGTCCTCAAAAGGGCTTGAAGCTTGCTAAGAGTGACATCCTCCTTGTTCATATGATAGGTCATACGAAATTGATCATAACATGGAGGTAAGGAGTGTAGAATGATATATATGGCCAACTCCTCATCGAAGTTCACATTCAACTTCAGCAAGCGGTCCACAAACCGTTGCATTTTCTACAAGTGGGTCGTGATGGATTCACCATCCTTCATCTTTGTTGTTATCATGTTGGCGATGATTTCATACCTCTCTTGACGAGCACTCTGATGGTATCTTTCCATTAGGTCTTCGTGCATCTCAAAAGGGTAGAAGTCCTCATAGGACTTTTGGAGTTCAGCTGTCATAGTAGCCAACATGATACAATACACCTTGGTGGCATCCTTCTCATGAGACCTAAACTCAGCGATCTCCTCAGGAGTAGCAGAAGACTCATCAATTTCCTTAAGCTCCTTATCGAGGACATATACCTTGTCCTCATAACGAGTGACCATCCTGATGTTCCTAATCCAGTCATTGAAGTTGGTACCATCAAAGATGACTCTCCCACACAAGTTCATGAGAGAGAAGGAGCCAGTAGGGTTTGAGCCAGAAGCAGTGTTGGAAGACATCTGAAAAAGAAAGACAAAGTTTAGATTAGATAAGAATCCTTAATATAACACCCAAAATTACATATTAAGGCTAGGACCCAACACAATATTTTACAATTTGGAAGATGGATGTCGTAATCCAACTTGCAAAATATTTGAAGGTAGGTAAATGATGATTTACTAATTTCCACCATGAAAAATGAAATTAATTATTAAGTTTTAATTGGATTGAAATTCCTAGATTCCTTTTAGATTCATTGAACTTTTCAATGACATGTTTAAATCTCGATTATTCCCTTCAAGTTTGTGACTGGGATACCAAGGATCACAAACAAGGTGTGAATAACCATGCAAATTTACTTGGTACACTTGAAGTCAATTATCACCCAATCAATGTGCCGGTTAACCACACACGCTCCATTGATCTATGACAAACATCAAGCTACCCTTTGCCACCCTTACTAGTCCAAGTTAATGTGTCGGTTAACCACACACCCTCCATTAACGACTTGGCAAGGTGCAAAGTGCAATTTCATGGATTAGAATCAATTTCACATTATTCCTAAAGTAAATAAGATTCGGAATTAAATAAAACATTTAGTTACTTTATAATTTTTTTAATATACTTTTAACAAGAATTAATGTCCTATTCTACCCGTTCGGCTAACAACCCTCCACCAGTCAAGGAAGCGGTGGGTGAGAGTGGACACCCATTAATCCACCATTTTATAGGCAGTAACCTTATATCCCCCTTATAGACCGGCTTCATGAATGAGGCCTACTAGCGGTAAGACTGACTTGTCTTATACATATATACAATTATTAAACTTTTAATATTATAATAGTATAAGGGTTGAATTTTAAACTTTTAAAATTCTAGGGTTTGGAATTAAAGTATTCATAAGTGTGACTTTACAAATTCCAAAACTTGATGGCAAGTTTTGAAACTCTTCAAAATTTTTAATTTCCATAACTTATGAGTTTAATGACTTTTTAAAGAAACGACTTTTCATATTCCATAACTTGAGGACAAGTTATGGAGTCCATTAAAGGCATTTAGATCATTATTTTAATTAACACAATAATCAAACAATTCATACATGATCTAATTAAACTCATAAGAACAAAATAATTCATATCAACAATCTTCAAGAAATTAGCCTAATCATATAAACTAATACAAATCTTGAAATTATGACAATTATCTTTTAATTGGACAAGCATGATCACTACCATATCAAAAAACAGATTTCATGGTTCAAAAAACAGTTTGGGGTAACGATCCTAATCCAATTCTGGCCAAAAACTCGAAATTCTGCACACAGATGCATCACCACGTCGTGGTAACTATTGCCACGTCGTGGTGGGCATGCAGATACGAAATTGGCATATTTTCCAGCTTTGAAAATAACACAATGCAACAATATAACAGAAAACAACCCTAGCTCTGATACCACTGAAGGGTTTTGAGCACTCTAACAACCTTATGGTGCACATACAACCCTAAATGTTTTAGATCTATGTTTTCTCTAATTATACATACAATTTGAATTTCCAAAGCATTATCCTAACTAGCATACAAAACATGGGTACTTGAACAACAAAAACTAGTTAGATGACTTACCACTTGTTGCAGCTTGTTAACTTGGACCTTTAAGAGCCTAGCACCCCAAGTGTGATGCCTCAAATGCTTCACAAAACACCACTAACAATGGAGGACTTGAGAGAGAGAGTGACTTGCACAAAAATCGGCTCTTATGATCTCCTAGAAAACACTTAGGCCGATTTTAGGAGCTAAGGGGCTTCTTTTATAGTGTGGAAAAGTCTAGGGTTACATCCATGTAAACCCTAATGGACATGACCTTTCACATTACTTAGTCTCCATGGGTTAAACCTCCGTGGACTATCCATGGACTACCATATTGGTTTAGCCCATCCTAAATAACCATAGGCCCACACTATAAGAATCATTGATTTACCAAATCAATCCCCGTACATTTAATTAGTCTCGTTTGATCACTAAATTAATTCCAAATTAATTCTTGATCAATACTAATTAAATAATATGATTTGATAATAATATATTAGAACTTATAATATATTAATAAATCATAAATAACCTCTACTCAAAAGTCCATCCTATCAAATTGTTCCGGTGAAATGCAACCCAAATGGACCATGCTATTTTCGGGTCAAGTACATACCAATTATAGTTATGGACTTAGACACCTTATCCAACAGTATGCTAGTTGTCTTCGTGACTCTTGCATGTAGTGGTTATTTGCGAATGTGCTGTCAATATGTTATGTATTTATGGGAAGCAGGGCCGGCCCATGGGGAGTTCACAAAGTGCCCATGAACAGGGCCCAAAACAATCCTAGGGCCCACTTTTTTTTAGAATTTATAGCCTATGTTCGGTTAATGGCCCAAAACGATTAGGTTAATCTTTTCATCAGATCATGTATCAGGCGACGCAAGAAGGAGCAGGAAAACCAAAAATTCGGGAAAGAAACAAACACAATGCTTCAGTTTCTTCTTCACTGATAAACGCTTCGATTTCTTCTTCACTAATAACGCTTACAAGCATGGGGCATGAATTAAAACTTTCTCTAATCCTTGACAGGCAACAATAACGTTATTCTTGTTTGCTTTTTTCTAAAGCATCAGTCAGTTTCAATTTCAGATGAAATCAACAATCTTACTTCTTTTTTTCTCTTCTCAAAATTCTGAAGCAACGATTTTAGTTTACAAACAGAGGTAATTAGCAATATCAGTCGATTTGAGTTCTTACAAAGTTTACAATCATTCTTCACTTCCTATTTCTTCTCGAAAATCAGATTTTTAGAAGCTTCAAATTTCTTACCTACTTGAGGTTTCGAAATCAGAATGTAAGATTAAGGTATTTCTGGTTTTTATAGGTGTTTACCTCTTTTTCTTCTTCTTCTGCTTAGTTTTTTATTTCTAATTTCTAATAATTTTGGAAGGTAGACTACACTCTAATCAGTAATCTGTTTCCAAAAGCAGAGGAACAAGGATATCTGCTTCGAAAATCAGAACTCAGAAGGAACAAGAAATTGAGGTAATCAATTTCTGAATTTTGAAAGTACAAGCAAATCAATTTATGTTTTTTCGTTTTGATAAGTTTTTGATTTGTAAGAAGTAATTCAGTTTTTTTCATTCTTTATGACTCAGTGAATATCAATCCAACTTTGAGGTTTAGAAGTTTTTGATTTCAGATTTTTTTTGAAGTTTAGAAAATCAAAAGGTATTTTTCTGTTTTTGGATTTTTTTTATAAGCAGATCATTGTTCTTTTTTCTTGATAATGAAATGTATAATGCTTATTTAAATTTTGATTTTTCTTACAGTTTTGATACCCTTTCTTGTTGAAAGGTCTTAAAATCTGAAGGTAAAGGTAATTTTATGATTTCGTGACTTTTTTTTATTAAAAGCATATCATTATTCTTTTTTCTTGATAATGAAATATATCTTGCTGCTATGATTTTCGATTATTTTTTTGTACAGTTTTGATGGCCTTTACTGCTTGAGTTTCAAAATAAAGAACCAAGAAGAAATCTACAACTCGTAACAAAGATATTGTTGAAAAGTTTATTTCAACGAATATTAGGAAGATTGTTGTTTTCAAGTTGAAGCAAATTCATTTTTGTGTATTATTTTGAATGGAATTTTAATGATATATATTTTGCAATAAAAATGAAAATTTTTATTTTTTTGCATAAGTTTTTTGATCTCTTAAGTTTTAGGGCCTATTTTTTTGTTAAATTGCATAGGGCCTCTGAAATCTTGCGGCCAGCCCTGATGCGAAGACCATGTGGGGTTCCCATGGAAGTCAGTTAAGACCATGTGGGGGTTCCCATGGCCCATTATGTGATATGTGGTATACTAGTTGTTTATGTGATATATGATATGCTAGCAGTCTCTGTGATACTTGCATGGCAGACCCCGGGGGGTTCCTGAGGCAGTTGGATATCAGACCATGTGGGGGTTCCCATGGCATTCCAAGCTAAGATCATGTGGGGGTTCCCATGGCACCCGGTGTAAGACCATGGAGGGTTTCCACGACATCTTTATATGTGTGTATGTATGGTTTATATGGTAGTTAGTTAAGACCATGTGGGGGTTCCCATGGCAGTTAGTTAAGACTATGTGGGGGTTCCCATGGCAGTGGGATAAGACCATGAGGGGGTTCCTATGGCACCCGGTGTAAGACCTTGGAGGGTTTCCATGGCATCCTTATATGTTTGCATGCATGGCTTATGTGGTTTATGTGGCTTATGTAGCTTATATGGCTAATATAGTTTATGTGATTGATATGGATTGTATGATTATGTGGATTATGTGGGGTATGCTCTGGGGAACTCACTAAGCTTCATGCTTACAGTTTTGTTTATGGTTTCAGGTATCATCGGTTTGGAAAGGAAGGGTCCGACTTGATTGCAGTACACACACCCGTGTTTTCCGCAATATGTGATTTTGGGATGACTCTGATAAATGTTTTTAATTAGCAATGTTTGGATTAAACGATATTTGTGCTTTGACTATAAACAAAAATGAAATTTTTACCTCTGATTTTTGGGTCGTTACAAGTTAGTTGGAGCCTTGGTTTGAGGGATTCGGACATACTTCCGGGTGTGTCTGAACTCAAACTGAGGATTCGTAAAATTTTCAAAAGAATTTTTTTTTCAAGGAAAGAACTTTCTAAGATAAGAAAAGGGTGTGGTGCATGCAATCAACCAAGCTCAAGTAAGTTTTCCCCAGAATACCCATATATGTTATTTGTTATTACTTGATTTATGAATCTGTGCATCGCATGCTAGTTAGGGCTAGGAGAGATGCCTTTGTATGTGTGTTGTATCAGCTGGTAGACTTGCATGCTAGTGCTGATTAGTCAGTGACATATTGGCCTGATATGTGATGCGTGTAGCCTTGGGGATACTGGATGCTATGTTGGAATGGGAATGACTATTGGTATTAGTAACTGTTGAGTGTATGCTTTAAAAATTGTATACGGTTAGGATCTTATAGCCTTAGAATAATTGATTTGGCCTTATTTCCTGTTCCTTGTCTGGTTGTGGTCCTAGGGTAGAGTCTATTATTTGACAGTTCATTAGATCATGTTCTATGTATAATTTGCATGCATAAGGCAGCCGGCAGTGAGGGTGTATCACAACTAGCATTTTTAGCTAGGAAATTCTATTCTCATGTAAACATCGTCTATTATAAGGAATGTACTATAAGTGAAAATCATACTCTATGCTAATCAAAATCATCCCTTTGAATCGAACCTCACTCAAGAAGCCCATAACCTAATACAATACATTGCATATAGTCAACTATGGGTTGAAGACCCTAGAAATCCCGGTTCAAGTTAATATGGACTAGGATTCTTTTATTGGGCCTAATGGACCAATAAACTTTCAATTTGACTACTTTGGGACTAGGAACCCTAATTGGGTTCTAATTGAACCCACATTCATGATACTAAAACATTTTGGGTCATGTGGGCCTAAAATAGTTCATTTTATCCCTAATGGGCCATGTTGGGCCATAAATGATTTCATTAGCCCTAATGGGCCGTAAACTACTCCCTTGGGTTTCATTGGGTCGTGAACCTCCATAAAGGCCCAATAGGCCGAAAAATATTCATTTCGGGCCTCATGATTTCGAGCTAAGTCAAGGAATGGCCCAAACTATCTCATTTCCTTTTCTCCTAGCCCATTCTCGGCCCAATTAAAACAAAAAAAGGAGATTAAACTTGCAAGTGCCACCTCATCTTTGCATGGTGGACTTCCATGCTATAACACACCAAATAACAAGGACATCTCATGCACCCATGCAACATCACCTCAACATTTTCCCTCTCTCTTCTCTCTTCATTTTAACTCTCGGCCATAGGGCCTTCATCGCCACCCTCACTTTTCATCTTCAAACTCAAGAACTCTCTCACTTTTTCCTCTCTAGCACAAGAAACTCTCCTCTTTCATCCTTCTAATTTTCGAGAATTTCAAGGGCACACCAATATCTCTTCATCAAAACCCATCACTTTTGGTAAGTTTTTGGTTAGACTCCATAGTTTAACTTCAAGTTTACACCTAAAATCTCTTCTTAACCCACATTATTTTATGATCTATACTCTTAGAACACCTTAGAGATCGAAAATCATCTCAAGAACACATCTAGGGTCGAGATCTCCTCATTTCATCACCAAAAACCGAAAACATCAAAGCAATGTGAGTTCATACCCCTTGTTTTTCGGTTTTACTATGTTTTGGGGGAGGATACAAGTTGCTTATGTGATAGATCTATGTATTTGTGCATGTTTATGTGTGTTATCTAAGTTATATGTTGTGATTATGTGAAGAAACTTCATAGATCTCGAAAACTCTATCAAGTCTTGACAATATTTGTAAACTAAAACACTTTATACAACTTACCATAAGGATGAAAGATTTAAACATGTTAAGGATGTTGAAAAACTAAACTAAATCTTGTAAAGGGACCATTTTTGACAAATAAACAAAAAGGATGAAGCTTTTATGATACTTACGATTTTTTCAAGGACCAAAGAGTCATTTTAGTATAAAAATGGGTTTTATGACATTATGGTTTAAAAAAGGGCCAAGAGAGTAAACTTTTCACAAAATGGGCTTAAATTGGGCCTTCACGGTTTTATGGGCCAAAATTGGAAAAATTATGACTTTTGTGGACTAAATTGTCATTTAAGACAAATTTGAGCCAAAAACGTAAATTTACGGTTTTATGGGCCGAAAATGTCATTTTTATCAAAAATGGGCTGAAAATGTAAATTATACATATAAATTGGCCAAAATGTAATTTTTAACCAAAGTGGGCTAAAACTGTCATTTTATTTGAAATGAACCCATAAAGGTAAATTTTTGGTCTTGAAGGACCTAAAGTGTCAATTTCATCAAAAATATGCCTAAATTGTAAATTTTCGGCTTAATAGGCCAAAACTGTCATCATTACAAAAAGTGGACTTTTTTATGCCATTTTAGAAAACAATCAAGTTTAAGCAAACAATGTAATAACAAACGAACTAAATTCATCGATTACATGTTTATTGGGCCTAATACCTACAATCCATGTTAGTGGGCCTTAGTGGCCCATTTACATGCTTATTGGGCCTGGATTATACATTACATGTTTATTGGGCCTTAGTGGTCCATTTACATGCTTATTGGGCCTAGACTATACATTACATGTTTATTGGGCCTTAGTGGTCCTTTTACATGTCTGTTGGGCCTCGTACATTCGCATACATACTCGTTGGACTATTCAAACATAAAACGTACACGGAAACATTATATATATATATATATATATATATATATATATATATATATATATATATAGAGAGAGAGAGAGAGAGAGAGAGGTAAGTTCAATTAAGAAAATAAAAAATGTTGAGAATGGGGGAATCATTCTCAGCCAATCATTTATCTAACATGTTCACCTTAAAAAAAATGCACGTGTCCATTTTCATTAAGGGTATTTTGTAAATTAGTAACTTTTTTACATAGAACTTACCTGTTCGTTGTTATCAGTTTCCAATTTGATGATATTTTTAGCTCGTTTGAATCGGATATGAGGAATTCATTATCAAGATTCTTTTCTTTATATAACTCGTTAGCAATTATACGTATTCATTCCATTAATCTTGAAGTTTCGCATATGTGTTTCAGTTTTCTTATTCGTATTCAGTTTCCTATTTGATCAGGTATGTATCTCGTTTGAATCGGATAGATCGGAGTTCATTATCAAGATTATTGCTTTTTATAATTTGTTTGGAATTACGCTTATTATCTTCGTTTTGGAGTTGTTTCATTTGAGTTCATTATGAAGATTATCAAGTTTCAAATATGTATTGGAGTTATTTCATCGGATTTTTGTTAAGTAGTTTGAGTTATTTATTTAAAATCGGAGCTGATTTAATTTTTAATCGGATATATCGTTGTAGTGTTTACGCTCTGAACTGAGAGAAATTGCTTAATTACATCATCTGATCGATCTGATTTAAGTTTCTTTCAGATATTTTGTACGTTGAGGTGAGATATATTCGAAATTAACCAGGTTTTCATCTTTACGACTTTTTTTGTGAGATATATTCGATATTAAGATTGTTTTTGTTTATTTATACAGATCATTTGGTTTATTATGTCGACTTCTAGTTTCATTGATGGTGATTTGTATTCTTCTATGAGTGAGAGTGAAGAAGATGATGTTGAGAACTCATTTTTTGAAGGTATCAGTTATTGAATTATTTTGTTGTTTTTAATTTTGTTGATTATCATTTATTGACATATGAATATGTTAATATGAATAAATTGTTGTCTTATTCATATATGAATAAACGTGTGATAATTGTAATTTCGAATTTATTATTTTTTTTCGTTTTATTCATATATGAATAAGTTATGTTTTATTTTATATATTTTGAATCCTCATGAGTTTCATGTATTCATATATGATTGTTTTATTCATATATGAATGTTTTATTCATGCATTATTATTTTAGGTGGTGAATCTTCAAGTTCAGTACATGATGCGCAATATTGTGATGATATAATTGGAAAACATGCCTATAAGCCAGATGTACCTGTTCAACTTATTCCATTTAAGGGTTTAATCTTCAAATCATTAAAGTTGGCTATCAAAATGTATTCTGAGTATGCTGAAATTGGTGGTTTTGATGTTAGACTAAGCACACAGTCAAGGTTTGATAACAAGATTATAAAGAAGAAACATGTTATATGTAATCGTGGTGGAAAATAGAAAAAGAAATCTTGTGACACATTGGGTACAAGTGGTGTTAGGAGGAAACGAAATTCAAATTCAAGAGCTATTGGTTGTCAAGATTATATTTGAATCTGCGTATGGAACTCCAGATTATAAAGTTTTTCAGTTGGATGAACTTCACAACCATCCACTTGAGAAGAGAAGCGATTTAAAAAAAGCGAGGCAAATGTCATATTCAGAAAAAGAGTTTATTGAGCGTGCTTCCACATCAAAAATAGGTCCAACTATGGCTCATAAGTTGAAGGCAAGTCTGAGAGGTGGGTATGAGTTTGTAAAGCCCAAAGTAGTTGACTATAAAAATTTAAGGAGAGATATCAACAGAGTTATTGGTTATAAAGATGCCCAAATGATAGTAAACACAATGAATGGCCGCGAGGTCACTATCCAAATTACTCATTTGAGTTTAATTGTCAAGATGATGTTTTGGACTGTATGTTTTGGGCTGATGAAATGGAGAAGACATATTATGCTGAATTTGGTGATGTTATCTCGTTTGATGCGACTTTCCGAACAAACAAGTAAGTTATTCTATCTACTTTTTTTTATAGCTTATTCATATATTAATATTTTTATATTCACTTATGAATACATCAAAATTTGACTTTAATGAACATTTTTTTGTGTGTTAGGTATCGAATGGGTTTTGTTCCATTTACTGCTATTAACCATCATAAAAAATCAGTTAATGTTGGATCGGGGTTGCTAAGCAATGAAAGCATTGAGTCTTACTCTTGGTTGCTTAAAGCATTTCTTAAAACACATGGGAAAGAACCAACACTTGTTTTAACCGATCAAGATACTGCAATAAAACAAGCTGTTGAGAATGTGTTTCCTAATTCAAAGCACCAATTATGTATGTGGCATATAATGAAAAAGTTGAAAAAGGTATTATTTTAATATATTTCAAATATATTACTTATTAGTATATTCATTTATGAATATTGATTGTTATTTTATTTATTATTATTTATTCATTTATGAATATTTTTATTTTAATACAGATATCAGATGATTTATTTACGAACACAGACTTTAGAAAAAGGTTTTCGAAGCTTGTTTGGGACATTAATATGAAACCTGATGTTTTTGAGGTGAAGTGGGGTTTTCTTATGAAGGAATTCAATCTTGAAGACACAAGATGGTGTCACAACTAGCAAATTTGGCTAGGAAGTTCTATCCTTATGTAAGCATTATCAATGGCAACAATTGTAACCATGACTTGAAAACATGATGTTTATTCAATAATAACAAAATTCCATCAAACACTCTATACAAACACTTCAAATAGTCAACAAAAGATTGGAAACCCTAAAAATCCCGGTTTAAGTCCAATAAGAACTAGGATTTTCTTATTGGGCCTAATGGACCAATAAGTCTCCAATTTGACTAGTTTGGGCTTAGAACTCGTAATTGGGCTCTAATTCAACCCACTTTCATGAAACTTAACATTTTGGGCCATAATGGGCCTAAAATGGATTAGTTTACCTTTAATGGGCCTTGTTGGGCCATAACAAATCCAATAAGCCCTAATGGGCCATAAAACGCATTCTTTTATGCAAATTGGACCGTAAACTACCCTAAAGGCCCAATGGGCCGAAAACTCCTTTATGGACCTAATAATTTCAAACCAAGATAAGAAGTGGGCCAAATCAAATTACCTCCTTCCTCCTAGCCCAAATATCGGCCCAAATATATATATAAAAAAAGGGAAAAGAAGTAATATGGGGAGAGTTGACTTTGGGAGGTGTCACCTCCCTATTACCCTTCATATCTCCATGCATGATCCAACATACATCCATAATAGTCATTTCAATCCTTTCTCTCCTCTCTCTTCTCTTATTCACGGCCGAAGGAAGGAACACACACACAAACCATTTCAAAACTCTCTCTAAGTATAACACATTCAAGAACACCCTCCCCTCTCATCAAGAATTTTCGAGAACTAGAAGCTTTTCAAGGAGGTTTCAACCAAAAATCACATCAAGTTGCACTCTAGGGGTAAGATCTCACAAATCTAAATAGCATACTTTCTTTTGAACTCATTCATCCTTCTTACCACCCTAATTTCATGGTTATGCACTCTAGTAAACCCATCCAAGTTCGAAATCCACACAAGGTGTTACTAGGACCAAAAATCTTCTTCAAAACTGAAACAACTAAGCAAGGTTAGTTCATACCCCCTTGTTTTCGGTTTTTACTTGTTTTTGAGGGAGAATACAAGTATTATGTGATGATCTATGTGTGTTTGCATGTTATATGTGGTTTCTTTAGTTTTTGGTTGTGATATTATGAAATGCTTGTTATATTTCGAGATCTAAAGTAAAAAGGGGTGAAAGAATCATAAACAAAAACATAATAAACAACATACATCATAGATCTAAGGGTCCTTAAGTTTAAAAAGTGAAAAACAAAACCAAAGAACCTTATAAGTGTCATTTTTGCAAATATAACAAAGATTGGGTGTAAATTGTAAATTGTCGGTTTTATGGGGGTTATAAGGTGTTTATTTGTATAACAGCTGATTTTATGTAAATAATACTTTTCAAAGGGGTCAAAAACATAAATTTTAGCTTAATGGGCTTAAAATTGGGCCTCACGAGTTTTGGGCCCAAGGTTGCAAAAAAATGAAGTTTTGAGGGGCTAAATTTGAAAACTTAACAAATTATGAGTCTAAAACGTAAATAAACTTTTTCAAGGGTTAAAAATGAGTTTATTACCAAATTGGACTAAAAATGCAAAGTTTTTGATTTTGGGGTCAAAATTGTAAAACTTACGGAAATTGGGCCAAAACTGTAAACATTTTACAAATAAAGGCTGGAAATGACAACTGAAATAGTTTTGGACTGAAATTACTATTCAAATATAGTTTGGGTGGAAAAATGTCAAGAAAAATGGTTTAAGAACCAAAAATGTCAATTTTCATAAAAAGGGACTAAAAGTGCCATTTTTAAAGAAACAGGGGTCAAAATGGTCAATCTAAATATCTTTGGGCCAAATAAACAATTACGAATGTTTGGGTTAAAAATATCAAGTTTATAACGCATGGCTTTAAAAATATATTTATATAACGAAAAGCTTCGTTATAAATCAAGCGTTAAAATATTTCTTTAACATTGCAAATAGACATTTAGCATACAACAAATACCAACAATACGAACTTAAAGTCGATAAAACATAAGCGATTTAATGGTTGGGCCCAAATACCTTCTATTTGTGAATTCTATGTTTTGTGAACACACACATTGTAAACACTTTCTTTCTAAATGAAATGGTTGTTCATTACTTGCTTACTGTATACATATCTTGTGATACTAAACATGACGTCCTCCACCCCAGAACGATTCTGCCGTTCCGGTTTTGGGGTGTGACAGATTGGTATCAGAGCATTGTTTATAGTGAACTAAGTATATCAACCGATAAAAGATATACAACTATAAATACAATGGGGCTTAAGTGCTCTGGATAATGATATATTTTTAGAGTATAACTACAAGTTATAAAAATATACCTATTTGCTTATACATGTACATAATAGAACTGGTGTCACGAGGAGAACAGAACTAAAGTATTTAAAGATTGGGCACTGTCGTCAACCCGAACAGTTATGTAATCATAGCTAGGATCAATATAGCCTGATCAACTATATTCATTCGAGATGTGACCGACATGTGTTTGGGAATGATGTGGCGTTGCAACAGTGTTAAAACTTACCTGAACACCAGTCAAGAGAACACCAGAACAATTACGTTTAGAGTTAGAATACTATAGGAGTATTCTATGATACGATAACAAGTTAGGAACACACCCAGTACATTACGTTAAAATACTATATGAGTATTTTTGTCCGTAAAAATAACCTATGTGATAACTTAAAAGACCCTTACGGATAGGTCTATAATCTTGCAAGGTATATTCCTAAAAGTTTTATATATAATCAAGATCTTATAGACTTAGAATCTGTGGTCTACACTTCGCTATACATTCCTCTTAAGGGTGTAGTTTTGGAGTAGGATCACTTATTCGAAGGTCTATTTAATCTTCAATTATATACAAACTTGTATACATTGTACAATTATAGGAGGACTCCGTAAGGATCACCCCATAAAGTTACCTTAAAGCTCATAGATTCTTTAGTCACTTTCATTCTCGCACGACAAGCCCAGATAGATGTAACCACTTCCTCATAGTAGACAACAGAAGAGTCTAGGAGGAACAAGAACAAGTTCATGAGAAGTTTTCCAAGAGGGGTCAACCGAAGTAACCAAAACGTCTTACACGTCACACTAATAAATAATAATCTGGTTAACTTAATGAGCGAGTGGAAACACTGCTCACATTATGTGGTAGGATTATTTTCTTACATGCAGCTGGTAACAGTTATTCAGGAAACAGATATTCATTCGAGGATAGTCATTCCAAATTCATAGAGTTTATTAGGTATAGACTCTTTTATGAATTGTTTCTAGAACCCTAATGGAGTCAGGACCCGATACATCCAGAACTAGGATAACCTTGTCTTATCAGCTTTCGACCTGTGTCCATTGCTTTAGACTTATCCTGTCTCATCTTTGTGTCTTTTAGCAAAGATGCCTCCTCGCAGATCTATCAGACGCACTACTCCGATAACACCAATACCGCCTCCTTCGCAAATCGATATGGCAGCTATAAACGCTGCAGTGGTTGCGGCTGTGGCAACAGCCATGGCTCAATATCACTCCATCAGTACCAGCGGAGGTGGAACGCCTACTGATTCTACTCGAGGTGAAGTCCCTGTGCGCTAGAGAGATTTCTCCTACAAGGACTTCACCAAATGCCAACCATTGTCCTTTAATGGGACTGAAGGGGTCATTGCCCTCATGCAATGGTTCGAGAAAACAGAGTCGATCTTCGAAATCTGTTTATGCCCAGAAGGAAGCAAAGTGAAGTTTGATGCCTGCACCTTCTCTGACAAGGCCTTGACATGGTGGAACAGCCATGTTAAGTCACTGACTCTATCAATGGCTAACTCATTAGGTTGGGAAAACCTAAAAAAGTTAATGCGGGAGGAATATTGCCCGTTAGGCGAAATTCAAAAGCTGGAACGAGAACTGTGGGATCTCACTATGGTCGGCTCAGACATAGTGACCTACACTGACCGGTTCAGCAAACTAGCAGCTCTATGTCCCGGGATGGTTACCCCAGAGAGCAAGAAGATAGAGAGATACATTTGGGGTCTGACTGCTCGGGCCCAAGGAAATGTGCTGTCTTCTAACCCAGCCACGTTCGATAGTGCTAAACGCCTGGCTCAGCGACTCATCGACCATGGAGTCCGCCATGGTGTAAAAGTCCCTATTCCCGAGCCGCCGAGGGAAGAGGACTATAATCAGAAACCGGGGAACAAGAGGAGGAAGAAGCGAACAACACAGGTAACCCCGCAAGAACAACGAGCGAGTACTATGTACGCCGCTACAATGCCTACTACTCCAGCACCTGCCAGTCGATATGCTGGAAACCTCCCGAAGTGTGGAAAGTGCAACTTTCATCACACTGGAGTATGCCGGTAAATGCAGTGTCTGAACTGCCACAGAAAGGGACACACAGTCCGTTTCTGCAGGACACCGGCTCAACCAATCTCCCAAGTCCCCGGAGTTGAAGAAAACCAAGCCTGCTATGGCTGTGGTGAGACTGGACACTATCAGAGGGACTGCCTGATAGTAAGGAACTCAGGCGCGGATGGACGCATTCTGATGATCACCGCAGGAGAATCAACCCCGGAGTCGTCGACGAGCAGCGGTACGTTTTCGAAATGGTAATTAATTTGAAAAATTAATTTATATTTATATAAGATTAAAACTTGGGGAAAACATTAAAAAGTAATTATAATAACTCACATATTGAGATAGATCACCATATTCAAGAGAACTAAAAGATCCGTTTAGAGAGGCTATGATGGCGTAGCATATACATCATGGTTGTGAATAACTAAGATGTTGCAGACTTAGAGTGAGTAATTCCGCCTTAATTCCTGTTCCTTGTTTGGTTGTTGATTTGGGGCAGAGTTACTCAATCAAAGGTCTTATTTATCTTAAATATTCATAACTAGTATATGACAGGCAATCGTAGTGGTACCAAGGAGGATCATGATATAAAGTATCATCGCCAATTATCAAAGCACTTTCATTTGTATGTATGCGCACATAGCGATACGATACGTAGGAGTGTTAACATCAAGAGGAAAACAGAGAGTACACTATCGAACACACTAAGAGTACATTATTGAACATGCTAGGGATATACCATCGTATATCAGACGTTTCTTTCAAATTGGCCAAAACTTTGTTCAGTAAAGAGTCTGTTACTATCATTCGTCATGAATTGGTGTGGTCCTCACCATACTAAGTTCATATGTTTCTATCGCCTCGATCGGCAAGTTCTCGAAACTTTCGTCATTCTTATCGACTGTCCGACATAAACCTTAGTTTAATCTTTCGTATTCTAAACCCCGAAGTACTCGTGTGAAGAGTACTTTGTCCTCCGAAGCCTTATCGTCGGATATCCGCAGACCGTCATGAAATACCACTCGTCCAACAGACCAAGTTCGAGCACAGAGGCTATGGACGAATACGGCCCACCTATCACTACTCAGTGTATACGAGAGAGTGGTATATGATTATGATTACGCAGATTTAGTATGTGTGTTTCCACCCTATCTCGTGTTCCTTGTTTGGTTGTGGACCTGGGGCAGAGTCGCACATCCAACCGTCTAACTAATTCTAATCATATACGACTTGTAGACACGAGGTAATGATAGATAGACCACGTACGAATCCTATTATAAACACTAGGGCAAAGTTGCCAGGTCTACGAGTAGGTATTCCGCCAATCAGAGAAGCGCAACCCCAGTAGTACGGCTAAGAAAGCTAATTTCGGGACGAAATTCCATCTAACAGGGGGATGATGTGACAACCCGAAAATTTTTAACATTTTTGCCTGGTAAAGCTCAGCCAGTTAGCTCAGCTGGGTGTCAAACTCATTTATGCTATCATTTAGCCTTGTTTAGAGTCCATTTAAAGGTCCAAAGGTTAGTACATTCAATCCTTGAACATAGAAAAGGACCGCGTACGCTTTTAGCATCAAAACCGGGCCTTACACTCCAACACGAGGAGTGTACGGCCACACACATGGGTGTGCGGCCGCACACCCCTCTCCTGGAAGCACACTCACGTGTATAAGTGTAGAACTCAGCCTCCTTTAATCACTTTTCACCCTCCCAAGCTTAGAACTCGATTTTGCTCTCAACTACCACCCGATTTTCAGCCTAAATCTTCAAGAATATAAGTGTTCTTCCTTTGGTTTGTTGCTAATCTTCATAAACTAGTTACAACCTTTGATTTCATCCATTTAAAATCGTGTTTTGGTTAGATCTTTAAATGTTCATCCATTTCACCAAGAACACACACTTGTTCTTGGCGATTTTGAGCCTTCCCGAGCTTCCGGATCGTAAGTACTTCTTCCCAATTCTTGGAACTTGTTAAGAACACTTGTTTAAGTCCTTAGAAATGCCCAGAACTCGTGATCTTATGGTGTGTGTGGCCGCACACACTCATGTGGCCGTACACCCTTCAAACACCCTCAAAAACACCATCAAAACATCCCTAAAGGCTTGTATACTGTAAATGCCATTCCCCAAGCTTGTTACTTACTAGATAAGAGCCTTAGAAAACATCCAAAACATGTTCAACAAGGAGTGTGCGGCCGCACACACTCCATGTGGCCGCACACCCCTTTGTTTGGTACTTTAGGGCTTCCAAAGTGCCTTTCTAGCTTCAACATTTGATGAGCATCAGTCCTACAAGCCTCCCCACCATTTGGAAAACGTTTTGAGCACACATTACCATGAGTGTGCGGCCGCACACTCCCCTGGCCGCACACCCATGGCCGCACACTTCCTTAAGTGGCCGCACACCCCCTTAGTTTGAATCACATGTGATTCCAACACTTGGACAAAGTGTTTCCTAGTCCCGTAAAGTGTTTCCTTGCATTTGGTTGCTTCTAAACACTATATTTATGTCAATATATGCCATTATATGTCATTTAGGACTCGTTAAGTCTCGGGACTTCATTCGTGGAACTTCTCATCCTTACGCGCGTAATCGTTGAATCACCCGCATCAGGTGAGTTCATACCCCGTAATGAATCTTTCAACTATTTTAACTGTTTTAAGGGGGGATACAAGTTGAACACAATGATAATTGTGTAAATGTTTGTTTTAAACATCTTTTAAAATGTTACTTATGTCATTTATAAGTTCTCAAAACATTTCAAAAACTCTTTTAAAGTTATGTTACTTTATAGTTATACAAAACTCCATTTTTAAAGTACAAACATAACTTAGTAGATAAATGAGTCTTTTTCAGTAACAGTCCAAGTAGAACATTGCTAGTAAACTATAATAGGTATAGTTTAGGAGTTTACTACTCACTATCTCTAAAACTATGGAACATGCAAAGAGTCAGTTCATACCTGAGTCAATGCATACTGTAGACAATACATACACTACACTATATAACTGAACATACTACACACTAGAAAGAGAGAACATACACTAATACACACTATTCATACACACTAAACTCTATACTATAGAACCCACTATGATGAGGATCAGGAGAGAACATACACTACACTAGTACAAGGAATACATACACACTATAACTTAAATGTGAGGCACTACTTCGGGGCATGGCAACTCTGTCATGGCTCGACTTGTAACCAGAGTCTTCTGAAGGAAGAGCGTGAATTCGTGTATAGATCTATACTGGACTGACCGTCCTACACCTTGCTGCTAGCTACAGTGGGACTTGCAGGTCTTCGGGTGATGAATGTCATACCATCTCGACGTCTTCGAGCGTCGTGTTTTACTAAGGTCGATCAAGTATGGTTACAATTATATCACATGATACCTAAATTAACAATTGGGTTAAGGTAGTTAGTATAACAGTAGTCACTATAGTATAATACTACAATACTTCGTTATTTTCCCATTACTTTCATAAAGTGTCAGTACCACTTGGAAGTCAAACTCAAACTATTTTCGAGTCAAGATAGTTATAAACTAGGGAAAATATACATCTTTACAATCAACACTCAAAACAGTCCAGTCTAGTACATTCAGTAGAAGGGGGCCTATAATGCTAACTTTAAGATTCCTTAGTGTATGCATTCAGGAATATATATTAATCGGATCTGACAGATAGTAGGATGTATTCTTTCCGCTTCATTTCCTGTTCCTTGTTTGGTTGTGGGCTTAGAGCAGATACACCCAACCTACTATCTATCCGATCTTAGATATATATATGTTTCCGTATACACCAAGTAATCATAAGGGGTACCAGGTATGGGCCAGGTCATAGGACATTGACTCAATGCACCGTTTTCTAGTATACAAACATACTTTTTAAGCAAGAACTTTTGGTATACAAAATTAGAAGCTTATCAGTAAAGGGTTTAAGCCATTTTATTAAACCAGTATAACTTAAAGGACCTTAGGTGGTTAATTCTATAATACTTTAATTTATACACCAGGGTTATATATAATTAATATATGATAGGTAGTTGGATATGTGCTTTCCACCTCATTACTTGTTCCTTGTTTGGTTGTGGGCTTAGGGCAGATCCACCCAATTAACTATCTGTTCGATATTAGATTATATATAGCTAGTATAAACCAAGTGATTATAGAAGGAACTATTGTGGTTACCATTTTTACTATGATGAGGATCAGGAGAGAACATACACTACACTAGTACAAGGAATACATACACACTATAACTTAAATGTGAGGCACTACTTCGGGGCATGGCAACTTTGTCATGGCTCGACTTGTAACCATAGTCTTCTGAAGGAAGAGCGTGAATTCGTGTATAGATCTATACTGGACTGACCGTCCTACACCTTGCTGATAGCTACAGTGGGACTTGCAGGTCTTCGGATGATGAATGTCATACCATCTCGACGTCTTCGAGCGTCGTGTTTTACTAAGGTCGATCAAGTATGGTTATTTTCCCATTACTTTCATAAAGTGTCAGTACCACTTGGAAGTCAAACTCAAACTATTTTCGAGTCAAGATAGTTATAAACTAGGGAAAATATACATCTTTACAATCAACACTCAGAACAGTCCAGTCTAGTACATTCAGCATTCAGTAGAAGGGGGCCTATAATGCTAACTTTAAGATTCCTTAGTGTATGCATTCAGGAATATATATTAATCGGATCTGACAGATAGTAGGATGTGTTCTTTCCGCTTCATTTTCTGTTCCTTGTTTGGTTGTGGGCTTAGAGCAGATACACCCAACCTACTATCTATCTGATCTTAGATATATATATGTTTCCGTATACACCAAGTAATCATAAGGGGTACCAGGTATGGGTCAGGTCATAGGACATTAACTCAATGCACCGTTTTCTAGTATACAAACATACTTTTTAACCAAGAACTTTTGGTATACAAAATTAGAAACTTATCAGTAAAGGGTTTAAGCCATTTTATTAAACCAGTATAACTTAAAGGACCTTAGGTGGTTAATTCTATAATACTTTAATTTATACACCAGGGTTATATATAATTAATATCCGATAGGTAGTTGGATATGTGCTTTCCGCCTCATTACTTGTTCCTTGTTTGGTTGTGGGCTTAGGGCAGATCCACCCAATTAACTATATGTTCGATATTAGATTATCTATAGCTAGTATAAACCAAGTGATTATAGAAGGAACTATTGTGGTTACCATTTTTACTATGATGAGGATCAGGAGAGAACATACACTACACTAGTACAAGGAATACATACACACTATAACTTAAATGTGACGCACTACTTCGGGGCATGGCAACTCTGTCATGGCTCGACTTGTAACCAGAGTCTTCTGAAGGAAGAGCGTGTATTCGTGTATAGATCTATACTGGACTGACCGTCCTACACCTTGCTGCTAGCTAGAGTGGGACTTGCAGGTCTTCGGGTGATGAATGTCATACCATCTCGACGTCTTTGAGCGTCGTGTTTTACTAAGGTCGATCAAGTATGGTTATTTTCCCATTACTTTCATAAAGTGTCAGTACCACTTGGAAGTCAAACTCAAACTATTTTCGAGTCAATATAGTTATAAACTAGGGAAAATATACATCTTTACAATCAACACTCAGAACAGTCCAGTCTAGTACATTCAGTAGAAGGGGGCCTATAATGCTAACTTTAAGATTCCTTAGTGTATGCATTCAGGAATATATATTAATCGGATCTGACAGATAGTAGGATGTGTTCTTTCCGCTTCATTTCCTGTTCCTTGTTTGGTTGTGGGCTTAGAGCAGATACACCCAACCTACTATCTATCCGATCTTAGATATATATATGTTTCCGTATACACCAAGTAATCATAAGGGGTACCAGGTATGGGCCACGTCATAGGACATTAACTCAATGCACCGTTTTCTAGTATACAAACATACTTTTTAAGCAAGAACTTTTGGTATACAAAATTAGAAACTTATCAGTAAAGGGTTTAAGCCATTTTATTAAACCAGTATAACTTAAAGGACCTTAGGTGGTTAATTCTATAATACTTTAATTATACACCAGGGTTATATATAATTAATATCCGATAGGTAGTTGGATATGTGCTTTCCGCCTCATTACTTGTTCCTTGTTTGGTTGTGGGCTTAGGGCAGATCCACCCAATTAACTATCTATTCGATATTAGATTATATATAGCTAGTATAAACCAAGTGATTATAGAAGGAACTATTGTGGTTACCATTTTTACTATAAGAAATAAGGGTTTTCTTAAAGGATCTTCTCTTCAAATAAAAAAAAAGAACTATTACAGTTAACTCCGTGAGTACCAGGAGAATACGCTAGGGTTGTGTACAACGAAGATCTAACAAACAATGGGATGTGTGTCTTCCGCCTCATTTCCTGTTCCTTGTTTGGTTGTGGGTTTAGGGCAGATACACACAACCGATTGTTTGTTTACTCTGAGTTTTACATAACTTGTGTTCATTTAATACTCATAGAAAGGACTGTTGAGTCGTTTTTAATTATCTTTCATCAAAGCAGGAAATATAGGATTTTCTGGAGGAACAGGCAACCTTTTCTAAACAGAACTTACTATCATTTACTACAACTTTCTTACTACTTACAACATCACTAAAATCTTATGAACTCACCAGCTTAATTGTTGATCAACTCTTTCAAATAACTTGTATTCTCAGAAGATGGAGCGTTATAGCTTCAAGTCTTGTTTTGTTATTTGTTTATGAATTCTATGTTTTGTGAACACACACATTGTCAAAACTTTCTTTCTAAATGAAATGGTTGTTCATTACTTGCTTACTGTATATATATCTTATGATACTAAACATGACGTCCTCCACCCCAGAACGATTCCGCCGTTCCGGTTTTGGGGTGTGACATGAATCGAGTCTGTCGACCATTCCTCGACAACTTTGTCATCGTTTTCATCGACGATATCCTGGTCTATTCACGAAGCAAAGAGGAACATAGTCGACATCTCCGACAAATCCTAGAAACCCTGGGAGCTGAAAAGTTGTATGCAAAACTCTCTGAGTGTGAGTTCTGGCTCCGTAGCGTAAACTTTTTAGGGCATGTCGTCAGCCAAGAAGGGATACATGTGGAACCTTCTAATATCAAAGCCATTGAAGGATGGGCAGTCCCAACGACACCCACAGAAATTCGTCAATTTCTGGGTCTCGCAGGCTATTACAGAAGATTCATTCAGAACTTCTCCAGAACAGCCAAGCCACTTACCATGCTTACACAAAAAAGCGTACCATTTGAATGGACAGAAAAGCAGGAGGTTGCCTTCCGAACTCTAAAACGAGCTCTCTGTAGTGCACCAGTACTATCATTACCAGAGGGAACTGAGGACTTTGTAGTTTACTGCGATGCTTCGAATCAGGGTTTAGGCTGTGTACTCATGCAGCGTGGGAAGGTGATAGCTTATGCATCCCGACAACTAAAGACACATGAGGTGAATTATACCACCCATGATCTCGAATTGGGAGTCGTGGTCTTTGCTTTGAAGATTTGGAGGCACTACCTTTATGGTACGAAGTGCACCATTTTCACTGACAACAAGAGTCTCCAACACATTTTAAATCAAAAGGAGTTAAACATGAGGCAGCGAATATGGGTTGAGCTGCTAAACGATTATGAGTGCGAAATCAAGTACCACCCAGGCAAGGCTAATGTGGTAGCTGATGCCTTGAGTCGGAAAGAATACTCAAATCGTCGTGTGAAGACTCTTTCAATAACCATTCAATCCCACCTGTTCTCACAAATCAAAGAAGCCCAGTCTGATGCCATGAAAACAGAAAACCGAACAAGCGAAGCGTTACGTGGAATGGAAAAGAACTTCGAAGTCAAGGAGGATGGAACATATTATTTCATGAACCGAATTTGGGTCCCTAAATTTGGGGGATTCAGAGAGGTAGTCATGAATAAGGCTCATAAGACACGATACTCCATCCATCCGGGTTCAGATAAGATGTACCTGGATATCAAGCAATATTATTGGTGGCCAAACATGAAGGCAGAGATTGCCACTTACGTTAGTAAGTGCCTCACTTGTGCTAAAGTGAAGGTAGAGTACCAAAAGCCCTCATGACTATTACAACAGCCGGTAATACCCGAGTGGAAATGGGAAAGGATTACCATGGACTTTGTGACCAAATTACCCAAGACAGCCGATGGAATGGATGCCATATGGGTAATAGTTGATAGGTTGACAAAATCCGCTCATTTCCTGCCAATAAAGGAGACATACAAGATGGAGCGACTAACAAGAATCTACATCAAGGAAATTGTGAGACTCCATGGAGTGCCAATATCTATCATCTCAGATCGATATAGTAGGTTCACTTCACGCTTTTGGAAATCACTTCAAAAGTCTATGGGAACACAACTCGACATGAGCACTGCTTACCACCCAGAAACGGATGGTCAAAGTGAACGAACCATTCAAACGCTTGAAGATATGCTTCGAGTATGTGTGATAGACTTTGGAAGGTCGTGGGATACCCACTTGCCTTTAATTGAGTTTTCGTACAACAACAGTTATCACACAAGCATCAAAGTTGTCCCTTTCGAAGCATTATATGGTCGTAAATGTAGATCACCGTTGTGTTGGGCTGAGGTAGGTGACACTCAGCTAGCAAGAGGACAGACACCAAACAATGCATTAACAGGACCAGAAATCATACGCGAAACGACATAGAAGATAGTTCAAATCAGAGCTCGACTTTAAGCATCACGAGAGCGACAGAAGAGCTACACTGATAAACGACGAAAGCCCTTGGAGTTTCAAGTCGGGGATCGGGTGTTGCTAAAGGTCTCTCCCTGGAAAAGGGTGATTCGTTTATGAAAACGGGGAAAACTAAACCCACGGTACATTGGGTCATTCGAGATTCTTGCCCGAATTGGTCCAGTGGCTTATAGACTGCAGCTACCTACCGAGCTCAGCAGTGTACACCCCGTATTCCATGTTTCCAATTTGAAGAAGTGCTTATATGACGAAACTCTCGTCATCCCATTGGAAGAAATCAAAATCAACGAGAATCTCCTGTTCATCGAGGAACCAGTTGAAATCATGGACAGGGAAGTGAAGCGTACTAAGCAAAGTCGCATTCCGATTGTGAAAGTTCGGTGGAACGCCAAACGTGGACCGGAATTCACATGGGAACGCGAAGACCAGATGAAGTAAAAGTACCCTAACCTATTCTCGCATTCTCAAATCTAGCTCCAAATAGAATTTCGGGACGAAATTCCCTCTAACGGGGGGATGATGTCACAACTAGCAAATTTGGCTAGGAAGTTCTATCCTTATGTAAGCATTATCAATGGCAACAATTGTAACCATGACTTGAAAACATGATGTTTATTCAATAACAACAAAATTCCATCAAACACTCTATAAAAACACTTCAAATAGTCAACAAAAGATTGGAAACCCTAAAAATCCCGGTTTAAGTCCAATAAGGACTAGGATTTTCTTATTGGGCCTAATGAACCAATAAGTCTCCAATTTTACTAATTTGGGCTTAGAACTCGTAATTGGGCTCTAATTCAACCCACTTTCATGAAACTTAACATTTTGGGCCATAATGGGCCTAAAATGGATTAGTTTACCTTTAATGGGCCTTGTTGGCCCATAACAAATCCAATAAGCCCTAATGGCCCATAAAACTCATTCTTTTATGCAAATTGGGCCGTAAACTACCCAAAAGGCCCAATGGGCCGAAAACTCATTCTTTATGGACCTCCATATTACCCTTCATATCTCCATGGATGATCCAAGAACACCCTCCCCTCTCATCAAGAATTTTCGAGAACTAGAAGCTTTTCAAGGAGGTTTCAACCAAAAATCACATCAAGTTGCACTCTAGTGGTAAGATCTCACAAATCTAAATAGCTTACTTTCTTTTGAACTCATTCATCCTTCTTACCACCCTAATTTCGTGGTTATGCAATCTAGTAAACCCATCCAAGTTCGAAATCCACACAAGGTGTTGCTAGGACCAAAAATCTTCTTCACATCTTCTTTAAAACCGAAACAACTAAGCAAGGTGAGTTCATACCCCCTTGTTTTCGGTTTTTACTTGTTTTTGGGGGAGAATACAAGTATTATGTGATGATCTATGTGTGTTTACATGTTATATGTGGTTTCTTTAGTTTTTGGTTGTGATATTATGAAATGCTTGTTATATTTCGAGATCTAAAGTAAAAAGGGGTGAAAGAATCATAAACAAAAACATAATAAACAACATACATCATAGATCTAAGGGTCCTTAAGTTTAAAAAGTGAAAAACAAAACCAAAGAACCTTACAAGTGTCATTTTTGCAAAAATAACAAAGATTGGATGTAAATTGTAAATTGTCGGTTTTATGGGGGTTATAAGGTGTTTATTTGTATAAAAGTTGATTTTATGTAAATAATACTTTTCAAAGGGGTCAAAAACATAAATTTTAGCTTAATGGGCTTAAAATTGGGCCTCATGAGTTTTGGGCCCAAGGTTGCGAAAAAATGAAGTTTTGAGGGGCTGAATTTGAAAACTTAACAAACTATGAGTCTAAAACGTAAATAAATTTTTTCAGGGGTTAAAAATGAGTTTATTACCAAATTGGACTAAAAATGCAAAGTTTTTGATTTTGGGGTCAAAATTGTAAAACTTACGGAAATTGGGCCAAAACTGTAAACTTTTTACAAATAAAGGCTGGAAATGACAACTGAAATAGTTTTGGACTGAAATTACTATTCAAATATAGTTTGGGTGGAAAAATGTCAAGAAAAATGGTTTAAGTACCAAAAATGTCAATTTTCATAAAAAGGGACTAAAAGTGCCATTTTTAAAGAAAAAGGGACCAAAATGGTCAATCTAAATATCTTTGGGCCAAATAAACAATTATGAATGTTTGGGTTAAAAATATCAAGTTTATAACGCATGGCTTTAAAAATATATTTATATAACGAAAAGCTTCGTTATAAATCAAGCGTTAAGATGTTTCTTTAACATTGCAAATAGACATTTAGCATACAACAAATACCAACAATACGAACTTAAACTCGATAAAATATAAGCGATTCAATGGTTGGGCCCAAATACCTTCTATTTGTGACAACCCGAAATTTCAATCTTGTACAAACCATTCAATCCAATCAAAGTTAGACCTTTTTCCTACTAACTTTTGACGCTATTTAGAGTCCATTTGAGCATTCTGAGTTTAGTACGTCAAGGGAATAAGTGAACGAAGGTGCCAATTGAAGTTGTAACCCATCAACCAAGCCATAAATCCTCAAAAGAGGAGTTTACGGCCAAGGGTCATGGGTTTACGGCCGTAAACACATGTTGGCCGTAAACTCCCTACTATATATACGACCCTTAGTCATTTTTCAGCCATTTTTCACTTTTCCAAGCCTAGAACTCGAATTCTCTCTCAAGGATCTTGAAGTTTTTGCTCCAAATCTTCAAAACGGTAAGTGAATCCTTCCATAAACGAGTTAATACATCTTTTCTTCTTGATTCCCTCTTGATTTCATCCATGAAATGTCTTCTTTTGGGTAGATCTTCAAGTGTTCTTCATTTCACCAAGAACACCAAGAACACACACTAGTGTTTTTGGGCTCTAACCACCCTCTCAAGCTGCTACTACGTAAGTACACTACCCTTGGCTTGTTATATACTCGAATCATTTGTTAAACACCAAGAAATTTTGTCCAGAAGGGTGTTTACGGCCAAGGCAATCTCCCTTGGCCGTAAACCCATGTATTGGGTGAATATGGACCCTAACTCCTTCCTAAGGCTTGGTCTTTAGTCTAGAACCCTTCCTAGAAACTTGTAGGACCTTAAACACTCATGAAATGGAACAAGATGACATGAGTTTACGGCCGTAAACACCATGGGCTGTAAACCCATGGGCCGTAAACACCATGGGCCGTAAACTCATGTGCCTTACCATTTGGGCCGTAAACTCCAATGCGAGGCCTTACAACCCTTAGATGCAACGCTTTGTACTTCTAGCACTTGAATCAAAGTGTTTTCCATGTCCTAGGGCGTCTTTGCTTGCCTAATTAGTTGTTTAAGCACTAATTAGATACATATATGTGTCATTACATGTTAAATAGGATCCGTGTGTGCTCAAGTCCTCACTTGACACTTAGCATCCTATCCGACACTTCCATCCAAACCAATCACTACAGGCGAGTTCATACCCCCTAAATCAACCTTTTAAATGTTTTTAAATGCTATTATGGGGGGGAATACAAGTTGAACTACTCTAGTTATTATAATAATCACACGTGATTAATAACTAGAACAAACAGGAATATTTCATATTACTTACAAATTGTTATCAGACTTATGGATTTCAACACTTCAAAACATTTTCTCAAACTCGTTTAGATGCTAAACATTTTATCAAACTCTTTTAAATTTACATTATTGTCAAACTCATATCTATACAGATATATTTATATAAGTAAGGTTTGAAGGACTTAGGACTGATAGCTCACCTTATTTCCTGTTCCTTGTTTGGTTGTGGACTTAGGGTATCCTGTTATCTGTCTGAATGTCGTTGAAATCTTAGTTATATATCATATATATGTGTTTGGATATAAAAGCTTCATTTCGATTCAGTACCTTTGAGTAGCAAAGGCATACAAGCAACCTTACTAGGTAACTATAATAGGTATAGTTAAGAGATTACTACTCACTATTACCATCACAATGACACATACAAGAGTCAGTACATTTACGAGTCACTACATACGTACTACATTGAGAAACAGTACATACTATACACTATACAAGGGAACATAGTATACACTATACAAGAGAACATACTATACACTAGACAAGAGGATATACTATACACTAGTATAAAGAAAACATTACTACACTATGGATTACTACACAAACATTTGAATACTGTAAATAGAATGTGACATATTACTTCTCGATACGACACTGTATTGTTGTATCACTTTGTAACCAGAGTCTCCTAGAGGGAGAGCGGGCATTGTGTGTATAGATCTATATGGGATAGACACTCCCACACCCCGACTGCTAGCTACAGTCCCAGCTGATAAGGCCAAGGGGTGACAGAATGTTACCTCACTACATATGACACCGGAGGGTCATCAGTTATTCAGTCGTCGATCAACATGGTTACATATGATTTCACATTCAAACCTTTAATTAACCAATTAAGAATTAAAGGCAAAACAGACTCCCCGAGGTGTATTGTACATTTAATACTACCTGGAGTCTGCATTTTCATCACATTTACTTTCCCCAATTACATTTATTTTGTAATCATCTTGCTTAGGTGAGGTTTTAAACTATACTTTCATAATGATAGTTTCATTGGGGAAAACTCTTACATTTACAAAAGAACAAACATACAAATAGTTGGGTCTTGGTAGAAGACTACATTTCACTAGAAAATATAGGATTTTCTAGAGAACTCAACCATTTACAAACATTTACAAGCAGCTACAAACATTTACACTACGTTGTTACAAACATTTTCATACAAGGAATGACACTAAATACTTATGTACTCACCAGCGTTAATGATGATAAACTCTTTCAAAATAACTTGTATTCTCAGGTCATCAGTAGACAGGTACCGATGAAGCTTTTGAGAAGATGGAGCACATACAAGACTCATCTTTTATTTTGATCATTCTTTTGGTGTCTTATATACTATACAGAACACGCTTGTATTAAAATTATTATATTAATGCAATGGATGTGGTTGCTTGTCTTTACTATTATGCATTGTTATGATACTGTACATGACGTCCTCCACCCCAGAACGTTTCTGCCGTTCCGGTTTTGGGGTGTGACAGATTGGTATCAGAGCATTATTTATAGTGAATCAAGTATATCAACCCATGAAAGATATACAAACTATAAACGCATCGGGATTAAAACACTCTGACCAAGAAATTATACTTTTAAATAATAAAATATTTAACTAAGTATACATACATCTATTCATACCAAGGTCAGTATCATACTAGGTCAGAACAAAAGTATTACGATTGTTGAACAACACAATTAGGCTTTGATACATATAGTCAAATCTAAGGGGATATAGCCTGATCAACTATATTTTCCGAGGAGTGACTAGCATGTGCCTAAGAATGATTGTGGTGTTGCAACAAGTCTAAAAACTTACCAATACCGCTACCACGAGAACATTAGAACAGAACATAAACCTAAAATACTATAGGAGTATTTTGTGTTACTATAATTACTTATGTGCAAACTAAAAAGGGCCATCTTATGGTTATCATAATTAGTACATCTATTAACTATTCTTTTCCCCTATTCTCGCGTAGATAGCATGGCTGGCTTCCATCTTCCCGGCGATCCGTATTTTCCCAACCAAGGCAATGGTGGGTGGCTCGATGAGGAGCCAGAGGAGGACCATCCAATCCCTTTGGATGATCACCTCGCAGAAAGCTTTTCGGATGACTCTGACTCCGAACCAGAGGTCAACAACCTACCCCAAGAAGGCCAAGTCCCGAATCACAACCCCCGTCCAGCATTTCGAGGTCCCACACCCTTGTGGGCAACAAACTTGAACCGTTAGAGTGATGAGCAGGGTCAGCCTTTACCTTTCAACGGAGACCGAAGCTTTTACAATATAAGCGAGGGAGGCTCAGCTGACCGAGTCCTACCCATCATGGTCTGTAGGATTGCTCGGAACGACGAGCAAGGTCGTGCAGCCATCGACCGAGTGATGGTAGTCGACGCCAACTCTGGCATTAACACAGTCCGCATTCGCCAACTCGAAGAGGCTATGGATAGGACTAGGAGAACCAATGAGACTCTGTAGCAACAACTAACTGCATCCCGAGCCGAAGTCATAGAACTCCGAGTGCGTCAGAGGGCGCATGAGCGACATCTTCAAGAAGTGGTGCGTCAACTGGAAGATCTGAAGGTTCGCCCAAGGGATACCCGTCGCCGGTAGAAGATGTCGACTCATCTTTTCTTTTGGGATAATGGATAGCCTTTCTTTTCTGTGCTCTATGGAGCACTTGTCTGTAAAATATTCTTAACTTTTAAAGTACTCTAACTAGACTTCTAAGCTGCCAACATTTTCCCTTATGGTTTGATGTAAGACCTACTGTTAGGTCATTTTCCTCGAACTCATTTTACATCATTAATATCAGTAATATCGGCAGTTATCTAATCTATGGGAAAGTCTATACCTTTGTGTTTTCCCTACTCTATTGTTATGCCTCTATCTGATAGTTGGACTATGGCAAATTAGTCCATGAAACACTCTCCTCACACTTTCAATTGATTCTTACTATTATCATCATCTCTATAAACTTCCAGTAAAAGATGTCGCCCCGAAAGCGTCCGACCAGAGGCAGGCCTGTAAATCAAACTCCACCACCACCACCCCCTCCGCAGTTCGATGCGGTAATGTTTCAGGCAGCAGTGACCGCAGCTGTGACCGCAACCATGGCTCAGGTAAATTCTGGTGGTGTTAGTGGAGCTGGAACGGGCACCAACTCTAGCCATGGTGAAATCCACCCACGTACACGGGAGTGTACCTATAAAGATTTCATCAGCTGCAAACCAACATACTTCAACGGAACCGGAGGGATCATTGCGTTGTCCCAATGGATCGAAAGAACAGAATCAATCTTCGAGATGTGCTCATGCCCTGAAGGAAGCAAAATAAAGTTCGATGCTTGCACCTTCACCGAAAGGGACCTGACATGGTGGAATGGCCATGTCAAATCACTCTCACTGGTAGCAGCTAACGCTATGGGCTGGGAGACACTGAAGGATCTAATGGCGAAAGAGTACTGCCCGAGGGGAGAAATTCAGAAACTCGAGGAGGAACTGTGGAACCTTAAGATGAAGGGTTCCGACATAGTGGCTTATACGACCAGATTCAGCGACCTGGTGACCCTATGTCCCAACATGGTCCCCACCAAAAGCAAGAAAGTCGAGAGATACATTTGGGGTTTGGGGCCCCCGTATCGAGGGAACGTTCTAGCATCACACCCTGCGACATTTGATAGCGCCAAGGAATTGGCCCAAAGGCTTATTGATCACGAGGTTCCTTCTACTCCAACAACAACTACAATGGTTTCCCCCGCACCAACCAAAACAGCTGACAACAAGAGAAGGCGTTGGAACCGAAAGAAGGGCAAGCCAGCTTAACCCTCTTCCAAGAACCAACAGACTGTGGCTATCCATGCTACCACCACCCCTGTTGCCCCTGTACCAGCCAAACCATATGCAGGGACCCTACCCAAATGCACTAAGTGCAATTTCCATCATAACGGCCCCTGCCGGGAAATGCACTGCACCAATTGCGACCGGAAAGGCCATACCGCCCGGTTTTGCAGAGCGCCTCCCAAACCTAACACCCAAGTCCCTGGTGCAGGAGTAAGCCATGCCTGCTACGGGTGTGGCGAGACAGGGCACTTCAAACGAAACTGTCCGAAAGCTGGGAATGTGGGAGGAGCAGGAAGACTACTTGCTATTGGCCACAATGAAGCCGTGGCAGACCCCACAGTAGTCACGGGTACGTTTCTCCTCGATAACTCATATGCATGTATCCTATTTGATAGTGGAGCAGAGAGGAGTTTCGTAAACCAAAATTTTAAACACTTACTTAAACACTCACCGCAAGCACTAAAAGAAACCTTCGTCGTAGAAATGGCCAACGGAAAGACAGAGAGTTCTAACGAGATTTACATAGGTTGAACCCTCACGCTAGATAATCATTCATTTCCAATCGACCTCATACCAGTAGCAATCAAGAGTTTCGATGTCATTGTGGGCATGGACTGGTTGAGTCTCCATCCTACCGATATTCTGTGCTTCGAGAAGGCAGTCCGCCTAAACCTACCGAATAACGAAACCTTGTTGATCTACGGAGACAAACCCAGTATGAACCTTCGTATCATCTCAAGTATTCAAGCCCAGAAGTACTTGCGTAAGGGATATCATGCATTCCTTGCACACGTTGTCGACACGAGCCGAGAAACAAAAGACCTAAAAGACCTCCCCGTAGTACGCGATTTTCCTGACATCTTTCCGGAAGAACTCCTAGGGTTACCCCTGCAACGTCAAGTCGAGTTCCGAATCGACTTAGTGCCAGGAGCTACCCCCATAGCCAAATCGCCCTATCGTCTAGCACCTGCTGAGATGCAAGAACTGTCCGGTCAACTTAACGAACTGCTCAGCAAGGGATTTATAAGACCAAGCTTCTCACCCTGAGGAGCACCAGTCTTATTCGTGAAGAAGAAAGACGGATCGTTCCGTATGTGCATCGATTACAGGGAACTCAACAAACTTACGATCAAAAATCGTTACCCTCTTCCTCGCATAGACGATTTATTCGACCAGCTGCAAGGGGCGAGTTACTTTTCCAAGATTGATCTGAGATCCGGGTATCACCAGTTACGAGTGCTTGAGGAGGACGTTCCGAAGACAGCCTTCCGAACTCGTTACGGACACTACGAGTTCGTAGTGATGCCATTCGGATTGACCAATGTGCCCGCAGTGTTCATGGACTTAATGAATAGGGTATGTCGTCCTTACTTGGATCAGTTCGTCATCATTTTCATCGATGACATACTTATCTACTCTCGAAGTAAGGAGGAACATAGCGATCATCTACGACAAGTCCTAGGAACCTTACTTTCAGAGAAGCTCTATGCGAAGTTCTCTAAATGCGAATTTTGGATTCGCAAAGTCGAATTCTTAGGTCACGTGGTTAGAGAAGAAGGAATCCACGTGGACCCCTCCAAAATTAAAGCCATCGAGAACTGGTCAGCACCGAGGACGCCTACAGAAATTCGTCAATTTATAGACCTCGCTGGCTACTATCGCAGGTTCATACAGAACTTCTCTCGAATTGCGAAACCTCTTACGATATTGACCCAGAAAGGTGTGGCCTTTGACTGCGAAGAGAAACAAGAGAAGGCATTTCAAACGCTGAAGCGAGCCTTATGCACCGCACCGATACTATCCCTCCCCGAAGGGATAGAAGACTTCGTAGTATACTGCGATGCTTCCAACCAGGGGCTCGGCTGTGTTCTGATGCAACGAGGTAAGGTCATCGCCTACGCCTCAAGATAACTGAAGACACACGAGATCAACTACACCACATACGATCTCGAATTAGGAGCAGTTGTATTTTCCCTGAAGATCTGGAGACACTACCTGTATGGTACGAAAAGCACTATCTTTATAGACCACAAAAGCCTACAACACATATTCAACCAGAAGGAGCTCAATATGAGACAACGACGGTGGGTCGAACTACTCAATGACTACGAATGCGAAATTCGTTATCATCCGGGTAAAGCCAACGTAGTAGCAGACGCCCTAAGTCGGAAAGAATATTCTGGTCGAAGAGTCAAGTCATTAACAATGACTATCCATTCGCATCTATCCGCATAAATTAAGGAGGCTCAGTTCGAAGCCTTGAAACCTGAAAACGTGGCGGGAGAATCCCTACGAGGAATGAATAAGAACTTGGAAGTCAAGGGTGGCGGAGCTTTATATCTCATGGACCGGATCTGGACACCGAAACACGGTGGCTTCAGAGACTTGGTCATGAAGGAAGCTCACAACACTCGATATTCCATCCACCCGAGTTCAGATAAGATGTATGTGGATATTAAAAAGTTATACTGGTGGCCTAATATGAAAGCAGAAATTGCTACCTTCGTGAGTAAATGCCTTACTTGCGCCAAGGTCAAGGTCGAATACCAGAAACCCTCAGGTCTACTTTGGCAACCGGAGATACCTGAGTGGAAGTGGGAGCGGATCACTATGGACTTCATAACCAAGTTACCCAAGACAACGGTTGGACTCGATACCATTTGGGTCATCGTCGACAGATTGACCAAGTCCGCACATTTCCTACCTATCAAGGAAACTGACAAGATGGAGAAGCTCACAAGAACATACATTAGAGAGATCGTACGACTTCATGGTGTTCCTATATCTATTATCTCCGATAGAGATAGTAGATTCACTTCGAGGTTCTGGCAGTCACTACAAAGCTCCTTAGGAACGAGGCTAGACATGAGTACAGCCTACCATCCACAGACCGACGGACAAAGTGAGAGAACTATCCAAACCTTGGAAGATATGTTGCGAGCCTGTGTGATCGACTTTGGGAAGGCATGGGATACTCACTTACCCCTCGTCGAATTCTCTTACAACAATACTTATCACACGAGCATAAAGGCTGCTCCATTTGAAGCCCTCTATGGCCGGAAGTGCAGGTCCCCTCTGTGCTGGGCTGAGGTGGGTGACACACAGCTAGCTAAAGAATGAGTTCCTGACAGCACTCTCACAGGTCGGGAGATCATTCGGGAAACAACAGAGAAGATCGTTTAGATTCGTGAACGATTGAAAGCCTCTAGAGACTGACAGAAAAGCTACGCAGACAAATGAAGGAAACCTTTGGAATTCCAGGTGGGAGACCGAGTCCTTTTGAAAGTCTCACCCTCGAAGGGCTTGATATGCTTTGGAAAGCGTGGAAAGCTAAATCCAAGATACATAGGGCCTTTCGAAATTCTCGCTAGAATCGGCCCTGTAGCTTATAAACTCAACCTACCCCACGAGCTTAGTAACGTACATCCTACCTTCCACGTCTCAAATTTGAAAAAGTGCTTATCCGATGAGACTCTTGTAATCCCACTCGACGAGATCGAGATTAATGAGAGCCTCAACTTTGTGGAAGAACCTGTAGAGATCATGGACCGATAGGTCAAACGAACCAAGCAAAGCCGTATCCCAATCGTGAAGGTTCGCTAGAACGCCAAGCGAGGACCGGAATTCACTTGGGAGCACGAGGATCAAATGAAACTTAAATATCCTCATCTTTTTACTTAGTTATTTGTAATAACTTAGTTGCTTGAACTCTAATTTCGGAACGAAATTCCCTCTAACGGGGGGATGATGTGACAACCCGAAATTTCAATCTTGTACAAACCATTCAACCCAATCAAAGTTAGACCTTTTCCTACTAACTTTTGATGCTATTTAGAGTCCATTTGAGCATTCTGAGTTTAGTACGTCAAGGGAATAAGTGAACGAAGGTGCCAATTGAAGTTGAAACCCATCAACCAAGCCATAAACCCTCAAAAGAGGAGTTTACGGCCAAGGGTCATGGGTTTACGGCCGTAAACACATGTTGGCCGTAAACTCCCTACTATATATACGACCCTTAGTCATTTTTCAGTCACTTTTCACTTTTCCAAGCCTAGAACTCGAATTCTCTCTCAAGGATCTTGAAGTTTTTGCTCCAAATCTTCAAAAAGGTAAGTGAATCCTTCCATAAACGAGTTAATACATCTTTTCTTCTTCATTCCCTCTTGATTTCATCCATGAAATCTCTTCTTTTGGGTAGATCTTCAAGTGTTCTTCATTTCACCAAGAACACACACTAGTGTTTTTGGGCTCTAACCACCCTTTCAAGCTTCTACTACGTAAGTACACTACCCTTGGCTTGTTATATACTCGAATCATTTGTTAAACACCAAGAAATCTTGTCCAGAAGGGTGTTTACGGCCAAGGCAATCTCCTTTGGCAGTATACCCATGTATTGGGTGAATATGGACCCTAACTCCTTCCTAAGGCTTGGTCTTTAGTCTAGAACCCTTCCTGGAAACTTGTAGGACCTTAAACACTCATGAAATGGAACAATATGACATGAGTTTACAGCCGTAAACACCATGGGCCGTAAACCCATGGGCCGTAAACACCATGGGTCGTAAACCCATGGGCCGTAAACTCATGTGCCTTACCATTTGGGCCGTAAACTCCAATGTGAGGCCTTACAACCCTTAGATGCAACGCTTTGTACTTCTAGCACTTGAATCAAAGTGTTTTCCATGTCCTAGGGCGTCTTTGCTTGGTTAATTAGTTGTTTAATCACTAATTAGATACATATATGTGTCATTACATGTTAAATAGGATCCGTGTGTGCTCAAGTCCTCACTTGACACTTAGGATCCTATCCGACACTTCCATCCAAACCAATCACTACAGGCGAGTTCATACCCCTTAATCAACCTTTAAAATGTTTTTAAATGCTATTATGGGGGGGAATACAAGTTGAACTACTCTAGTTATTATAATAATCACACGTGATTAATAACTAGAACAAACAGGAATATTTCATATTACTTACAAATTGTTATCAGACTTATGGATTTCAACACTTCAAAACATTTTCTCAAACTCGTTTAGATGCTAAACATTTTATCAAACTCTTTTAAATTTACATTATTGTCAAACTCATATCTATACAGATATATTTATATAAGTAAGGTTTGAAGGACTTAGGACTGATAGCTCACCTTATTTCCTGTTCCTTGTTTGGTTGTGGACTTAGGGTATCCTGTTATCTGTCTGAATGTCGTTGAAATCTTAGTTATATATCATATATATGTGTTTGGATATAAAAGCTTCATTTCAATTCAGTACCTTTGAGTAGCAAAGGCATACAAACAACCTTACTAGATAACTGTAATAGGTATAGTTAAGAGATTACTACTCATTATTACCATCACAATGACACATACAAGAGTCAGTACATTTACGAGTCACTACATACGTACTACATTGAGAAACAATACATACTATACACTATACAAGGGAACATACTATACACTATACAGGAGAACATTCTATACACTACACAAGAGGATATACTATACACTAGTACAGAGAAAACATTACTAGACTATGGATTACTACACAAACATCTGAATACTGTAAATAGAATGTGACATACTACTTCTCAATACGACACTGCATTGTTGTATCACTTTGTAACCAGAGTCTCCTGGAGGGAGAGCGGGCATTGTCTGTATAGATCTATACGGGACAGAGACTCCCACACCCCGACTGCTAGCTACAGTCCCAGCCGATAAGGCCAAGGGGTGACAGAATGTTACCTCACTACATATGACACCGGAGGGTCATCAGTTATTTGGCCGTCGATCAGCATGGTTACATAGGAGTTCACATTCAAACCTTTAATTAACCAATTAAGAATTAAAGGCAAAACAGACTCCCCGAGGTGTATTGTACATTTAATACTACCTGGAGTCTGCATTTTCATCACATTTAGCCAGCAGTGATACTGCTGGGGTAAAACATTACTTTCCCCTATTACATTTATTTTGTAATCATCATGCTTAGGTGAGGTTTTAAACTATACTTTCATAATGATAGTTTCACTGGGGAAAACTCTTACATTTACAAAAGAACAAACATACAAATAGTTGGGTCTTGGTAGAAGACTACATTTCACTAGAAAATATAGGATTTTCTAGAGAGCTCAACGATTTACAAACATTTACAAGCAGCTACGAACATTTACACTACGTTGTTACAAACATTTTCATACAAGGAATGACACTAAATACGTATGAACTCACCAGCGTTAATGCTGATAAACTCTTTCAAAATAACTTGTATTCTCAGGTCATCAGTAGATAGGTACCGATGAAGCTTTTGAGAAGATGGAGCACATACAAGACTCATCTTTTATTTTGATCATTCTTTTGGTGTCTTATATACTATACAGAACACGCTTGTATTAAAATTATTATATTAATGCAATGGATGTGGTTGCTTGTCTTTACTATTATGCATTGTTATGATACTGTACATGACGTCCTCCACCCCAGAACGTTTCTGCCGTTCCGGTTTTGGGGTATGACACTATTCGTGCTATTGGGCCTTTGTGGCCCAATATCATGATTATTGGGCCCAATATAATTATACATGTTTATTGGGCCTCAGGTGACCCAATTACATGCCTAATGGACCCTCAATGGCTTTTACATGCTATTAGGCCGTAGTGGCCCATTTCCATTGCTAGTAAGGTCCAAATCAATCATAATGTGTGATGAGCTAACGTGTCCGTCGCATACTCAACAGCCTATAATAACATACGTGATTATTGGGCCCCGTAGTCCTCTTCTCTTCGTCTGTTAGGCTTACCCTTTTATTCAAGTAAACATAAATCAGGTTGTTAATCAAGGTTATTCAATTTCATTGGATTTAGTGAGTAATAACGGGCGAAACCAATAAGTGTCGGTCGTAGTCTGTAGTTATAATCAAAGTCTCCTAGAGGGAGAGCGAGAGTTTGCGTATAGATCTATACAGGGGTGACTCCCCCACACCTAAGTTGTTCGATACAGTTAGACTCGGCCAGTCTAGGGTGACAAAATCTTAAATTCAATACCGGCTTTCACTAGAATGCGAAGACAGACGAAATAGTCATTATTATGCCTGGTTATAACGAGTCACATAGAGATCCAATACCATCTAAGTAATCATGGGAAATCATATTTATTCGTTTTGACGATACAATAATACAAAACGATCATACTATTTATATCGGAAAACATCGGGTTTTCCGGGGGAACAACATCATTCACTTTCACTTTCGATAACTATAATGCAAGAACTCATTATAAGAAATATATTACTTTTACACATTTTGAAATCATTCACGCATATACTTATGGATCATCACACCTATTTCGTAAACAATTTTATTTTCAGAAAATATCGGATTTTCTGGGTTTTACAAACTACACAAAACATTTTCATATCAAACCTGCTTATGAACTCACCAACATTATATATGTTGACCGTTTTCAAAATAACTTGTATTCTCAGGTAACAGATAAGCTGAAGAAAATTACCAAGTGTGTTAGGATGTTATGTTTTGTGACTCTCAAACAATTTATGCTATGGATTATGTAATGTAAACAATGAATTGGATGTGAACAATGACGGTTGTAATGTATTAATGCATGGGGATGTTTATGTTATGTTTCATGTATATTCATTATGATGATATTTCAATTTAATTCACACGAGCCCTCGGACGTTTCCGCCGTCTGGTTCGGGGGTGTGACAGATGGTTTAAAGACATGTTTACAATACGTGATTCATGGATACCTGGATATTTTAGTGATATTCCAATGTGTGGTTTGATAAAGACTACGTCGAGGTCAGAGAGTATGAATTCATTCTTTAATACATTCTCAGAAAGTGGGAACTTACTTTTGAATTTCATGATGAATTACGACACTGCCATTCCAAAGCAAAGGAATACTCAACGTGAGCTTGATAAGGCATCAAATAAAGTATCATATAAAATGCAAACACCTCGAGAAATAGAACTGCAAGCATCAAAGGTTTATACAAGTACATTATTTTTTGAGGTGCAAAAAGAAATATATAAAGCATGTTTTTTCTGTACATACTCATATGTTGGTATTGAAGATGGTTGGGAAGTTTACATTGTGCAGCACAACAACAGTATAAGCGAATTTAAAAATGAATTTAAGGTAATTTTTCTAGTTTTTTATGAAAAATGTAATAATATTCATATAAGATTTTGAGAATATTCATATATGAATATGAGAATATTCATATATGAATATGAATATTCATATATGAATATATGAATATATGAATATATGAGTGTTGATATGAGTAATCTTATATGAATGTAAATGTGTAAATTTTGTTTTTGTATCAGGTTGAAATAAAAGTTGAAGAGAAAGAAATAAATTGCAGTTGTGAACATTTTAAGCGTATAGGTGTTTTATGCAGACATGCTTTTACAATAATGATGAGATGTGGTGTTAAAGAAATTCCTGAAAGGTACATTTTGAAAAGATGGAGAAAGGATGTGATATCAAGAAATTATCGTTTTAGTTCTCTTCAATTTGATTCAGGTGATTGTGAGAATGTAAAGCTAGTCAATGATTCATATTATAGTTTTGAATCATGTTTGGATATTGTAAGAGATGACAAAAGGAGATTGGCTTTGTTTGCTGAGAAACAAAAAATGTTGTTGAAGGAATTTGAGAGTGATTATATTTCTCCTGGATTGAAAAGCAAGACAGATGGTGAAGTCGTATGCAAGCTTTTGGGTGTTACTATTTCTATTCCAGAAGAGATTAATATTCATGTTCCTGAAATTCAAAGCAATAAAGGTTCTGGAATCAAGAAAATAATTCCAAGTGCAGGTGAAGTAGCATATGGAAATTCTAAAAAAGAACATAGAATGTGTTCATGATGTGTAAAACGAGTTCCACACAATTTACGTACTTGTCCAGAAAGAGTTGGAGCTGCTAAATCAGCAAAAGACAGTTAGGGATTTTTTTAGTTTTTTTTTTATGTTTTTTGGTTTTATTCATTTATGAATATATGCAGATAAAAACAATAAACAATAATATTCATGTATGAATAATACACATTTATATTCATATGGTAAATTGATATGTTGATATTTGTTTTTTAAATTACTATAAAATAAGTTATATTGATATGGTAAATTATTCATAAATGAATACAAATATGTGAAATTTGTTATACTAATAAATAAGTTATATTCATATCTGAACTTTTTTATGTTAATATCTTAACTTTGTTATACTAACATATTACTTTGTTATTCATAAATGAATATATCATATTCGTATTAATTTATGAATAAATAGAAATAAACTTTGAAAATATTTGAATATAAATAAATGTCAGAAATAAGCAAACTTGTTTCTACTAATAAGTTAGTTATATTCATATATGAAATTTGTTATATTCATATATGAACTTTGTTATACTGACATATTACTCCTAATTTAATCATAAATGAATATATCATATTCGTATTCATTTATGAATAAACATAAATAAACTTTGAAAATATTTTATTATAAAAAACTGACAGAAATAAGCAAAGTTGGTTCTATTACATAATCATTCAACACAAGATAATAAAAGCTGTTCATAAGCATTTCACAAAATATTAAAACGATGTTCAATAACATTTAACAAACCATTTAAAACTTGTTTCGCAGAATCATCTTAGATGTACTTCAAATCCATTCATCTTCAACACAAACTGTTCTATAGCATCACACTTCAACATTCTTTCATCTTCACAAGCAATCATCAATATTCTTTTAACCTTTTTTGAATTGTTTGCATAGCCTTGTATGCATGATCAGTACGCACTTTGAATTCAAATTTTTGATATTTTTCAGCAAGATCCAACACCTTAGCCTTCAACATGTTAATTTCAGAAGTTGGCATTATGTGTGCATATCTTTGCCTGAGCTTCTCTAAAGTAGTTTGCTGAACTGCACTTTCTTTATGAAGACCTGGTTTCCACTTTGAGAGTGGTTGTCCCATATAGGTCTCCATATGTCTCATTGCAAAGACCCCACAATCAACTTTGTTTTTAATTGTTCTCCATGACATTTCAAGTCGTTGGGGTTTGATACTTTCTTTTGAGATTGCATTTGCTCTTGGATGGTTTATTTCTTTAAAGTATCTCACAAACAAATTTTTCTGCTCATTAAATAAAATAAAAGTTAGATATGTAATAAATTGGTTCTTTTATATTGTTGTAAATTGGGTACATACCAAAGGTTTCAATATTACTCCATATTTCCCTTGATAATCCTCCTCAACTGCATTATTGTCTAGAATTTCAATTGATGGTTTCTTTAAGTTGAAGACAAACACAAAAATGTGAGCACTTCTAACAACTGGAAAGAATACCTGTTTTTATGTATATAATGGTAAGTATTGTGTTGATAAAAATATATATAAAAAAACAACTTTAATTAACATACCATGTCAATATCTTTTATGTTCAAGATTTTTTTGTACCCATTGGTACTGTCATGAAAGTTCTCCTTGAATTTTTCATACTTTCTTTTATTGGACAATGTTGAGGTTAGATAAGCAGTCTGTAACCAATATAATCATATGTGAATTTCAGTTGAATATATATAATTATCTTAAAGAATACATCATATTTGTATAATCATATGTGAATTTCAGTTGTAAAAAAATATAATATTCATAAATGAATACATCATATTGGTGTATTCATTTATCAATAAGGAAGGAATTAACGTTACAGATAATCATATGTGAATTTCAGTTGAATATATATAATTATCTTAAAGAATACATCATATTTGTATAATCATATGTGAATTTTAGTTGTAAAAAAATATAATATTCATAAATGAATACATCATATTGGTGTATTCATTTATCAATAAGGAAGGAATTAAGGTTAGAACATAAACTTACTGAAACTCCAACTTTCAAGAAGAGTCTGTATGGTGAATTTCCAAAATCCCTTTCCAGTTCTTGGTGGTTGAGTAAATCAGCCCAAGTGTCTAAAACTTCTCCAAAAATCTCTGTGTTTGCATATAGACTTTCCATAACTGCTCTTTCTGTTATCTGATCATATTTTGTCTGGACAACCACATCTCTACAAATATATAATCAAAATGTCATAGATTATTATCTATATAATAATCATATATGAATGTATATAAAATAAAATTACTTACGATGTATTCCCTTGTAAGTTGAACAACCATTCACAGACAATACTCTCCTGATGTGTCAGTTTGGGTTTTGTGTCTGTTATTCTGCATTTCAAAGGTGATTTGAAACCATCAGCAAGCTTCTTCTCTCTTGGTTGATCCAGATCATGCTTTGATGGTTCTACTTCAGTAGGAATTGCTATAGAGATTGGATTTGGATTAAGGACATTTTTCTTTGCTAATCTGATAACAACCTTCTGATGTTCGTCTTTGATTTGTTTCTTTGTAAGTTTTTTTTTTGGTGAAGATTCATTAGATTTTTTACTTGAAGTTTGATCTGAATCTTGACTGAGGCCTAGACTAAAGCGTGGATGAGTATCTGCATGCCAGGAGATTTATCATATAAATAGTTGTAAGTTAATTATAATATTTGAGTTTATATTTTGAAATGTTTATCCAAATTGTTACCTCCTTTATTTCCTTTTGTCTTATCAGCTTTTTCTCGTTTTTTGTTTTCATTTTCTGAGTTTATCTTTCCTGAAAGATAAAGAACTTTCATTAACTAATTCATTTGTGAATAAGTAATGTATTCATTTATGAATAAGTAATGCATATCATTATTTATGAATAAGAAATATTAAATTTTTTTTTTGTATACTGTGTTATTTATTTGTGAATAATAAAACTTATTATATTCATTTATTAGTGATTCAACTATTTACCTTTATCTTCTGCATTTCCTTTCTCAATTTCTGTATGTTTATCTTCACCTCCATCTTTCGTGTTCTTAGCTTCTGCTCCTTGTTTATTTGTATGTTCAGAGTTTTCCTTGCCTGAAACATATACATCATCGATGAATATTTTTTACTTTTTTACTCATTTATATAGTGTATTATTCACTTATGAATAAACAATGTTATTAAAAAAATCAATATAAATATTGTAATATATTTTAAATCATTCATTTACATGTATCATATCCGTTCATTTTTTTCAACTTCTTTTCCTTCTTCATGTACACCTTTTGATTTTTCCTTTTCTGCAAGAGTATTACTTTTACATCTACTTATTGGTGACCCTGGTCAAAATTTAATAAACAAAATTGTTATTGTTTATTAATATTTTTATATATTTTTTTAAAATAAAAGTAAGACAAAATTTACCTATATCAATATCATCCAAAATAGTTTTCATTTCAGGGTCATTCCAGATTTCATCTTCTTGACTATATAAACTTGAAATTCCAACTCCAAGGATATGATCAACAATGTTGTCAACAACTTTATCCAACAAATTTTCATTTTCAGTTTGTTGAATAGACTCTTCATGATTATTTGTTTCTTCATTATCATCACATTTTTCTCTTCATCATTGTCATTTTGATTGTTCTTTCCATCTTTCTCTTTTACTTCAGTTTCACCTTCTTTTTTATTATTATCTCCATCATTCTTTATTCCTTCATTCTCTGCTTCATTTGAATCAAGCAAATAATATTCTTCTAGTTGACTTCCATCATTATCATTGTCTTCTTCACCATTTCCCTCTTTATCTTCATTTTCTTTTTGATCATTTGTTATTTGACCGATTATTGGTGTCAAATTGATTCCTTCAAATCCAGTTTGATTAATTGGAAATTCAAAAAGTGTTGTGCCTTCTGTTTATTCTTCACCAATTATATTTGTCATCTTTTCTTTGAAAATCCTAAAACTTTCCTTTTTAGGGAACTTTGTTATCACATCATTGAGCTTTGAATTCAGCTTTTCCTTCATCCTCTCGAAACTATTAAGCATTTTAGATATTTTTGATTCATATGCCTATGTAATAAAAAAGAAGTATGAATAGAATTTAATGTAATCATATATTATTAACATGTTCAAACTAATTACCTCAACAAAATGATCTTCATCTTTATCAGAATCACTGTCTTCGAGATCTGTAACTCCTTCATCTTGTTCATTAACAAATTCTTCATTTAATTCTCCAAGTCCAAATCTACCTTTTTCTTGTTCAAATGTCTCTCGATATCTAATCTTCTCTGAACTCCAATAACAAATTGTTGGACGTTTACGTGTTACAGTTAAAGCTTCTGAGTGGATGTTATCAGCATAGAACAACTGCACATAAATGATAACTAATTGATATTCATATATGAACAAGTAATATTATTTTTTACTTATTCATATATGAATAAGTAATGTAAAGCATTACGTATGAACAAGTATATTTTTCTTATTCATATATGAATATGTGCAATGAGTTTATGAATAATCAATATTATTAAAAATTGGGTATAAACATTATAATAACTTACCACCAAGAAAGTTGAAGGTCCAACAAAGAAGTTGGTATCTGAGTATGGTATGTATGAGTTTTTTGTTCTGACAAGACAGTCCAAAACATAGTTGCACCAGTCTATGTTGCTGATATCTGTTTTTCTTGAAATATAACTCAAGGGAAACAGGTTGTATCTTCCCATTGATGTTGACTCGCAAAACGTGTTGACAAAAAGAACTAAGAAGTTCAATTTGAAATTGAAATCAACTTGTGTGGTAGAAACAATAACATTTTTGATTGCACTCAGTCGGATGATTGAATCTTTTTTAAATTGTTGCTTCCATTCATCATAACTTGTATCATCCTTAGGCCATTGATCCAGTTGTGTATGTTTGGTTCCACCAATTGGTATGCCCAACATGTCATGAACAGACTCTGCTGTTACTTTCAGTTCCTTTCCTTCAATATCTATCACCATTCTCTCATAATCAAATTTTTGAAGAACATAAAATCTCAGCTTCAGTGGTATATCTGTGATTTTGATTTTTACCAATGCTCCAAAACCCATAGATCTTACAGATTCTTTTTTTTCTTTGCTCATCCCAAGGATTATAGATAGTAATGACTCTGGTGAACATCTGTTTTTCATTGAGTAAAATTCCTTTACCACTGTTTTTTTTTTTTTGTCTTTTTTTATTGGTGACTCCTTTTTTTGCCTTCTTTGATGGATGACTACTTTCAAAATCAGAGTCTGAATCTTGTAATTGTTGTTTTTCAGGAGTTTTCCTTTTTGATTGACTTTTTCTACTTTTTCTGCTTTATTTTCTGTGGTGTTTTTGTTTCTTTTTTATCTGGGGAATGAAAACATATAATATTTGAATAAGTTAGTGATATATGAATATGATATATGCTCGTTGATTTATTAATATTTATTTATTACAAAAATATAACTAAGATATACAATTTATTCATATATGAACATATTAGATATGATAAGAATTTTGTACCTTTCGCATTTTTCCTCTTCAAATCTGTTTCTGTCATAGTTGTGGGGTCTTTAACAGAAATACAAATCTTCTTACCTTCATGAATTAGTGAGAAGAAGATAAATAATTTTGAAATACATTTTACATAAGAAAATATATTATATTCATAAATGAATATAGAATATTCATTTATAAGATATGATATGTATTTTATACCTTTTTGATTTTTCTGCATTGATCTTGTTTCTCTCATTGTTGGTGAATCTTTATCGGAAATTTTGTGTTCTTACCTTCATTCAATAGTAAGTAGAAGATAAATGAGTTTGATATTCACGAATGAATATTTGAATAAAACATATGTATTCATATTTTTTATTCACATATGAATATGTTTTGTTATATTCATATGTGAATAGAACATATATAAGTCATTCTTGTTGTATTCACATTTGAATAATGTATGTATTGTAGCAAGTTATGTTCTATTCATATGTGAATATAACATACATATTCACGAATGAATATTTGAATAAAACATATATATTCATATTTTTTTATTCTCATATGAATATGTTTTATTATATTCACATGTGAATATAACATATATAAGTCATTCTTGTAGTATTCACATTTGAATAACGTATGTATGACAGCAAGTTATGTTCTATTCATATGTGAATATAACAAACATATTCACATTTGAATATTAGTTTTTCTTGTGTTCAGAAGTAAACAAAACATATTTTATTTACCTTTTTGATTTGTTCTTGTTTTTCGTTTATATGTATTCTTCACTGTTGGTGTTGTTTCTGTAATGGTAAGTAGTTAATATTAGGAAAACATAAGCGAAATGTGAAGTAACGTTTGTATTTTGACAGTATAGTTTTGAATAAAGATGAAAAATGAAGAGATGATGTAAAGTCATTTATATATCAAGTAATAATGGATGATTTTTACAAAAATTTCAAGTAAATAAAGTAATAACGAAGAAGGGTTACGAGAATGAACGATTATCACAAAAAATTGAAGTAAACAACTTTTTTGAAGAATGAACAGTGTGAAAACAATATTTTTAGTTCTAAATCAACTACTAATTATCGAAGATTACGAGAAATTTCAAGTAATCAAGTGATAATTTTAGAAATGATTCGAAATCGTTAAAAACTCGAGAAAAGACGCCGATGGTTACCTTTCATTGTCAAGAGTGAGGAAATGGTCTCGTTCATGTTTTCATCGGAAGACATTTTTCTTCGTTTATGTTATTTGATGCTTCTGCAAATGGTTTTCTTGTTATCGATTCTTCTGCAAATGGTTTTCGTGTTATGGTGTACGAAGAGGGAAATGGTGCTTTTCTGTCAAGATTTGATGTGTTATCAAATTACTCAAGTGCCCTGACAGTTTAATGTTTTTGGATTATTTACAAATTTGCCACCGCTCATTAATGTATTTGGATTATTTAAAAGTTTGCCACCGTGCATTTTTTAAGCTCATTAAATGATTGGCTGAGAATGGTTCCCCCATTCTCAACCTTTTTTTTTCTCGATTGAACCCTCCTCTATATATATATATATATATATATATATATATATATATATATATATATATATATATATATATATATATATATATATATATACATATATATATATATATATATATATATATATATATATATATATATATATATATATCGCGTAAACACAGTTAAGGATGCTAGTGAGACATGTCGGTTGACACCTATCGAGTGTACAATCGTAGCCTTAGTTATAACCAGAGTCTCCTGGAGGGAGAGCGAGAGTTTTGTATAGATCTATACGGGGTGACACCCCATACCTGAGCTGTTCGGTACAGTTAGACTAGGCCAGTCTAGGGTGACAAACCTTACCTTAAGAAATCCGACGCCTAAAAACACCACGATAGGCGAATTCGTCATAATCAAGTATGGTTAAAACGGCTCACATATAGATCCTCTCCATCAAAATTTTACGGAATACATATAGAATCTTGTTGATACCAAAACATACATACACTGATATTCGGTCTTAGGGTTTTGAGACCACGACACATTTATAAACAGAAAATATAGGATTTTCTAGGGAAAGAAACAGTTAAACAATACCTTCTGCTTACAACAGAAAAATTACAGCATTTTCCGGATTTCATTTTTATATACATTCCAAAAACAAAAAACACACATGCATTAGTACTTGATTTTGACACCTCGCTTTCAAACCATTTTTCAGAAAATATCGGATTTTCTGGCGTTTTACGAACAATACAAAACTTTTCATTCAAACATGCTTATGAACTCACCAACATTATATATGTTGACATTTTCAAAATAACTTGTATTCTCAGGGAATTGTTAAGCGGAAAGGTCAGCAAGAACATGTGGAATTTGTCGTATTTTATTATCATCATACATTGAATATTTTGGCATGTAATTTATGATACTATACTTGATGTAAACAATGTTGGTTGTATTTTGATATGTATGATGATGGTGTTGTCTTGTTTCAATTATATGCATTGTGATGATATCACAAGATGAAGTCACGCACAAGCCCCCGGACTTTTCCGCCGTCTGGTTCGGGGGTGTGACAAATTGGTATCAGAGCATTGTTTATAGTGAAATGGCATATCTAATCATACTTGATATGCAACTACAAATACAATGGGACTAAAACACTTTAAATAAAATGATACCTAGGTATACATTAAAACCATAACACTAAAAGTCTCTGGAGGACATTGAACACTGTGATTAAACCCGGACAGTTATGTAGTCATATTGGGGATAAATATAGTCTGATCAACTATATTTATTCAAAAAATGACCAACATGTGTTTGGGAGTAATCATGGCGGGAAATGGATCTAGAAGCTTACCTCGTATCCAAAACTTTTAAGGAACTGAAACTTAAATAATTAAAATACTATAGGAGAATGTTGGAAAACTTATTTGCATATACCCCCCTTTACACACTTCTCACTCCCAGTTTCTCGCGCAGTGGTCATGGACGAGGCACATCAGGGCGTCCTTTTCTATCAGGCCCTAGTGGCCCACAGAATGATCGAGGAAGACCCCATGATGGGTCAGGAGGCAGCCCCCGGTGTCGGGCCCGAGGAGTACATGGAGACGGATTACGAGTTTGGAGAATCCGATGAGATCATGGAGGAGGATGGGGACGCTAATGAAGTCCCCAGTGAGCCTCTCGCTTTAGAGATAATACAGTATCACTCCGCAGCACCACAGGATCCCATCGATAGGACTCGCTCCTTGGAGGAGGAGGTTGCCACCCTTCGGCAACAACTATTAGCAGCAGAGGCCTGAGCAGTTCAGGCGGAACACGAGAGGGACGAGGTCGTCAGGGAGATGACCGAGATGGCTGATCTCGTGGCACAACACTTTGGCATGTGATTTCGCCACCAGACCCATCCCGTCGCAACTAGTACCCGTTCATGTACTACCAGTATGGTTTTCTTTTATGTACCCTATGTATATCGACTACATGATTAAGTGACTACACTACTCATGGAGTCGTTACTCTGTCGAATTTTATTTCACTGCATGTATTTTATGCCTTATATAGGCAAACTTTCATGTACTCAAAAGATTATCATTAATGAAAACGGCTATATATATTCTATCATGATGTTGTTATCTTCTATGTGTTCTATTACTTTTACTACATGTTGATTGTATGCATTCACTCACTTATACACAACCAAATCACTAACATTGTGCTATAACCAAGAAATCGTGAAACTAAATACATTGGATTCTCAACATCTTTCCGTTCCATGACAGAAAGATGCCTCAAAGACCCAACCGCGGAAAAAACACGACACCGACGCCACCAGAAATAAACTCAGTCGCATTCCAAGCGGCAGTGTCAGCTGCGGTCACTGTAGCACTGGCCTAGATTCGCAACGGAAAGAACGGTGAAGGTAACGGACAGGGAACCGGAAGCACAAATTAGGGAACAAATCACGGACCCACAAGAACTTGCACCTACAAGGACTTCACAAACGCCAAGCCTCGAACCTTTAACGGGACGGGAGGCGTAATAACTCTGAAAAGATGGATAGAAAAGGTGGAATCAATGTTTGAGATCTGCGGATGTCCGGAGGGGTGCAAGGTCAAGTTTGTGGCCTGCACATTCGTCGATCAAGCTCTCTCTTGGTGGAATGGTCACGTAGAGGCCATGACACTCCCGGTGGCGAACGCTATGCCATGGGAGGAGCTTAAGGAAATGTTGTTGGCTGAGTACTGTCCAAGGGGAGAAATCCAGAAAATGGAACAAGAGTTGTGGAACCTCACGGTTCAAAACTCTGACATCGATGCTTACATATCAAGGTTTAGTAAGTTGTCTCTCTTATGTCCAAGAATGATCACATCTGAAGGAAAGAAGATTGAAAGATTTATTTGGGGATTGACCGCGCCAATCCAAGGGAATGTGATAGCAGCAAACCCGACCACGTATGACAGTGCAAAAATACTAGCCAAGAAATTATACGACCATGGCAACAAAAAGGGTGCCAAAGCAGGGGAAGCGGAAGTTAAGAAAGAAGGTGATAACAAGAAGGGTAAAAACAACAAGCGAAAGGGACGACAAAACTCAGAATCATCAAAGAAATAACAAATTGTGGTTGTCCATGCTGCTACTCAAGCTACCACAACACCACATGCTCCAGCCTCATCCACACCAAATGCTCCCAAACAAAACTTAGGGACCCTACCCAAGTGCGAAAAATGCAATTTCCACCATCACGGAGAATGCAGGGAGATGCATTGCACAAGTTCACACTGCAAGATACTGTAGAACTCAGCCTCAGCAGAACCAACAGTCGAACCACAACAAAAACAACAACAATCGCAACAACAGTAACAACAATAGTAACGCTGGGGCCAGTTACACCTGCTATGGGTGTGGAGGAACTGGTCATTTCAAGCGCGACTGCCCCAAGGCAAATAACCAGGGGGCAGGAACATCAGGAAGGGTATTGGCTTTGGGTCAAGGTGAAGCAGTTCAGGACCCATCAGTTGTTACTGGTACGTTCCTACTTAACAACTCATACGCATGCATCTTATTCGATAGTGGGGTGGAGCGAAGTTTCCTTAGTAATAAATTCAAACACTTACTAAATCAACAACCCCAGAAGCTCAACGAAGCCTTCACGGTGGAAATGGCTAATATGAAAACTGAAACGACCAAAGATGTCTATTTAGGGTGCACATTAACACTAAACAACCACTCTTTTCAAATAGATTTGATGCCAGTAAATATTAGGAGTTTTGATGTGATAATCGGCATGGATTGGTTAAGCCCCCACCATGCTGATAATATGTGTCGCGAGAAGGTCGTTCGCCTTCAACTCCCCAATCACAAAACCATAATAATCTATGGTGATAAACCTGGCGCCAATCTTCGTCTTATCTCGTGCATCAAGGCACAAAAGTGCCTACACAAGAAGAACTACACATTCCTCGCTCATGTTGTAGATAAGACCAAAGAAGAAGTAAGCATTCAAGACATTTCAGTGGCATGTGACTTCCCAGATGTATTTCCAGAAGATCTTCCGGGAATACCCCCAGAAAGACAGGTCGAATTCCGAATCGACCTAATACCAGGAGCCACATCAATTTCCAAATCACCCTACAGGTTAGCTCCCGCCGAAATGCAAGAGTTATCCAGCCAACTAAGCGAGCTGCTAAGCAAGGGATTCATCCGACCAAGCTTCTCACCCTGGGGAGCTTCGATCTTGTTTGTCAAGAAAAAGGACGGATCCTTCAGAATGTGCATCGATTATAGGGAATTAAACAAGCTCACTGTCAAAAACCGATACCCACTTCCTCGAATTGACGATCTATTTGATTAGCTTCAAGGAGCTAGTTATTTCTCAAAAATAGATCTGAGATCCGGTTATCATCAACTCCGAGTTCGGGAACAGGACATTCCAAAAACTGCCTTTCGAACTCGATATGATCATTACGAATTTGTTGTGATGCCCTTCGGTCTAACAAATGCCCCGCTGCAATTATGGACCTCATGAATTGAGTCTGCCGCCCATTCCTTGATAAATTAGTGATTGTCTTCATCGACGATATTCTTATCTACTCTCGAAATAAAGAAGAGCATGGTCAACATCTCCGTCAAATCTTGGAAACCTAAGAGCTGAAAGATTATATGCTAAGCTCTCCAAATGCGAGTTCTGGATCCGCAGTGTAAACTTTTTGGGTCACGTAGTCAGCAAGGAGGGGATTCACGTAGATCCTTCCAAGATAAAGGCCATTGAAGGTTGGGCGATCCCGAGAACCCCGACAGAAATCCGTCAATTCTTGGGTCTTGCAGGTTACTACCGAAGGTTTATCCAGAACTTTTCTAAGATAGCCAAACCCCTCACCGCCTTGACACAAAAGGGCGTGTCTTTCAACTGGACGGAAAAGCAAGAAGCCGCCTTCCAAACCTTGAAGCGAGCCCTGTGTAGTGCACCAGTGCTATCCTTACCGGAGGGAACCGGAGATTTCGTAGTCTAGTGCGATGCTTCGTATCAAGGGTTAGGTTGTGTCCTCATGCAGTGTGGAAAGGTGATAGCTTACTCATCCAGGAAACTAAAGACGCATGAAGTAAATTACACCACTCATGATCTCGATCTGGGAGTTGTGGTCTTCGCCCTAAAGATTTGGAGGCACTACCTCTACGGTAAAAAGTGCACCATCTTCACCAATCACAAAAGCCTCCAGCACATTCTAAACCAAAAGGAGTTAAACATGAGGCAGCGAAGATCGGTTGAGTTGCTAAATGATTATGAGTGCGAGATCAAGTACCACCCAGGCAAGGCTAACGTGGTGGCTGATGCCCTGAGCAGAAAAGAATAATCAGGTCGCCGGGTGAAAACCTTATCAATAACCATCCAATCTGTAACACCCCAAATTTTAAGCCCAATTTTTTTTCATTTTTAAATAAGTAATCCTCCACATAATTACCAAAACAATTCCCATGTCCTATCATTTTCGAACAAAAATATAACAATGTGTCTGATAAATCATAATGTCAAAGTAAACTAAATCAGAGCACAATCCCAGAAAACTCCATGCGGAAATCATGTGTGTGTGTGTGATACGCTGCTACACCGCCGGCTCCTTCCCCTTAGACGAAGAGGTACCTGAAACCAAAACTAAAACTGTAAGCACAAAGCTTAGTGAGTTCCCCCATCATACCACATACCATACAGACACATCGCAGACATACTGCCGGGCAATTCTGGGGTGCCCGACCTACCCAGTACGGCCATTCTGGGGTGCCAACCTACCTGTGTCAAGCCATTCTGGGGTACTGACTTTACCCATGTCAAGCCATTCTGGGGTGCTGGCCTACCCTTCAGTCCTATCAACCGAACCTCGGGGACTATTCCACCCCTACTGCTACTATCACATATATCATAACGTAAACATACTGTCAGACGTTTCTGGGGTGTCCGACCTACCCTTCAGTCCTAACAACCGAACTTGGGGACTATTCCCTCCCTACTACCACTATCACATATAACATATCATGCCAGCATATAAACATATCATCACATACTGTCAGACATATCTGGGGTGTCTAACCTACCCTCCGGTCCTAACAACCGAACTCTACTACTGTCACATATAACATATCATACCAGCATATATCATATCAGGTAGTAGCTAACCTAGATGATATCACAAAGACGATCATCTAACATACAACTCCTACTGGTGGGCCGCCATTGTGGCCATAGACCCACCACTACTGGAAGGTAACTCACCTCGAACGAGTAGCTGCTGGTAATCTGTGCGGGAAATCTCTGTCTGCTGCTGCTCCGGAAATCCTCCGGCTATAATCCCCACAAAACACTTAATCAGAGTCTGATATCTATTCTTAGGGTAAATGAACATTTTACCCCTGACCAAGTCCAAGTCAAAGTCAAAGTCAACTTCCAGTTGACCCGACTCGCCGAGTTGGGCCGCCAACGCGTCGAGTCCCTATCTCTTCAATTGTCCTCATCCACGTCTCTACTCGTCGAGTTTACCAACGACTCGACGAGTTCTCCTTCTAACACAACCTCAGATGAACCTTCATCCGACTCACCGAGCGTTATGAACACTCGTCGAGTTCATCTTCATCCTATGAACACGTCCTGTCCTCGACTCGCCGAGTTGTATGAACAACTCGTCGAGTTCATCTTCAAGATTTGGGAGATTGCCTTGGACTCGCCGAGTCTGTTCATGGACTCGCCGAGTCCCATGAACTCCAGGTTGAAGGCTAAGTCCAGTACGTTGGGTCACTCCTTTGGACCTTCTACAACCCTTCTAACACCCAACTGTGTTCTTTTGACCCTCAACAGATATGGGACTTTATGCCTTGGACTCATCGAGTCCCAAGAACGGACTCGCCGAGTCGATAATGTCCAAGTCCTATTTTCTCGATTTCTGATGTACAACTTTTGTCCAAATGATAGATCCAAGCCCCTAGACTCGATCTAGCACGTAAAGTCGTGAACTTTACGTGCATGCATGGGACTTTTGAGCCTAAAAGGCCCTAAAATGGCTCTTATGTTGCATGGGAACTTCCTTGAGTGCAAAAGAAACCCTAATCTGCCTTGTGACTCTTCCTAAGTCCTAGATCCAAAGTTTTGACCCCCAACCATGCTTGCAATCATGGATGGTTACCTCATATGGCTTGAAAGCCCTAAATCTTCCCCCAAAAGGGATCTAACGAATAAGCAAGCAAGGTATAGACTTTATACCTTTCAAAAACTGCAAATGATGTACCAAACTCGAATCCTTCAGTCTCCTCTTGATCCTTCTATGCTCTTTCTTCCTCCTTGTGGTCAAAACCCACAAAATCACTCAAAAGCCTTAGATATTGCACCAAAACACTTAGGTTTTGCTATGGAGGGTTTCTGGGAGCAATAAGGACGAGTGGTGGCTGAAAGAGATGATTAAATAGGGTGCAAACCCTCAGAATAGGGTTTTTGTCCAGTCAGAGCCTACTCGTCGAGTCCAGGACCCGACTCGACGAGTCCCATACTTAAATCCCGCGTCTCATCCCGCTTCTACTCGGCGAGTTGGGCCTTCAACTCATCGAGTCCCAGGCCAAAAATGCAAAATTACTTAAATAAAATACATACCAGGAACCAGGTGCTACAAATCTCCCCCACTTATTTCAGACTTCGTCCTCGAATTCTACTGCTCGTTCCTGGAACAGCTCTGGGTAATGCTCCATCATCTCATCCACCGGCTCCCAGGTCCATTCCGAGCCCTTCCGGTGCTGCCATTGCACCTTCACGAGCTCCACCCTCTTGTTCCTCAGATCCTTCGACTTCCGGTCGAGGATTGCTACAGGTCGCTCGATGTAATTCAGGCTGTCATCGACCTGAATGTCCTCTAAGGGTACCACTGCTGAGTCGTCCACCAGGCACTTCCGTAGCTGAGAAACGTGGAAAGTGCTGTGGATCTGGCTAAGTTCGGCCGGCAGATCCAACCTGTACGCCACCTTGCCCACCCGTGCTAAGACCCTGAACGGTCCAATGTACCTGGGGCCCAACTTGCCCCGTTTCCTGAATCGGATGACGCCCTTCCATGGCGACACCTTCAGGAGAACCATGTCCCCGACCTGGAACTCCAGGTCTGATCGGCGCTTGTCGGCATAACTTTTTTGCTGACTCTAAGCAGTCTGAAGTCTGCTCCGAACCTGATGAATCCTCTCTGTCGTCTTGAGCACCACTTCAGTGCTCCCCATGACCCTCTGGCCAACCTCACCCCAACATATCGGGGTCCTGCAATTCCTCCCGTATAACATCTCGAAGGGAGGACGGTCAATACTCGCATGATAGATATTATTATACGAGAACTCGGTCAACGGAAGGTAGGTATCCCAGCTACCTCCAAAGTCTAAAACACATGCCCGCAGCATATCCTTTAGCGTCTGGATGGTCCGCTCGCTCTGACCATCCGTCTGTGGGTGAAAGGCGGTTCTAAAATGCAGTCGAGTACCCAGCCCGTCATGAAACTTCTTCCAAAACCTGGAAGGGAACCGCACATCCCTGTCAGAAATCACTGAAACTGGCACTCTGTGCCGAGCTACCACCTCTCGGATATAGATGTCGGCCAACTTCTCGGCCGACATGCTCTCCTGGATCGGTATGAAATAGGCACTCTTGGTCAACCGATCCACGATTACCCAAATCGAATCCACTCCCCGTGCAGTCTTGGGAACCTTGGTGATGAAATCCATGGTAATATCTTCCCATTTCCACATGGGAATATCTAACGGCTGCATCTTGCCATGTGGCCTCTGGTGCTCGGCCTTGACCTTCCTGCAGGTCAAGCACCGCTCCACATACCATGCTACGTCCCGCTTCATGCAGGGCCACCAATAATCAGGACGAAGATCTCTATACATCTTTGTCGCTCCGGGATGGATAGAAAATCTGGATTTGTGAGCCTCCTCCATCAGGACCTGGCGCACACCCTATGGTGAAGAGTCAATAACCCTCAGCTATCATAGTCGAAGGAGGAAACCTGACCCATTATACTCTCGCTCTTTCGATGTTCCTCCTTCATAGCCTCCTGCTGAGCCTCCCGGATCCGCTCCAACAGTGGAGTTACCATTGTCATCCTCAGACAGATGTCCCTGATTGGCGCTGCCTTGCGGCTAAGCGCATCGGCCACGACATTGGCCTTCCCCGAGTGGTAGAGGATCTCGCAATCATAATCCTTAACCACATCAAGCCACCGACGCTGCCTGATGTTCAGGTTCGGCTGATCCATGAGGTACCTCAAACTCTTGTGGTCTATGTAAATGGTACCAGGAACACCATAGAGGTAATGACGCCAAATTTTGAGGGCAAAAACAACATCCCCTAGCTCCAAATCATGCGTCGGGTAATTCGCCTCATGAGGGTTCAGCTGCCTCGAAGCGTATGCAATAACATGCCCTCTCTGCATCAGTAACGTGCCCAAACCTGAGATGGACGCATCACAATATACCACAAAATCCTCTAAGCCCTCTGGCAGGGCTAAGATCGGCGCCTCGCACAATCTCTGTCTCAGTGTCTCGAATGCGGCCTGCTGCTCAGGCCCCCAACGAAAGACCACGGCTTTCCTCGTTAGCCTGGTAAAGGGTACGGCTATCTTGGAGAAATCCTGGATGAATCTCCGATAGTAGCCGGTTAATCCTAGGAAACTCCGAATCTCAGATGGAGACCTCGGAACCTCCCATTTCATCGCGGCCTCCACTTTGGCCGGGTCCACCGATATCCCGTTCTGGTTGACAAGGTGCCCGAAAAACTGCACCTCGCGCAACCAAAACTCACACTTGGAGAACTTAGCATACAAGCTCTCCCTTCTCAAAGTCTCCAGAACCTCTCGCAGATGCTCTTCATGCTCCTCCTGCGTCTTGGAGTAAACCAAGATATCATCAATAAACACTATCACAGACCGGTCTAACATTGTCACACCCCCAAACCAGAACGGCGGAAACGTTCGGGGGCGGAGGACGTCATGTTCAGTATCATAACAATTGCATAGTAAGGAAAGTACACACCACCAAATATATAAATATTTAAAAGTGTTTACATGTTTCAAAAGAAGTCATTAACGCCAGAACGTAAATCCCCAAAAGATGATTTCCAAACCTGCTTAGCGGTTCCCTGAGAATACAAGTTATTTCAAAGAAGAAGTGTCAACATTTAAGTTGGTGAGTTCATAAGCGGTTTTGAGAAAATGTATGCCATTCCAAAGTTCATGCGTTTTCCAAGAAAATCCCTTATTTTCTTATAAAAGTATGAAATGCATATGAATGTTCGTGTTGTGAATTGTAAATAGTTGCACCAGGAAAATCCCTTATTTTCCTATTAGTTGATTGTTTTGGATACAGGAAAATCCCTTATTTTCCTAAAGTAATAGGCAGTCTCTAATGTCCAAGACCGAAAATCGCAAGCAACTGACATGCTTAAAAGGTTGAGGCATAGTTTTATATAATAAAGCTATAAGAAGATCGCACTTGTTAGATGAAGAATAGTTTTAATAGCTACTCATTCATGAAATCAGAATACCATATTAATTATCTATCCGGTGAGTTTTATAACCATACTAAACATAATATGCCTGTGGCGACAGTCTTCAGGCGTCGAAACGTTTGCGCCAAACTGTCACCCAAAGGACTGTAGCTAACAGTCAGGGCGCGGGATCATGACTTCCCGTATAGATCTATACACATTTGACACGCTCTCCAAACGGGAGACTCTGGTTATAATAGGCAGGACTTTAGGTAGTACCTTTTCGCAAAAAGGTAGCATTGAAGATGTAATCGTCTCACGGATTCTCAACTAAGTCTGTATTAAAGTGATAGTTTTGTATGCAATGTTTATTCTCTTTCACAATGTTTGACAAAGCATAAATCATAAGTTCTTTGAATGCATAAAATGGTTTAACAAAGATGGTTACCCTTGATATGATGTAGTATGTAAACGTATAAATAAAACATATTTCTATTTATAGAACATATTGTATCCCAAGAGGGTAAAGTTGTGTTGTGAGGTGTTTTGCATGATAATAACTTCATATGATAGTTAAAACAACAGTATGAAAAGTATAGCAAAAGATCGATGTTTTACACGATTTTAGCCGTGTGTTTACTTGTATTCTCCCCCCCCCCCCCCTTAAAAGTGTTTCAAAAGCATTTAAAGAGCATTTAAAGTGTGGTTGTAAGGGTATGAACTCACTTGATTGAAGTGGTTGTTTTGAAGTAGTCAAGAAGAAGAATCGAGCAGAACTTCGACTAGAGAGAGTTGAAATCTCGGGATTCTCGGGGATCTCGGGAGTATAGAACTTCCTTCAGAGCTTGAGTATAAAACTTGGGGCTTCACGCAGGCAGTACTTCGACTGGAGAGAAGCAGTGTCTCGGGAACTTCGGGGCGTTGAGCCTTGCGTCGTGTGCTAGGGTTGTTATCGGGGCTTCGGGGTGGTTTAGAGGGGCTTAATAGAGAGTAGAAGTAGGAGAGAGGTTAGGAATGAGCAGCCAAACTCGAAAGGCTTCAATTTCTATATATAGGCTAAAAATCGAAGTTCACGTCGTGAGTTTTGCCAATTCACGTCGTGAGTTTGGCCCCGATTCGCTTATGGCATGCGTCATCTATCAAGTGGCTCTGCAATGCATCAGTCAGACTGTTCACGTCGTGAACACAGTGTTCACGTCGTGAACACTGACAATTCTGACACAGCGTCGAAATTCGTGTCCCGAACTTCAGAAAATCATATCTTTCGCATACGAACTCCGTTTTCGACGTTATTTATATCCACGCGTAGCTAAGAAAAGGATCTACAACTCTCGTTTAGACTCCGTCGGCTAATTTTGATTTTATTTTTATTATATTATTTTTAACATGCCGGGCCTAGAAAAGTCCGTTTAAATTCCATAACTCCTTCATCCGGTGTCCATTTTCGTCAGACTTTTTACTGTTGTACTCCTATTGCCGGGGTCTTCAACTTTCGTTTAGGTTGTGTCGGCTAAAGACCGCTCGATCTCTATTTCAAGTTTTTAGCTCTCTACTGCTACGTCAGAAACTTCGAAAAATCATAACTTCCTCATACGAAGTCAGATTTGGGCGTTCTTTTTATGTATGTTCACGGTTTAATGATATCTATGACTTTCATTTAGATACCTAAGGCTAAAAAGTATTTTATCGGGATTTCCTATTTTACGTTTTAACAGTGTTTTACCGGTATTGTCGCAGATCTTCGATTGGTCATAACTTCTTCGTTATAACTCAGATTTTAGTGTTCTTTATATTTTTGGAAACCTCGTTACGATATATACCACTTGGTATATCCCAATTATTGTTTTATAAAAGTTAAATTTTGACCCTAATTTCGCTGGTGTTACATTATCCCCCCGTTAGAGAGAATTTCATCCCGAAATTCATATTTTGACTGGGACTCCAATTGTTGTGGGCAGGCGTGAGTGCTTCTGGTCCATTTTTTCTTCTTGGTCCTTTATGAATCTAGATCCCAATGTGGGTGTTCCAGCGGACCTTCATTACTCCGCCTATCGCTTCGACCGATCGGGATCGTGTGGTTTTGGGTTTATTTACTTATGTTCTTCTAAATGTTAGCATATTCGCTCGATGCTTTAGGGCAACTTCGTTTTGAAGTTCATGGTTGAATTCACTCCTAGTTCCTGAGCTTGGAGTTGACTCGTTGTACGTGTGGTATTTCTAAATGATCTGTTGGAGAATACTACGGGAAGGTTGTAACGATATAGTACTCCTCACATGAGTGCCTCGGGGTTTTGAAACCTGACTATGATTTTGGAACTTGTGTTGGGTTTGTCGTTATAGATCGAAAGGTTTTTGTTAGTCAACGGCGGAAGTGAAGGGTCTTTCTATAGCACATGCAATTGGTATTGTGAAGACCAAGCCAATCCATTTCTAGTAGCTATTTGGGAACTTCTTATCGTATTAATAGTGAAGTCGATTAGTAAAAATTTTCGTTAGTGGGATAGTGCATTCTACTTATGTGTTTTCAGTGCTTTCAGTCTATTGATATTACTACTATGAAGGTTTTGCTTAATGATTGGGTTGTTTGATTGAGTAGATTTTTAAATCTATGGCTTACGAAACTCATCTCCATTCCACTAATAACCAAAATGCATGTAAAGGAGTTATCAAGGGGAAACGTACCCGTAACAACAGTGGGATCTGCAACGGCTTCCTCTTGGCCCATTGCGAATACTCGACCTCTCCCGTCAGCATTTATGTTGTTTGCTCTCAGGCAGTCCCTTCGGAAGTGCCCCGTTGCTCCACACTCATAGCAAGTATGGCCAACTCTGACATTCGTGGTTAGAGCGGGTGGTTGGATTGGTCCTCTACAGTAGCGGACGGTGTGCCCCTTCCTGTTGCACCTAGCGCAATACCTTTCACGGCAAGTTCCGTGATGATGAAAATTGCATCGGTTGCACTTAGGCTGGTTGCCGTTATACGGCCTTAGGGGTGTTGGGGTGGTAGGAATAGTAACAGTGTGAGCTGTCACTATATGTTGTCTTTTGGGAGGCCCTTGTTTCAAACTGTTCCCTTTCCTATTCCAGGGTTTTCGTTTCCTGTTACGAGGTTTGTGGGTTGGAGTATTCTTACGGGTTGGCACTTGTTGGTTTCCTCGATTGTTGCAGAGATTTGAATTGTTGACACCATTCCCATTTTTACTAGCATTACTTGCATTGATATAAGCCATGATGGCTGATACGGCGATTGTGACTGTAGAGTGAAGAGTAACTGAGTCTACATGCAGAAGTGGTGTGTCGTTGGTTGGTTGATTACTTCCAGGTGAAGACATGATTCTGTTACATGATGTGCGACGAGTTGGTTAGATAACTAAGATCGTTGTTAGTTGGATTATATACGTATAATTTCCTCACTTTGCTATTCGGTTTCTAATGTTCCGACTTACATTCCTTATGATGTAGTCATACTTGAGGGTTGAAATAGGTATCGCATTTAAGTTTAGTTTTAGCAATTTAGGGTAGAAATGTCGAAATCTCAAGTTGATCTAGTTTCATGAGTTTTGGGAGAGGGTATATCCTTAACTTTTCCGAGTTATGACGAAGGATATGATGTACCCATCTCAAAGCGTGAGTAATATACCTACCAACTCATTAGGTCATAATAATTATTACTTATTAGTCTCACGCATCAGGTTCTCTACCATCTCTCATGCTTCACGAGTGGTTCTCTCTGTTCTCTGTCCTCTCCTCGGTGGTAACGATTTGTTATATCCTGTATCTTATAAACACGGCGTTCTTGCCTTTCCTCAGGCACGTTTTAATCTTCGTCGTTGTTTTGATTGCCCTAGTTGAAGTTTTTTTTAAAGGTTTGTTATTCTATGATAACCGTCTCTCTCTCTAAAGGGTGTAGGTGATAGAAAGGTTGGATTTATCGAAGGATTGAGTCTGCTTAAATAGCGAGAAGGCATTTCCAGTTATAGGGTTAAAGACGAAACGGTGGCAAGACTTCGCCAGAGATGTCGAGTTCGATAACGTTGAACTACGATAGATTAGATCGACATGGATTGAGTAGTGAGTTGCTATAACAGTTGATGACATGAACTGCTTACATAGCCAAAGCGCAGATTGATAAAGGTAATCTTTAAAGGAAACAAGAGGTCTGTCATAATAGTTGGTACAAAAGTTACATAGAATTCGGAAAAACTTAACCTTGGCGTATGTCTACAACATAACATACCGGGAAAATTGACAGCATAGAGGTCTAGTGAAACAGAAATTGCTAGACGGAAATATTTACACGAAAAGAGTACTACTTAGAGTACATACTAAGGTTATTTCACAACCCAAAAGAAGGAGTGAGTAGAGTATCCTCTACTGGCGGCGGGAACTGTTCTGCTGAGCCTTTTGACTTGCCAACTGACGTTCCATCTCGAGCAACCGCATTTCATACCTTGCCTGGCGTGCTCTAAGTTCCCCGACTTCAGTTTGAGTTTCAGTTAGCTCTCTCTGCGAAGCTTCATTTTGATTTACGATTCTCCCGTGAGCTAATCCTAACTGTCGGATGCGAACTGTATTGACTCCAGTGTTCGCATCATTCTCCTCAGTTCGATGGATGGTTGTCCTTCCTTGTTCATCAATGCGAGCAATTCGGCGAACCAATATAGGAAGAACTCTGTCTGCTGAGCCTCCCTCGCTTAGATTGTAAAAGTTTCGGTCCTCATTGAATGGAAGGGGTTGACCCTGTTCGCGACTCCACCTATTCAGGTTGGTTGCCCATAGAGGTGTCGAGCTACGAAATTACGGTTGAGGATTAGGATTTTGAATTGGAGCTGCTAAGGGTAGGTTATTGTCCTCGGGATCTGAGTCTGATTCTTCTTGCATTTCTTCTTCTGGATCATTCTCTATCCCTTCTCCACTGTCTTGGTTCGGGTAGTAGGGGTCTCCTGGTAGGTGGAATCCAGCCATTGTGTCTGTACGAGAATAGGGACATAAGGATTGTCTAGAACTAAGGTACATAAGGTTGAAAATCAAAGTTAAACTTATTGTATGCATAAAATACTCCTATAGTATTCTAAATGTTATGTTTGATTCTAAGGTTGATAAGTTTGGTAAGTTTTAGATTTATTGTCCATTGTAGTTATCCCCTGGCATATGCTGGTCGGCTCTCGGACAAATATAGTTGATCAGGCTATATTCATCCCAGTCCCGATTACATATCTCAAGGCATATCTGAATTATACAACTCATCTATAATACTTCTATAGTGTTTTAATTATGATACTGACCCTGTTATTAATATGAAATGAATGCATGCCTACTTTACAAAAATTAAATAAATTAAATTTTTAAAAGTATGGCTCTTACTCAGAGTGTTTTTGCCCAGTTGTGTTTATAGTTGTATACCAAAAATGGTTTTGATATACTTAATTCACTATAAACAAAGCTCTGATACCAATCTGTCACACCCCCAAACCAGAACGGCGGAAACGTTCGGGGGCGGAGGACGTCATGTTCAGTATCATAACAATTTCATAGTAAGGAAAGTACACACCACCAAATATATAAATATTTAAAAGTGTTTACATAATCGTAGTTGTTACATATTCAAAATATAAATACAATAACATGTTTCAAAAGAAGTCATTAACGCCAGAACGTAAATCCCCAAAAGATGATTTCCAAACCTGCTTAGCGGTTCCCTGAGAATACAAGTTATTTCAAAGAAGAAGTGTCAACATTTAAGTTGGTGAGTTCATAAGCGGTTTTGAGAAAATGTATGCCATTCCAAAGTTCATGCGTTTTCCAAGAAAATCCCTTATTTTCTTATAAAAGTATGAAATGCATATGAATGTTCGTGTTGTGAATTGTAAATAGTTGCACCAGGAAAATCCCTTATTTTCCTATTAGTTGATCGTTTTGGATACAGGAAAATCCCTTATTTTCCTAAAGTAACAGGCAGTCTCTAATGTCCAAGACCGAAAATCGCAAGCAACTGACATGCTTAAAAGGTTGAGGCATAGTTTTATATAATAAAGCTATAAGAAGATCGCACTTGTTAGATGAAGAATAGTTTTAATAGCTACTCGTTCATGAAATCAGAATACCATATTAATTGTCTATCCGGTGAGTTTTATAACCATACTAAACATAATATGCCTGTGGCGACGGTCTTCAGGCGTCGAAACGTTTACGCCAAACTGTCACCCAAAGGACTGTAGCTAACAGTCAGGGCGCGGGATCATGACTTCCCATATAGATCTATACACATTTGACACGCTCTCCAAACGGGAGACTCTGGTTATAATAGGCAGGACTTTAGGTAGTACCTTTTCGCAAAAAGGTAGCATTGAAGATGTAATCGTCTCACGGATTCTCAACTAAGTCTGTATTAAAGTGATAGTTTTGTATGCAATGTTTATTCTCTTTCACAATGTTTGACAAAGCATAAATCATAAGTTCTTTGAATGCATAAAATGGTTTAACAAAGATGGTTACCCTTGATATGATGTAGTATGTAAACGTATAAATAAAACATATTTCTATTTATAGAACATATTGTATCCCAAGAGGGTAAAGTTGTGTTGTGAGGTGTTTTGCATGATAATAACTTCATATGATAGTTAAAACAACAGTATGAAAAGTATAGCAAAAGATCGATGTTTCACACGATTTTAGCCGTGTGTTTACTTGTATTCCCCCCCCCCCCCCCTTAAAAGTGTTTCAAAAGCATTTAAAGAGCATTTAAAGTGTGGTTGTAAGGGTATGAACTCACTTGATTGAAGTGGTTGTTTTGAAGTAGTCAAGAAGAAGAATCGAGCAGAACTTCGACTAGAGAGAGTTGAAATCTCGGGATTCTCGGGGATCTCGGGAGTATAGAACTTCCTTCAGAGCTTGAGTATAAAACCTGGGGCTTCACGCAGGCAGTACTTCGACTGGAGAGAAGCAGTGTCTCGGGAACTTCGGGGCGTTGAGCCTTGCGTCGTGTGCTAGGGTTGTTATCGGGGCTTCGGGGTGGTTTAGAGGGGCTTAATAGAGAGTAGAAGTAGGAGAGAGGTTAGGAATGAGCAGCCAAACTCGAAAGGCTTCAATTTCTATATATAGGCTAAAAATCGAAGTTCACGTCATGAGTTTTGCCAATTCACGTCGTGAGTTTGGCCCCGATTCGCTCATGGCATGCGTCATCTGTCAAGTGGCTCTGAAATGCATCGGTCAGAATGTTCACGTCGTGAACACAGTGTTCACGTCGTGAACACTGACAATTCTGACACAGCGTCGAAATTCGTGTCCCGAACTTCAGAAAATCATATCTTTCTCATACGAACTCCGTTTTTGACGTTCTTTATATCCACGCGTAGCTACGAAAAGGCTCTACAACTCTCGTTTAGACTCCGTCCGCTAATTTTGATTTTATTTTTATTATATTATTTTTAACAGGCCGGGCCTAGAAAAGTCCGTTTAAATTCCATAATTCCTTCATCCGGTGTCCATTTTCGTCAGACTTTTTACTGTTGTACTCCTATTGCCGGGGTCTTCAACTTTTGTTTAGGTTGTGTCGGCTAAAGACCGCCCGATCTCTATTTCGAGTTTTCAGCTGTCTACTGCTAGGTCAGAAACTTCGAAAAATCATAACTTCCTCATACGAAGTCAGATTTGGGCGTTCTTTTTATGTATGTTCACGGTTTAATGATATCTATGACTTTCATTTAGATACCTAAGGCTAAAAGGTATTTTATCGGGATTTCGTATTTTACGTTTTAACAGTGTTTTACCGGTATTGCCGCGGATCTTCGATTGGTCATAACTTCTTCGTTATAACTCGGATTTTAGCGTTCTTTATATTTTTGGAAACCTCGTTACGATATATACCACTTGGTATATCCCAATTATTGTTTTATAAAAGTTAAATTTTGACCCTAATTTCGTTGGTGTTACAAACATCGGTCTACACACGCGGTTCATGAGGTCCATGAACGCGGCAGGAGCATTGGTGAGCCCGAAGGGCATCACCACGAACTCGTAGTGGCCATAGCGCGTCCAGAACGCAGTCTTCTGTACATCCTCCTCTCTGACCCTCATCTGATGATACCCTAAATGCAAATCAATCTTGGAGAACCAAGATGCTCCCTGTAGCTGGTCAAAGAGGTCATCAATCCTCGGGAGTGGGTAACGGTTCTTCACCGTTACCTTATTCAGCTCCCTATAATCTATACACATCCGATGCGACCCGTCCTTCTTCTTCACAAACAGAATCGGGGCTCCCCAGGGTGAACTGCTCGGTCTAATGAATCCATTGTCTAACAGCTCCTGCAGCTGTGTAGACAACTCCTGCATCTCAGGAGGAGCCAACCGATACGGTGCCTTGGCTATCGGAGCCGCACCAGGGACTAGTTCAATCCTGAACTCTACCTGCCTCTCCGGAGGTATCCCAGGCAACTCCTCGGGGAATACGTCCGCAAACTCTCGTACCACGGGCACATCGCCCACCGTTGCCTTACCCATCTCCCGGGTATCCATCACATAGGCAACAAATCCTGTGCAACCCTGCTGAAGGTAACGCCTAGCTCTCGCTGCTAAACACAAAGCTGGTCCTCGCGGTGGCCTCTCCCCCTGAATCACCAGCTCTCCCCCACTTGGGGTCCTGATCCGCACCAACTGTTGCGCACAGTCAATCACTGCCCCATTGGGGCTTAGCCAATCCATACCGATAATAACCTTGTTCCCGCGCAAAGGTATGGGAACCAGATCTACCAGATAACGCTCCTCAAACAGTCGCATGACGCAATCTCGGTAGACCTCTGATGCTCGCACTGACCGGTCGTCCGCAATCTCGACCTTTAGAAGGCAAACCAACGTGCCCGACGACTCAGGAAACTTCTTGCTAAGCGCAAGAGAGGCAAATGATTGGGTAGCACCCGAATCAAACAATACCTGAACTGGGATACCGTTCACATGGAACGATCCTAAACAGAGCACATACATAACATATCAAGATCACAGCGCCATAACATAAAAGCATAAAAAGAAATCATACCCGTCACTACATCAGGTGCAGTGCGTGCCTCCTCGGCTATCAACTGAAAGGCTCGGCTCCGCACCACTGGAGCCTCTGTCTTGGCCTTCTGGCCATCTGCAACCCACGCTGTCGCTGGAACCGGCGCCACTGTTGGCGCTGCTGCTGACGCTGCTGTCAATCTTGGGTAGTTGGCCTTTTTGTCGCCCCTCTGATTGCAATGGAAGCAAATCAGGTCTGTCATCCGCACCGTGGGGGCGGGGGCAGTACAATCCCTGCCAAAGTGCCCCGTCTTGCCGCGCTTGTAGCAGCCTGATGATCCCGCTCTACAAGCTCCCTCATGCGGCCTGCCGCACCTCCTGCAGCGGCTCTAGCCCGGCTGGCCCTTCGACCTAACGTCGGATCCCTTGGGTTTCTTCCCCGAAACCCCTGTAACCTGCTCAGACTCAGCTTTCCTCTTCCTCACATGCTCCAAATCGAGCTCCCTCTCCCGCGCCCTGGCAATCATGGACTCCAGGGTCGGGCAGGCAGAGTAGCTGACATGTTCCCGAATATCAGCCCTCAACATATCATGGTAGCGGGTCTTCCGCATCTCCTCATCCCCCGTATACTGGGGTACCAACAATGCTCTCTCCCGGAACTTGGCGGTGATCTCCATCACAGTCTCCGTAGTCTGCCTCATATCCAAAAACTCTCTGGCCAACTGCTGAAGCTCTACAGTCGGCGCAAACTCAGCTCTGAATCTGGTCACGAAATCTGACCATGTCATAGCCTCGACGGCTGGGGCTCCCAATGAGTCACCAATTGACTTCCACCAGTCTCTAGCTCTATCCCTCAAACACCCCGCAGCAAAGCGGACCTTCGACCCTTCCGGGCAGAAGCTCGTCAGCTGCGCAGACTCAATGTCTGCGATCCATCTCCTGGCAGCGATGGGGTCTTTCACCCCGTGATAATCCGGCGCACCACTCCCACGGAAGTCCTTAAAGGACATTGTGCTCGTACTCGTCTGGCTAGATGCCATATCACTCCTGAATGCCCAGAGGCGATCCTCCATCAGCTCAACAATCCCCTCCTTGATCGACCCGAAAATGACCGGGGTCGACTCAAGAATGCCTCTCGTGATCTCAGACGCGATGAACTCGCGCAGCCCGTCATCAACCTGCTCGGATCCTGCACCCGAGCCTGATCCTGATCCTGATCCGGAACCTCCTGCTCCATGTCGTGTGGTCACCATACTGAAAAATACACGCATAAATGTCAGGGTCATACATACTCTCGAGAGGTCTAACACACTCTCCAAGTTTCACGGTTCTGTCTCATCCTTCCTTGATTCGAGTACGGATCCTCTGCTTCCAGTAGTACGGGCCCATACTACCTTTCACATCTATCCGTACTTTCCTCAAGGACTGTCTCGACTTCACCAGGTCCCTTAACCAATATACCTTTCCAACTAGTCTCATCCCAGGCTTTCCTAGGGCACTCTCCGACCTACTCTCCGCCATCAGCTGCACTAGGAGTCCCTACTTCCCTTCCCTAACTAGCTTGCGAGTACTGTTAAATATCCACTCACTAGTTAGTTAAAGTTAGCCAGGACCCCTTAAGCACAAAGCAAGCAACATTCGTGCATCGAGTGACCGCATCAGGCATAACCTAATCAGGCTATCCTACTGCTGACTAAACAGTCCTAGCATACAGCTTGTACAACAGGCACATAAGGAATCCTTCCTAGATCCTTGGCCCTACTCTAGCATGCAGTTCTCAGAATCATATATATCATGCATACAAGGCATCCTCCTAGATCCTTAGCCCTAATCTAGCATGCAGTTCTCAGTATCATACATCATATAACTTATTATAACAAGTATGGGTATCTTGGGGATAACTTACTTAAGCTCGGCCGGTCGCACGCATCACACACCTTGTTCCTTCTCAAAACCCTTTGACTCAGATTTTAGAAAACCATTTTCTTTGTAAAAAAAATCTTTTAAGTCCCTCGGTTTGAGTCTAGACACTCCCGAGGGTGTGTCCGAATCCCTCAAACCAGGGCTCTGATACCAACTTGTAACACCCCAAATTTTAAGCCCAATTTTTTTCATTTTTAAATAAGTAATCCTCCACATAATTACCAAAACAATTCCCATGTCCTATCATTTTCAAACAGAAATATAACAATGTGTCTGATAAATCATAATGTCAAAGTAAACTAAATCAGAGCACAATCCCAGAAAACTCCATGCGGAAATCATGTGTGTGTGTGTGTGATACGCTGCTACACCGCCGGCTCCTTCCCCTTAGACGAAGAGGTACCTGAAACCAAAACTAAAACTGTCAGCACAAAGCTTAGTGAGTTCCCCCATCATACCACATACCATACAAACACATCGCAGACATACTGCCGGGCAATTCTGGGGTGCCCAACCTACCCAGTACGGCCATTCTGGGGTGCCGACCTACCCGTGTCAAGCCATTCAGGGGTGCTGACTTTACCCATGTCAAGCCATTCTGGGGTGCTGACCTACCCTTCGGTCCTATCAACCGAATCTCGGGGACTATTCCACCCCCTACTGCTACTATCACATATATCATAACGTAAACATACTGTCAGACGTTTCTAGGGTGTCCGACCTACCCTTTGGTCCTAACAACCGAACTTGGGGACTATTCCCTCCCTACTACCACTATTACATATAACATATCATGCCAGCATATAAACATATCATCACATACTGTCAGACATATCTGGGGTGTCTAACCCACCCTCCGGTCCTAACAACCGAACTCTACTACTGTCACATATAACATATCATGCCAGCATATATCATATCAGGTAGTAGCTAACCTAGATGATATCACAAAGACGATCATCTAACATACAACTCCTACTGGTGGGCCGGCATTGTGGCCGTAGACCCACAACTACTGGAAGGTAACTCACCTCGAACGAGTAGTTGCTGGTAATCTGTGCGGGAAATCTCTATCTGCTGCAGCTCCGGAAATCCTCCGGCTATAATCCCCACAAAACACTTAATCAGAGTCTGATATCTATTCTTAGGGTAAATGAACATTTTACCCATGACCAAGTCCAAGTCAAAGTCAAAGTCAACTTCATCTTCATCCTATGAACACGTCATGTCCTCGACTCGCCGAGTTGTATGAACAACTCGTCGAGTTCATCTTCAAGAGTTGAGAGATTGCCTTGGACTCGCCGAGTCTGTTCATGGACTCGCCGAGTCCCATGAACTCCAGGTTGAAGGCTAAGTCCAATACGTTGGGTCACTCCTTTGGACCTTCTACAACCCTTCTAACACCCAAGTGTGTTCTTTTGACCCTCGACAGATATGCGACTTTATGCCTTGGACTCGTCGAGTCCCAAGAACGGACTCGCCGAGTCGATAACGTCCAAGTCCTATTTTCTTGATTTCTGATGTACAACTTTTGTCCAAATGATAGATCCAAGCCCCTAAGCTCGATCTAGCACGTAAAGTCACGAAGTTTACGTGCATGTATGGGATTTTTGAGCCTAAAAGGCCCTAAAATGGCTCTTATGTTGCATGGGACCTTCCTTGAGTGCAAAAGCAAACCCAATCTGCCTTGTGACTCTTCCCAAGTCCTAGATCCGAAGTTTTGACCCCCAACCATGCTTGCAATCATGGTTGGTTACCTTATATGGCTTGAAAGTTCTAAATCTTCCCCCAAAAGGGATCTAACGAATAAGCAAGCAAGGTATAGACTTTATACCTTTCAAAAACTGCAAATGATGTACCAAACTCGAATCCTTCAGTCTCCTCTTGATCCTTCTATGCTCTTCCTTCTTCCTAGTGGTCAAAACCCACAAAATCACTCAAAAGCCTTAGATCTTGCACCAAAACACTTAGGGTTTGCTATGGAGGGTTTCTGGGAGCAATAGGGACGAGTGGTGGCTGAAAGAGATGATTAAATAGGGTGCAAACCCTCAGATTAGGGTTTTTGTCCAGTCAGAGCCTACTCGTCGAGTCCAGGACCCGAATCGACGAGTCCCATACTTAAATCCCGCGTCCCATCCCGCTTCTACTCGGCGAGTTGGGCCTTAAACTCACCGAGTCCCAGGCCAAAAATGCAAAATTACTTAAATAAAATACATACCAGAATCTGGGTCCCTAAACTTGGGGAATTCAGAGAAATGATCATGAACAAAGCCCACAAGACGCGATATTCCATCAATCCGGGTTCGGATAAGATGTACCCGGACATAAAGCAACATTATTGGTGGCCAAATATGAAGGCAGAGATCGCCACTTACGTGGGCAAGTGTCTCACTTGCGCCAAGGTGAAAGTGGAATACCAAAAGCCCTCGGGACTATTACAACATCCAGTAATACCCGAGTGGAAATGGGAACGGATTACTATGGACTTCATGACCAAATTACCTGAGACGACAGACGGATTGGATGCTATCTGGGTAATCATCGATAGGTTAACTAAATCCGCTCATTTCCAGCCAATAAAAGAATCTTACAAGATGGAAAGGTTGACACGAATCTACATCAAAGAGATCGTAAGACTTCATGGGGTGCCAGTGTCTATTATCTCGGATCGAGATAGTAGATTTACCTCACGATTTTGGCAGTCACTTCAGAAGGCAATGGGAACACAACTAGACATGGGCACTACTTACCACCCTCAGACCGATGGCCAAAGCGAACGAACCATCCAAACACTCGAAGACATGCTCCGAGCCTATGTGATTGATTTTGGCAAGTCATGGGATACCCACTTGCCTTTGGTTGAATTCTCATACAACAACAGTTATCACACGAGCATCAAGGTTGCTCCTTTTGAGGCATTATATGGTCGCAAATGCAGATCGCCTCTATGCTGAGCTGAGGTGGGTGACACCCAACTAGCAAAAGGACAATCACCAGACAGCACTCTCACAGGGCCAGAAATCATTCGAGAAATGACAGAAAAGATAATCCAAATCAAAGCCCGACTTCAAGCATCGCAAGACTGACAAAAGAGTTATGCTGACAAACGGCGAAAGCCTCTGGAATTCCAAGTCGGAGATCGGGTGCTATTGAAGGTCTCTCCCTGGAAAGGGATGATTCATTTTCGAAAACGAGGAAAACTAAACCAACGATACAGCGGACCGTTCGAGATTCTGGCCCGAATTGGTCCAGTGGCTTATAAGCTACAGCTACCTTCGGAGCTCAACAACGTATACCCTGTGTTCCACGTCTCGAATTTGAAAAAGTGCTTATCAGATGAAACTCTTGTCATTCCTTTAGAAGAGATCGAAATAAACGATAATCTACTGTTCGTCGAATAACCAATCGAGGTTATGGACCGAGAAGTGAAGCGTACGAAGCAGATCCGCATTCCAATTGTGAAGGTTCGATGGAACGCCAAGCGTAGACTGAAATTCACATGGGAACGCGAAGACCAGATGAAGCAGAAGTACCCTCACTTATTCTCTCATTCATGATCCTACCTTTCGAAAGAATTTCGGGACGAAATTCCCTCTAATGAGGGGATGATGTCACACCTAGCATTTTTTGCTAGGAAATTCTATTCTCATGTAAACATCATCTATTGTAAGGCATGTACTCTAAGTGAAAATCATACTCTATGCTTAATCAAAATCATCCCTTTGAATCGAACCTCACTCAAGAAGCCCATAACCTAATACAATACATTGCATATAGTCAACTATGGGTTGAAAACCCTAGAAATCCCGGTTCAAGTTAATATGGACTAGGATTCTATTCATATGTGAATATAACATACATATTCACGAATGAATATTTGAATAAAACATATATATTCATATTTTTTTATTAACATATGAATATGTTTTGTTATATTCATATGTGAATAGAACATATATAAGTCATTCTTGTTGTATTCACATTTGAATAACGTATGTATGACAGCAAATTATGTTTTATTCATATATGAATATAACATACATATTCACATTTGAATATTTGAATAAAACATATGTATTCATATATTTTTATTCACATATGGATATGTTTTGTTATATTCATATGTGAATAGAACATATATAAGGCATTCTTGTTGTATTCACATTTGAATAATGTATGCATTGCAGCAAGTTATGTTCTATTCATATGTGAATATAACATACATATTCACGAATGAATATTTGAATAAAACATATATATTCATATTTTTTTATTAACATATGAATATGTTTTGTTATATTCATATGTGAATAGAACATATATAAGTCATTCTTGTTGTATTCACATTTGAATAATGTATGTATGACAGCAAATTATGTTCTATTCATATATGAATATAACATACATACTCACATTTGAATATTTGAATAAAACATATGTATTCATATTTTTTTATTCACATATGAATATGTTTTGTTATATTCATATGGGAATAGAACATATATAAGTCATTCTTGTTGTATTCACATTTGAATAATGTATGTATTGCAGCAAGTTATGTTCTATTCATATGTGAATATAACATACATATTCACGAATGAATATTTGAATAAAACATATATATTCATATTTTTTTATTCTCATATGAATATGTTTTATTATATTCACATGTGAATATAACATATATAAGTCATTCTTGTTGTATTCACATTTGAATAACGTATGTATGACAGCAAGTTATGTTCTATTCATATGTGAATATAACATACATATTCACATTTGAATATTAGTTTTTCTTGTGTTCAGAAGTAAACAAAACATATTTTATTTACCTTTTTGATTTGTTCTTGTTTTTCGTTTATATGTATTCTTCACTGTTGGTGTTGTTTCTGTAATGGTAAGTAGTTAATATTAGGAAAACATAAGCGAAATGTGAAGTAACGTTTGTATTTTGACAGTATAGTTTTGAATAAAGATGAAAAATGAAGAGATGATGTAAAGTCATTTATATATCAAGTAATAATGGATGATTTTTACAAAAATTTCAAGTAAATAAAGTAATAACGAAGAAGGGTTACGAGAATGAACGATTATCACAAAAAATTGAAGTAAACAACCTTTTTTGAAGAATGAACAGTGTGAAAACAATATTTTTAGTTCTAAATCAACTACTAATTATCGAAGATTACGAGAAATTTCAAGTAATCAAGTGATAATTTTAGAAATGATTCGAAATCGTTAAAAACTCGAGAAAAAACGCCGATGGTTACCTTTCATTGTCAAGAGTGAGGAAATGGTCTCGTTCATGTTTTCATCGGAAGACATTTTTCTTCGTTTATGTTATTTGATGCTTCTACAAATGGTTTTCTTGTTATCGATTCTTCTGCAAATGGTTTTCGTGTTATGGTGTATCGAAGAGGGAAATGGTGCTTTTCTGTCAAGATTTGATGTGTTATCAAATTACTCAAGTGCCCTGACAGTTTAATGTTTTTGGATTATTTACAAATTTGCCATTAAATGATTGGTTGAGAATGGTTCCCCCATTCTCAACCTTTTTTTTTCTCGATTGAACCCTCCTCTATATATATATATATATATATATATATATATATATATATATATATATATATATATATATATATATATATATATATATATATATATATATATATATATATATATAACATAATACAATATTCGCGTAAACACAGTTAAGGATGCTAGTGAGACATGTCGGTTGACACCTATCGAGTGTACAATCGTAGCCTTAGTTATAACCAGAGTCTCCTGGAGGGAGAGCGAGAGTTTGTGTATAGATCTATACAGGGTGACACCCCACACCTGAGCTGTTCGGTACAGTTAGACTAGGCCAGTCTAGGGTGACAAACCTTACCTTAAGAAAGCCGACGCCTGAAAACGCCACGACAGGCGAATTCATCATAATCAAGTATGGTTAAAACGGGTCACATATCGATCCTCTCCATCAAAATTTTATGGAATACATATAGAATCTTGTTGATACAAAAACATACATACACTGATATTCGGTCTTAGGGTTTTGAGACCACGACACATTTATAAACATAAAATATAGGATTTTCTGGGGAAACATACAGTTAAACAATACCTTCTGCTTACAACAGAAAAATTACAGCATTTTCCGGATTTCATTTTTATATATATTCCAAAAACAAAAAACACACATGCATTAGTACTTGATTTTGACACCTCGCTTTCAAACCATTTTTCAGAAAATATCGGATTTTCTGGCGTTTTACGAACAATACAAAACTTTTCATTCAAACATGCTTATGAACTCACCAACATTATATATGTTGACATTTTCAAAATAACTTGTATTCTCAGGGAATCATTAAGCGGAAAGGTCAGCAAGAACATGTGGAATTTGTCGTATTTTATTATCATCATACATTGAATATTTTGGCATGTAATTTATGATACTATAATTGATGTAAACAATGTTGGTTGTATTTTGATATGTATGATGATGGTGTTGTCTTGTTTCAATTATATGCATTGTGATGATATCACAACATGAAGTCACGCACAAGCCCCCGAACGTTTCCGTCGTCTGGTTCGGGGGTGTGACAGGGTGGATGTGGATAGCATGAGTGGTGGTATGTGGGATGAATGTCCTATGATAGTTCTTTGTATCGGAGTGCTACTGCACGAATGCTGCTTGTTTTGTGCTTTGTGGAACTCTTGAATGATGGGAGTCAGCTACTAAGTGAATATGACGATATTCAGGAGGCGAATGGTTGGCATCATGATAAGTTCTTCAGCAGTTGATGGCAGGGTGGGGTTGGGAACCTAGGAAAACCTAGGATATGCTTCAGTGAGTTTAGTGAGGCGTTTCAGCGAGGTTAGGAACCTAGGGGGGCCTAGGAGGTGCTTCGGTGGGTATTGTGTTGCTGTTTAGCAAGCATTTAGTACATCAGTGGAGTAAGTTACTTAGAGGATTTGGTAGGATTGGTGATGAAAGTATGGATAGGTGTGGAAGGTAGTATTGGGCCCGTACTACTAAAGCATGGTATCCATACTCGAATTGGTGAGAGTCTTTGAGAATCTAAGAAGCTTATGGGATGGATAATTCTTGGTTATGCTCTGATCGTGGGAATAGCTGCTTTGCCATATGAGGATGAGCACACATGGGGAAGGACCAGGGTTTGGTCCCGGCTCCGGTGGTGAGCCAATTAGTGGAAGGACTGCCAGGGGTTTGAGTTCGCGTTGGATTAAGGATATGGAAAGTGTTTTCCGCACTATTCCCTACCCCTTAGGAGCTAAGGTTTGGTTCGCCTTGGATCTCTTGTATCGGGCGGAAAGGATTGATCGTGCGATCTATTGCGCTTTCGGGATTGGAGACTATGTCTTGGGAGGAGTTTGTGGCCTGGGTTAGGGCAAACGTTGCTCCATCTATTGCAGTTCTGTCGTTGACGATTGAGCTGGTGAGCGTGTCAGGGTGCCATACCCTGATCGATATGAATCCCAGAGCCCGAGGGCGGGAGATCAATTTGGAGTACCTCAGGAAGAGAGGTTCAGGTCAGATGCATTTAGTGGAGGGTCTCGGTAAGAGACCCAAGACTTCTGAATGGCGTTTGAGAGGCCAGTGGGTCCGGAGTCAGTATGGTACATGTGGGGAACCATACAATGGAGTTATCGCTCCTGGAGTATGGGTTGCTACAAGTGTAGCAGGATTTATTGCGTCAGCAGGTAACATTGCAAGAGGGTGCTCGACTTTGGGTATGTTCGATCTGATGGATCGGCGGTAAGATTTTGGACAATTGTGGTGCGGCGAGAGTGTTGTAAGACTACGGAGGTGGGAAGTCATGGCATACACTAGTGATCAGTCGGGGCGAGAGTGTCGTGAGACTGCGGAGTAGCCCGTAGCATTTACCGATCCCTAGGAAGCAGTAAGATGGTGGTAAATTTGTATTGCCTTCGGATTTCTTTGGTAGAAGGGTTTCTTGGGAAGTGATTGGGATCATCCAATTGGTTAAGAATACAAGAGTATTCTTCAGGATTCCCAGAGCTGAGTGATCATGGTGTTTGGCTAGCAATGGGGGCGCTTGTTTGTTAGGCGCATGATTTGGGCGATTCGTGCCTATTGAAGGGAATGGATCGGAGATCCATAAGGTGTAAGAGGTGAAAGAGGTGAAAGAGCATCGTCGAGTCCAAGTGGGGGAGAAACAAGTGGGTTCTTAGGCCTAGGTTGTGTTGGTGGGAGTTCAGGAAACTCCCAATCGCCAATGGCTGCTTAGGCCTAGGTTGTGTTGGTGGGAGTTCAGGAAACTCCCAATCGCTGGACGGAATCGCCTCGATTCTGTATAGTAGGCAGTGGGAACCCATAGGCGTGACCCGACCTCCTTATGGGATATAGGATTCAGCTCGAGAGGTGCGATGTTGTGATAGTTTGATTGCGTTAAAGCTATGGGTGGTAAGCATGGTTGGATGGAAGTAGCGTTAGGTCGTGATAGGATCGTAGCATTCATCGGTTCGAAGTAGACTAATTATGTGATGGTCGCAAACATGGAAGGGGAATCAGTTCGTGCCTTGGGCACGCCGACCAGGGTTGTCAGGGGATTATGTTCTGTTTTAGGATCGAGGATCTTCGGAGTCCGCGGGTGAGGCCCGTGTGATTATGGAAATTCAGAATTAGACCTGGTAGAGGCCATAGGTCAAGGTTTTGAATCTTGAGTTCAGGATCATGAGTGATCAGCATATGATGCAGATGGGTTTAGGCTGAGTGGTCTGGTTGTTTGGATGCTTGGGAACCTGGTGGTTGGACCAAGTGCGAGACTGATAGTCTCAGGGATTTATTTAAGGGTGTTTATTTATCGGTCAAGTGAGGGATGTCGGGAAGTCGTGGTGCATTATGCAAATGCAGATTTGTGGATCTTGAGGTCTGAGCGAAGCATCATTTCAGTTTTGGGTAATATCCCGATCGGAATTTGTGCGTGTTCAGTACAAGATCTTGGTTTCAGTGAGATAAGATTTTGGGTATTAATATGCCAAGGGAGCCAGTTGCAAGGTGCAAGGGTATTGAGTGGGTTTGATTCAGCAGTATCTTAAGCCATTGCGATGTGTCTCAGACTGGTTCTATCTATGATAGAGCCACAACATGTTTGGAATCAGGAAATGGTAGGTCGTGGGAGACCGGGTATGATATGAGACCACAGTTGGTCAGGTAGCCTCTTTTAGCAGTGGATTGGGTGATGAGATGGTTTGGACAATTATTGCCAGATAAGGTTTCTCTCGGGAATCGCCTGGGGCGACTGTGTATGTGTGTATTTTTCGACTCAGCAACCGGGCAGGATTCCAGTGTCTCAGGTAGTGGGCAAACAAGTTGGGACCAGGGAGGTCTCGGCTGCTATTGGAAAGTAGCTAAGAGGAAGTGTGATGCTTCGGGCAGTATCAGTGTTTTGGGATTCGTGTGTGTGGAGTAGTTGTTCGGGAAATGCTAAGTCACTTGCAGTTTGGATTAAATAATCTCAGAGTAAGTGATTGACCATGTTGTGCAGCTCTCGTCTGAGTCTAACCGTTGCAGGGATGAGTCTTCTACTCTAAGGATTATCTGAGCCTTCTGTCAAGTATAGGTGTTCTGCATCTAGTTATGGTCAGTGACCTTGTTCCCGGTGGTAGCATCAAGATAATAGAGGTTGGAAGTGTTCTGTTTAGTCAAGTATTCAAGGTGGAATCGGCTCAGTAATGGTTTAGTGGGGGCGGTCTATCTGGGGGTCAGACCAACTCGAGACTTCAAGTTCGGGAATGAAGAAGTGGTTTTATGCATGGGTTTTTGGATTCGTTGTCGTTGGGTCGAAGAGTTCTGCCAGGGATTGCACTTTTTCGGGTTGGAAGTTTATGTGTGGGTTCGGTTGCCTTGGGAAGGCCATTTATTGTGTTGGGTGATGGTAGTACCCTCAGGATGGTGGGTGTCAGTACTCGTGGGAAACATTTGTTGGTTCTTGGCAGATAGGGAGAGTCGCGAGCGTGGCGCGTGAGCTGTTTTCGGGGTAGGTGACTACAATGGACTTCGAGGACGAAGTCTAGTTTAAGTGGGGGAGAGTTGTAACACCTGAAATCCAGAAGGCTAATTAAGGAAAGAAAATCTTCAATTAAGATGCCAACTCGTCGAGTTCAAGGGTGAGAACTCGACGTGTTGGACTAATTGGGCACGCGGGAATTTAAAAACCAACTCGACGAGTTTGGGAGGACCAACTCGACGAGTTGGACAGGGTTTGGGAAACCCTAAAATCGGGACTTTGCACCCTATTTAAACACCTTAATCTTTAGGGTTTGGCCTCATTTCCAGCCTACATTGTCCTAACCCTAAATCTCGAAACCCTAAGCCATTTTTGGTGATTTTGAGCTAATCTTGTGCATTCTTGGTGAGTTTGAAGAAGAAGAAGAAGCTTGAAGGAGGAGCAAGAACGTGTAGGAGGATTGTATATCCAGAAGTTGGGCTTCGTTTCTGATTCATTTGAGGTATCAAGCTTCAACCTTGTCCATGGCATGCTTAGATCTAGTCTTAGGATGATTTATTTCATGTTTTGGTCCAAGCATGATGGTTGTTGAGATTTGGACGTCCCATTTGAGCAAACCCTTTCAGATCTAGGGTCTTGAGGGGATTTCATGGCATAAAGGTGCCAACTTTGTGGCCCTAGTAGCAGAAGGGTTTTGAGCATTCTAACACTCCTAAGTGTACATGCAACCCTAGAACTTGGATCTATGTTTGTGTAAAATACATGCAAAATACTTTTTTCCAAGGTTCATAATCCTATCTAGCATACATGGGGAACTTTTAACATAAAAGATGGCTAGAATTACATACCTTGTAGTTGATTTGATTCCTTGAAAGCCTTGAGAGCCTAGCACCCCAAGTGTGATGCCTCAAATGTTTCACACAACACCAAGTGCTTTGGAATGACTTTGAGAGAATGTAAAACACTTCTAAATTCGTCTTGCCCTCTCTATTTCTTAGTGTAGCCGATTTTGGTGGTTGTCATGTTCCTTATATAGTGTGTTACACTTAGGGTTACACCATGTAAAACCTAATGTAACATGGCTCTTCATTTCCATGACCCATGGGTTTGTAACTCCCATGGAGCATCCTATGGACCTTAGCCCATCTTGATAACCCATGAAGCCTTTAGCCCACTATACAAGTTATGGATGATTTACATAATCAACCCATATATCTAATTAGTCTTCTTTTGATCACTTAATTAATTCCAAATTAATTCTTGATCAATACTAATTAAATAATACTATTAATATATTAGAACTTATAATATATTAATAAACCTCAAGTGTTATTTCTCTCATTTAGTCTATCCAAATGCATGATGCCATACAACCCAAATGGACCATGCCGGGTCGGGTCAAGTACATACCAGAAATAGTTATGGACTTAGACACCTTATCCAACAGTCTCCCACTTGGATAAGTCTAATAACTATAACTACAAGTATGACTTCAGGAACCGATCAGCAATCGTAGCTCTTTTCAAGGTCTCTCGGAACTGAGAAGATGATGTTACTCCATTTAAGATAAGTGATCATATAATCCTCTGTTCTAGATATCAGCTGGACAAATACATGGAACAATGTCTTACTTATTGTCCAGCAGTTTGTTTCCCGATTGCCGATTTGTTTGACATAGAACTTAATTGAACACATCAACTTAGTTCTGACCGGGCCCGGTACATAGGTCAAAACAAAATCATCGAGGGGCCCAGATATCGCTTCTAATCCAATAAGGAACAGATAAACTTCGACTCATATGTTTGTTCTACTACTTGTTGAGTCACACACAAAAGCACGTTTTATACCATCGAGTTACCAATGCGTTTTCTCACGATCAATGTATAACAAACTCATAGACAACAAGTCATATCTCTAGGTTTGAAGAGTTATATGATATTACTGTCTCGCGATCACTCGAGATAAATTCCATGAAGTGATACCAGCGAGTGTGGGTTGAATCCAATACTCAGAACTTATGAGCACTCATGAGTGTTGAGGCCATGTCCAGCATCTTAGACCTCTACAACCAACTCATGACAGTCTTTATTCATATCTACTTCCAACATATGCCCGACTGTGGATAATTTAAATAATATGTAAAACACAACATAAATATTTTTGGAAGTCAAAACATGCAAAAGAAATAATAGTAAACGATTGACAAAAGATAGCAACACTTTACTCATAAATAAACACAACTTTTATTCATCATCAAATGTCAATTACACTTTACAAATTTCAAAATTTACCTAACTACTAAAACTAATATCATCCTTCAGCCCTATGCTCCTTGCATGCTGGAGATGCTTAACCCTGCCCAGTCCCTTCGTGAGGGGATATGTCAAGTTCTCATCCGATGATACCCTCTTTGCCACGAGGAGTCCTTCTTCTATTCGATGTCTGATGAAATGGTATTTTCTGTCAATGTGTCTGGATCTCCCGTGATCCCTTGGTTCCTTGGCTAAGGCAACTGCACTTTCACTATCACAGAAAATCTCGATTGGCTCCTTTATAGCTAGTACAACTCCAAGGTCTCCGATGAAGTTCTTTAGCCATATAGCCTCCTTCGCTACCTCGCTTGCCGCTATATACTCTGATTCGCAAATTGAATCAGCCACTGTCTCCTGCTTGGAACTTTTCCAAGTAATTGCTCCATCGTTTAAGGTAAAGACCCAGCCCGATTGAGAGCGGAAATTATCCCTATCAGTCTGGAAGCTAGCATCACTATACCCTACAACTCTCAAGTCATCACTCCCACTGAGGGTAAGGACCCAGTCCTTAGTCCTCCGCATGTACTTGAGAATGTTCTTTACCGCATTCCAGTGAGCCTTACCAGGGTTCCCCTAGTATCTACTGACCATGCTCAAGGCAAAGGCCACATCAGGACGAGTACAAGTCATATCATACATGATCGAGCCTACAGCATAAGCATAAGGTACTCGACTCATTTCTGCTATCTCAACCTTGGTACTCGGGGGCTGAGTCTTACTCAGTCTGGCGTTACACTGGATAGGTAACTCTCCCTTTTTGGAATCCTGCATGCTGAACCTCTTCAGCACCTTATCCACATAGGTACTCTGACTAAGTCCAATTAGTCTTTTACTCCGGTCTCTCAGAATCCTTATCCCTAGGATATAGGCAGCTTCTCCAAGGTCCTTCATAGCGAAACACTTTCCAAGCCAGGACTTCACTCCCTGCAAGGTTCGGATGTTATTTGCTATGAGTAGTATGTCATCCACATACAGTACCAAAAAGCTAACTATACTCCCACTAGCCTTGACATATACACAAGATTCATCTTCACTCCTCGAAAAGCTAAACTCTTTGACTTTCTCATCGAAGCAAAGATTCCATCTGCGAGGTGCTTGTTTCAATCCATAGATGGATTTCTCAAGCTTACACACTCTATTAGGGTAGTCTGTACTGACAAAACCCTCTGGCTGACTCATGTAAACATCCTCAGCCAACTTTCCATTAAGGAAAGCGGTTTTGACATCCATTTGCCATATTTCATAGTCATGAAATGCAGCTATGGCTAACAATACCCTAATAGACTTAATCTTGGTTACTGGTGAAAAGGCCTCATCATAATCAACTCCCGGAGTTTGAGAAAATCCCTTTGCAACCAGTCGCGCCTTATAAGTGTGTACATTACCATCCATGTCGGTCTTCTTCTTGAAGATCCATTTGCACCCAACTGTCTTACGACCTGGTACATTGTCAACCAAGTTCCAAACTTGATTGTCATACATGGATTGTATCTCGCTGTCCATAGCCTCTTTCCATTTAGCAGCCTCAGGGCCTGCATGGCTTCCGTGTACGTGTTAGGTTCATCCAGACTTACCAGTGTGTTATCACTGATAAGTGTATCACCTTCCTCAGTAATATGGAAACCATAGTAATGCTCAGGTGCATTCCTAACTCTCGTGGAACGCCTCAGAGGTACAGACTCTTCTGTCGGATCAACAGGAGTTTCCTCCTTAGGTTGATTGCTATGGTTTGAGGTTCCTTCACCACTTGAATCTTGAATTTCTTCAAGGTCAATTTGCCTCCCACTGTTTCCTTGGCTTATGAACTCTCTTTCTCGAAATACTCCTCTCATTGCTATAAAGACCACATTATCACTAGGTCTGTAGAAAAGGTAACCGAAGGAAATCTGTGGGTAGTCGATGAAAATACATCTCTCACTTAGAGGTTCGATCTTATCGTGAGACTCACGCCTCACAAAAGCCTCGCAACCCCAAATCTTGATGTGATTGTTGGGTCTATAAATATGGTTTATACTTTGCTTTTCTAAGCATTTATTGTTTTTATTATTTGGGCCGAAAATAATATAGGATTAATTGTAGCTTGGACCGAAAACCCATGTGTTTTCGGTCTAGCATTGGATTATTTGTATTTTGGGTTTGGCCTTAGGTCCATATATATATAGGGTGAGGAGTGCATGTGAGGGTAAGAGTGAGGAGCTTAAGTGTGTGTATTCTAAGGTGTGAGAGAAACAAGAGAGAAGAGTGTGTGTGAACTATGTGTATGGAGCATTAATCATTTCATTGAATACATCATAGATTCATCTTCTTCTTCTTCTCCTCCTTCTCTTCTATTAGATCTGAAATCATCCGTTTGATTGGGATTCCGCACCATCAAACGGATCTGATTGATACACAAGCAGATTTGGGAACTTTCAAGTGGTATGAGAGCTTGGTTGTATCAATCAATTTTTTCAGATCTGGAGCTTATTTGATCTTATTTTGAAGATATTTTTTGCGTTTTTGGATAGATCTTGGCAAAATAAGGGGGGTTTGTTCTTCGCGTTTTTCATAAAAACGAGTTTTTAATCGAGTTTTGGAGCAAAAAGGAGCAAAAAACGCTGTTTTTCGTCGTAACCAGCGATTTCCGAGGAGTTTTCGGTCGGAGTTTTCAGTCCAAAGACACGTGTTCGGTCCGAGGTTTTCGGTCCGAGTTTTCGGTCCGAGGTTCTAGGTCACATGGTCGGTCCGACGTTTTCGGTCTGGTGGGTTTGCGGTGCACGTGTTCGGTTCACACACGTTTTCGGTCTCGATCGCTAGCAGCCTCGTCCTCAGTCTCGTATCTGATTCAGCAAGCCTCGCAGCAGTCTTCGCACTCAGCAACCTCGCACAGCAGCGTCCATTAAAAAAGAATCGGATTTTTGGAGGTGCCGAGGATCGAACCCTGGTCTCCTCCCAACTCAAACAGCGCCCCTTCCAACTCTTCTAGGCTGCGAGTTCATACAATCTTTCCCAATTTAATTCATAACTCGTCTTCATTTCGACCCTTCTTTCGCATTTTTTACATTATTAACCCAAAAATCAATTTTCTTTATTTTAAAATTCCATTTTCAACCCAAAAATTTAGTTTTTAATTTTTGACTTTTATTTTTAACTTTTGACCTTCATATTTTGACTTTGACTTTCAAGTTTGACCTTTGACTTTAAACTTTGACTTTTTCGTTTAACTTTTAAATTTTCAAATTTAGCTTTTCGGTTTGACTTTTCAAGTTTGACTTTTAAGTTTGATTTTTTAAATTTGAATTTTAAGGTTGACTTTCTTGTTTTGTTTTTAAGTCAAAGGGCAACTTTATATATATATATATATATATATATATATATATATATATATATATATATATATATATATATATATATATATATATATAAAATATAAAATGAGTTTCGCATCAATTCCGGTAAATGAAGTTTCATGTACTCCATCTTGTGAAACTACTATTAAATTTCTCCGAGATCAAATCGATTTATTAAAAAGAGAAAATGAGGACCTCAAATACGAAGGCTATACTCTTAGGAAAGGTCAGAAACCTCTGAAAGCTCAATTAGAGGTCAAGACTAAGGACTTTAGGAAATTACAAGAAGATTACAGCAACAAGTGTGAAAATTACGATCACATTAAGAAAAAACTTGTTGCTGTAACTGAAGAACTTGACGCTTTGAAAATTAAGTGTGGAAAAACAGATGTTAGTTCCAAAAATTATACTGCGTCAAGTAAGACAGTCGAGTCCTTATTTGAAACCCAATTAAAATTCAAAGATAATTAAAACAAGGGTCTAGGGTATGATAGTGTTCATCCACCTTTCAATCATAACTACACATCCATCCCTATGACACAGGAAGAAATTGACGGGGAGGCACATCTTCAATATGGCAAACCAGCTGGATTTGTGTCAGGAGGTATTCAGGTTGAAAATACTAATGTTTCTACCTCATGTGCAGGTAAATTAGCAGAAGATGAGAACAAAGAGAACACCATTGAACAAACCAACATCTCCTTGAACTTTGAATCTGTTGCTTTGAACTCAGCTGCTTCTGATCAACCTGCTGTTGAGAAATACAGGCCACCAATTCCAGTGAAACAGAGTGCCTCCTGCAATTGTGCTTGTGGGAAAAATAAGAGACAAGGCAAAGATACGCCACCAGGGGCAGGAAGAAACAACTTCACAGTGAAGAAAAAGACATGTTTTCACTGTGGAACACCTGGACACATTGCCAAAAGTTGTCCTAATCGCGCATACATTCCCTACTACGCACAAGGCTGGAAGAACGCGCAGGGTGGGAGATTCTTCAAAAGAAATCATTCGAGGTCACAATCGCGCAATGGCGACTGGAATACCCACAAGGCCAAGAATTCAACTCCCAAGACCAAGAAATCAAATCCCAAGGTCAAGAAGGGTATGCCGGCCAAGAAGTCTAATCTAAGAGATGCTCCAGTAAAACAAAGACCGGTTGGGTCAAAGTCATCTCGGAATCCGACTTCAAGTTCAAAAGCAAGTACTGAGCCACCCATCAGATCGAAAAAGAAATGGGTTAAACCCAACTACAAATGGGTTCCGAAAGCTCAATCTCCCAAATCAACTAATGACTAATATTTCTACATCTTCTGTTTGTGATAAACAGGACATGTCGTGGGAGAATGTATCTTGCGTTGATGACAAAGGTCGACCCAGTTTCAAAATGGACTGGGTTCCAAAGACCAACTGATCCCGCTCGGTGTCGGAACAGCTATGGAGGCATATCATCAGACTTCGGTTTGTTGATAGTGGCTGTTCCAGGCACTTGATAGGAGGCATCTCTCAATTGTACAACATTCAGAACTTTGTTTGAGAGTATGTGTCCTTTGTGGGAAAGGAAGAAAGGAAGGGATCACTCTTGGTTTTTGTGCTTATCGACGTGAAGAATTTTCGGATCTGTTCTGAGATTATGCGTGTTGTTCTCAGACCTTCTGGATGCAAATTCAATCGGTGACTTACAGTTTGAGTTTTCTTCTCGATACTCCTGAGTTTATTTTACACTGATTCATTTTGAAGTTAATCTTTTATTTTCTTATAGTTTTTCGTTAGTAGGTATTATTGGGAAGTGATATGAAGTCTAGTGCTAAAGGGCAATATGCAATTCGTGTAATGCACTAAAGCCGAATTGTCTAGACTCTGTATTCAATGTGATGGTAGGCACAAAGGATTCAAATGCACTAGACATTGATTGACCATGAAAGGACTAGACAATATAGACTTAGATAGTTTCATTTGGACTGACCATACGACGCTCGGGTAGATTGAGCAGTGAGATAAACATGGGAACCTGCGAGATACACTAAAAGTTAATTATCTAGAACTGTGGCTCAACATTTCCTTGATGTATGGACTCATGTCCTTAATTCCGGTATTGATAGGGCAACTGGGGGTTCTGATAAAGTAGGTCTGTAGGAAATTATTTTCTTTCTTTCTATCTGTCAGTCATATGTTGCTTCCTTTGCGTGATTGGAACATATCCGACCTGGATTGCAACATATGCAACTCTAATTCTACGCACCTCCTTATCTATGAAATTCTTTCTATTTGTTAGCCATATGTTGTCCCCTCTGCGTGATCGGAAGATCCGACCTGGAACACAGCATATGCAACATTCTACCTCTCAACCCCTCTATATATGTTAGTCATATGTTGTTCCCTCTGTGTGATTGGAAGACATCCGACCTGGGATAGAACATATGCACTTCTATATCTGACTTCTTTCTTAATGATTGAATACTCACCTAAAGTAAGGAGTTCTTTGGAAGTTCTTGATTACCGGGGTATATCAGGAAGTGGGAAACATGTTCTAGTACATCTAAAATTGAACCATTTAATAGGTTGTCTGTAGATCTTGCTGCTTAATTTAAGTGGACAACAATATCCTTGGTCGTCGTCAGCTAAATGTCCATTTAGGAATATATATCACAATGACTTGTTGTTAGGCGTGTCAAACCCAACAAATAAAGGGGTACGATATACTCCAGAAGAATCCCACTATATTGCACTAAAAGGTAGTACAGGGCAAGCAGGGTCGAACCACAGAGACACGGGACAAAATTCTATACCTTTTTGCGTAAGGTACTTTGGTCACAAAGGGGGGTTTTGTTTGTAAAGGTCAAACAATGAAAATAACAATCAACTTTGAAGCATGCAGAAAATGAAATAAATTTGTAAACAAGTTGTAAAAGTGCTTCCAGTTCTAGTTCTCAATGTTGTTGTTCAACTTGATTATGACTTGATGTAATTCAAGATTCCTATTCTAAGTTGGTACTGAAAGATATTAACACGCTCTAATACCTCTCGCTTGCCAAATTATCTAACCAAAACACGCTCTTTGAGTAGACCTAGCTTTACTAATTCAACCTAAACACGCTCTTAGATTGTATTGAAAAACTGCATTAAGTTTTAAACAAGCTTCCCAACAATGTTCATTTCTTCTCATACGCTCGGAAGTGTGAAAACATGTTATATGTTTTACAATAAGAAAACTTATTGCTTGTTACCAATTATTAACTTAATAGAACGATTAGGTGCCCTAAAAGTTAATTAACTGCACAAAAATTCAATTCATGAAAGTGGCCAATCAAACTCAAATCAAATTTAAGGGTTCTAGTTTAAACAAAAACATAATCACTAGAATAGAATCACAAATCAAACATCAAATCATATGCTTCAAGTCAAGCAATCAACATGTTTTGAACAAGAACTAGAAACTAGGGTTTCTTAGCCACACATGACTAAGAACAAATCACAACAACAAAAGATGGAAAAATGTGTGATTACAACTTACAAAATGTTAGAAATAATGTTTCCAAATGATTCTAGATCAATCCCTTGCCATAACCTTCGAATTCCCTTCTCAAAATATGCTCTGATATGTTGTGTGTGTGTAAAAATGGCCCTTAACCCGTAATATGAAAGATAGGAAAAACTGCCAAAAGTTGGTTTCTGGGTCGAACACGGCCCGTGTTGGACATAGAGTAAAACTGACACGGCCCGTGTTCAGCATGGTCAACAGCTCCCATTTTGGTCAACACGTCCCGTGTTGGACATAGAGTAAAACTGACACGACCCGTGTTCAGCATAGTCAACACCTCCCATTTTGGTCAACACGGCCCGTGTTGATTTTTCAGTGTAAATCCTGATGGGTTTTTGAGCATTCTAACACTTCCTAAGTGTACATGCAACCCTAATAACCTTGAATCTATGTTTTCTCTATATACATGCAAATTTCTTTTCAAGGTTGTTTCCTTACTAGCATGGCATGGGGATTACATAGAACATAAAACTAGTAGAAATACATACCTTGTTGTTGCTTGGATTCCTTCAAGACTTTGTGAGCCTAGCACCCCAAATGTTGTGCCTCAAATGCTTGACACAACACCACAAGACTTGGAATAACTTGAGAGAATACTTCTAGCACTCAAAATCGGTTATGCCCTCTCTAGTAACACTAGGTCACGATTTTGCTAGCCATAGGGTTCCTTTTATAGTGTTGTCACAATTAGGGTTTACACATGAATGCCCTTAATTGTCATGACTCTTGATTTCTCATGACCCATGGGTTTGTAACTCCCATGGACTATCCATGGAGCTCCATATGGTTATAACCAAACCCATAAACCATGGATCATTAATCCACCATAAAAGAATTGATGATTGTCATAATCAACCCTATATATTTAATTAGTCTCACTTTGATCACCAAATTAATACTAGATTAATACTTGATCAATACTAAATAAATAATACTATTATTAATATATTAGAACTTATAATATATTAATAATCATAAGTGCCTTATTCTCTCATCTAGTCTATCCAAGTATTGCAATGCCATGCAACTCAAATGGACCATGTTTGGTCGGGTCAAGTACATACCAAATAAAGTTATGGACTTAGACACTATATCCAACAGTCTCCCACTTGGATAAGTCTAATAACTATATTTGCAAATATGACTTCAAAATCCGACTAGCAATCGTAGCTCTTTCAAAGTCTCTCGGAACTGAGATGATGATGATACGCCATTTAAGATAAGTGATCATATAATCCTCTGTTCTCATGATATCAGCCGGACAAACACATGGAACATGGTCTTTACTTATTGTCCAGCATTTGTTTCTCGATCTCTGATTTGTTTCGACATAGAACTAAATTGAACACATCAATTAGGTTCTGACCGGGCCCGGTACATAGGTCAAAACCAAATCATCGAGGGGCCCATATATCGCTTCTATTTCTAGAAGGAACAGATAAACTTCGACTGATATGCTTGTACTAACTACTTGTTGAATTATTCACAAAGGCACGTTTTATGACATCGAGTTACCAATGCGTTTTCGTGCAATCAATGAATAACCAACTCATAGTCAACAACTCATATCTCTAGGTTTGAAGATTTATATGATATTACCGTCTCACGATCACTCGAGATAAATTCCATGAAGTGATACAAGTGAGAGTGGGTTGGATCCAATACTCAGCCCTTATGAGTACTCATGAATGTTGTAGCAACCATTGCATTGTCCAAAGCACTTTTAGACAAATCATACAAGCCAAATTCATGACAGTCTTAAATCAATACTTACTTCCAAAGTTTGACTGACTGTGGATGGTTTGAATAATAACATAATTATTCTGGAAGTAAAAACATGCAAAATTGAAACATAGTAAACAATCAACACAAGATAGTAACACCTTACTCATAAATAAATAACAACTTTTATTTATCATCAAATGTCAATTACATTTTACAAGTTTCAGGAATCTAATTATTGAAACTAATATCATCCTTCAGCCCAATGCGCCTCGCATGATGTAAATGCTTAACCCTGCTCAGTCCCTTCGTGAGGGGATCTGTCGGGTTCTCATCTGATGATACCCTCTTAGCCACGAGGAGTCCCTCTTCTATTCGATGTCTGATGAAATGGTATTTTCTGTCAATGTGCCTAGATCTCCCGTGATCTCTCGGTTCCTTAGCCAAAGCAACCGCACTTTCGCTGTCACAGAAAATTTCCATTGGCTCCTTTATAGCTGGTACAACTCCAAGGTCTCCGATGAAGTTCTTTAGCCATATCGCCTCCTTAGCTGCTTCACTTGCTGCTATGTACTCTGATTCACAAGTAGAATCAGCTATTGTCTCCTGTTTGGAACTTTTCCAAGTAATTGCCCCTCCATTTAGGATAAAGACCCAGTCTGACTGAGAGCGGAAATTATCCCTATCAGTCTGGAAGCTAGCATCGCTATATCCTTCCACTCTCAAGTCATCACTGCCTCCGAGGGTAAGGACCCAATCCTTAGTCCTCCGCAGATACTTGAGAATGTTCTTTACCGCTGTCCAGTGTGCCTTGCCAGGGTTCCCTTGATATCTACTGACCATGCTCAAAGCAAAGGCCACATCAGGGCGAGTACAAGTCATAGCATACATGATCGAGCCCACAGCGGAAGCATATGGTATATGACTCATCTCAGCTATCTCAGCCTCTGTACTCGGACTCTGAGTCTTACTCAGCTTGGCATTACTCTGGACGGGTAATTCCCCTTTCTTGGATTCTTGCATGCTGAACCTCTTCAGCACCTTATCCAAGTAAGTACTTTGACTAAGTCCAATTAGTCTCTTACTCCTATCTCTCAATATCCTTATCCCTAGGATATAGGCAGCTTCCCCAAGGTCCTTCATAGCGAAACACTTCCCAAGCCAGGACTTAACCTCCTACAAGGTTGGGACGTCGTTTCCTATGAGAAGTATGTCATCCACATACAACACCAAGAAGCTAACTATGCTCCCACTAGCCCTAACATACACACAAGACTCATCCTCACTCCTAGAAAAGCCAAACTCTTTGACTTTCTCATCAAAGCAAAGATTCCATCTGCGAGATGCTTGTTTCAATCCATAAATGGATTTATCAAGCTTACACACTCTATTAGGGTATCTTGTATCGACAAAACCCTCTGGTTGAGCCATGTAAACATCCTCAGCCAACTTTCCATTAAGGAAAGCGGTTTTGACATCCATTTGCCATATTTCATAATCATGAAATGCAGTTATGGCTAACAATACTCTAATAGACTTAATCTTAGCTACCGGTGAGAAGGTCTCCTCATAGTCAACTCCCGGAGTTTGAGTAAAGCCCTTCGCAACCAGTCGCGCTTTGTAAGTATGTACCTTCCCATCCATGTCGGTCTTCTTCTTGAAGATCCATTTGCACCCAACTGTCTTACGACCTGGTACATTGTCAACCAAGTTCCAAACTTGATTGTCATACATGGACTGAATCTCGCTGTCCATAGTCTCCATCCATTTAGCAGACTCAAGGCCTGCCATGGCTTCCCTGTAATTATTAGGTTCATCCAAATCTATTAGTGTACTATCACTAATAAATGTATCACCTTCAGTGGTGATGTGATAACCATAATAAAAATCAGGTGTGCTCCTCACCCTAGTGGAACATCTTGGAGGTACAGACTCATCTATCGGATCAACAGGAGTTTCCTCCTCAGGTTGGTCGATAGCATTTGAGGTTCCTTCACCACTTGACTCTTGAAGCTCTTCAAGGTCAATTTGCCTCCCACTGTCCCCTTGGCTTATGAATTCTCTCTCACGAAAGACTCCTCTTCTTGCTACAAAAACCATATTATCACTGGGTCTGTAGAAGAGGTAACCAAAGGATCTATGTGGGTAGCCGATGAAAATACACCTCTCACTTCGAGGTTCAAGCTTATCATGAGTCTCACGCCTCACGAAAGCTCCACAACCCCAAATCTTGATGTGGTCCAAATTGGGAACTTTCCCAGTCCACATCTCGTGAGGTGTTTTGGCAACCTTTTTAGTAGGGACTAGATTAAGGATATGGGCGGTAGTCTCTAAGGCATACCCCCAGAAAGAGATTGGTAACGAAGCTCGACTCATCATGGAACGAACCATATCCAGCAAGGTTCGATTGCGCCTCTCAGCTACACCATTCAAATGTGGTGTTCTGGGAGGTGTCAATTGTGAGACAATCCCACATTCCTTAAGATAGTCAAGGAACTCAATGCTAAGATACTCTCCTCCCCGATCGGATCGGAGCATCTTGATGTTCCTGCCCAATTGATTCTCCACTTCCTGCTTAAACTCTTTGAACTTTTCAAAGGTTTCTGACTTTTGCTTGATTAAGTAAATACATCCATATCTACTGTAATCATCAGTAAAAGTCACATAATAGCGATTAGCATCCCTTGTAGCAACTCTGAAGGGCCCACACACATCCGTGTGTACAAGGTCCAACAAACCTTCACCCCTATCACAAGTACCTATGAAGGGTGACTTTGTCATTTTTCCAAGTAAACAAGACTCGCAACTATCATCTGACTTGAGGTCAAATGATTCCAAGACTCCAGCCTTTTGGAGTTGGCCTATGCGCTTCTTGTTAACATGTCCAAGACGACAATGCCACAAGGATGCTTTATCCAAGCTATCTGAAGAATCAATATACAACACATTATTTCCTAGATTGTCTACAACATTCACTGCTTCATATACACCATCACAAGGTAATGCTTTAAAGTAAAATACATCATTGTAATAAACATTAATAGCACCATTTTTATTATCAAATGAAAATGAAAAACCTTGTTTGTACAAGCCATGAAAAGAAATAATATTTCTCGCCATTTCGGGCGAGTAACAACACTTATTCAAATCTAACATTAACCCATTATTAAGCAATAAAGAATAAACTCCTATCTTGGTAACAGGTGATGCTTTCCTGTTGCCCATGACTAAGTTTATCTTACCGTGCTCCACTTGCTCACTTCTTCTTAGTGCCTGCAAATCAGTACAGATGTGAATACCACAACCTGTATCAAGCACCCAAGAATTAGCATTAGATGAGTTATTAGACAATATTGTGTAAATACCTGCATGGGTGGGTTTAACCTTCCCATCCTTTACATCTTGCAGATATTTAGGGCAGCTTCGCTTGAAGTGACCCTTATCCTGGCAATAGAAGCATTGTGCTTCCTTTGGGTTTGAAGAAGGAGTAATGGGACCTTTCTTTGTCCCACTTGAAGAGGAACCATCAAGAGTCTTACCCTTGGTACCCTTCGAAGGGTTTTTCCTCTTCTTACCCTTTCCCTGCCCAATAGCCAGAACAGGGGCTGTTGAAGGAGTAGAAGTAGCAACCGCTTTACCCTTAAGGCCATTTTCAACTGTCCTTAAGAGTCCTTGAAGTTTGCTAAGTATGACTTCCTCCTTGTTCATATGATAAGTCATACGAAACTGATCATAACTTGGAGGTAAGGAATGGAGAATGATGTCAATCGCCATTTCCTCAGGAAAGTCAACATTTAGCTTCAGCAACCGGTCAACGAACCTTTGCATCTTCTGCAAGTGATCGGTGATGGGTTCACCATACTTCATCCTTGCGGTTATCATGGAGGAGATGATTTCATACCTCTCCTGACGCGCGCTCTGATGGTACCTTTCCATCAGATCCAGGTGCATCTCATAGGGGTAGAAATCTTCATAGGATTTTTGAAGTTCAGGAGTCATGGTGGCCATCATGATGCATGCCACTTTAGTAGCATCCTTTTCATGTGCAACAAACTCCGCAAACTCTTCAGGAGTAGCAGTGGCTTCATTCACAACCTTAAGCTCCCTATCGAGGACATATTCTTTGTCCTCATAGCGGGTAATCATTCTGATGTTTCTGATCCACTCATTGAAATTGGATCCATCAAAGACGACCTTACCACACAAGTTCATAAGGGAAAAGGAGCATGTTGGGTTTGAGCCAGAAACATTGTTGGAAGACATCTGAAAGGAAAGAAAGACAAGTTTCATTAGATTAGGAATCCTTAATAATTCACCCAAATGAAATATTAAGACTAGGATCCAACAAACTATTTATAGTTGGAAGAGGGATGTTGTAATCCATACTATAAAATATTTGAAGGTAGGTAAATGACGATTTACCAATTTCCACCATAAGAACGAAATATTTTATTATTAGGTTTTATTGGTTTTGAAACTCCTAGATCTTTTGAGATACATTGAACTTTTCAATGGCATGTTTGAATCTCGATTGTGCCCTCTCAAGTTTGTGACTGGGATGCCGAGGATCACAAACAATGTGTGAATAACCATACAAATTGACTTGGTACCTTCAACAATATTACCTAATCGATGTGCCGGTTAGCCACACACGCTCCACCGATCTATAATAAAGCCAAGTTACCCTTTGCCACTCTTACTAGTCCATGTTAGTGTGCCGGTTAACCACACACGCTCCACTAACGACTTGGTAAGGTACAAAGTGTAATTTTATGGGCTAGCACCAATTTCACATTTTCCTAAAGTAACTAAGATTGGGAATTTATAATGTATAGTTACTTTATAATTCATTATACTTTTAACGAGTATTTAAAGTCGTATCCTACCCGTTCGGCTAACGACCCTCCACCGATCAAGGAAGCGGTGGGTGAGAGTGGACACCCATTAAGTCACCATTTTATAGGCAACAACCTTATACCCCCCTTATAGACCGGCTTCGTGAATGAGGCCTACTAACGGTAAGAATGACATATTCTTATACATATCTATATAATAAAATTATAATAATAGTATAAGTGTTGATTTTTAAACTTTTTAAAAAACTAAGGTTTAATTTGGAATTAAAGTATTAAAGTGTAAGACTTTTCAAATTCCAAAACTTGAGGGCAAGATTTGAAACTATTCCAAGTCTCTTCAATTTGTAACTTATGAGTTTTAATGGTTCATAAAAATGAAGACTCTTCATTTTATGAAACCTCTTTAGTTCTTTAATCATAATTAAAAGAAGTGACTTTTGGTTATCCATAACTTGAGGACAAGTTATGGACACCATCATAGCCATTAAGATCATGAATTAAACATACATGGAGGTTACATATAATTCCTATGATCTTCTAAAAACTCATAAGAACACAAATTCATGTCAAGCAATTTCAAGAAAATCATATAAACATATAGAATACTTGAAAATTGATAAAAGTCATGTAAAATGGGTTAACATAATCATTATCATTTTGAAAAACAGATTTTACAAGTCCAAAACAGATTGGGATAATGATCTTAATCCATTTTCAGCAACAAAACTCGAAAAAACTGCCCAGCACGCTCCTACTCGCCGAGTGCATTATTCTACTCGTCGAGTAGGATGAATTTGTTCATGGACTCGGCGAGTCCTCCCCATGGACTCGGCGAGTCCAGTCGTCAGAGTGCAGAATTTTCGATTTTTAAGCAGTTTTGCAACAAGTATACAAAAAACAATCCTAGGCTCTAATACCACTGATGGGTTTTTGAGCATTCTAAAACTTCCTAAGTGTACATGCAACCCTAATAACCTTGAATCTATGTTTTCTCTATATACATGCAAATTTCTTTTCAAGGTTGTTTCCTTACTAGCATGGCATGGGGATTATATAGAACATAAAACTAGTAGAAATACATACCTTGTTGTTGCTTGGATTCCTTCAAGACTTTGTGAGCCTAGCACCCCAAATGTTGTGCCTCAAATGCATCACACAACACCACAAGAATTGGAATAACTTGAGAGAATACTTCTAGCACTCAAAATCGGTTATGCCCTCTCTAGTAACACTAGGTCACGATTTTGCTAGCCATAGGGTTCCTTTTATAGTGTTGTCACAATTAGGGTTTACACATGAATGCCCTTAATTGTCATGACTCTTGATTTCTCATGACCCATGGGTTTGTAACTCCCATGGACTATCCATGGAGCTCCATATGGTTATAACCAAACCCATAAACCATGGATCATTAATCCACCATAAAAGAATTGATGATTGTCATAATCAACCCTATATATTTAATTAGTCTCACTTTGATCACCAAATTAATACTAGATTAATACTTGATCAATACTAAATAAATAATACTATTATTAATATATTAGAACTTATAATATATTAATAATCATAAGTGCCTTATTCTCTCATCTAGTCTATCCAAGTATTGCAATGTCATGCAACCCAAATGGACCATGCCGGGTCGGGTCAAGTACATACCAAATAAAGTTATGGACTTAGACACTATATCCAACAAATCCAACATGGCCCGTGTACCCCTCTGACTCCGAATCCAAACTTGATTTTTCCAACTTTTTCGTTCTTCGCCCGATCATCCCGAAATCTTCACCAATGCTTCCCGACACTTCCCAAAGCGCGTTCCAACCTCCGATTTACCTGAAAAAGACATGAAAATGTGCAAATAAGGTTGTTCTAGAGACTAACATGAAATATGATGAAATGCAAGACAAATGAAGGACAATTATGCTAAATAGATGCATGAAATGAGACTAAAAGGTGTGCAAAAAGGTGCACAAATTGCACCTAACACTTGTCACCTATAATATGTCCAAATTGTCAACATCCTTTGTGTTTAAGTGGACCACAATACCGGTAATTGACCAGATCTAGACATGCAGGCGTGTGCTGATAAACGATATTGGATTGCTTGACAACTTTGATCCCAAATATTTTTGTTTTTTTTAATTTGTTCATATTTTTCCTCTATGCACAAATTTAGGGGGAGAATTAAAATTAAAAATCAAACAAAAATTAAAAAATTATTAAAAAAATCAAACAAAAAAATCAGAAAAATTCAAAAATCAAACAAAAATCAGAAAATCAAAAATCCAAAAATATTTTTTGTGTGCTAATTTTTCTTTTAGTTTTGTTTCGTCTTGAAAAAATGAATTCAGATGTAGATGAGACTCATGGAGACTGTATCGAAGATTTTCTAAGCCAAGGCTTTATCCGTGATCATCGAAGAATTCTCATTCGAAGGAGCAAGAAATGAAGATTATTCTTTCGACATTCAATGTTTCAACCCCAGAAGCAAGGTGAAGCTGCACATGAAGATTATGTGACAGATTGCATTGAAGCCTCCTTAATCAATTTGCTGCTATCTATGTACCTGCTGAAGTGATCCAGAAAATTCGTTCTCTCTGATGTTCTCTCTGAAGATTCTCAAGCTGAAAACGCTATCTTTCAATAATCTTTTCAAGAAGCCTTCTCACCGAATGCGCGTTCAATGTCAAATTTTGAAGATAAGCCCAACTGCTCTAGATGAAGTCATTCATTGAAGATTCATCAAGTTCATCTTGAAGTTGTGAAGAATTTGAAGATAAATGTTGAAGCCAAGCTCACAATGAAGATTAACAAGAAAAGGCAGCTACCTTTTTAGGGGGAGCTTGTTGGGTCATTTAGAAAAGAAAGCTATAAACCAAGGGGGAGATTGTTGGGTCTATAAATATGGTTTATACTTTGCTTTTCTAAGCATTTATTGTTTTTATTATTTGGGCCGAAAATAGTATAGGATTAATTGTAGCTTGGACCGAAAACCCATGTGTTTTCGGTCTAGCATTGGATTATTTGTATTTTGGGCTTGGCCTTAGGTCCATATATATATATATATATATATATATATATATATATATATATATATATATATATATAGGGTGAGGAGTGTATGTGAGGGTAAGAGTGAGGAGCTTAAGTGTGTGTATTCTAAGGTGTGAGAGAAACAAGAGAGAAGAGTGTGTGTGAACTATGTGTATGGAGCATCAATAATTTCATTGAATACATCATAGATTCATCTTCTTCTTCTCCTCCTCCTTCTCTTCTATTAGTCAAGGAACTCTGTACTGAGATACTCACCACCTCGATCGGATCGAAGCATCTTAATGTTCCTGCCCAATTGATTCTCGACTTCCTGTTTAAACTCTTTAAACCTTTCAAAAGTCTATGACTTATGCTTGATTAAGTAGACATAACCATATCTACTATAATCATCAGTAAAAGTCACATAATAACGATTAGCATCCCTTGTGGCAGTTTTGAAGGGTCCACACACATCAGTGTGTACAAGATCCAACAAACCTTCACCCCTAGCACATGTACCAGTGAAGGGTGACTTTGTCATTTTCCCAAGTAAGCATGATTCACAACTATCATCTGACTTTAGATCAAATGACTCCAAGACTCCATCCTTTTGGAGTTGGCCTATGCGTTTCTTGCTTACATGTCCAAGACGACAATGTCATAATGATGCTTTATCCAAGTTATTATTCGAAGAATCAATACACAACACATTATTTCCTAGATTGTCTACAACCGACACAGCTTCATACACACCATCACAAGGTAATGCTTTAAAATAAAGAACATTATTAAAGAAAGCATAAATACCACCACTATCATTATCAAATGAAAAAGTAAAACCTTGTTTGTACAAAGCATGAAAGGAAATAATATTTCTTGCCATTTCAGGAGAGTAAAAACATTTATTCAAATCTAATGTAAACCCACTACTTAGCAACAAAGAATAAACTCCAATCTTGGTGACAGGTGTAACTTTCTTATTTCCCATGATCAAGTTTATCTTCCCATGCTCCACATTCTCACTTCTTCTTATTCCCTGCAAATCATAACAAATATGAATACCACAGCCGGTATCAAGGACCCAAGAGTTAGAATAGGGTGAGTTATTAGATAATATAGTGTAAATACCTACATGGTTGGGTTTCACTTTCCCATCCTTCAGATCTTGCTGGTACTTTGGGCAGTTCCGCTTCCAGTGCGCCTTTTCATGGCAATAGAAGCATTCAGCCTCTTTTGGATCAGAAGAAGGAGTGACAAAACCTTTCTTGGTTCCGCTTGAAGAGGAGCCATCAAGGGTCTTACCCTTGGTACCCTTCGAAGGGTTCTTCCTCTTCTTCCCTCTACTTTTCCCGATTGCCAAGACAGGGGCGGAGTTTTGAGTAGGAGTAGGAGTGGTAACAACCGACTTACCTTTAAGACCACTTTCGGCGGTCTTCAAGAGTCCTTGAAGTTTGCTGAGGGTAACTTCCTCCTTGTTCATGTGGTATGTCATGCGGAATTGATCATAACACGATGGTAAGGAGTACAAAATGATATCTATTGCTAACTCCTCGGGGAAGTTCACATTCAGCTTCATCAAACGGTCCACATACCTTTGTATTTTCTGCTTGTGGCCCGTGATGGGTTCACCATCCTTCATTCGGGTTGTTATCATGGAGGAGATGATTTCATATCGCTCTTGACGAGCACTATGATGGTAGCGGTCCATCAAATCCTGGTGCAACTCAAAAGGATAGTAGTCCTCATAGGACTTTTGAAGCTTGACTGTCATAGTGGCCATCATGATGCATGCCACTTTGGTAGCATCTCTTTCATGTGCCTCATATTCAGCAAGCTCCTCAGGAGTAGCAGTCGGCTCAGGTACCTTAAGCTCCTTGTAACGTATTCTTTGTTCTCATACCGAGTGACCATCATGATGTTCCTGATCCAATCTGTAAAGTTGGATCCATCAAAGATGACTCTCCCACAAAGGTTCATGAGAGAGAAGGAGTCGGTAGGGTTTGAGCCAGAAGCAGCATTGTTGGAAGACATCTGAAAAGAAGAAAAGACAAGTTTAGTTTAGATATCAAGATAGCCCTTAATAAAGCACCCAAATGTAATATTAAGGCTAGGATCCAATCACAATATATTATAACTTAGAAGAGGGATGCCGTAATCCAAGCTATAACATATTTGAAAGGTAGGTGAATAACGATTCACCAATTTCCACCATGAAAACGAAATATAGATTATTAGGTTTTATTTGGTTTTTTGAAACTCCTAGATTCTTTTGATATTCATTGAACTTTTCAATGGCATGTTTCAATCTCGAGTGTGCCCTTCATGTTTTGTGACTGGGATACCGAGGATCACAAAACAATGTGTGAAGTAACCATACAAATTACTTGGTACCCTTAATGTTTTTCACTTAATCGATGTGCCGGTTAACCACACGCGCTCCACCGACCTATGAAAAAACCTTAAGTCACCCTTTGCCTACCTTGTTAAGTCCTAGTTAGTGTTCCGGTTAACCACACACGCTCCACCAACGACTTAGTCAAAGTGCAAAGTGTAATTTCATGGATTAGCACTGTATTCACATTTTCCTAAAGTAACTAAGATTGGGAATTTATAAAAAACATTTAATTACTTTATAATTAATCATTATACTTTTAATGAGAATTTTAAGTCATTGTCCTACCCGTTCGGCTAACGACCCTCCATCAGTCAAGGAAGCGGTGGGTGAGAGTGGACACCCATTAAGCTGCCATTTTATAAGCAACAACCTTATACCCCCTTATACACCGGCTTCGTGAATGAGACCTACTAACGGTAAAACGACGTGATCTTATACATATTTATATATTATTAACTTATAATATTATAAAGTATAAGGGTTGAATTTTAACTTTTAAAATTCTAGGGGTTGGAACTAAAGTATTTAAAGTGACTTTACATGTTCCAAAACTTGAGGGCAAGTTTTGTAACTTTCAAAACTTTTCATCTTTCATAACTTATGAGTTAATGATGTAATAAAATGAGTGACTTTTCATTTTATGTAACCTATGTGTTTGATAATGGACTTTAAAAGAATGACTTTTGGTAATCCATAACTTGAGGACAAATTATGGATTCCATTCAAACACATAAAGATCATGAATTAAACATTAAACAAGTAATTCCTATGATCTATCAAGAACTCATAACAACATGAATATTCCTATCAAAATTTCAAGAACATATGAACACATATAAACATGAAATTTTGATATTAGCCACTGTAAATGGATTAGAACAACCATTACACCATCTAAAACAAGTTTTATAACACCAAAACAGTTTAGGGTAATGTTTCTAGTCCATTTCCAGCAGCAAAACTCGAAATTCTGCATTCAGGGGCTCCTACTCGTCGAGTGCAAGAGCCTACTCGTCGAGTAGGATGAATTTGGTCATGGACTCGCCGAGCCCCCCCCCCCCCCCCATGGACTCGGCGAGTTCATGCTTCAGAGTGCATAAAAACTGAGTTTTTTCACAATTTTGCATCAAGTATCAAACAAACAAGCCTAGGCTCTGATACCACTGAAGGGTTTTGAGCATTCTAACACTCCTAAGTGTACATGCAACCCTAGAAAACCTTGAATCTATGTTTGTCTAAAATACATGCAAAATACTTTTTTCCAAGATTCATAATCCTATCTAGCATACATGGGGAACTTTTAACATAAAAGATGGCTAGAATTACATACCTTGTAGTTGATTTGATTCCTTGAAAGCCTTGAGAGCCTAGCACCCCAAGTGTGATGCCTCAAATGTTACACACAACACCAAGTGCTTTGGATTGACTTTGAGAGAATGTAAAACACTTCTAAATTCGGCTTGTCCTCTCTATTTCTTAGTGTAGCCGATTTTGGTGGTTGTCATGTTCCTTATATAGTGTGTTACACTTAGGGTTACACCATGTAAACCCTAATGTAACATGGCTCTTCCTTTCCATGACCCATGGGTTTGTAACTCCCATGGAGCATCCATGGATCATCCTATGGACCTTAGCCCATCTTGATAACCCATGAAGCCTTTAGCCCACTATACAAGTTATGGATGATTTACATAATCAACCCATATATTTAATTAGTCTTCTTTTGATCACTTAATTAATTCCAAATTAATTCTTGATCAATACTAATTAAATAATACTATTAATATATTAGAACTTATAATATATTAATAAACCACAAGTGTTATTTCTCTCATTTAGTCTATCCAAATGCATGATGCCATGCAACCCAAATGGACCATGCCGGGTCGGGTCAAGTACATACCAGAAATAGTTATGGACTTAGACACTTTATCCAACAGTAGCCCCATGCAATCTCTAAGCTCTTTTTTTGGCCTTTCAAGCCCCAAATGGCCATGCATGTGGACAAAGTTTAGGACTTTACGTGATATCTTGGTTCTTATGGTTCAGATCTATGACCTCATGGTCTACCTTGTAGTTTTGGTGGTTTTGGATTAAGACTTTGACCCTTTTTGAGATAGGGTTTGAGCTTATTCTCTTTAGGAAGGGATTAATGGGTAAAGTTGGAAAATTTACCCTTCTAAAAGGTATTTCCAGTCTAGATCTAGAGTATTGGGTTCAAATATGAAAAATAAAGGCTTACACATTAAGAAGGAGTTAACAGACTGAAGAACACGACAAGTTCTTAGAGGAACTCGACGAGTTAAATTGAAGTGTCCTAATTTTGTTAAAAATGAGAGAACTCGACGAGTTAAGGGAGAACTCGATGAGTTGATTCGTTGTATCACGATTCGGTGGTTTAAGGGAACTCTCCGAGTTGAAGGACAACTTGACGAGTTGAGTCAACTCGGAGTGTTGACTTTGACTTTGACTCAGACGATGACTTTGACCTTGACTTGACTTTGACCAAGGTTAACCCTGGAGGGTTATGAAGTATGGAATGGGTTCTAAAGGGTAGTTCCATGTAAGGGTTTGGGCCTAATTTGGAAGATTGGGCCATTGATGGGCTTTCATGGATTTTATAGTTTGAGCCTTAATGGGTCGGGGGTGAAACGCTCATTCCACCCCAAGTAAGGTTTATGGATCATGGTTGAGACCCAATTGCTAATTGGGTGATATTTTGGTATTGATAGCTCAGGAAGTTGTCAGGCAGCAGCTAAGGATTTTGCAGTGAGCTTCAGCATTCAAGGTGAGTCTCCTCACCATACCAATAGGTCGAAGGCACCAAGTTCGGCCCATTTATTTGGCCGTGATGATTATTGTGAGGGTGTTATCGATACATTATGTCTTTATGATAAGACCATGTAAGGGTTCCCATGGCAATTAGTTATATGTAGTATGCCAGTTGTCTTCGTGACTCTTGCATGTAGTGGTTATTTGCAAATGTGCTGTCAATATGTTATGTATTTATGAGAAGACCATGTGGGGGTTCCCATGGCAGTCAGTTAAGACCATGTGGGGGTTCCCATGGCCTATTATGTGATATGTGGTATACTAGTTGTTTATGTGATATATGATATGCTAGTAGTCTCTGTGATACTTGCATGGAAGACCCCAAGGGGTTCCCGAGGCAGTTGGATATCAGACCATGTGGGGGTTCCCATGGCATTCCAGACTAAGACCATGTGGGGGTTCCCATGGCACCCGGTGTAAGACCATGAGCGTTTCCACGGCATCCTTATATGTTTGTATGTATGGTTTATATGGTAGTTAGTTAAGACCATGTGGGGGTTCCCATGGTAGCTGGCTAAGACCATGTGGGGGTTCCCATGGCAGTTAGTTAAGACCATGTGGGGGTTCTCATGGTAGTGGGCTAAGACCATGAGGGGGTTCCTATGGCACTCGGTGTATGACCTTGGAGGGTTTCCATGGCATCCTTATATGTTTGCATGCATGGCTTATGTGGTTGATGTGGCTTATGTAGCTTATATGGTTGATATGGTTTATGTGATTGATATGGATTGTATGATTATGTGGATTATGGGGGGTATGCTCTGGGGAACTCACTAAGCTTCGTGCTTACAATTTTGTTTATGGTTTCAGGTATCATCGGTTTGGAAAGGAAGGGTCCGGCTTGATTGCAGCGCACACACCCGTGTTTTCCGCAATATGTGATTTTGGGATGACTCTGATAAATGTTTTTCATTAGCAATGTTTTTGGGATGTTTGGATTAAACGATATATGTGCTTTGACTATAAATAAAAATGAAATTTATACCTGTGATTTTTGGGTCGTTACACTAGAGGTCATTTTGAAAGGGATGGGGGCTGAACAGGATACCCTAGGCCAGAGTTAAGGGCTTTAAATATGGAAGAAACCCTAAAATTCATCGGCTTGGGCTGCAGCCACTCTCTTGTCACTTCGTGACAAGCCTTACCGGATACATGCTTCTCAATTAACTTAGCACGTCATGACCTCCCTATGGTCACGTCGAGACACCCAATTTTCCCCAAAAACCATGATTTTGACTCCTTAATGCCCTAAACCGATCCATTATGGAAAACGGGTGTTACAATTCATTAACAATTAAACCCAAATAAGCCTACAATCCTACCTCACCACATCTACTTATAAATACCATAAACCTAAGACGCCCCACTTACCACAACTGATCTCTCTCCAACCTTGCCGATCCATGCATGTTGTCGTCATCCCTTTCATGCCATTGTCTATCTCATTGTCCCCTGCAAGCCATAATCGTCCTTCCCTACAAGACACCATCGTCATCTCTACAAGCCACCATTGTCCTTCCCTAGTGTTGTTGTTCAACTCTGTAACATAAAAACCATTACCATAACTCATCATTGATCATCTATTTCCTTGATCTATATCCACAACACTACATCATTGTAACATTTTACTTCCCCTTTAGGATCTCATAACATTGTCATTATAGGACAACTATGGATGTAAATAAGTCGAGCTTGACCCTAATCGAGCCATGCTCGTTTAAACTTATAGAAGCTTGAGCTCGATCTCAAGCTCATTAAGAGTATGGAGGCTCGAGTTCGAGTTCATCTCGTGAAACATAATCGAATCTTGAGATCAAATCATTAATGCTCGTATGTACGTGAAGCTCGTTAAAGACCATGATTGATTGTGTTCATTTTTTATATTTTATTAACATATAAGTAATAAATAACAATAAATAAAATAAATGTATATTACATAAAAGCTCTTTTAAGCTCACGAGCTAAAACGAGCCCTCACTTGCCAGACATTCTAGAGGCATGACCCTTTCGATTTTTAACATTTCTAAAAATCAAAAAATCAAGTGGAATGTGACTTTTCTAGACACTGCTCTCGTATGTAGATCTACTAGCGTCACATATAGAACTAATTATTAAATTGATAATTCAAATGATAAATTGTTTGATAGAATATGGTTTATGGTTTTGGTGTATAAGGTTTAGGGGGTAGGGTCTAGTTTTTAAATTTTAGCGAATACTTTATGTTGAAGGGTTTAATGTTTAAGTAGCGAATATGTATTCGGTTTATGTTGAAGGGTTTAATGTTTAAGTATTAAATGTTACAGAGATTTAAATATTAATTCAAATTAATTAAAAAAAATATTTTAAATTTAAATTAACTAAAGAGCACTAAATGTCATTAAATAATACAATGAAGGTTTAGGGGGAAGGGTCTAGTTTTTAAATTTTAGCGAATATGTATTCGGTTTATGTCGAAGGGTTTAATGTTTAAGTAGCGAATATGTATTCGGTTTATGTTGATGGGTTTAATGTTTAAGTATTAAATGTTACAGAGATTTAAATATTAATTCAAATTAATTAAAAAAATATTTTAAATTTAAATTAACTAAAGAGCATTAAATGTCATTAAATAATACAATGACTTAAGTATCTTTATATCTTATATAAGAGTCCATTCCAAATCAATATGGTTTAAGATAACCGTTTTTCTTACACCATATTGATTTGAAACTCCAACAACTTTTCAACTTTCAACTAATTAATCACTATCACTAAAGAATTTTCAACTTATATATTAACTTTCAACTAATTAGTTTCTACAAATCAAGAGTTTTCTCATTTATGGTACTTAATTGTCCTTAGATATTAATTTGTATACACTAACATTTGTTGATAGTTTTTCTTATTGTTCATATGGTCTTCTTTTATAAAAGTTCAGTGAATGTAATATATGTTGGTCCAAAAATTTTGTAGTCTATATTTTTATTTATAACAATTTTGTTCTATAATTCATTTGTGAATTTGCATGAGTTATTATTAATTTTATATATTAGAAATTGTTAGTCTTATTTACTAATTGTAGTTGCTAATTAACTAACCAATCCAAATACCAATGAATAATTGCTAATTATTGTTTGTTATATAATATGAGAAAAATAAGTAGATATTAATATGGTAGTATATCTAGAGGTAAAAGAATAAAATCAAGTTGTATTTTTTGTATATTAAAACATTCATTTCTTTTTATATGATAACAATCACCATTAATACAAAGAATAAATGAAAGTAAATATTTTGGAGGATAAAATACATGAACCAAAGTAGGCCAAAATACCAAAACGATCATTTTGAAACCCGCTGGAAGGCAAGCAAAATTTAGCATACCAGTGAGACGATTTTTGCAATTTGCTTGTTAAAAACAAAGTTTTTATAAAATATTTCAAGTAAATTAGATATTATGAAAAATAATTATAATATATAATATTATAAAACAATAATTTTAAGGTGAGTTTGGATTATATTATATCCTAAGAAAAAACTAATTAATTAGTTATCGGTTTAATATTGTTTGTTATATAATATGAAATAAGTAGATATTGATATGATATTATTTTTAAAGGCAAAAGAATAAAATTAGGTTTTATTTTTTGTATATTAAAACCTTCATTTTTTATATAATGACAATCACCATTAATACAAAGAATAAATGAAAATGAAAATTTTGGAAGATAAAATACAGGAACCAAAGTAGGTCAAAATACCAAAACGATAATTTTGAAACCCGCTAGAAGGCAAACAAAAAAAGTTAGCAAATCACCGAGACAAGTTTTGCAATTTGTTTGATAAAAACAATTTTTTTTTAAAGTATTTCAAGTAAATTAGATATTATAAAAAACAATTATAATATATGATATTATCAAACAAAAATTTTAAGGTGAGTTTGGATTATATTATATACTAAGAAAAAACTAATAAAGTTATATAATGTGAGAAATAAGTAGATATTGATATGGTAGTATATTTAAAAGCAAAAGAATAAGATTAGGTTGTATTTTTTTTATATTAAAATCTTCATTCTTTTTATATAATGACAATCACCATTAATACAAATAATAAATGAAAATGAAAATTTTGGAAGATAAAATACAAGAACCAAAGTATGCCAAAATAGCAAAACGACAATTTTGAAACCCGTTAGAAGACAAGCAAAAAAAAAGTTAGCAAACCACTAAGACAATTTTTGTAATTTGTTTGAGAAATACAAAATTTTTAAAAATATTACAAGTAAATTAGGTATTACAAAAAAAAATTATAATGTATAATATTATAAAACAATAAGTTTAAGGTGAGTTTGGATTATATTATATAGTAAGAAAAAGCTAATAAATTTTTTTTTTCTTGTTTCCGTTTACATATGTATAATACAAATTTTATTTCGTAAATTAGGATTATATAGTGACCAAAAAACATGCTTAAAATATAAATTCAAACATATTTTAAAATTTTTACAATGAATATTTTATCTATATGATTACAAATATGTGCAACGCGCACGATTACGTATAATATTAATTAAATGAGTAAACTATGAAACAATTAACTTTGAGGGTTGATTAATGCTTGTTTGTATGTGAAGCTCGTTAAAGATTGTGATTGATTGCGTTAATTTTGTTTATATTTTATTAATATATAAGTAATATATAAGTAATATATAATAAGAAATAAAATAAATTTATATTACATAAAAGCTCGTTTAAGCTTATGAGCTTAAACGAAAACATTCTAGAGGCATGATCATTTCAATATTTAATATTTCTAAAAATCCAACAATCAAATCAAATGTGACTATTCTAGACATCGTTCTCATAGATAGATCTACTAGCATCATATATAGAACTAATGATTAAATTGATAATTCAAATGAAAAGTTGTTTGATAGAATATGGTTTATGGTTTGGTGTATAAGGTTTAGGGCGTAGGGTCTAGATTTTAAATTTTAATGTATGGGGTTTATGTTAAGCGTTTAATGTTTATGTGTTAAATGTTTATGCGCAGAAAATTAATGGAAATTCTATCTCGTGGAGATTGTGTCCGTTAGCAAGGGGACTAGAAAGCGGTTTAGGTCACTATACAACGATATTTCCCACACAAGACTCATGACCGACGTCGATCAACTGCATTGTAATCTTATGGCAGATGGAACTTACACGATGGAGTGCCTTAGAAACATGACTGACCACAATCCACTTCCATTGTCTTGTCCACTTGTTAGGTGGTGTAAAGAAGCTCCGATAAAAGTCATCTGCTTCATTTGGAGGGCAGCTCAAGGGCGTATCCCCTCAGCTATGTCACTTGCTGTCACAACTATCATTTTAAGGCTAGGAAATTCTGTCCATATGCAATTAACTCCTGATGTATCTTGTGACTCTAAGTTTGATGTTATACAAATTATACATTCACAAACGACAATTCAAGTCAAAAACTAACTCGTGAAAGCTCTAAACCTAATTCGATACGCTGCACTCACTCAACTTTGGGCTTGAAGCCCTAATTTCCCGGTTTAAACTCTTATTGGACCAGGATTCTCTTATTGGGCCTAATGGGCCAGTAGCCCTCAATTTGGTTCTCTTGGGCCAAGAATCCTCATTTGGGCCCTAGGTGGACCCACATTCATTAAGCAATAGTATTTTGGGCTATAAGACCTTTCATAGGCCTTATTGAGCCGGAAATCACTCATTATGTCTCTATGGGCCAAAAACCCACTTATTTAATCACATTGGGCCGAAAACCCATTTCATTTACTATTTTGGGCCGTAAGCCCCTAATGGGCTGAAAAGATTTCTTATTGGGCTTTATATGTTCGGTTGCTATTCAAATTTCAAGCCCAATATCTTTTTCTTTCTCCTTTCCCCTAATTTTCGGTTTTTGATAAAAAAAAACTTATCAAGGGCAAATGTACATGGGGGTGACACCTCATTGTTGTTTAGTGGTAATCCAAACAACTATCTCCCATATTTCTAAGTCCAAACCATCATATAATAACCATTTAACTCTCTCTCTCTTCTCTCTCCCTCTACTTACGGCCAAGAAGCATCACCACCACCCTCATTTTCTTCTTCACCCTTAAAGGAAAAACTCCCTCTTCTTTTCCCCTTCTAAAACCGTAGGTATGTGAGTTAGCTCAAGAAGGTCTTCAAGCTTGCAAACTTGGTAAGTTACTTCACATCCAAGATGTTTAACTTCATTTTTATGCTAAGATTTTCACTCATAAACACTCCATTTCGTGATTCAAGCTTCCTAAAGCTCCCTAAGTTCGAAAACTTTTCCTAAGAAGCATTCAAGGCCGAAATCTCCTTCAATCTTCTCTTCAAAACCCAACTAACACCAAGGTGAGCTTCATACCCCTCCTTTTTCGTGATTTACTAACTTTTGGGGGAGAATACAAGTTGGTTTTGTGTTAAATCTAAGTATTTATGCATGCTTGTGTGTATTTTCATGATATGTTGTGTAAATATGTTATGAAACTATGTTAAACACTCATAAACTCGATATATCTTCCAAGTCTTGAAGATATTAGGAAAACAAGTTACTTTATGTAACTCACTATGATGTTGAAAAGATTAAACATGTTAAAGGATACCATAAAACTAAAGAAAATATAAAGAGGGGCCATATTTGCCAAATAAGCAAAAGTGAGCCTTTTTATGATACTCACGGTTTTGAGGGGTCAAAAAGAGTCATTTTTGGATAAAAAGGGCTTTTTGTGACACTCACGGTTTTATGGGGTTCAAAAATGTTACTTTTGTCAAAATGGGCTTCATATTGGGCCTCCTCGGTTTTTATGGGCCAAATGTGCAAATTTTCATAAAAATGGGCTCTATTTGGACATTCACGGTTTCATGGGCTTAAAATGTAATTTTCGGCCTTAATGGGCTTAAAATGTCATTTTTGATAAAAATGGGCCTTATTTGACAAAACACGGTTTTTTAAATGGGCCAAAAATGTCATTTTTAACAAAAACGGGCCTTAATTGTAAATTCTCGGCTTTAAGGGGGGCCTAAAATGTTATTTGTAATAAAAATGGGCCATTGTTGAAATTCTCGGCCTTAATGGGCTTAAATTGTCATTCTTAACAAAAGTGGGCCTTTATTATAAATTTCGTTTTGTTGGGCCAAAATGGACATTTTTAATAAAAGTAGGCATTTCATGTCATTTTGGTAATAATTGAGTTAAACCGAGTATTTTGATGACAAACGGACTATTTACGTCGTTTTTGTTAATTGGGCCTTATATACCCATTTACATGTTTATTGGGTCTTTACGTACCCAACTACACGCTTATTGGGCCTTACATGCTTATTGGGTCATGTTTGGTATTTCTATCCTAATTAGGCCTTATATGCCCATTTGTTTTCTTAATGGGCCTATGCGACACATTTTATGCTTATCGGGTCGATATCAATTAAATATTTGACATTTTGATATGAACAAATATATTTTTATCACCGATGAATTGTAAACAAAATACATACTTGAAACACTATTTAAAGTGTTAAGAAATGAAATACAATATTCGCGTAAAAGGCTCTTGTATGACACGCCTTCATTTGTACCTACCTAGTGTACACTATAAGTCCTGTAGTTATAACAAGAGTCTCCTGGAGGGAGAGCGAGAATTTGTGTATAAATCTATACGGGGTTGACACCCCCGCACCTGAGCTGTTTGCTACAGCTAGACGGGCCAGTCTAGGGTGACAAATGTCTTACCTAACCGACGCCTGAAGAACGTCACGACAGGCATATCAGTCATATCAAGTATGGTTATAGCGACTCACATAGAGAATAACAAACAAATAAATTTACGGAATACACATACTATACTCTTGATACATTGTACGAACTATACATTTACTACATTACTCGGGTCTTAGGGTTTTAAGACCACTTCACTTTTACAAACAGAAAATATCGGATTTTCTGGGAAGCACTCTTTTTACACTACCAAGCAAGAACACGCATGCTTTAATACAAGATTTGAAACAAAACTTTCAAACTATTTTCACGGAAATATCGGATTTCTGGTGTTTACAAAATGATGCAAAACTTTTCATACAAACATGCTTTTGAACTTACCAACATTATATATGTTGACGTTTTCAAAATAACTTGTATTCTCAGGGACTCGTTAATCAGGTCGGTTGTCAAAGAAATGCAGACTTTTGTTGTATTTTTGTTTTTATCATACATTTAACATTTTGTGATGTAATTTGTGAACAAACACATTGATGTAAAACTATGATGGTTGTTATATTTCATTTATGGTGATGATGTTGTCTATGATTCAATTATATACACTGTGATGATATTACAAGATGAAGTCACCCGTCCCCGGACGTTTCCGCCGTCTGGTTCGGGGGTGTGACACTTGCTCATCGTGGTGTTAGCCTTAGTGAGACCATGTGTGGTTCTTGTGTTGGTGTAGATGAATCAGTAGACCATATGCTAGTATCTTGTCATTTTGCACAACACGTACGGAATATAATCTTCAAGTGGTGTGGAGTTGGCTCAAACCAAATTAATATTGTTAGTGAACTACTTCAGTTTACTAACACTTGGGGTACTAGCTTGAATAAGAGAAGAATATTTGGTTATATGTTATGGTTTCATCTGGGGAATATGGGAATTCAAGAATGATAGGATATTTCGGGGCATATTCACTACACCATGGAGGGGAGTGGAATACATTAAATCATTGACATATTTATGGTTCAAATGTAGGGGATCGGATATTCCATGTAACTGGGTGAATTAGTATAATTCTCCATTTTATTTGATGTAATTTCTTTTTCTCTTCTTTTTCTGCTCTTGTACCCTTTTGTTTGATTTCCCTTTTTGTCTCTGCTTAGCTTCTTGCTTTGTTTGGGTGCTTTTAATTAAATGGCCGTTTCCAAAAAAAAATTTAATTAAAGGGCATTAAATGTCATTAAATAATACAACGACTTAAGTAGTTAAGTATATTAATTAAATGAGTAAACTACGAAACAATTAACTTTGGGGGGGTTTTTGTACTTTCTTGAAGTATTTGTTATTTGAAGAAATAAATAAATAAATAAATATAAATAAAAAAACAAACGGGAATTGGGTATGAAGCCGCAATTGTGGAATGTTTAGGGACAAAAAAGTTTCTAAAAATACCTAGAATGTTACAAAAGATGGGAAATGGGTGGGAACTTAAAGTTTTAAAAGTTAAGAGACCAAAATAACAACTTTCTGAAAGTATATATAGTGTTATAAAAAAAGGGAAATTGGGTAGGAATCAATAACCTTCGAAAGTTTAGGTACCAAAACTAAAATTTTACTTAACTAAAGTATAGTTATGTAAAGTTTTACTTTAGGTCCCTAAACTTTACCAAAACACATATCATTATCACACATGATTCTAACAATTCTAATTAATTATAATAACAACTAAGTAATCTATCATACAGACATGTATCAATATAATCAAATTTGAATGACCTAAACACATGTATTCGAAATAAAAGAGGCATGATAGTAAACAATTACAGGTGAAGATGATCTCTTACTTGAAGATGAAGATGATCTCTAACATGAACTCATAAAAAAAGAGGTATAACAGCAAAGAATAAAGGCTTAAAGATATATCATCCTTACGTGAATTCATTCAGGAAAAAAAAATAGACACAAGATTGCATGACAAGAAATAAATTCTTATGCGACTTGCTTTAGTTGCTTCCATTATTCTTGCTTCAACTATAATACGCAAAACAAAAGGACAACAGAGGCACAAATCGATCATTTCTTCAAGTCAGTGGCAGAGCCAGGATCAAAGTAAAGGGGTATCCCAATTTTATTTTTAGGGTAACCCAAAAAATTTTCCGGGGTACTTGGGCTTCCCCGGTTCAATTTCAGTTTTAAATCCAAACCTTAATCAAATCTTTAGCTAACCTCAAGTCTTGTTATATAAACATGAAGTTGAAGTATATTTTGATTCTTGAATCGATGTGGGATTCAAAGTAGATATCAAATAAAGTATGAGGATAACATGCTTATATAATAGACAAAAATGGTTGAGTTTACATATATTTGGCGATGTGAGATAGAATAGCTGGGAAAATAAAACAAAAATAAACAAAGAATATGCAAGGAGCAAGAATTGAACCTAAGAGCTTTACTTAGATAAGGCAAGGCCTTAACCAATAGCTCTACTATTTGTTTGTGTTTATAATTTAAGGGATACATATATATACATTATACCGAAAAAAAATGAAGAATTTGTAACAAAAATTACACTACCGAAAAATTTTTGAGGGGTATCCCGGGCTACCCCGGGATCCCCTTGGATCCGCCTATGCTTCAAGTACTTGAAGATGATCTTATATCTTAATTTATAATGGTGATTTGATTTTAAAATGGTAACCATTACTTATTTTTATTTAAACATGGAGATCAAGAGTAGCATGCACATAAGGAAATTTTTATATCTTCATACTTATAACTGGTTGGTTCCTTGTATTAATGGATTGAGTTTTAGTACTAAAAACTCACCCCTAATAATGTCAATATAACCAAATAAAATAAAATAAAAAGGTCTTACACGCATTAAACATATGAGAATTCACGTAGTTAGTCTTGGGGACCACAACAACGCATATAACTTTTGGAAATCACAAGTCATGTCAAAAATTCAGAATTAGACTAAAACCGCAGATTAACGTAAACAAAAGAGACTAAAACTGTAATTTACTCATAAATATATTATTTTGTATTTAGCGTGAGAACACTCTGAAGTTTGAACATCCGAATCTGAATTGCTTTTGTAAAACGCAGAACTTTTTGGTCGGAAGGAGGACATCTATTCCCTCCTAAAAACTCAAAAGTCGAGTATACATGAAAGGGCAATACGGTAATCTCGCACAAATTCCACCTAATAATCAGCCCCATCTCCTGGCCTAATTACCAAGATGACCCCACAATTGACAGCTACAGAACAGTGTTTGACTCCCCCCGACGATCTTGTTGTAAACCCACGGCCCTCTTATTAGACTCCACCAACACACACACACACACACACACACACAACCAAGTGTTTTCCTTTTCTTGATTGATCACAGATTTCCGTTTTCTTTTTGGGTTGCTTGATTCGATCGCTGTTGGGTCTTGAAATCTGTTGAACCTTTGAAAGTCTATATACAGAAAGATCATCAAAAATGGCTTCCTATGGAGGGACAACACAAAAGTGTAAGGCTTGTGAAAAGACTGTTTACTTGGTGGATGAACTCACTGTTGATAATAAAGTTTATCACAGAGCTTGTTTCAGATGTCACCATTGCAAAAGCACCCTCAAGGTTTTTCTCTTTCTTTTGACTTCTGATTAGTAAACCATGATCCCAACTTTGATTCAATCTGTTTTTGTTAGAATTATGCTCTAATATCTTTTTCTGATTCTTGAGTTTTATTGCAAATATTAATTAGCACCTTTTCTGATCTGGGTTTTGTTTGATTATTGATTTAAAGTAACCAAAGTTGATTTTAATAATTGAAGGGGAGTTTATTAGTTTTAATGAATCTTTTATGCTGTTTTTGATCCGGGTTTTCTGTGATCATTAATTTAAAGTAACACAAGTTGATCTTTTGTTGAATCTTTTGCGCTTTTTTTGATCTTGGCTTACAGTGATTATTGATTTAAAATGACCAGTGTTCAAGTTTAGGTTCATCTGATAAAGATTTATGAGCTACTTAAGTATTCTTTTTTTGGTTTTAATTAATATTTTTGCTATTTGTGATCTTAAATAGCCAGAACTGAATTTATTGATTCATCTGATGGAGTTTTATTGAAAACTTTAGTTCATAATTTTGCTATTTATGATCTTGGTTTTGTGTAATGACCACATCCTTCGTATAAAAAAAAAACGCACACATTATAATAGTAATATCTTTCGATTTTTTATTGCAGTTAAGTAATTACAGCTCTTTTGAAGGAGTATTATACTGTCAACCTCATTTTGATCAGCTCTTCAAATTGACTGGCAGTTTGGATAAGAGTTTTGAAGGTTAGTTTAATCCTGTACTCCTAATTACTTACCAAAAAGTTATAAACATCTTTCAATAATGACAAAATAACAGAATCTTGCTACTAATTCACTCTGTTAGATCCACGAAATGGTCAAATGTGGAATTATGATTGTAATACGAGCAAGAACACACAGTAAATGTAGTGAAGAAGGTGTTGAATGTTGTATTAATATAGAGAAAAATACATCTTTGAGTCTATTACAAAATACTGTAATATTATAAGAAGTCTGTAATTGGTTATTAATCTAACCAATTACACATATGACAAAAACATAAAGCGATATCACTTTTCATGTCTTAACAGGTACCCCCAAAACTGTTAGAGTTGATAGATCTTCTGATCAGGTACTCCATAATTGGAAACATTATTGACATGCTTTCTTTTAACCATTTAATGTAACAAAAATACATATTATTTTTCCCATTTTATGTTTGTTTAAAAAGGGTTAAAAGAAACATGTTGCATAGATTCTTAAAATGATGTGACACTAATATTTGTTACGTGAAAACTTTCAGGGGCAATCTAACAGTAAAGTATCGAGTATGTTTGGTGGAACACAAGACAAATGTGTTTCTTGCAAGAAAACCGTCTACCCTATTGAAAAGGTAAAGTAATAAACAAGAATTCGCATGAAATAGTTGAAATTAATCAATAAAGTTTCAATCTTTTTTAAAGATTCACAATCTTGATGATCTTTTTTCAGGTGGGTGTTGATGGAAATGCATACCACAAGGCCTGTTTCAAGTGTAGCTATGGAGGGTGTCATATAAGTCCATCAAACTACGTGGCTCATGAGCATCAGCTTTATTGCAAGCATCACCATGCACAGCTTTTCATGGCAAAGGGAAATTTCAGCCAATTTGACAAGCAACATGAACCAAATCATGGAGTGCCCAATGGGGTGACTGAGAACACAACCGAAGTTTGATGATCTGAGATTAAATTCAAGATCGGGTTTCTGAATGTTAAATTATATTTTGAGCAGAGTTTTTAAAGTTTATGTTTTTTCTTATGTTGTTCAAAGAAGATTATTTACAAGATTTGAACTTTTTGAGTTTTGACTGCGTGTGTTGAGTGAATAACTTGTCATTACTGAATAAAGTTGTTGTGGGGTTGTAAGGATGTGTGGTTCTTGACTTCTTGTGATTATTTGAGGCTTTTGATTGGTTTTTTCTGTTGTCTTGTTATATTTCCATTCAATTTTCCTTCGATTTTGTTATATATATGTATGGATACTAAGGTTAAGAATTATGGATCTGTCACTACTTTTTTTGAAAGATAAGGTGATGCGTGACAACCCTCGAGCCAGATATAGGTTTATTGAATATTTTTCTCCAACGCATTTCATCAAACACCTTTCTGACAAGTGACAACTCATGAGCCAACCAAAGGTTCGTTTGTATGAGCTGTTAAAACACCGGCCCTCACTGAAGCAAACTAAGAAAATTCACGCCCAGGTCATATTTAGATCATTAGTTAAAAGCAATAATCTTACTGGATCATTAATTCGATCATACAGTGATCATGGAGAACTTAAATCCGCTAGGAAGGTATTCAGTAGATACCCATCGTTACCACCCACTTTTTTGTGGAATCTCATCATTCAAGCTTATTCGAAAACAGCGCGTAATAAAGAATCACTGCATCTTTTCAAAGAAATGCTTCTGCTTGGTGGGTGCCACTCTTTAGCAGTTCCAGATGATTACACCTTTACGTTTACCATTACAGCTTGTTCACACCATCGGACACTGTTGGGTTTTGCTCAAAACTGTCATACAATGGTAATTAAACTTGGGTATGATTCAGATGTTTGTGTAGGCAACGCTTTAGTAAATATGTACGTTGTGTATTCAAGAACGGAATCTGCCCAGAAAGTGTTCGATGAAATGTCTCAACGAGATACAGTTACCTGGACGAGTCTGGTCAAAGGGTATGCAACTGGTGGCAAGATACCGCAAGCAGAAGAACTGTTTACGAAAATGCCTGAAAGAAACGAGGTATCATGGGCAGTAATGATCGCGGGTTATGTCGGCCACAAGATGTATAATCATGCTTTACGATGCTTTAATGAGATGTTGATTAATGGTGATGTCGAGCCCAATGAAGCAATTTATGTCAGCGTCCTTTCAGCTTGCGCTCATCTTGGTCAACTAAACCAAGGAAAATGGATCCATTTTTACATAGACAAAAATGGCGTCCCAAAAACCTCAAACATCGCAACTGCTCTAATCGATATGTATGCAAAATGTGGGAAAATAGATTACGCAAAGCAGGTTTTCAATGGAATAAACAAACGAGACCTTCTGACATGGACAAGCTTGATTTCGGGATTATCTATGCACGGACTTGGTAAAGACGCACTCCAGATGTTCACTGAAATGCTAGCAGAAAACATCAAACCAGATAACATCACCCTTGTTAGTGTTCTTAATGCGTGTAGCCATTCAGGGAAACTTCAAGAAGGAATCTTGATTTTCAACAATATGGAGCGATTGTGGGGGATTTCACCCAAACTTGAACATTTTGGATGCTTGATAGACCTTTTAAGTCGCGCTGGTGAACTTGAAGATGCATTCAAAGCTGTTAAGAAAATGGGTATGGAACCTGATGGTGTTATTTATAGAGCATTGTTGAGTGCTTGTCGACTCCATGGAAATGCAGGTCTTGCAGAGCGGATTATTGAACATGTTACAAGAAGAGATGGTGGAGGGCATATTCTGCTTTCGAATTTGTATGCTTCTTTGGGCCAATGGGATAATGTAAGAAAGATAAGAGAATCCAAGATTGATAAAGAGGGTGATTCGACTTCAACCCCGGGTTGTAGTTATATTGAGATTGATGGTGTTGTAAATGAATTTCTTGCTGCAGATAAGCTTCATCCTAGAATCACAGAGATAAATTTGAAGCTAAATGAAGTTATGAGAAGAATAAGTTTAGAGATTGATGTGGGAGATCATTCACTTTTCCATATATGAACCGATTATGATGCAGGGAGCCCCGGAACCGAATCAAACGAGTCCGAAAAGGAGCACATGAACGGATTCTACAAACTGGACGGGTCGGGTTCAGGCGTCCGGTTTGTATGCAAAATTGGGGGTGATTTTTGTGCCAAAATTAGGCTTATTAGGAATTTTGAAGGGAACTTAGGGTTTTAGTTTCCTTTTTTATATTTTATGACTTTCATTATATTAGTTATTTTGTTTCTTTTATTCTTTAGGAGTCTTCAAGCGAAGGAAATCAAGGAATATTATTAACGTGTATCGATGTCTTTTTCTTCAATAATCTGAAGCTGTATTTGTTCAAATTTATTTATTGAAATATTTAACTGAAGTAATTTTCATAAAAATGAAGAAAAGTTTTATAAAATGTTGTATTTTATAAAAGAATTGTAATTTTATATAAACTGGATTAGATATATTGTGTATATATTTTAATTATAAACTTTGTTTTATAAATGGACAAGTGTTGTAAAAAGCCAATGACAACATGTTCTAGCTTTAGATTTGATATGATTTGTGTTTTAATTCATTGAAACTTCAAATTATATTTTAAATATAGTTTAAATCACCAATTAGAATCATGTTTGATGGTATTAAATCATCATTTGAAGATAATTTCTTATTGTGAAGCTATTGCTAGTTCTAATAAAATTAATCAAAGTTTTGAAACTAGTATTTGGATGTTAGTTAATGATCCATGGTCATTAGAAGTGGAATAGAATGGATTAAAATTGATTTGTACAAGTTGTGGAAACTTAAAAGTAGTTACAACTCGAAGTGGTGTTGTCTAGAAAATCCATTCGACCGAGTGGAGTTACAAAGAAAATTCCCCTCGACTGAGTAAACCTGTGTGAAAGAAAACTTAACTTTTAGTTTAAAGTCCAAGTCTACTTCAGTTGCTTCCATTCTTTTTCCATGATCTTAGAGATTACATGCAATGTTTAAAATGAGATGTTTGGGATTGAGATTGTTGGAATTTAATTAGTTAGTAATTACTCGAGTTATGTTTATTTGTAGGTGACAACTAGACAATCAAACAACATTGGAAGTGAAGTAGTATATTGCAACAAGTTTAGGTGAATTCATTACCCAAGAATACATGTCATTACTATATTTTGCTTACCTAAATTCTCCTTTATTTGGAATATCATATGTTTGTACTATGTGATTGCTATGTGTACATGTGTGCATACATGAAATGGATTTTAAAATGAGGATAAACTTTTTTGCTTTGAAACTTCACTTTAAACATGTTCTTGTGCATCCACTTAGGATAGGTTATGACTTATATGATTTGGACACTTTGATTTTGGGTCATTGAACCTATGTTTTGGCAGGTCAATGCTTGTATTATTTTGTTCATTGAACCTATGATTGGCAAGCCAATGCTTGCATGATTTGGCACCAATGACAGTGATGACATTCCAGATAGGCCTCACTTGTACATGATGCTAGCTACCTCTTGTTTGGTTTATGTGTTATGGGCACATGATCCTAATTAGAGTCCATATATATAGAGTGTGTTATTCACTACTTTTACATGGATTATTTATCATCCTTATAACGAGTGAGGAGTTGGACTTTGAGATTGACTTGAGTATGGGACGTAGAAGCATATGCATTGCATATTTGAAATTGTGGATTTGTTTTTGATGTTTACCAATGCCTACACTTTAATGCGTCTTTCCCCACATGATAAGTATTTACTAAACTTTTGAGTTTTAAAAATCTTTAAGGGGTTTGACTTTGAGAATGGATTGTTCACTTATCTAATATCCTTAAGAATTGATGTATTCATTGGGCTTTCCAAGTCTATCCTATTATTTTGTCATGTATTAGATTTGAAGACTTAGTCAGAGACCGAATATAGAATTTAGATTTTGCATATTTAGATGTATAATTAAGATTTAAAATGTATGTAAAATTGTTTGCTCTATCTTTGTCTCTTGATCATACAGATACACTCTCCTATGTCTTAACACTTATGTCTCTTGATTATACAGATACACTCTCGTATGTCTTAACACTTAAAACTTTTAAATGTTGAGGACTTTTACCGTTTAAGTCCATTATATGCAATTTGTTCTCTTAAAATGACTTTGTTTTTCAAATTAATACAAACTTTTTATCTTCAAATAATTATTTAAAGTAGCTCATACTATGGATTATAAGTAATCATAATTCTGTTTACAAGTACATGAAATAAATATACAATACCAGACCCAAAGTTAATTTTCTTCCCTCTATCATTGGGGCCTCAAGGCAACCATCGGTTTCCACGACTCAACACATTTAGTTGAACAATTTTTCCTTTGAAATCAAGATTGCCATTATAAAATAATGAGATTTCAAAACTAGGCACATATTCAGGAATCAAGATTTCTATTACAAAAGTGGGGAGACAATGTTCGTAAGAATTTGAAAGCAACAAAAACTTAACCTTTCTCCTTTGGATCCATCTTACCCGTATTGGGGAATGTTCTAAGAATCACTCGGTTGAGATACAATTGAACATGAACTACTTTAACACAAAGATTAGATACATATTTGACTAAAAAAAACAATAGTAATTATATAAATCACACAGCTGGAAAGTATTTGTTGAGATTGAATGGCAGTGAGTAAAACTCTTCACTTCTTGAGTCTGTGTGGAACGATCTAAACTTGTCCCACCAATGCTTGCCCCTGTCTTTTCTTATCGAACTATCCTTGTGAAGTGTATTATCAAGAAAATACGCCACAACACCAGCCACAAAAGCTTCCGATGAAAATGGAACATTCACCATATTGTTAAACTACAAAAAAATAACATAAATCGAGGTCAATTATTGTATAGATAGGCCAAGATCAAAGCTTTCTTTCGTGGGGTCTCCTAGATTTCAATTTTTTCTTGAAATATCTAAAAATCTTGGAAAAATACTAAAAAATTAGGTTATTAATGTACGTACCCATCTTCCTGAAGTGTGAACAGGGCCATATCCATTAATGGCTTCGTATTCATTGAAATATTGGGGTACAGACAAGCCCAAAAAGACTGAAAACCCGAGTATGAACTTTGTTCGGAAGCTGTTAAGGTTGCAGAATTGAAGGAAGCTCAAACCCGATGAACCTACAGAAACATGAAAAGACATAATTGCCCTCGGAGTTACTTCTAATCTAACGACTTAATAAAAGGTTGGTGGATTGGATATTTATGTAAACTTACCCACGTAAGCGAAGAAAAGGCAGTAAAGAGCAGCGACAATTGGTGCAGGAATTGACGCAAAGACTGCTCCAAATTTACCTGTCGATCGTTTCCAAAAGTTTAGGAATATGATACTTTTAAAATTATATAAAAGGGTAAAATTGGAAAATAAAATACCAAGAACCGAAAAGAAAATCATGAACCCTGCTGAGATTTGTACAACTCTTCGACTTCCTACACGGGTCACAGCCAATAGACCCGCATTCTCACTGCAAATAACAAATTATAAACTCTTCATTTATTTATTTTTTATAAAAGTAGTGATTTATTTAGAAGCTAAAAAAAAAGTTGAGATTTGTCACTTACATAGAGACAGAAGATCCAGTTACTGTTCCAAACAAGCCAGACAACAAAATGCCAATTCCCTAACAACAAAAGAAAAGACAAAACATATTTGTCTTTTTTTTTTCTTTTTGTAAAAAACACATAATTATTTTTAACTAAAAGTTCAAAAGAATTATAATTACCTGCCAACCGACACCACGGCTTAGAATAGATGGAGGCAAAGGGGTGGCACTTGCATACCGTGAAACCGCAATGAATCCACCAGTTGACTAAATCATATAATTGAAACATGTAAATAATATTGATTTTGACTTTAATAATATTAGCAAAAAGAAAAAAAAAAGGTCAAAAGGTCAAACGGACCTCTACAAGGGTAACAAAAGCAGTCATCATCATGGCAAAAGCTTCACCAGCATCAAAAGAAGGTGCACCCCATTGAAATGGATATGGAATTCTTATCCTTAAAAGTATTTAAAAAAAAAAACGTTACAAAATAAAATAAAAAATTGAGAGCTAAATTAATAGTGTGTAATAAGTAACTAACCATGGTGCAGCATCGATTAATCCAGAACGATCAGTACGACAACTTGTTTGTGTTTTTGGTGCTGTATGATTGTAGGCCCCACCAACCGTAAGCAAATGAGCATAAATCCAAACAATTGCAATCGATGCCACAACTGAAAATTTCTCAAAGATCCCTTTTCCTGAATGTATCAAATGAGGCAGATACTACATATAAACCAAACAAACCAAATTTAGTACTTTTTGTATTAAGTCGTTCTTTTCTTTCTGACTCATATATAGCTTACCAGATTAAGTGCATAGTAATGCATTAAAATATGACAATATTATTACCTGTGACAAGACGACTACAAAGATGAGTTGAGGAAGCCCGATTTCGACACATCTTGCAACCTAAAAAAGACAAGATAAGTGTAATTCATGTATTTAGCTAAACATGTGATCATAAGAAGAAATGATTTCTTTAATTTTTTTATACTTACCCCGGGGAATCCAAATTCATAGAGCCCAAAACCAGCAAGAGCCACCAAAGGAGCAGCAGAAAGAGGACTCAAAAATCTATAATGATGTTAAACAAAGAATGCAACTGTTAGCTATATGAAAATTAGCAAAATATCATGTTTGGAGACAACTCACACGAAAACCCTGTTATCAGATTTGTTGACTAAAACAGTAATATGAAAGAAAGATTTTGTCCCAGATTGATAGATTGTAAAAAGGTAAAGTGGGCCCGTAGTTATTCTTCCGTTTTTGGAGTTTTCCACGTATATTCTTGTGGTCTTATTTCTCTAAAAGAAGAAAAATCAGTGGGCGGGAATCTTTGAGAACATTTTGCCAACAAACTGGTTATTAAGATATATGTAAATTTAAGTGTATATCCGTAGCTTTAATCAACTGATTGTTTAATTATGATTATGATTCTTTAAAGTTGCAATAATCAATTTTGAACCAACCTTGCAACATTTCGCCACAGACCACTGAACCCTAGAACAATTTGAAGAGTTGAAGCAACAATCAAAGCACCTTGGATTGCCCGCATTGTTTTCTTGAATTTCTGAAAGAAAATCAAGATTTTGTTTCTTGATCACTATTTACTCATTTCAAGATGAATTTTGGTATTTCAAGCACCCATGAGATTCACCTCTATAGGATCTGGATCATTCCATCTATTATTCAAGATGATTGAGATTGTGGGTGCAACAAAAGTATATGAACCCCCAATTACGGCTGGTAACCTAGTACCAAACAAAGTTTGTAGCAACGTGTTCCACCCGGCAACAAAAAGTAGCGTTTGAATGACTTGTGCTTTCTCCTCCTGATAGAATTTATTAAAAAAGTTACTATTGAGTATTGAATTACAAGAAGAATGAACAATATGTTTTTTAATTTTAATTTTTTTAATGTCTTACGTTTCCGCCGCCCATTTGAGGAACAAGAGCTGTCGGAATAATAACGGTTGTGCCAAGCATTACTAGATAATGCTGAAACCCGAGCAGAATAGCTTCAGCTGCAGAAAAAAGAAAGGATAACATAACCTTAATTTCTCGGAATATGCTAAAGTATAAAGAACGAAATTAGAAATTAGAAATTAGATACGAAGAACATAAAGAATATTTGTAGGAATTAATAAAAGTAAATGATAAAGTTTGAATTAAATAAGAAACATGGAATGATTGTACAGGAATCAGAATGAATTTGGTACCAGATATGCGAGCCTTAAAGAAACCCTAAAACAACCTAATTTAGAACAACCCACTTGCCATATAAAGAATCTGAAATAACTTTTTTCAAAAAGAGGAACATGAACATCTACAAGAATATACTGAAACAAACTTACGCCATGGGGGTGGACTTGTAATGCAGTAAGTCACACCAAGAAGCTGATCTTTGGGTGGGTGTGCTGCTGGCTCGTCGGATTTTCCTCCGCCTCCACCTCCGGCCATCTTTCTTTTCCGGCCAAGTTATGATATCACCCCCAAATCTGCAATGAAGAAACCCAGATCGAAAATGGTTGATTATATAATGATATTTGTCGGAAAACAGTGGAAAGAGTAAAGAAATTGGGATTGGGGGAGTACTTATGGAGCTAAAAATGCAATGATTTTGATTTTGATAAAGAAACGATGAAAACAAATGACAAAAAATATGAGCAAACAACCCACATGGAGTAGTAGTAATGGACACACCCACTACTCACTACAGGTGTGTAATTTGTTAAAATGGAGAAACGACAAACAGGGTAATTGATGCGTTTTAGTGTGTGTGTTTACAGTGTGAATCAAGGGAAGTAACAATTTCAAGAAAATAGTGTCGTCAAAAAATTAAATGCAAAAGGGAAACCATTTTTATATTCAGAGGCAAAACTGCAGCTTTTTGTTTCATTCAATCATGCTAATTTAATCAAGAAAGCTACTTTTCACCGGTATTTAATTTTCTTTACTCGTGGAGCAGTGTACAGATGAATGACATAGATTTATGATGGATTATGAGTTACGAAAATCTTTTAGATAAAAGTATTTAAGTGAGAAAGTTTGTAAATTATATAAAACAAAACAACGAAAGAGATGGGCATGCTACCAAAAATCAAGAAATTACGACACCCCACCAAGAAAACTTTTCAAAAAGTGTTCCTTTTATGATGATTTGTCAACCATTTTTGCAAAAGAAACAGGGGTAAAAAGGGAATTGGCATTTAGTGGGTATTTTTTATAAGGATATTGTCTTTAAAAGATTATTTGCTAATGAGACAACTCGTATATAAACTTCAAATTCAAAAGTTACATATGTTATATAATGTTAAAAAGTTTAGATTATTGGGAGATAATGCAATTATTGGTTTTTGTTTAAATAGCTGAAAATTTCTAAAATAATAAAATATGTTGAAAATGAATCTCCTATTCCACATTTAAACTATGAATTATAAAATATTTATCAATTGATAATCTACAAGAAGTTAGAAATGGATTGTCTAGAACATTACTTTTATATAAAACTAATTAATAAAGGTTGAAAAAACATGAAGAATCTTTTAAACTGACAAGTAATGATATTTTCTTCTTGAAAATACTAGCTCATAAGATTAAAAAAAAAAAAAAAAACAAATTGTTTAAATAAATTTACACCTAAATCTAGCTCATAATAAATGAATGTTGAATTTATTATTCTCCCGTACTTTCTTCTTTTTTGACCACACAATACTTTGAAATTCTCTATTTGGAATTTCTTAAAAGTTATCATTTTTATAATAAGGATTAATTTAAAATATCATATTATATTTGAATAGTAAATTCGATATGAAAATTTTATGTCGGCTAGAATAAACTATTGCAAGATAGAAAAAATGAAAGTGTTTTCTTTTTCCTTTAATATGAAAGTGTTTAAAGCGATTTACTACAAACAAGTTACTAGTAATACTACATGGTAAATTAAGATGTCATTTATTAATTTTCTTGTTAGTTTTTGTCTCGTTTTTGGATAAGGATTAGCCGAAGATCAGTGCTGACTTCTGGTGTTCCATGATGGTCGATAGATATCAACATGAGGTGTTCTGACTCAATATCGTTGTTTTAGGTAGTGACAACGGACTTGATTATAGTGATCTAGTTGAATTTGATGATAAATTTGTGTGTTTTAAGATTGTTTTTCAAATTCATTAGCCATTAAGTAATGGTTTACGCTTTATATTCTTGGTTTTTCTTTGCATGATGAGCGATCAAAGGTGAGACAATTCATGGGAAAGGAAACAAAATCAAATCAAAGCATTAGAATGGTCGTTACAATTGATGAAAAGAAAATTTGATTAAAAAAGAAAAAACTAGATAACTATATAGACCATTTGTGTAATGTACTTAAAATTTATTTTATAGCACCCAAAACGGATCGAGACTCTAAAAGAGTGACCCATGGACAATCCGTTTTGAAAAATCAAAAAGTGGTTTATATCGTAGACCCCATTATTAAAGCAATAAAGCAAATTGAATGAAAAGGAGCCCCAAATTCAACAAAGGGATGCATTGGATGTACAAAACAATACCTACACTTTTTGTAAAAACTATAAATTAAAAGGACACCGACACATTCTCTTTTTAAACAATTAACGCCATTCCTAATATTTATGATAATAATTATTATAATATATATACAAGACTAAATACATACTGTACAATTATGCTTTATATATATATATATATATATATATATATATATATATATATATATATATATATATATATATATATATATATATATATATATATATATTTGTCCGACCCAATAGGATGAAACACAAATAGGCAGCTCATTTTAGACAAAAATACCCTCTTATCTTTTCATCGTCTTCACACGGCCCCCTTCTCCTCTCTTCCTTATTCAAAATGAACAGTGATGCAATAATTTTTTATTTGTCATCTTCAAGACTTCAACAATCATGACTTCTTGTTTTCATTCTTTACCATGAAGCAATATTCTTTTTTACTCATCATATTTAACATAACGACCTTCATTTTACATTCTTTATGATGAATACCATCATTGATGTCATTATATATGTCTTATAATGTAGTGTCTTTTTTTAAAAAAATAACCCAGCCAGCATGACAAGAATACACAGGAAGTAAAATCGGCTTTCATCGCACACGAACCATTTCGAGTTATAGAATTAATTTCAAATGTAAATGTAAAAAATTATAATAGATGTGTAGGGGAGGAATTCTTCAAATAGAACGGTAAACATAGCAACGAGGCTACGTGTGTGTTCTTTTTTTTGCATCATTTGTATTAGTGTTTTTACGGTTCCTAACGATAAAGTGGTAATTTATAATATTTTGTTCTTTAATGTTTTAGTTTACTAAACATTATATAAAGATAATTTTTCGTCAAATAACCAATTTTAGGGGGTTGTTATAACTTTTTGACCATGAAAATCAATGTTTTGTAGAATAACCACAAGGTGCTCTGCGGATCAGTTAAACTTTCTGAGAATCGATGCACACCTCTGCGGAAATGAGGTGGCATCGATAAACGACAAAAAAAATTCAGGTCCTCAAACTGTTTAACTTATACCTTCAACGTTGATCCTCAAACCGCTGCAGAAAACTATCGTAACACCATTGATATCACAGCAAAATGATATGAAGTAAAAACAGAAATTTTGTTATTCAACGATCTTTATAACAAAATTGATGACGCACAGCTGAATGAAGATGAGGAAGTGATCTTGGAGGCGGCGAAAGAGGAATACAAATCCATTAGCGACGAGTCGGAATTCGAGAATGAAGCCCCTTGGAATCTTATAAAAGATCTCCCGTATTTTTAATTTGTATTGCGTTTGTAGTAGGTTATTTTTATGTACTTGGTTTTTATTAGGTTATTTAGATGTATTTGGTTATTTTAAAGTTATTTATATATACTGCTTTGTATCAGGTTATTTTTATGTATTTGGTTTCTATTACGTTGTTTTCATCGTCTACGTAATAAACTACAAACACTACAAATACAAATACAAATACGTTGAGTTGTTTTCTACTTTATTCCAGGGAACAAAAACTACAAACACTACAAATACATGGAAACAGAAAACACAAACCTAACAAATAATAAGATAAAGCAGTAGCAAACATTACGCATAAAACATTACTGTCTACATGAAATACTGGTTTTTTTTAACCACATTCCAAACGTCCTAATATTCGAACTCACTACCATCACGCTACATCATGTAATGCTCTTTAACAACTTGTAAAAGTTCTTCATCGTCTGCATAATAATATGGCATATTTTTAACATAATTATACCATCAATTGAACCATGTGATTTTTTCTTTTAATTTCATCCACTTACTAACAATATCTTCTTTAAGTCGGTGTTGTCCTTCTCCCATCTCATGGTTGAACAAACTTGTTATGCGGGTTCATTCATCACCTACAAGGCAATGAGGGGGAGCTATTGGTGTTGCACCCTCGTAAACGTTCGTCCAACATCGTGTTAGGACCATCACATCTGTTGTCGTCTATGGACGTGGGGCATTGTAACATACAAGTTTTGAGATCGTGTTTTATATAAATAATATTATGAAATATTATGTGATATTGAGTATTGAGTTCTAACAGATAGTTTTTACTAGAAATAAGGTAAAACTATGTTTAGAATCACTCATAAACTATTAGAAGTCTTATGAGATTCCAATTAAAAGTCAAATAGTAAAATTTAGCGAAAATATAAAATTTGAAATAAGTAAAATTTTATTATTGAAAGTTGTAGATAATCTCTTTAGAAACATGTAGGCGAAAACCTCATCGAAATCCGAGTTGTAACGAAGAAGTTATGACCAATCGAAGATCCGCGATAAAACCGGCACGGTGCCGAATGACGTAAAAAGTGAGTTTTTGATAAACTACTTTTTAGCCTTAGTGATCTAAATGAAAGTCGTAGTATTCGTTAAACCGAGAAGTTTGATAAAAAGAACGTCAAAATCTGACTTTGTATGAGGAAGTTATGATTTTTACAAGTTTCAGCTTAGAAGTAGACAGCTAAAAACTCGAATTTTAGATCGAGTGGTTTTTAGCCGACACAACCTAAACGAGAATCGAAGGTCTCGTCATTAGTAGTACAACGGTAAAAAGTCTGACGAAAACGGACGTCGGATGAAGAAGTTATGAATTTTTAACGAATTTACCAGTCCCGGTCTGTTAAAAATAATAATATAAAAATAAAGTCAAAATTTTCCGACGAAGTCTAAACGAAAGTTGTAGAGCATAATTTTCTCTACGCGTGCATATAAAGAACGTCAAAAACGGAGCTTGTATGAGAAAGTTATGGATTTTACAAGATTTGGCACAATTTTCGAGAAAAATCGCATGAATAGTGCTGCCACGTCACCCTTCGCATGCGAGGGTTCCACGTGTCGGACACGTGTTCGCTGCTGATTGGACCGCAGTACGCGTGTCACCCGCTGATTGGTCTGAAGTCGTCATAGGCACCTCCTGATTGGACCGAAGTCTGGTCCTCTCCTGGTCCGACACGCATCCGAGGCGGCCACTCTTCTCGCTTCTCCTTCTGACGCGTGGCTGCTGACTCGCCTTCGCAGATGACTCCTCCGGATCCGAGCCTCGCTCCAGCTGCCGCGTGTCCTCCTTCCTTCGGCCGAAGCTCCGGACCTCGCTACTATAAATAGTAGCTGCGAGACCTCCCGGTTAGATATTTGAATTTTGGTCTTTTTCACCCCTTTTCAACATTTTCTTATATTCCGACTTCCCCCGAAGCCCCGGTACTTATTCCAAAGCCCGAAGCGCGCCCCGAGATTCCCGAGAAGCCCGAAAAAATTATCTTTTCGGTTTCGAAGCTCTACTTTCGCAGAGCCCGGTTTTCAAGAAAACTCCCGGTTTTCAACAAAGAAAGTCATATTTAGAGCCGAAGTGCTGCCCGAATTACTATTTTGACCCCCGGTTATTTCTCGGTGAGTTTAATATATAGGAACAATTGTATGTTATGTGTTATATGTGCTATGTGTTTTTCGGTGGTATTATTCCGGTTTATTTTCCCGTGTTAAGTTTTATTCGCTATGTTTAATAGCAAAGTAATACCTTTGACCATGTGATCAGTGAAAGGACTTAGATTCATATTGGTACTGGTACGTAGCCTCTGGCCATGTAGAACATGTCTCCGTAAGAGAATGATTTCTATTCTATGGTATTGGCAGAAGGTTAGACAGGGCTATAAGCCTGAAATCTACCAAAAGGTTAATTCGAAGTTGTATGTCTTCTGTGCCATTTGGGCCAAAGCTTTATTGATGTATATCAAGTATGGTAATTGTTATGTCTCATTGATTGTATATTTTTGAATCAAATCAATGATTGATATGGAAAGTTTGTCACATGATTCACATATGCCTTTGTTGTTCCTTGATCCTCCTTGCCTCTGCCATAGTGAAGTATATATATATGGCATAACGTTATATTGTATCTATTATTGAACTCACTAAGCGTCACCGCTTACCCCTCTCAATGTTTAACTAACTTGCAGGAGATAAGCATCCAGTATAGTGATATACTGGTAGAAGATTTTTGAATAGTTTGAAACTATTATTTTGATAGAAGATTTTCGAATAGTTTGAAACTATTGTATTCTGCACTCCCATATGTATAAAACTATAGTATCCTGGGGAGTTATGTAATATATAACACTATGAAATAGTGGGTTTGTATCTAGTAGTTTGTAATCACATTATCAATATAAAATATTGTTTTATGAATATGCATGTAGCATGTTTCGGAATAACTATATTGTCATGTATGAAAGTTTGGGTCTTTCAGAAATATGAAAGTATAGAAATGGGTCCTTTCAATCATGGTATCAGAGCAGTGGTTTAAGTGAACTAAATTTCATGGATTGGTATTTAGACTTAAACTATTGGAAGTTCAATATATGAACTTAATCATTGTAAGTATAGGGATACAAACCATAGGAAATATATATATAAAAGTATTAGGTAATAGTAAACCCTAATATTATAAAAATACAATATTACTCCCTATTACAGAGCAATGGCTGAACAGGTTAGTAGCCATACCCCCGAAGTCGGTGGAGGTCCTCAACCTGAGGAAGTGAACACTCCAGTATCTCCTCGTGAGGAGCGACTCTTAGGTAAACTTACTGGCGTTATTCGACAGACTCTCGAAGAACACAAAAAGAGTGGTGATAAAGGAAAAGAGAAAGCCACTGGAGAATCTTCGAGAGGAGAGGTGAAGCGTCCCTCGTTCAAGGATTTCAAAAGTAGCGGTGCTACAGAATTTTCTGGTGTTCTTAATCCAATTGTTGTTCTTACTTGGATCCAGAACACGGAGAAAGTGTTTCATATTTCTCATGTGGATGATGAAGACAAGGCTAACTATACTTTCTGCAATGCTCATCGGAGAAGCCTTGGTCTGGTGGGAAGCAACCTATGAAGCTCTCAGCAGGTTTGACCAGGAGAATTTATCCTGGGAAATGTTCAAAACTCGTGTGCTAGAGAAGTACTGTCCTCTAGACATGAGGAGGAGGTTGGAGAAAGAATTCCTCGAGCTTAAACAGGGAGGAATGACTGTGAATGAGTATGAAACTCAGTTTAATCAAAGAGCAAGGTTTGCTACAAAGTATATCCCAACTGAAGACGAGAAAATTCAGTTGTTCATGGAGGGACTACGGCACGAAATCCACGATTTCGTTGCCAATCGGGAGGTTCTATCATTCGATAAAGCTGTTGAGTATGCTCGAAGGCGTGAGCATGACTTAGAGATACTTGGTGCCACTCTTACTGCTCCAAATCATCCACGTACTGAAAGAACTGTTCCGGTTCCTTCTTTTCTACCAGCTCAATCCGTTCAGACTGAGCCTGGTAATCAAGTGCAAACTCAAAATGCCTCTCGTGGACGCGGTAGATCACAATCTTTTTCTATTCAATCGCCTTCATGTCGTGTTTGTGGTAGGAATCATCTGGGCCCATGCAAAATAGACAAGGAATGCATTGTTTGTTTTGGATGTGGAGAAAGGGGTCATATAAAGCCAGCTTTCCCAAGAAAGGATGTTACTTGTTTTGCATGTGGTATTACTGGCCACAAGAAGCGTTTTTGCCCCACTCTTACTAGTCAGATGACGGGAAGTCAAGCTTACGTTCAACAACCGGCGAAAAGTCAAGCTCCTGTTCAACAATCAAGGGGTACTCCAATTAAAAAGGAGGAGGTTCCAAAAGCTAAGGGTCGTGCATTCCAGATCACCACAGAAGAGGCACGCGAGGACCCGAATGTTGTGACGGGTACATTTCTTGTTAACTCTAGACCTGCTCACATCTTATTTGATTCTGGTGCCTCAGATTCTTTTGTGTCTTATGAATTTGCGCATTCTTTTCAAATTGCTTGCTATGCACTTGCGCAACCTTTTCACGTAGAGACTGCTGGAAGTATATCATTACTTGCCGATAAAGTCTATAGGAATTGTGTTATAGAAATTGAAGGCTACAATTTTCTTGCTAATCTAATTCCTATCTCCTTGCCCAACTTTGACATTATTCTCGGCATGGATTGGTTGTCAAAGAACCACGCAGACCTCTTGTGTTATGAAAAGATAGTGTGTATTCCCATTGAAGGGGAGAATCCTATCTATGTCTATGGTGAACAAGGAACCTTAAAAATAATATCTTTCCTCAAAGCCCGTAAATTCATATCGAAAGGGTGTTCTATCTATTTGGCCTACACAGTCGATGTCTCGAAAGAAGATAAGAAAACGGTGAATGATGTTCCCATTGCTAAGGAATATCCAGATGTTTTTCCCGAAGAATGGTCTGGACTTCCTCCGGACAGGCAAGTAGAATTCTGAATTGATCTTGTGCCTGGTGCTGCTCCGATTGCTAAGACTCCTTATCGTCTTGCGCCAGCTGAGATGAAAGAAATGATGATCCAACTGCAGGAATTACTTGACAAAGGCTTTATCCGACCAAGTACCTCTCCCTGGGGTGCTCCGGTATTGTTTGTCAAGAAGAAGGATGGATCGATGCGGATGTGCATTGATTATCGTGAGCTGAATAAGGTGACTATCAAGAACAAATACCCACTACCTCGCATTGACGATTTATTTGATCAACTTCAGGGTGTTAGCTATTTCTCCAAGATTGATCTAAGATCTGGCTATCATCAGTTGAAAGTTCACGAGCAGGATGTACCGAAGACTGCTTTTCGTACTCGATATGGGCATTACGAATTCCTTGTTATGCCATTTGGTTTAACGAATGCTCCTGTTGTATTCATGGATATGATGAATCGGGTATGCCGCCCAATGCTCGATAAAATCTGTCATCGTATTCATTGACGATATTCTAATCTATTCCAAGTCTGAAGCTGATCATGCCATTCATATTCGTGCGGTATTAGAACTTCTTCGAAAGGAGAAACTTTATGCTAAATTCTCGAAATGTCAATTTTGGCTTCGCCAAGTTCAATTTCTCGGCCATGTTATTTCTGGTGACGGTGTATCCGTAGATCCTACTAAAATTGAAGCTATTCAAAATTGGGAAGTACCTCGTAATGCTTCCGAAATGCGTAGTTTCTTGGGTCTCGCGGGATATTACCGGAGATTTATTAAGGACTTTTCTCGTATAGTCGTACCTCTCACGAGTCTTACACGAAAGGAAGTGAAGTTCGAATGGGGTGAAGCCCAAGAAAAAGCTTTCTCGACTCTAAAAGATCCTTTGACCCATGCTCCAATCTTATCACTTCCAGAAGGTGATGATGATTTCTCTGTATATAGCGATGCTTCAAGATTAGGACTCGGTTGTGTGTTGATGCAACGTGGTAAAGTGATAGCCTATGCGTCAAGACAACTGAAAGATTATGAAAAGAATTATCCCACTCATGATCTCGAACTCGCTGCAGTGGTATTTGCCCTAAAACTTTGGAGACATTACCTCTTTGGTACAAAATGTCAATTGTATACCGACCACAAGAGTCTCAAGTATATATTCAGTCAGCAAACTCTGAATATGAGACAACAACGAGCCATGGAGCTGATCAAAGACTATGACTGTGAAATCCTATATCATCCTGGAAAGGCTAATGTAGTTGTCGATGCACTTAGCAGAAAGGTTTATCGTAATAGTATGTGTTATCCTATTACTCACACCACAGTAAAGTTCACTATTCTAGATGAACTAGAGAAATGGCAAGTAGAAGCCCTAAAGCTAGAAAATATGAAGAAAGAAGGGATGGTACATTACACCTATGTTTTACTTGATGATCCGCGAGGATTGAAGGTATTCGAGAATCGGCTATGGATTCCGAAGATTGGTGGATTATGAAAGAAGATTTTAGATGAAGCCCATAAGTCTAAACTGTCAATACATCATGGTACAAGTAAAATGTACTATGATGTAAGAGCTGATTATTGGTGGCCTGGATTAAAGAGAGACATTGGAAGATATGTACAAGAATGCTTAGTATGCTTACAAGTCAAAACAGAGCACCAAAAGCCTTACGGAACCCCAGAAAGTCTTAGTGTACCTGTATGGAAATGGGAAGAATTGTCCATGGATTTTATTACCAAATTGTAAAAGACTGCTAGACAACATGATAGCATTTGGATAATCGTCGACCGCCTGACTAAAAGCGCTCATTTTCTTGCCATGCGTGAAACGGCTCCAATGGATAAATACACACAAGTATACTTGGATGAAATTGTTGCAAGGCATGGTGTGCCACTAAAGATCGTTTCCGATCGTGATACTCGCTTCACGTCTCACTTTTGGGAGAGTATGCAACGTGAATTGGGATCTCGAGTTGCTCTCAGCACAGCCTATCATCCCCAGACAGATGGTCAGACGGAGAGAACAATCCAAACTGTAGAAGATATGCTTCGTGCATGTGTCTTGGAGTTCGGTGGTAACTGGGATAAGTACTTACCTCTTGTCGAATTCTCGTATAATAACAGTTACCACGCTTCAATCAAAATGCCACCATATGAGGCATTATATGGTCGCAAGTGTCGTACTCCATTATGTTGGCGTGACATAGGACAGAAAATCCTTGGAGGCCCTGAAATGATTCAAGACACCACCGACAAGATTCAAATTGTACGAGAAAGAATGAAAGCCGCCCAGGATCGACAAAAGTCCTATACGGAAAAGAGGAGGCAACCAATAGAATTCCAGGTGGGGGATTTCGTAATGTTGAAGGTATCCCCATGGAAAGGTCTTATGCGATTTGGAATGAAAGGAAAACTAAGTCCTAGATTTGTTGGTCCTTTCAAAATCCTTCAGAGGATTGGTAAACAAGCATACCGCTTGGAATTGCCTGAAGATTTGGCAGGTATTCATGATGTCTTCCATGTGAGTTATCTGCGCAAATGCTTGAGCATCTATGGTGAGGTAGTTCCATTATCCGAGGTGAAACTGGATAATAAGTTAACTTATGTAGAAGAGCCTGAAGAGATTGTAAACGAAAGAACGACTAAGCTACGTAATAAAGAAGTAGAGTTGGTGCTTGTCAAGTGGAAACACCATCGAGGCCCGAACTATACTTGGGAAAATAAGAATGAGATAAGAGCGAAATACCCCCATTTATTTTAATCGATGTAATTTCGAGGACGAAATTCTCAAAAGGAGGAGGTATTTGTAACATACACGTTTTGAGATCGTGTTTTATATAAATAATATTATGAAATATTATGTGATATTGAGTATTGAGTTCTAACAGATAGTTTTTACTAGAAATAAGGTAAAACTATGTTTAGAATCACTCATAAACTATTGGAAGTCTTATGAGATTCCAATTAAAAGCCAAATAGTGAAATTTAGCGAAAATATAAAATTTGAAATAAGTAAAATTTTATTATTGAAAGTTGTAGATAATCTCGTTAGAAACATGTAGGCGAAAACCTCATCGAAATCCGAGTTGTAGCGAAGAAGTTATGACCAATCGAAGATCCGCGATAAAACCGGCACGGTGCCGAATGACGTAAAAAGTGAGTTTTTGATAAACTACTTTTTAGCCTTAGTGATCTAAATGAAAGTCGTAGTATTCGTTAAACCGAGAAGTTCGATAAAAAGAACGCCAAAATCTGACTTCGTATGAGGAAGTTATTATTTTTACAAGTTTCAGCTTAGAAGTAGACAGCTAAAAACTCGAATTTTAGATCGAGTGCTTTTTAGCCGACACAACCTAAACGAGAATCGAAGGTCTCGTCATTAGTAGTACAACGGTAAAAAGTCTGACGAAAACGGACGTCGGATGAAGAAGTTATGAATTTTTAACGAATTTACCAGTCCCGGTCTGTTAAAAATAATAATATAAAAATGAAGTCAAAATTTTCCGACGAAGTCTAAACGAAAGTTGTAGAGCATAATTTTCTCTACGCGTGCATATAAAGAACGTCAAACACGGAGCTCGTATGAGAAAGTTATGGATTTTACAAGATTTGGCACAATTTTCTAGAAAAATCGCATGAATAGTGCTGCCACGTCACCCTTCGCATGCGAGGGTTCCACGTGTCGGACACGTGTTCGCTGCTGATTGGACTGCAGTACGCGTGTCACCCGCTGATTGGTCCGAAGTCGTCATAGGCGCCTCCTGATTGGACCGAAGTCCGGTCCTCTCCTGGTCCGACACGCATCCGAGGCGGCCACTCTTCTCGCTTCTCCTTCTGACACGTGGCTGCTGACTCGCCTTCGCAGATGAATCCTCTGGATTCGAGCCTCGCTCTAGCTGCCGCGTGTCCTCCTTCCTTCGGCCGAAGCTCCGGACCTCGCTACTATAAATAGTAGCTGCGAGACCTCCCGGTTAGATGTTTGAATTTTGGTCTTTTTCACCCCTTTTCAACATTTTCTTACATTCCGACTTCCCCCGAAGCCCCGGTACTTATTCCAAAGCCATTTGGGCCAAAGCTTTATTGATGTATATCAAGTATGGTAATTGTTATGTCTCATTGATTGTATATTTTTGAATCAAATCAATGATTGATATGGAAAGTTTGTCACATGATTCACATATGCCTTTGTTGTTCCTTGATCCTCCTTGCCTCTGCCATAGTGAAGTATATATATGGCATAACGTTATATTGTATCTATTATTGAACTCACTAAGCGTCACCGCTTACCCCTCTCAATGTTTAACTAATTTGCAGGAGATAAGCATCCAGTATAGTGATATACTGGTAGAAGATTTTTGAATAGTTTGAAACTATTATTTTGATAGAAGATTTTCGAATAGTTTGAAACTATTGTATTTTGCACTCCCATATGTATAAAACTATAGTATCCTGGGGAGTTATGTAATATATAACACTATGAAATAGTGGGTTTGTATCCAGTAGTTTGTAATCACATTATCAATATAAAATATTGTTTTATGAATATGCATGTAGCATGTTTCGGAATAACTATATTGTCATGTATGAAAATTTGGGTCTTTCAGAAATATGAAAGTATATAAAGGGGTCCTTTCAGGCATCGGACGATGTCGCTGCATTTGAAGAAGTTGGTACATCGCAAGCCATTTCAGAATAAAGGTGTGAGTTTATTGAAGAATAAATGATTACTTAAATAAGAAAAACGACTGTTAGTTGGATCTGCGGAATGAGAAACAGCTTTGAGGACTGACAAACAGCTATGCGGAATGAGAAACAACTCCGGGGACTGACAACAAGCTCTGCAGACTGACAAACAGCTCTGCGGACTGACAAACATCTAAGCGGAATCCCAAACAGCTCTGCGGATTCCTAAACAGTTATGCGGACTGACAAAAAGCTTTGTGGATTCCCAAACAGCTCTGCGGGTTCGTAAATAGTTCTACGGAATTATGAATATGGATTCCGTTTAAATTGGACAACCATTTTAATTTTTAGAAGTTGTGGATAGTCGTGAAAATGAGTTCATTCAATGAGGTGTTAAAAAAAGTTTGTCCAACCTACCGATTTTTAGAGGTTGTGAGTCGCGCAGAGCCGGCAGAAAAGTTATGCTAACCGACGTCGTTCGGATCCCGAGTTTTAGGTGGGAGATTTTGTTTTGCTGAAGGTGTCACCATGGAAGGGTGTCATTCGGTTTCGGAAGAGGGGCAAGTTGGGGCCCCGATTTATTGGTCCGTTCAGGATTTTTGCCCGTATTGGCAGGGTTGCTTATCGATTGGATCTACCGGATGAGCTTAAGATCCACAACACCTTCCACGTGTCTCAGCTTCAGAAGTGTGTTGCTTATGAGGTCGCAGTCATTTCCTTGAATGATATTCAGGTTGATGGGAGCCTGAATTATGTGGAGAAGCCCATTGCGGTTCTGGACAGAAAAACAAAATCCCTACGGAACAAAGAAGTGAAGCTAGTAAAGGTGCAGTGGCAGCACCGGAAGGGCTGAGAATGGGCGTGGGAGCTCGAGGAGGAGATGAGGGAGCATTACCTGAGGTTATTCGAGGCAGCGGACTTTGAGGACGAAGTCTGATTCAAGTGGGGGAGATTTGTAACTCTTGGTTCCGGTATAAATTTATTCCCCTGAATTGTTGATTTTTCCTGTTGGACTCGCCGAGTTAAAAGCTTCAACTCGGCGTGTTGAGTGGACTTTGGCAGCGGGAATTAATGAACCAACTCGGCGAGTTGAGGTGCCTCAACTCGGCGAGTTGGCGGCTGGGAAGGAAACCCTAATTTTTAGGGTGTTGCACCCTATTTAAAGGCCTTAAGTCTCTTGGTTGGCCTCCTTACCAGCCTCCTCTGTCCAGAAAACCCTAAAAACATGTATCATCGTCCTTGTGAGTGTGTGAGCTTGTGGAGGGCCTTTAGTGTTGATATTTTTCACACTTTTGGAGGATCTTTGAAGTTGAAGGTGCATAGCTTGGAAGGAAGACCTAGATCCAGAATCTCCCCACTCTTTTCAGTCATTTAAAGGTATCAAGTTTATACCTTGCTTTGTTATTGTTTAGATATATTGTTTCGGGGTTTTATCTTGATTTTGGACTCATGGTTGAGTTGTCCAAGAAGTTGAGTGTTCCAGGGGTTGTCATGCTAGATCTATCCATTTCATGGCCTCATTTGGCTTAAAGTTGCAAACTTTACTAGGTCTTAGGTCCCATTTATGCAATAAGTCCTTTATTAAACCCATATTGAGCCCTAGGGTTTCTTTTAGCATGCATGGACGTAAAGTTGGAAACTTTACGTGATTTTCCAGCCTTTGGAGGCCAGATCTGCATTTTGGGACTCTATTTTGAGAGTTTAAGGGCTTAATGGGTCAAGCCTCACTCTAATGAGTCTAGGGTTTGGATTTGACTCGCTTTGGATGGTTCGTAAGGGTAAAGTTGGAAACTTTACCCTTCTAGACATCATTTTGAAGGAGATCTGAGAATTGGAATTCCTAGATTCGATGGAAACAGCTTAATGCATTAAGCTGTTGGATTTCTGGCAAACTCGGCGAGTTCATTAGTGAACTCGGCGAGTTGATGAGAGTTTTCCCAATCTGTGCAGTTAATGGGGAAACTCGACGAGTTGAATGACAACTTTGTGAGTTGGGTCAACTCGAACCATTGACTTTAACCTTTGACCTTAGTCTTTGACCAAGTTTGACTTTTAAGGGGTTTTAGGGCATTTTGAGTTGTAATTAAGGAATTGTTTTTGTTTAGGGGTTGAGTAGAGCTGATATTCGGAGCCAGGACCTAGTCAGCTATCATTCAGTATTTGAGGTGAGTCTTCTCACTACACTCATGGGTCGAAGGCACCAAGGTCGGTCCATTAATTGATATGAAATGTTTAGTTATGGAATATGTAATGGTTGATGTTTGATCTATATATAAATTATGTGAGGACCATGGGAGGAGCCCATGGCACTTGGCAAGACCATGGGAGGAGCCCATGGCTCAGGAATATAAGACCATGGGGGTAGCCCATGACATTCCAAGTGAAGACCATGGAGGGAGTCCATGACAACCTTATATGTATGTGTGTATGACATTATGTGATTATATGTTTCGTGTGTTTTGGGAAACTCACTAAGCGTGTGCTTACAGTTTTGTTGGATGTTTCAGGTACTTCTAACTCTAAGGGCAAGGGCCCGACTTGATGGCGTAGCGTGCACTCTCCAACATTTTTCCACTAGTTATTATGGACTCTCTGATCTTTCTGAATGATATGATGATGTATTGAATTTTGGAAACAACTTATGGTGGGAATTTCTAATTATTAAACATAGATTGTTAATATTAAATGAAAATTTTTACTTGAAATTTTGGGCTGTTACAGCGATGTTTAGGGGGGCTCTGTTGCATCGGTGGAGACTCCACTCCTTCCAAAGTCCAACTCAGATAACGCAAATAGAATGACAATTGGATCTCAAATTCCGTTGCTTCAACAACACGTGGAATGTTGTTTTCCTGCAAAATAAAAACATTAACTTTAACTACATATCGATTTTTCACTATATATAACTTTATAAGGAACGTATAACTATACCAGTGACACATCTAATATACGTAAACATTTCTCGACAGTTAATTGTGTTTTTATTCTCCATGCCTTGTTCTTGGAAATTCATTTGCGGTGTGATGGGCATACCTCAAAGCTTCTTGAAATGTCTCTAAAATCCATACCTAGTATAACTTTAACATGTTATGATTTTCCGATGATTATAAACACTTTAAAATGTGTAATATTAATTTCACGTAAAACTAACCTTAAACGGGAGGTGAAAACCGGTCACCGTATACTTCAACATCTTCACAAGACCCACATTGGCTTGATCTCGTAAATATCTATAGATTTTCCCAAACCAGAGTCGTAATTGTGTTTCACTATACCTCCATAAAAATGTACCTCACGCAAACCTGTCGTACTCATTATAATTAATATAAATCATCTTGAAGTTATAAATAAATATTAAATTTACTACATGTTCCAATTATATACAGTATCGGCGAGCTCAAACACTACCGGCGGAATGCACGTATTTGTATCATGTCCTATGAGACCTTTCAACAAAAACAACATATTCATAAGCATTACCGCATCATCATCGCTACAAGTCAAGAATGTTGGCCCTTTTATGTAGTCTTCTATATCTTTCAGCCGTAAATCTTCATCTCTCAAATTTGGGAACAAGCGACTCCGTAATGCAGATTTTGTGTTGTGTTTTGTATTGATTACATCAACATAAGGTCCAAATCTCAAACCGCTAATCAAACAAAATTCGGTTTCACCATATCCACCACCCTGCCTTGTAACTCGAACCGAAACCTCCCAGCCCTGGCTACCAGCACATCACGAACCTCATGCAACATCATCAAATGACATAACATCGGGTCACCATTCGGGGTGGGCATACCAATGAAGATCCCAAATGGTGTCTCTCAAAATAATTCGAGTCGCCTACTATTTATTTTTGGAATGCACTTCCTCAACACTGTGCCTACCACCCCTTTAAAAGTTAATTCTGCAGGCCATCCTCGCATACTATGTTGCAAAAGATAACACACATATATATGGCAAATTATTACATCAATACTACAAATTGATTTAAATGATATAGCAATGTACTATGCAAGAGGGACAATTTGTGTAACACATATATATGGCAAATTATTACATCAATACTACAAATTCCTTTTAAATAGTTATAAATTTAGAACTAAGCTAATTTATATAACATAAATTTATCAAAACACATTGTTATTTTAAACCTAACCTAACCTAACCTATATAAGATAAATTTCTTTAAACTATATAGCAATGTACTATGCAAGAGGGACAATTTCTTTAACACAATTTAAAACATATATTTCATCAATTAGCAAAGCACAATGTTATTTTAAATAGTTATAAATTTTAACCTAAACTAATCTAATTAACATAAATTTATTAAAGTACATTGTTATTTTAAGTAGTTATAAAAAATCGTAATCACATTTACCCAATCCCAATCACATTTACAACATTGTTTATTAACAAAATTCCAATCACATTTACAACATATTCAAAATCGTCAAAAAAATAAATTTCGCAGAGGCCTCTGCGAATCTGTTCTTCAGAAAGGTCCTCTGGGGAAATGTTCTTCAGGTAACTATAACAGCCCAATTTTCATGCCCAAAATTTCATTTTTATAAATTACTTTAAATTAAACATTCGGAGGAAAAACATTGTCAAATCATAACATCTCATAAAACCATGTATAATGTCTGAAAATTCCAAATCATAAATAGTGATAATGTCAGAGCACAATCCCAAGGAAACTCATAGTGCAGAATCTGGGGTGTGTGTATGATGTGCAGCTACCGCGCCGGCTCCTTCCCCTTCGATGAAGAGGTACCTGAAACAAAACTGAAAACTGTAATGTAACGCCCCGTTCCTGGTACGTATTTAATTTGATTAAATGTTTCTTTTTGTAAGAGCTACTCGGCGAGTTGTAGCCCTAACTCGCCGAGTAGATGTCGAATTGGACGCGGGCTTTAAGTGATCTACTCGGCGAGTCCACGCCTGGACTCGGCGAGTCCACGCCTGGACTCGGCGAGTAGGCCAGTCAGGAGGAAACCCTAATCCTTAGGGTTTGCACCCTATTTAAACGTCCTTATAGCCCCATCTCAGCCTCCATCACCCTCAGAGCATTCCTTATCGAAACCCTAGTCTCCATTGGTGAGTTTGAGTGATTGTTGCCTTGTGAAGGGACTTTTGGTGCACATTGGAGCAAGTGGAAGAAGGAAGGGGTTGAAGAGCTCAAGGAAGGGGACTTAGATCCAGAACACATTCATTTGTGGTCACCCATTCTGGTAATAAAGTTTCCATCTTGATTATTGATCTATTAGATCTTGTTTGTCCCTAAATTGTTGCTTTTAAGCCCTAAAACCCCAAATCCTTGGTAGAGAAACCTTATGGTTGGGCTATACTTCAGATCTGGACCCTCATTACCTTCTAGAGTTGTAAAGTCTCAGTTATGTTCGTGATTGAGGTCCCTCTTGAGCTTAGAACCCCATTAAGAGCTTAGTTTTGACATTTGGAGCCCTTAAAGCTATGCATGCATGTAAAGTTTGCAACTTTACGTGATAAGCATGCCCTAGAAGCCTAGATCTGTGGTTTGGAGCCGCTGCATGGCTCAAACCAGGTCTGTATGGAAAAAGGACTGAATGAACTCGGCGAGTAGAACGCTGGACTCGGCGAGTCCTATGAACATAGCCGTGAACTCGACGAGTTGGTTGAGCAACTCGGCGAGTTCGTTGAAGATTGCCTTGAACTCGGCGAGTTGTTAGAAGACTCAGTGAGTTGGCTAGGGTTTCTTCCAAATCTTGGCCACGTATGAACTCGACGAGTTAAAAAGGGAACTCGACGAGCCAATCAAGGATTTCACGACTTCTCGAGTTCAGGAAGGACTCGACAAGTCGGTGATCTGCACTCGACGAGTCGAGTCAACATAGACTGTTGACTTTGACTGTGGACTTTGACTTGGACCAAGGGTTGACCAGTTGACTTCTGATGGTTTCTGGTAATTGGGAGATTTATGAAAAAGGTTTGTATGGTACCTATAGGTGGTGGAGTTCGTGTTGGACCCAGGAGTTGAGCCTTCTTATTTCCGACGACAATTGCGAGGTGAGTTATCCTCACTATACTAAGGGGTCTAAGGCACCAAGGCCGGCCCATTGGATATGATATCCTAGTAGTTGTATTATGTTGAGTATGAGTTAGTTATGCATGCTAGTTTGATACGCTAGAGGATAGGTCTGTAGGACTACCTGTGATACTGATTGATTGTCTGCATGTGCATTATCTGTTACATGTTGATATGTTATGTGGGATGGGTTGAGGTTGTATTGCTCCGTGCGGTAGCCAACAAACCCTAGAGTATTCCAGATATGAGCTGAGGGCCCGATAGGCATTCCGGACTCATACTGAGGACTTGGGAGCATTCCAGATACGAGCTGAGGGCCCGGTAGGCATTCCAGACTCGTACTGAGGGCTCGGTGGCATTCCAGATACGAGCTGAGGGCCCGGTAGGCATTCCAGACTCGTACTGAGGGCTCGGTGGCAATCCAGATGTGAGCTGAGGGCCCGGTAGGCATTCCAGACTCACACTGTGGGCCCAGGGGTATTCCAGTCTGTAAAGCTGTGGACCCGTTATGTGCTGTTCTGCTCAGTTTGTTATGATATGTCATGGTGTGACATGGTTATGTGGACTGTATGTGTATCGGTATTTTGGGGGTAACTCACTAAGCTTTCGGGCTTACAGTTTCAGTTTATTGTTTCAGGTACATCAGGGGATCGCGGCAAGGCGAAGGCATGATCGTACAGCTCCTCCTATTATGTTATGTTTCTGGGAAAACTCTGATATAAATGTATTTTGAAAACAAAGTTGTAATGTTTTGATAAATTCGACATGTTTTAAAAGTTTAAATTTGGCTTGAATTTTTGGGTGTTACATGTAAGCACAAAGCTTAGTGAGCTCCCCCATCGTACCACATACCATAAAATCACATAACATGCATATTCTGTCAAGCATATCTGGGTGCCCGACCTACCCCTTCGGCCCTGTCGACCGAATTATGCCTAGCATATCTGGGTGCTGGCCTCCCCTTCGGTCCTGTCGACCGGATACTACCTAGCATATCTGGGTGCTGGCCTCCCCTTTGGTCCTGTCGACCGGATACTGCCTAGCATATCTGGGTGCTGGCCTCCCCTTCGGTCCTGTCGACCGGATACCGGTGACTATTTCACCCCTCTACCACTACCACATAACATGTATCACATAATCATATTCTATCTAGTATGACTGGGTATGACTACCCCTCTTTGGCCCTATCGACCGGAGATCTTAGGGACTATCTCCCCTACTGCTACTGGCATATAACATCATATCATACTAGCACATAACATATCAGGTAGTAGCAAACCTAGATGAATATCAAAAAGACAACCATCTAATATACAACTCCTACTGGTGGGCCGGCATTGTGGCCGTAGACCCACCACTACTGGAAGGTAACTCACCTCGTAAAGCTTACTGCTGGAAAACTGCTCGGCAACTGTCTGACTGCAGCTCCGGTAACCCTCCGGCTATAATCCCACAAAACACTCAGTTAGAACATGATATCTACTCTTAGGGTAAAATGACTATTTTACCCCAGACCAAGTCCAAGTCAAAGTCAACTTCCAGTTGACCCGACTCGCCGAGTTGGGTCGTCAACTCGTCGAGTCCCTATTTCTTTAACTGACCTCATCCACGCCCCTACTTGTCAAGCTTAGCAACGGCTCGACGAGTTCTCCTTCTAACACAACCTCAGATGAACCTTCATCCGACTCGCCGAGCGGTATGAACACTCGTCGAGTCCATCTTCATCCTAAGAACACGTCCTGTCCTCGACTCGCCGAGTTGTATGAATAACTCGTCGAGTTCATCCTCAAGGGTTGGGAGATTGTCTTGGACTCGCCGAGTCTATTCTAGCACTCGCCGAGTCCTATGAACTCCAGGTCTAAAACTAAGTCCAATGCGTTGGGTCACTCTTCCTGTCCTGCCACAACCCTTCTAACACCCAACTGAGTTCTTTTGACCCTCAACACATATGGGACTCAAAGCCTTGGACTCGTCGATGTTGGATTAATGTCTAAGTCCATAACTATATTTGGTATGTACTTGACCCGACCCGGCATGGTCCATTTGGGTTGCACTTCACCGGCACAATTTATATGGATAGTCTTTTGAGAATAGTATATTTATGATTTATATTAATATATTATAAGTTCTAATATATTAATATGAAATCATATTATTTAATTAGTATTGATCAAGAATTAATTTAGAATTAATTAAGTGATCAAAAAGAACTAATTAAATATGGACTCTTATATATATGGAATGGGCCAAGTTCATTTAGGTTGGGCTAAGCTTTCATGGATGGTCCATGGAGCTTTTAACCCATGGATCCTATGTAAATGAAAGGTCATGGGTATTAGGGTTTACATGGATGTAACCCTAATCCTCCATAATATATAAAGGGGTCCTTGGCTCACAAAATTAGCACAAGTGTGTGAAAATAAGAGTGGGCCGATTTTAGTGTGCATACATATTCTCTGAAGTTCTTCCAAGGTGTTTTGGTGATTTGTGATTCCATTTGAGGCTTCCACACTATTGGGGCTAAGCTCTTAAAGCTTGAAGACATCAAGCTACATCAAAAGGTATGTCATATAACTAGAACTTTGTAGTATAGGTGCTTCATAATATGCTAGTTAGGATGAAACCTTGGAATAGTTAATATTTGTATGTATAATAGAGAAAACATAGATCCAAGGTTTATAGGGTTGCATGTACACCATAGGAGTGTTAGAATGCTCAAAAACCCAACAGTGATATCAGAGCCATGGGTTGTTTTCTGTTATATTGATGCAAATGTTTTATTTTCAAGTTGAAAAAAAAGGAAAAAAAAACATGACGTTTGTCAAATTTTAAGATAATTACTTGTTTTGTGAAAAACGAATTATTTGTAAAATTTGAATATTTTGTTATATGAGTTGAATTAGGTCAAATTTAGTAAAAGATAAAATGATATGATTATTTTATTAGTTTTAAAAGTTTGATCTAAATGTTTTAAGGAGTTACAAATTTTGTCATAAAATTTTGGAGCTCAAAAGTTTTTTTTAAAGTTGTGATCTTAAGGGTTTTTGAAACTTCCATAAGTTGTGGATATGAAAGTTTTTTTTAATTTTTTTTTTATGGAGTTACAAAATTTGGTGTTAATGTTTTAAAGAATTCCATAACTTGTTCTTAAGTTATGGAACATGGAAAGTTTCATCATAAAACACCATTAATTCCATAAGTTATGGAATCCAAAGGTTTTCAAGAATTACAAAACTTGCCCTCAACTTTCATCATAAAACACCATCAACTTCCCAAAAACTTTATGGACAGTGACAATGGTGACACTGGAAATCCAGAAAAAAGCATTCTCTTCCCAATGGAATGGGATTGGCCATAGTCAACCAGGTTGACCAAATGGTAAAGAGAAAGGCTAAGTCTGAGATAGTCCCATTACCAAAGGGTCCATATGTTTATTTTGCCAAAGGAAGGGGCGTTGATTGCAAAGCTGCCAAATTTACCTAAGGATGTTAAAGTCAATAAGTTTGACTCTACATCAGGTAGAGCCCATTATCTAACTCTGTTAAGTTCTATTCTGAGATCCTCATTACATGATGTGACTGGGTCACATGTTGATGTTTTAAGAATCAAAGAATAGAGAGAAATCTTAAAGGAAGTATATGTTGATTCTGATCGCGAAGGTGGATTTCGATCGCATCAGAATTTTGAGCAGTTGCTTAAGAAGTTATGATATATTGCTAAGGAATAGATAACAACAATTTTCCATGTGGATTGTAAGGATAAGTTTTTCCGCAAAGTTTTAAAATAAAAGAAAATTGTTTAATTTTATTTATTTGAAGTATCATTACAATGACATTTGTGGAAAATTGTTGCTTATATGATTCCACTGACAGCAATATTGGAAAATGGATTTGATTCTTTCATTTGTGGTAGTGTCTAAATTTACCAAATCAGGAAAGTTCCTCATCACCCAAGTTTCAATTGGACCGAAACTTGGAATCATGCAAGTTGAATAGTATGATGAATGAGAACTTTCAAGCATTGGAAAATCAAGACTAATTACTTGTTCACATGGATGTGTGAGTCAAGTGAAGGACTAAAGGGATCGAGTACACATTCTTCTGCACTAGTCATGTCCACCACAAAGCTCGTTAAGACTATTTGATTTACTAAAGTTTAGTAAATATGGTTATACTTACAAGTTTAAGTATAATTCTGAAACATTGGAAAAGTCTCAATGTATGACAGAACGAATGGGAAGAATCAAATTAGGCAGAAAGATAAAAGTTTCTCAAATCTGAAAAGATGGGAGAGTACTTTAGTATCATGTTTGTGATCATCTTAATGATTTAGAAATCATATCACAATTAGTCCTCTAAAGGTCATCTTAGTGCATTCTTATGACTAAGAAGAGGAGTCATGAATTGTTGAAATGGTTAGATCAGGAAGATGAGTCATACTTCGTTCCAAAACAATTCTTAGAGTCATACTCCAAGATTGTATATCTTAAAGAAAGGTTTAAAACACTTGTCAAATGTAAGAGTAAAAGAGTCCTACTCTTGTACATTTGAAATTGGTAAGTTGTGATGTTTTGGATAAAACAAAGACCAACTAAGGCCAATTGTGTGAAGTGTTTGTCTTGATAAAGAATCCGCACTATCTCTTGAATATTTGGCAAGATAGTCTTATATGTCAAGAGGATAGTGGGAGTCTTAAAGATCCTAAAAAGAATTTCAAGAACTAATCAAGAATAAAACCTGAGGTTCTTCACTAGCACACGACTTGAGATTTATAACCTATCGTGTTGACATATTCTGTGCCCATTCCAGTTAAAGTTGGCTTTGCATAGGAGTTCTGAAAGTTCTCAATTGGTTGCATAACAACTTGGAAGCAATGGCAGGCCCTGTACTGCCAGGTGGCAAGAAGTTAAGATTGCATAAGTTTAGTCCATATGAGTTTGGATTTGTCATTATCCTTGTCTTGTGACTATGGTTTTGACGATTCACATGGATAAGAACACATACACCATAAAATCTAAGGGTCATAAGGTTTCTCTCCGATTCATGAAAATGATGGTGAGGAAACACTTCCACCAAGTAGATTTGAAGCAGATGGCAAAAGGTCTAAACAATTGAGACTATGATTACGGCATCCCTTTTCATAGTTCTGAAATTGTTTAGACACACAGGCATGCTATCTAAGGAAAGGTGTATGATTTTGATAAAGTTTTATCAAAGCATCTCGTATCAGAAATCTGAATTTTGGTAAGAAAGTCAATAAAGTACTGATTTCTAGAAGTCCAGCTGATTTCTGAGTACATGTCAAAGCTAGTGGGAGCATAAGTGTTATGCTAATAATCATCATGTTAGTGGGAGAATGATAATTATTGTTAGTGTTTCAATTTAGCAATGTTAATTATAGAAAACAAAAGTTTCAATTCGTGAGGCTGCAGGGATTGAAAAAGTTGTTTTGCTATAATTAAGGGAAAGGATATACTTCATTTCAGTTCTAAAGGCTTAGATTGAGACCTTAATCATCTTTAGTCAAGAATATATATATATATATGAATTTCATGTTGGATTGGTTCAACTTAAGGAAATTCTATATATTGTGTTCTCAAAATTCGATTATGATTACGACATCCTTCTTCATATCTTTATGTAGCAAAAGACTGGTCTAGAATCATGTCTTTATGTGAGACATCATGAATCGTGTACCATTTGCTTTGGGTACAGGATCGATTGCATGTGCTATAATATTTGTCATTTCTAATTTTTTCCAAATGCCCAGAGGCATTAAGAAGGGAAAAGGTCTAGAATTGGATATGACTAAAATGATTAACAATTTTCGAGGACAATCTGAGGTTTACCAAAGATTGGTTGCTCAGGGACAATTGGAAGTATAGTGCTAATTTTGGAAGGACCATATTGACATATTCTGAAAAGAGGCATCTCTTGTTCAGAAGTGATAGTCAAAATGAGAATATAGAGTTGTCTCCATAGGTGGAAGTTATCTGTGTAAGATTAGAAAACTTAATGCAAGAAGCATGTCCAAAGCAATGTACTTTGAATATGAGACTTAGTTTCCATGAAGTTGATCTCCATTGGAATACCTTATAATGACTGTTGACAAGTCTTTGTGACTTTGTACATATTCATTACAGGAGGGTCAGTGCATATAAGTTTAAAATCTAAACAGATTTCGATAAATGATAGGAATTTGAAATTCTCACATTTTTCGATAAGGATTTGGGAGTGTGAAATTAGAATCATTGAAATTATGTTCAATTGGTTTATTTCACAAAGTAAGGATCATAGACAAACATAGAGTGCATACTTGGTGTATGGCAAAGCTATTGTTTAAGAAAAACATAGTGTACATGCTTGGAGCATGGGACAACTAGTGTTTTTAATTCAAGTATAAAGTTGATAAAACCGAAACAATGAATAATGAGTAGTATGGTGATAAATAAAAGTGTTTATTTATATTCATAGGGTTTGATACCATATTTGATTCATTTATTCTTGTGTTTCACTTTGCTTGTTTTGACTTCCAGAATAACTAAGTCGCTCTTACAGAATGATTAAGTTATTCAAACCATCCACAGTCGGTCATATGTTGGAAGTAGATATGAATCAAGAGTGTCATGGGTTGGTTTGTAGAGGTCCAAGTTGGTGGACAAAGTGGTGCTACAACACTCATGAGTGCTCATAAGTTCTGAGTATTGGATTCAACCCGCGCTCATTTAAATCACTTCATAGATTTTATCACGAGTGATCATGAGACGATAATATCTTATATTCTTCAAACCTAGATATATGAGTTGTTACTATGAGTTGGTTATACATTGATTGCACGAAAACGCATTTGGTAACTCGATGTTATAAAACGTGCCTTTGTGTATGATTCAACAAGTAGTAGAACAAGCCATATGAGTCGAAGTTTATCCATTCCTTTTACCTTCGGGATAAAAGCGATATCTGTGGGCCCCTCGATGATTTAGCGATGACACATGTGAGTGCTTGGCCAAGCCAGGACTGATTTGATTTGCTCAATCAGCCAGTCATCATAAATCGAAAATCGGGAAACAACAAATGGACAGAGAGAATGATTATAATCCATGTCTCAGTCCATATGATATCTAGAATGGAGGAATATATGATCCCTTATCTAATGGACAAGTCATTGACAAGGTCAGAGTTCGACAGCGGCTTTAAGAGCTACGATTTCCAGTTAGGTTATGAAGTCATACTCAATAATAGTTTTAGACTTATCCAAGTGGGAGACTGTTGGATTAATGTCTAAGTCCATAACTATATTTGGTATGTACTTGACCCGACCCGGCATGGTCCATTTGGGTTGCACTTCACCGGCACAATTTATATTGATAGTCTTTTGAGAATAGTATATTTATGATTTATATTAATATATTATAAGTTCTAATATATTAATATGGAATAATATTATTTAATTAGTATTGATCAAGCATCAATTTAGAATTAATTAAGTGATCAAAAAGAACTAATTAAATATGGACTCTTATATATATGGAATGGGCCAAGTTCATTTAGGTTGGGTTAAGCTTTCATGGATGGTCCATGGAGCTTTTAACCCATGAATCCTATATAAATGAAAGGTCACGGGTATTAGGGTTTACATGGATGTAACCCTAATCCTCCATAATATATAAAGGGGTCCTTGGCTCACAAAATTGGCACAAGTGTGTGAAAATAAGAGTGGGCCGATTTTAGTGTGCATACATATTCTCTCAAGTTCTTCCAAGGTGTTTTGGTGATTTGTGATTCCATTTGAGGCTTCCACACTATTGGGGCTAAGCTCTTAAAGCTTGAAGACATCAAGCTACATCAAAAGGTATGTCATCTAACTAGAACTTTGTAGTATAGGTGCTTCATAATATGCTAGTTAGGATGAAACCTTGGAATAGTTAATATTTGCATGTATAATAGAGAAAACATAGATCCAAGGTTTATAGGGTTGCATGTACACCATAGGAGTGTTCGAATGCTCAAAAACCCAATAGTCGAGTCCCAAGAACGGACTCGCCGAGTCGGTAACGTCCACACCCTAAATCCTCGATTTCTGATGTACAACTCATGACCAAAAGATAGATCTAGGCTCCTACAATCGTTCTAGCACGTAAAGTTACAAACTTTACGTGCATGCATAGGACTTTGAGTCCAAAAGGTCCTAAAACAAGCTCTTGGGTTGCATGGAGTCTTTCTTGGGTGTAAAAGCACCCACTTTCTGCCTTGTGACCCCTCTAAGGACCTAGATCTGAAGCCTTGTCCCCAACCATGCTTGCATTCATGGTTGGCTACCTAAAATGGCTTATAAAAGCCCTAAATCTCCATAAAATGGGATCTAGCAAATGAACAAGCAAGTTAGCAACTTTATACCTTCTGAGGACTGAGAATGAAGCACAAACTCGAACCCCTCTAGTCTCCTCTTGTTTCCTCAAGCTCTTCTCCTTCCTTCTTAAGACTACCAACACCAAAATTCACCAAAATGACTTAGATTGCTTCAACAACGGCTAGGGTTTCAAAGGGAGCTTTTTTGGGAGCATAGGGGACGTTGTGGCCGCAATAAAGTCGTTTAAATAGGGTGCAAACCCTCATATTAGGGTTTTTTTCCAGACAGTACCTACTCGCCGAGTAGCTCATTAAACTCCCGTGTCCAAGATGCTCCTACTCAGCGAGTTGGACCTCAACTCGCCGAGTCCTATACCAAAATGCAAGATTACTTAGATAAAAATACATACCAGGAATCGGGTGCTACAAATCTCCCCCGCTTTTTTTAGACTTCGTCCTCGAAGTCTGCTGTTCGATCCTGGAAGAGCCCTGGATAATGCTCCATCATCTCGTCTACCGGCTCCCACGTCCATTCCGAGCCCTTCTGATGCTGCCATTGCACCTTCACTAGCTCGACCTTCTTGTTCCTCAGATCCTTCGACTTCCGGTCGAGGATGGCCACAGGCCGCTCAATGTAGTTCAGGCTGTCATCAACCTGAATATCCTCTAGGGGCACCACTGCTGAGTCGTCCACCAGGCATTTCCGTATCTGGGAGACGTGGAAGGTGCTATGAATCTGACTGAGTTCGGCTGGCAGGTCCAACCTATATGCCACCTTGCCCACCCGGGCTATAACTCTGAAGGGTCCAATATACTTGGGACCCAAGTTTCCCCGTTTCCTGAATCGGATGACGCCCTTCCATGGCGACACCTTCAGGAGAACCATATCCCCGACCTGAAACTCCAGGTCCGATCGGCGCTTGTCGGCATAACTTTTATGCCGACTCTGAGCAGTCTGAAGCCTGCTCCGGACCTGCTGAATCCTCTCCGTCGTCTTGAGCACCACTTCGGTGCTCCCCATGACCCTCTGGCTAACCTCGCCCTAGCATATCGGGGTCCTGCACTTTCTCCCGTATAACATCTCAAAGGGAGGACGATCAATACTTGCGGGGTAGCTGTTGTAGGAGAACTCAGCCAACGGAAGGTAAGTATCCCAACTACCACCAAAATCTAACACACACGCCCGCAGCATGTATTCCAGAGTCTGGATGGTCCGCTCGCTCTGGCCATCCGTCTGCGGGTGAAAGGCGATGCTGAAATGCAGACGAGTACCCAACTCGTCGTGGAATTTCTTCCAAAACCTGGAAGTGAACCGAACATCCCTGACAGAAATCAGAGAGACCGGCACCCCGTGACGAGCCACCACCTCTCGAATATAAATATCGGCCAGCTTCTCGGCCGATATGCTCTCCTGGATTGGTATAAAATGGGCACTCTTGGTCAACCGATCCACGATGACCCATATGGAATCCACTCCCCGCGCGGTCCTGGGAAGCTTGGTGATGAAATCCATAGTAATATCTTCCCACTTCCACAGGGGAATATCCAACAGCTGCATCTTGTCGTGTGGCCTCTGGTGCTCGGCCTTGACCTTTCAAGCACCGCTCCACATACCATGCTACATCCCGCTTCATGCAGGGCCACCAATACTCAAGACGAAGATCCCTATACATCTTCGTCGCCCCGGGATGAATGGAGAATCGGGATTTGTGCACATCCTCCTCCCTGACCCTCATCTAATGGTAACCTGAGCGCAAATCAATCTTGGAAAACCAAGATGCTCCCTGCAGCTGGTCAAAGAGGTTGTCAATCCTCAGGAGTGGGTAACGGTTCTTCACCGTTACCTTTTCAGCTCCCGGTAGTCTATGCACATACGGTGCGACCCATCCTTCTTTTTGACAAACAGGATCGGGGTTCCCTAAGGCGAACTACTCGGCCTGATAAACCCCTTGTCTAGCAGCTCCTGCAGCTGCGTAGACAACTCCTGCATCTTGGGAGGAGCCAATCGATACGGTGCCTTGGCTATCGGAGCCGCACCAGGGACTAGGTCGATCCTGAACTCCACCTGTCGCTCTGGAGGTATCCCAGGAAGCTCCTCTGGGAACACATCTGTATAGTCTCGCACCACCGGAACGTCACTCACCGTCGCCTTACCCGTCTCCCGGATATCCATGACATAGACGACATATCCTGCGCAACCCTGCTGAAGGTAATGCCTAGCCCTCGCCGCCGAACATAAAGTTGGTCATCGCTGTGGCCTCTCGCCCTGAATCACCAGTTCTCCCCCACTTGGGGTCCTAATCCGCACCAACTGCTGTGCGCAGTCGATCACCGCCCCATTGGGGCTTAGCCAATCCATGTCGATAATAACCTTGTTCCCCCGCAAAGGTATGGGGACCAAGTCTACCAGGTAGCGCTCCTCGAATAATCTCAGCACACAATCTCGGAATACCGCTGATGCTCGCACCGATCGATCATCGGCAATCTCTACCTCTAGAGGGCAATCCAACATGCCTGAAGACTCGGGAAACCTCTTGCTGAGTGCAAGAGAAACAAACGATCGGGTAGCACCCGAATCAAACAATACCTGAACTGGGATACCGTTCACATGGAACGATCCTAAACAGAGCATATATCAATATAATAAACATCATATAAATAAATCAGAGGGAAAGAATCATACCCGTCACCACATCGGGTGCGGCGCGTGCCTCCTCAGTAGTCAACTGGAAAGCCCGGCTCCTCACCACTGGAGCCTCTGCCTTGCCCTGCCGGCCATCAGTAATCCGCAGGGTCGCTGGAGCTGGCGCCTTCACTGGCGCTGCTGCTGCTGTCAACTGGGGGCAATTGGCCTTCTTGTGGCCCCTCTAGTTGCAGTGGAAACACAGCAACTCTGATGTCTGAAAAGTGGGTGCAGGGGCGGTACAATCCCTGCTGAAGTGCCCCGTCTTGCCGCACTTGTAGCAGCCAGACGCTCCCAATCTACAAACCCCCTCATGCGACTTGCCGCATTTCCTACAGCGGCTACGACTCTGTTGGCCTTTCGGCCCAGCATCTGGTCCCTTGGGCTTCTTCCCCGAAGCCCCAGTCACCTGCCCCTCCTCTGCCTTCCTCTTCCGGATGTGCTCCAGATCAATCTCCCTCTCCCTTGCCCTGGCAATCATAGAATCCAGGGTGGGACAAGCTGAGAAGCTGACATGCTCCCATATGTCGGCTCGCAGCATGTCGTGGTAGCGGGTCCTCCTCATATCCTCGTCACCCGCATACTGGGGCACCAATAAGGCTCTCTCTCGAAACTTGGCGGTGATCTCCGCCACTGACTCAGTCGTCTGCCTCATATCCAGGAACTCTCGGGCCAACTGCTGGAGTTCCACCGCAGGCGCGAACTCAGCTCTGAACCGGGTCACAAAATCCGACCATGTCATAGCCTCAACAACCGAGGCTCCCAGAGAGTCACCAACCGACTCCCACCAATCCCTAGCCCGATCCCTCAAACACTCTGCTGCAAATCGTACCTTCGACCCCTCGGGGCAGAAGCTGGTCAACTGTGAAGATTCAATGTCTGCAATCCATCGTCTGGCCACAATGGGGTCCTTTGCCCCATGGAAATCCGGCGCACCACTGCCCCTGAAGTCCTTAAAGGACAGTGTGTGTGATCCCGACTGGCTGGTCGCCATGTCGCTCCTGAATGCTCGGAGGCGATCCTCCATCAGCTCGACAATCCCTTCCTTGATCGACCCAAAGATGATCAGGGTCGCATCAAGGATGCCTCTAGTGATCTCGAACGCGATGAACTCGCGTAGCCTCTCATCCACTAGTTCGGAACCTGAGCCCGAACCCGATCCCTCTCCTGAACTGCCAACTGCTGGCCTCGAACGTAGTACCACCATTCTGCAATACATAACGACAACCGTCAGTGATACTGATACATCTAGAGGGATCACACCCATCACAAGTTCCCTGGTCTTGCCTCATCCTTCCTCAATTCAAGTACGGATCCTCTGCTTTCAGTAGTACGGGCCCATACTACCTTCCACATCTATCCGTACTTTCCTCAAGAACCGCCTCGACTCCACCAAGTCCCTTCTACTACTACTGATCTCTGCTACTCTCATCCTAGGCTTGCCCTAGGGAAATTTCTGACTTTACCTAAACCAGACCTCAGTTGCTGAAGGTCTCCTCGTAATGCCAATTAGTCATCACCTGAATACCATCACATGTAACGAGGATCAGATAATCCTTCGAGTAAAAGACTCGTCCCTACAACGGTTAGACTCAAACAAGAGCTGTGCAATAGGGCCAAATCCAACACTCTGAGATTATTCAACCCTGATCACATGTAACGTGACGTATCCACCTAATGGCTAACTCCCATCACTCGGAGTCCCACAGAGCACAAAGCAAGCAGCATTTGGACACAGGAAACTACTCAGACAAACCTGTCCTCATAACGAGAAACTGTTCTAGCATATAATGCTAAGCTCATACTATCAGGCATAACCTAAACAGGCTATCCTACTACTGTCTACTCAATACTAGCATGCAATTCTCACAAAGTTCAAACACATATAACAGGCACATAAGGCATCATTCCTAGATCCTTAGTCCTACTCTAGCATGCTATTCTACTGAAGCTGATAAACATAACATAAACTTGTATGGGTACTTTGGGGAATACTTACTTGAGCTCGGCCGGTCGCGCACATCACACACTTCGTTCTTTCTCAAAACTCTTTCAACTTAGCTTTTAGAAAACTTTTTTTTTGTAAAAATCTTTTAAATCCCTCGATTTGAGTTCAGACACCCCCGAAGGTGTGTCCGAATCCCTCAAACCAGGGCTCTGATACCAACTTGTAACAACCCAATTTTCACGCCCAAAATTTCATTTTTATAAATTACTTTAAATTAAACATTCGGAGGAAAAACATTGTCAAATCATAACATCTCATAAAACCATGTATAATGTCTGAAAATTCCAAATCATAAATAGTGATAATGTCAGAGCACAATCCCAAGGAAACTCATAGTGCGGAATCTGGGGTGTGTGTATGATGTGCAGCTACCGCGCCGGCTCCTTCCCCTTCGATGAAGAGGTACCTGAAACAAAACTGAAAACTGTAAGCACAAAGCTTAGTGAGCTCCCCCATCGTACCACATACCATAAAATCACATAACATACATATTCTGTCAAGCATATCTGGGTGCCCGACCTACCCCTTCGGCCCTGTCGACCGGATAATGCCTAGCATATCTGGGTGCTGGCCTCCCATTCGGTCCAGTCGACCGGATACTGCCTAGCATATCTGGGTGCTGACCTCCCCTTCGGTCCTGTCGACCGGATACTGCCTAGCATATCTAGGTGCTGGCCTCCCCTTCGGTCCTGTCGACCGGATACCGGGGACTCTTTCACCCCTCTACCACTACCACATAACATGTATCACATAATCATATTCTATCTAGTATGACTGGGTATGACTACCCCTCTTTGGCCCTATCGACTGGAGATCTTAGGGACTATCTCCCCTACTGCTACTGGCATATAACATCATATCATACTAGCACATAACATATCAGGTAGTAGCAAACCTAGATGAATATCACAAAGACAATCATCTAATATACAACTCCTACTGGTGGGCCGGCATTGTGGCCGTAGACCCACCACTACTGGAAGGTAACTCACCTCGTAAAGCTGACTGTTGGAAAACTGCTCGACAACTGTCTGACTGGAGCTCCGGTAACCCTCCGGCTATAATCCCACAAAACACTCAGTTAGAACCTGATATCTACTCTTAGGGTAAAATGACTATTTTACGCCAGACCAAGTCCAAGTCAAAGTCAAAGTCAAAGTCAACTTCCAGTTGACCCGACTCGCCGAGTTGGGTCGTCAACTCGTCGAGTCCCTATTTCTTCAACTGACCTCCTCCACGCCCCTACTCGTCGAGCTTAGCAACGGCTCGACGAGTTCTCCTTCTAACACAACCTCAGATGAACCTTCATCCGACTCGCCAATCGGTATGAACACTCGTCGAGTCCATCTTCATCCTAAGAACACGTCATGTCCTCGACTCGCCGAGTTGTATGAACAACTCGTCGAGTTCATCCTCAAGGGTTAGGAGATTGCCTTGGACTCGCCGAGTCTGTTCTAGCACTCGCCGAGTCCTATGAACTCCAGGTCTAAAACTAAGTCCAATGCGTTGGGTCACTCTTCCTGTCCTACCACAACCCTTCTAACACCCAACTGAGTTCTTTTGACCCTCAACAGATATGGGACTCAAAGCCTTGGACTCGTCGAGTCCCAAGAACGGACTCGCCGAGTCGGTAACGTCCACACCCTAAATCCTCGATTTCTGATGTACAACTCATGACCAAAAGATAGATCTAGGCTCCTACAATCGTTCTAGCACGTAAAGTTACAAACTTTACGTGCATGCATGGGACTTTGAGTCCAAAAGGTCCTAAAACAAGCTCTTGGGTTGCATGGAGTCTTTCTTGGGTGTAAAAGCACCCACTTTCTGCCTTGTGACCCCTCTAAGGACCTAGATCTGAAGCCTTGTCCCCAACCATGCTTGCATTCATGGTTGGCTACCTAAAATGGCTTATAAAAGCCCTAAATCTCCATAAAATGGGATCTAGCAAATGAACAAGCAAGTTAGCAACTTTATACCTTCTGAGGACTGAGAATGAAGCACAAACTCGAACCCCTCTGGTCTCCTCTTGTTTCCTCAAGCTCTTCTCCTTCCTTCTTAAGACTACCAACACCAAAATTCACCAAAATGACTTAGATTGCTTCAACAACGGCTAGGGTTTCAAAGGGAGCTTTTCTGGGAGCATAGGGGACGTTGTGGCCGCAATAAAGGCGTTTAAATATGGTGCAAACCCTCAGATTAGGGTTTTTTTCCAGACAGTACCTACTCGCCGAGTCCGGTCGCCGACTCGCCGAGTAGCTCATTAAACTCCCGTGTCCAAGATGCTCCTACTCGGCGAGTTGGACCTCAACTCGCCGAATCCCAGACCAAAATGCAAGATTACTTAGATAAAAATACATACCAGGAATCGGGTGCTACAGTAACAATGGCAAAATCGGGATTTTTCTGATCTATTACACTACCATGCACCCTATACGACATAATTCTCAACATAATATGGATTCAATAACACATTTTTAAAATAAAAAATCGACGCTACTAATGCTAATTAGGGTTTCATACAATTTCAAAACGAGGAACACTTACATGAGTTCCATACCCATCGGATAAGACATCATCGTGTAATTCTTGCACTTTCCGGAATCGCCTCACCATTTCTCTTTTGTTCGATCCTTGGTCCGGCAACAATCTCCTCTGTCTTCGTCTTCGTATTCCGCATCAAACTCCCCCAAAGAAACCCTATTTCCGCAGTAAAGGAAGCCAAGAACGTCGTTTTTTTGTTTTGTGAATTTACTAAATTAACCCATGCCACTTAATTCTTCAGAGAGATCCCATTTCTGCAGAGGCTTTAGGCGATCTGCAAAGCCCCCTCTACGGATCTGGTTGTCATTCTACAAAAACTTGATTTTCATGGTTAAATTGTTAACCCCCCCCCCCCCCCCATTTAATGGTTATTTGACGAAAATTCTCTTATATAAATAAGTTGTTATGTCTTCTTCAGTTGAGTCCTATCCGTCTTTCATTATGTCTCATATATCAAACACAACTTAAAGATAAAAAATTAAAATAATAATAATAATAAAATTGTAGTGTTAGTCAAAAGTTTTAAACAAGTTTTACATTAACTCAACTCCAATTATACATAAAGAAAAATTCCACAACTGATGCATATGTTTATAGTCGTTGGATTTTGATGATATCGAATCTAAACCGTTTATGATAATTTTGAGTTATACATATTTATAAAGAGAAATTCCACAAAAGTCATTAAGTTTACATAAAAATTTGATTTTGACATTGCGTTAATTTGTATCTCAATTCAAACACTTTGTTTTTCAATTGTTTCAATATTGGTGATTTACCTGGTCACTCGTTTGCTAAATGACGTGACATGCTGGCAGTGCAATCTTTGATTATGTGACAGCTCACATGACATGTTGAAGTGTTACTCTTTGCTGACATCATGTTATGGGTGTAAAGTTGTTTGAGCCATTAAAAAATCCAAACATCCTTAAAAAAATTATCTATTAATATAATTTAGCCTTCAAAAGAACTTTAACCTATTCGTATCAAGTGTAATGGAAATGTGTCTATTAGTCAGTTGGTTGAGAATTCAAGTTATATAATAGACAAATGTTTAAATTTAAGAGTAAGATTAAAAATATAGGTGAGGCGAAATATATAATTATTTGTCGTTTTAAAAAAAAGTTGTTTAAAGAAAAGAATTAACCATCTCTTATTTAGTACACACCACATAGAGTAAGAGTGAGCATATTAACCGAAAAATCGAACCACAACCAAATTAACCGAAATAACTGAATCATTACTAAAAAAGGTGTTGCGGTTTCTATATTTGATTAACCAAATACATATGGTTCGATTATGGTTTTCATCCAAAACTGAACCATTAAAAACCGAACCGAACCCATAATATTAATAAATGTTTTTAATATAATATAATATTAAATATATGGTATGTAATTTTATTTGGAATTGAAAATTTAATGGGTAAATATTTGGAATTAAATGGGATATATGATCTTCTATCATATTAATATAGTTATAAACACTGAATCGTTCATTTTTTTTAACAATGTACTTTAATTTTTCATTTTTTTATAGCAAAGTATTTTTATTTTTATCTCATTTTCAACCATTATTAACCAATATTAACTATCAACCATAACAATTAACCGACAAAAACCGTTAACCAAAACCAATTCTAACCAATACCCAATAGCTACCAAAATACATTAACTAGTTATAACGAATTATATAAAATACATAAGTCATAGAAGATTAAAAATGTGGCACATACAAGAATTGTTTCTAGAAAAAAAAAGAATATTGGTTTTTTTCTTTCAATACAATAATTGATATATAGCTGGCATCATGCGACTTGTAACTAGATGACAATATTTCCCCACCACACGGCTCCCGCAATGCTTATTTTGTTGAGACATTATGACATATACTTTATATAACAACAAAAAAGTTACATTGAATCTTATATATTATCCCTACAATATGTCTAAAAAATATCAACTAATTGAGAAATTTTGACACAATTTTCTTCTGTAAGCATGTTATCGGTACATTTGGTGTTCATAGTCAATGATATTTAGTATGAACAACAAGACCTAATCTACCTTCTAAAAAAACATACATTATCCTACAAAAAAATATCATCTAAAAAAATATTAAAATTATAGTTAAATGTTTATTTGGACCAAATTGTAACATCGTATCGTATAGAATAAAAATGATATTTTTCTTTGTATTAACATCGAAGATTGAAAAATGGATATGGTTGGTAAAATTAGTTGGAAGTTGAAAGTTCTAGTTTTTATTGTGTAAACATGTTTGGCAAAAATAATTGCAAGTTTTTGAAATATGTAAAATAATATAAAACATCAATCTAAAAGCTTCTAAAAACTCTGTAAAGTTATTTGGAATAGTTTTTGGATTATGAGTTTTTTGTTTAAAAAATAAAAGTTTTAAGCTCGTACTCCTGAAAAAATTGTTTTATTGAACTTGAGCTTTTTTTTAAAAGATAAAAACTAAAAACTAAAAAAAAATCTTAAAAGCTCATTGTTGAAGACATCTTTAATCAATTCCATAACACATAATCAAGGATAGTAAATTTAAAATAAAAGATATAAATTAAAAATACTGAATGTTTTTTATAATCGATTAACTAATGACTTCCTAAATAATTTGCTCAGATAGTGGGCAACTTGGGTGACCATCGAAGGAGTAAGGACTATCTCTCACACGGCCCAAAACATGTACTCTATATTTCATACTTATTTGAGTTTGCGTTTTACCGCGGGATCTTACGTGTGTTTTTCTTGCGCGAGAATTGATTAAATTAGTATAACAAATCACAACTTCAAAAAACACTAAAAATTTAAAAGTAATAAGCGTTGGGTGATTTATCAAAAGTTGAGAAGAGTTTACGGACTATTTTCCACCATTGGAGCAACTTGGAGAGCTAGAGAATTCATCTTCTCATTCTTCTAGTATTTGGAGAGCTAGAGAATTCATCTTCTCATTCTTCTAGTATTTGCTAATTCCTTTATGTTAAAACACTTTTATGATCATTATCTTGTTGTCAAGAGTGACTAGTTATTTTATTTTGGTTTACTTGTGCTAAAACCCTTGGATATTTGTGAGTTTTGAAGGATTCATGTTTGGTTATCATTTCTCTCATGTTTATGATTCTTAGTTCATAATTCTTATGCTTGTTTAATACTTTAATCGTGAGCTTGGTGCTTGAATGAGCAATTGTTGGTCTCTTTCTTTGATGTAGCAATGAATCATTGAATTTGCTTAGAACAAAGGCTTTTTTTTATGATGGTAGAAATTATCTCTAGCTTTTGGATCATGAATCCTTTATGGATGTGTAAGCATTGGCATCCTCTTGGAATTGGGAATTCATTCATTCTTAAGGCTAATCAATTTTTTTGGGCTTAATTGCCTCAATTGAATCCCTTGATTTTGATTAAGAAGGTGTGTTGTGGGCTTTCCCAACCTCCATACTACCTTTGAGGAATTTTGGGATATCATGCTTCATGATTGTAACTTCCTAAAATTTAAGACTAGGTTCTTAAATTAATAAAGTAAATAAATGAAAATTGATTATAAAGTTAAATCATCAAGGGATAATAACATCATTAGTTGATATGAAGTTTAGAAAGTTAGAAGTGAAAATAACAACATTTTAAAAGTTAAAGGGCTAAAAGTGCCAAATTGGCAAAGTAAGTTGACCAAAGGGTTGACTCAATTAATGTAAGGGACTACACAAGTTACATAATGGATGGAGAAGAACTTTTTATGTCACAAATTAAGTTTAAATCACAAAATATGAGTTTATTGTGGAAATTGGCAAAATGAGTAAATTTGAAGGACCAAATGGTAAACTTTTGGAAAATAAGATGCATCGTCCTTCCCTTGTTCATTAGAATGTGTTTTGCAAGAAGGAGGAAGTGAAATGGCGATTCAAGCTCAATAGAAACCCTAGCTGTCGATCTCAAGCCTTCTTGGTTCATTTGGTGCAAGTTGTGAATAAATCAAGTGGTTCAAGGTATACGTTCTTCCTCCTTAACATAGAATTCGAGTTTCATCTATGGATTGGGAGTTATATATGAAATTCATCTCATTTGAGGATTAAGGTCTGTTTTTCTAATCTCCATTGAGTGGTTTTCATTGTTCTAATCTCAATCCAATCATCCTATTGATGGATTTGATGATTTGGGTAAAAAGCTCCATGAACCTTAGAAATCTTATTTGGGGATATTGCAACTGATGATGAAATTGGATTGTATTATATGACCTAGATGATGTTTTATGGCAATGAATCCAATTTCAATGCTCAAACACATCAATGATGGTAGAATATTGCATAAACATGGATTTTAGATGGCTTTCGGAAAAAATATGATGACATCAATGGATATGCATTAAGGTATGATTGTTGAGAAAATGAAGTTCATAACCATGAATGAATGTTATGAGAATGATTTGGATGAAAAATACTAAGTGTTGATTGATTATTGGATGAATCTATGGATTTTGTACTCATTGGGGGCATTTTTGGGAAATCTATGAATAACTAAATGAAAATTAACATCTAAGAGGTGAATGACATTTGTGACATGAATTGACACTCTAGATATTGTTGGATTAGTGTCTAAGCCCGTAACTATATTTAGTATGTACTTGACCCGGTTATGCATGGTCCTTTTGGGTTGCCTTCACCAAAGCAACTTGACAAGGTAATTTAAGGAAAGAGAGAGGATATTATAGTTTATTAATATATTATAAGAATAATATATTAAAGGAGAAATCATATTTATTTAATTAGTATTAGTCATAAATTAATTAGGAATTAATTTGGTGACTAAAAGAGATTAATTAAATAAAGGGGCATAAACTGTCAAATGTGTGATAGTTGAGTTTTGGGCTGGGAAACCTAATGGACTAAGGGGGAACGAAATTATGATGAGGGGTCATCATATTTTCGTCCAAGGGCCCTATTCCAGAAGGTTCCTTGGGCTACTTGGTGGCTAAGGTATCCATTAGGGTTTACCCTAGCAGCCTATAATATAAATAGAGACCCTTGCATGCAATTTTCGGCCACTTGTTCCCAAGAGAAACCCTAGGGCCGATTTTAGCATTGTCTCTCCTCTCTCATAATTGCCTTCTTGCTTGTGTGGTGTTTGTGATCCATTAGAGGAATTACAATTGTGATTCTAAGCTCAAGAGAAGAAGATTCAAGCTACTATTGGAATAGGTAAACATCTAGATCTGATGTTACATGTTAATTATAATATTATGTATGCTAGATTAGGGTTTGCAAGTCTTGGATTCATTGCATGTACAATAGAGAAACCTAGATCCAAGCATTAGGGTTTGTATGAGCACATAGGATTGTTCTTATGCATAAAACCCATCAGATATGTCACACCCCCGAACCAGACGGCGGAAACATCCCGGGGCTTGGGTGACTTCATTCTTGTAGTATCCTCACAAAGTATATAAGTGAAACGTAACATCATCATCATAACACATGTAATATTACAACTGTCATTGGTTTACATCAAATATTGTATTTCAATATTACATGCCAAAATATCCAAAGTATAATGAAACAAAACATAACAAAATATCCAGGTATTCATGCTGACCAACCTGCTCAACGATTCCCTGAGAATACAAGTTAATTTAAAAAGGTCAACATATATAATGTTGGTGAGTTCATAAGCATGTTTAAGATAAACGTTTTGTATTACTTTGTAAACACCAGAAAATCCGATATTTTCTGAAGAAAATAAAAACAGTTTGAAATGTTTGAGTCCGATCTTGTATTAATGCATGTGTTTTAATGTTTGTGAGAGTATAAAGAGAATGACCCCAGACAACCCGATGTTGTCTGCTTATGAGAATGTTGGGATCTCAACACCTGAGGTTGAGTACCAGCGCGTGTAGGTTACTGTGTTTTTGAAACATCCCAAAAATATGACCCAAAAATTTCGTTTTCAAATCATTAGTAAAATCATAAACCATCTGAAGTCATAAGTAAAATCATAAATCATGTATCATAAAACATCATAGTATCTGTCTCAAATCAAAATCTCATAACCAAACATCATAGTAAACTCCCAGGCTGTGACTGTGGTGTGTGTCATGCGATCATCCCGAGCCCTTCCCTTTACTAGTGGAAGTACCTGAAACCAAAACTGAAAACTGTAAGCACGAAGCTTAGTGAGCTCCCCCAACTACCACATACCATACAATAACACATCGTGGGCCCCGCCCGACATCGGACCGAAGTCCGGCATAAATTGGGCCCTGCCCACTACATCGAACCCCACACGGCATCGGACCGAAGTCCGGAATAACTTGGGCCCCGCCCACTACATTGGGCCCCGCCCGGCATCGGACTGAAGTCCGGAATAAACTGACATAACATAAACATGAACATATAACATAATCACATATACTGCATCGGGCTTGCCCGGCATCGTACCGGAGTCCGGAACATATAACACATATCATAAACATGCATGAACCACGAAGACATCAAGCATACATAACTACTTCTCGGGACCGCCCCGACATCGGGGTGAAATCCGAAACTACTATCATCTAAACGGGCCGACATTATGGCCGTAGACCTATTCCTACTGGAAGGAAACTCACCTCTCAAACTGACTGTTGAATAACTCGTGCAAAGTTGACACCGTCGGCTGCTCCACTTACTCCCCGACTATAATTATCAAATAAACATTTAGTCAAAAACTGATGACTCTCCCATGGGTAAAATGACTATTTTACCCCTCTGATCTATATTGGGCCATGACCGAGACCCAATCTTTTCTAATCCTCACTAAGGCCCATTAAGTCCTCAAATGGCCCAACTTTCTAAATTGGGCCCAACTCTTCAAATGGGCTTTCCTCTCAAGCCCAACTAATCCTTGGGCCATTAACAGACTTCTGAAGGCCCAACACGGCCCATTACTGCTATGTCCAAGACTTGGCCCAAACTAAATCCTAGTAGCAAAAGTCCACTGTCTGAGCGTACGCTGGGCGTACCTCTATGTACGCTGCACGTACTGCTGAAAAGGCTTGTAAGCTGCGCACACTGGCGTGTACGCCCAGCGTACTCTCCTGTTAAGCAATTCTTTCCAAAAACTACTTAATCCCTTAAGACATACGTCCAAACTACAGATCTGAGTCTCATGCTTCGTCCTAACACTTAAAGTTGATCACTTGGTGGTTTGCAACCCACCAAGTGAGCCCAACACTAAAAATGATAATGAAATTCCATGGAAATGGCTAGATCTCTTGCATGGCTTCATAAAAGTCTCAAAGTTTGCAACTTTACAGCTAAAGGAACCCATTGAGCTTCAAGGGTGGCAACCCTAAGCTCAAAATCGAAGTTGCATGGCCAAGATCCAAACCTTGGACCTAAAAAGGTCCAAATCTTCAAAACCCTAGATCTATGATTCTAGAATGAAAGATAGGAGCTTTATACCTCCTCTTGGTGAAAAATGGTGAGCTTGTTCCAGATCCTTGAGCTCCAGGTCCTCAAGGGCTTCTTCTCCAACCTTTCCTTTCTTCTTCCAAGCCCTTCTTTGGCAAAATAAGCTCAAAATGTCAAACACACACACAAGGAAGAGTATGAACGAGTTAGGGTTTCTCTGAGGATGATGGACAGGTGAGGAGTCCAAAAGGGGAGGCTATAATGATGTATTTATAGGTCCTAAACCCTAAAAATTAGGGTTTGTCATCTACCCGCGTACGCTGGGCGTACCTCTTGGTATGCTGCGCGTACGCACCCGCATCCCTCGAATCCAATGGCCACTACGCCCCGTGTACGCCAGGTTACGCCCGGCGTACGACTTATGGGCAGTCCATCAACTCGGCCCATTTTCTAAATCCACTCAAATGGGTCCAATATCCAAGTGCTAGCCCAAAACAATTATTAACTTATATAATTTAAGATAATAGCTCGAGGAACGGGTGTTACAATTCACCCCCACTTGAATCAGACTTCGTCCTCGAAGTCTGTTGCTGCTGAATTCGGAAACAACTCCGGGTAGTGCTCCCTCATCTCCTCCTCGGACTCCCATGTCCACTCAGAATACTTCCTGTGCTGCCACTGTACCTTCACTAGCTCGACCCTTTTGTTCCTCAGCTCCGTAGTCTTGCGATCCAGAATCGCCACCGGTCTCTCTATGTAATTCAGGCTGTCATCAACCTGAATGTCCTCTAAGGGTACTACTGCTGATTCATCTACCAAGCACTTCCGCAGCTGGGAAACGTGGAAAGTGCTGTGGATTTGGCTGAGCTCTGCTGGAAGATCTAACCGGTAAGCAACCCGACCCACTTGGGCCAAAACCCTAAACAGACCAATAAACTTGGGGCCCAGCTTGCCCCGCTTCCGAAACCTGATAACACCCTTCCAGGGTGACACTTTCAGCAGGACCATATCGCCACCTGAATCTCCAAGTCCGAACACCACTTGTCGGCGTAACTCTTCTGTCGACTCTGAGCAGTCTGGAGCCTGCTCCGGACCTGCTGAATCTGCTCCGTGATCTTGAGTACAACCTCCGTACTCCCCATGACCCTCTGACCGAACTCACCCCAACAAATTGGGGTCCTACACTTCCTCCCATAGAGCATCTCAAAGGGAGGTCGGTCTATGCTGGCATGGTAACTGTTGTTATACGAAAATTCCGCTAACGGAAGATATGTATCCCAACTGCCACCGAAATCTAACACGCATGCGCGTAGCATGTCCTCGAGAGTCTGAATCGTCCTCTCGCTCTGACCGTCTGTCTGAGGGTGGAAAACGGTGCTGAAATGGAGACGAGTACCCATCTCGTCGTGAAACCGCTTCCAAAACCTAGAAGTAAAACGGACATCTCGGTCTGACACCACCGAGACAGGCACTCCATGACGTGCCACTATCTCTCGCACTTAAATCTCGGCCAGCTTCTCGGCCGAGATGCTCTCCTGGATCGGTATGAAATGAGCGCTCTTGGTCAACCGATCCACGATGACCCATATCGAATCGACCCCACGTGCGGTCCTGGGAAGCTTAGTAATGAAATCCATAGTGATATCTTCCCATTTCCACACGGGAATGTCTAACGACTGCATCTTGCCGTTAGGCCTCTGGTGTTCCGCCTTGACCTTCCTACAGGTCTGGCATCTTTCCACGTACCAAGCTACGTCCCTCTTCATGCAGGGCCACCAGTAATCGGGTCGAAGATCTCTGTACATCTTCGTCGCCCCTGATGGATGGAGAACCGAGACTCGTGGGCCTCATCCATCAATACCTGCCGTACTCCGCCTCAGTACGGTACCCAGACCCTCCCATGCAGGGTCAACAATCCTCGGCTATCGTAATCTAACGAATCTACTCGGCCCACAATCCTCTCTCACTTTTGGTGCTCCTCCTTCAGGCCCTCAACCTGCGCCTCCCTTTGAGATCATGTGTGATGCAAGCAACTATGCAATAGGCGCCGTTTTGGGTCAAAAGAATGGACGAGCCTCCCATGTGATCTATTATGCATCGAGAACACTAGACAATGCTCAAAGCAACTACTCTACTACGGAGAAGGAGCTATTGGCCATAATGTTCGCCTTGGAGAAATTTAGACAATACCTACTTGGTACCAAGGTCATTGTGTATTCGGATCACGCAGCTCTTAAGTACTTGATGACGAAGAAAGATGCAAAGCCTAGACTCATCCGTTGGATTTTATTGTTACAAGAATTTGATTTGGAAATCCGGGACAATAGTGGATGTGAGAATCTTGTTGCCGATCACCTAAGTCGGATCACTTCAAATGAAACTCCTCTCCCTTTGCGGGACGAGTTTCCGGATGAGCATCTCTTTTCCCTTACTCAATCTACTCCTTGGTGTGTCGATATCGTTAACTTTGTGGTCACGAAAACGTATCCCGACACATTCACACGTGCTCAAAAAGATAAATTGAAAAGTGTTGCAAAATACTATGTGTGGGATGAACCTTATTTGTGGAAACATTGTCCCGATCAAATTATTAGGCGATGTGTGCCCCAACAAGAGCATCAATCCATTTTACAATTTTGTCATGAACTTGCTTGTGGGGGACACTTCGGACCTAGCCGGACCTTGAGAAAGGTCCTTGAGTGTGGACTATTTTGGCCAACCATGTCATGCGATTGTTACTTATTTTGCAAAAGTTGTGAACGGTGCCAAAGGACGGGAAACATTTCACATAAAAATCAAATGCCACAAAATTCAATCCTTGTTTGTGAAGTTTTTTACGTATGGGGGATTGATTTCATGGGCCCATTTCCCATTTCGTTTGGCAACGTTTACATATTGCTCACGGTTGACTATGTTTCTAAGTGGGTTGAAGCCAAAGCTACACGATCGGATGATTCCAAAACGGTTATCGAGTTTTTGAAGTCTAATGTTTTTGTGAGATTTGGTGTGCCTAGGGCTTTGATTAGTGATCGAGGAACGCATTTTTGCAATAAGATGATGGAGGCCTTGCTGAAAAAGTACAACGTGACCCATCGTGTCTCTACCGCCTACCACCCTCAAACGAACGGTCAAGCAGAAGTTTCAAATCGCGAGGTGAAGAGTATCCTTGAGAAAACCGTGAATCCTTCAAGAAAATATTGGAGTTCTAGGCTTGATGTGTGACATCCGCCTAAAATGGATTCGGGTCAACCCAACCCAATTGGAAATTTAATAAACCCTACTCAAGATTACTTGACGCTAATAGGATCAAAACCCATACACTACGATATAAATTGACGTTAATAGCAACATAGTATAGTACAACGTTATAACTATAATCAAATTAAATTATGATACCATATTAAAATCAAATCAAAGTATAATGCTCTAATTAAATTAAAAGAATCAAACTTGAATGCTATAATTAAACTTCAAATCAAAGTAGATTGTTATAATCAAATAATAACCTATCTTTTATAAAACTCCCTTTTTATAAACTTTACATTAAATTTTATAAAACTCTATTTTTATAAACTTTACATTAAATTTTATAAAACTCTTATATTAATTATGTAAAAGATGCTTGTGTTAGTGGGAAATTATGAAGACCACCAAAAGCAAAAAGATTATTCCCATGGTCACCCACTCACACCTCCCATCCACTTTGCTTTCCTTTTTCTCCCAACACATTATTCTCTTCACCACTTAAACCTTCTCTATTCTTTCTCTCACTCTCAATCTCGAAATTCATACAAGAAATACTCATATTCCAGCCAAGAACAATCTATTATACTCAAATCTTCATCCCTCTTGAAGCATTCATCAATGTATGTTGTTAAAAGTTTCAAATTCATACAAGAAACAAATTAAATCCACCAAACTATCTAAAACTCATTTTATGCATAAAACTGATTTTTCTCAGAGTCCCATCAATAAAATAAGAAGTTCTGGAAATTTTCAGAAAATAACTTATTTTTATTGAATTACTATAATTATTGCAATAAAGTAGGGCAATAATTCACATAAAATACTTTTTGCATACAATAAATTCTGAGAAAATTCTGGGATGACGTATATATTGATTAAACATAATTTATGAAGTTTCATGCATTTATATTAATGTTTACTATTATTTATGATTTTATTGATTAATTAATAATGAAATATATAAAAAAAATACTTCCCATAGTCACAAATATCCGAAACTTATACAATGGGCTCTATATCATGTTATAAAACTATGGTTAATTTTACAGAATTTTTGGGAATCATTTATTATTTTTCCCGGATTTTGTTGTTGTTTAATCATTAAAGTATTAAATAAATAATAAAACAGTTCAGAAAAATATAAAATTTTTACAGTAATTAATATTATATGAAATAATGATTTCCTTATAATTTCATAATTTTTCAATACTGTTTACTATTTAAAACCATTTTCCTAAGTATTTAAGCATGTAAAAAATGCATTTTAATGATTATTTCATATAAATAATTGTTAAAATCTGTAAATAATTATAATTGGGCAAGTTATTATTTTAATAAAAAATTATTAAAATCTGGCCTAAATTGAAAATATAAATTAATTATGCAAAGTAATTAATTCAATTTAAAATTCATTTAACAAATGAATACCTTAATATTCTAATCAAAATGAGTTATTGTTAATTCATCTAATATAAGAATATGTGTCTAATTATTTGTATTAATACTTCATTCTCGTTTAGCAGTTCCTAAACCAAAACTATTAATTATATTAGGTTCTACGCCATTTTGACCCGAACCGTCTATCGTACGACACACGCATTTCGTTTTGGGACTAATGTGAGTAATCTACCCCATATTTTATAATTTTCAATACTTTTGGGGTGTATTATGTGGTTCTAATATGTTCCAACTTCATTTTATTGTTTTATCACAATTGAGACATTGTTGGGACATTTATACGTGAGTCATTAATTGTATAACTATTGTTTGTTTACGCTACATGTACTTGTAGTGCATTACCATTTTTAGTCTAATCTCCATGACTATGCCCGTATTCTTGAGGTACGTTATGGACAATAATAGCGCTATTGGGTTGACCACCCCGCCTTGGGACGCTAAGGTGATTGATCGCACGTGGTTGAGTGTGTTTGATGATTAGATGCTCCATCCTATATATATATATATATATATATATATATATATATATATATATATATATATATATATACACATATGTATATATAGGGTGAGGACTTATTGTTGTTGTTATCATTTGTTAATCAATTTTTGATTTATAAACCGTTATCTCAAATACAACTGTTTGCCGACTTCAAAAGAAAACAAATTTCAAATTATAAATGTTTCAACTTCACAATTTTCTCTACTAAAATTAGATTACTCACCAACTCTCGTAGTTGACCTGTTTTTACCCATGATGCAGACTTGAAGAATGAAGTTGATGAAAAATAGGTTGTGCCTTAGAAATCCACAATACTATTTAAATTTGATGTAATAAATGTTGTTCGTATTTGGATTTGTATTTGTATGTTGTGGATCTTGTTTGCATACTTAGTACTTAATTGAATCTAATCATATTATAACATAGTTTTCATGAGACTTTGAACAATATATCACGCCTTGATCGATTCCGACAAGGATCGGGGTGTGACAGATTGGTATGAGAGCCCTTGACTATAGGGAATTAGGTTAATTGCCTTGACCTAGTCTATAGCCTCTAGGGTCCTCTCGTATGCTAGTTTATAAAATGCACACACAACTGCATGCAATTCACACTTAGAAAATCCTAGGAATACCTTTGTGTGTTAATTGCTCCCTTAAGTGCATACGTATTACTCCTGACACTTATATGTGTGCATACACTGGTGAATATTCTCCTCTTTCTCTGAAAATCACACACATATTCAAATGGTTTTAAAAAAAATGTATATACATATATATTCCTTAGAGCTCATAGGAAATTCAAAGTCATCCACTCTAGTTGGGTAGGATCATAGTAATGGACGCGTAGTAACTGGAAGGGGTAGGTGCCGGTAGCCTGAAAGTCCTGACTAGGCAAGCATTCGTATACATCCCAATCAACCGAGGGACCAGTTTGCTTATCTGGGGACCAAAGGCGAGAGTTCCCAAACCTATAGGCCAAAGCGCGTCATTCACATTACTTTTGAGCCATCAAAATACCCGACCTTATCAAACGTATCCGAAAGGATACACTCCAAAATGGCCAACTCATTGGACTATTAAGTTCCCTAATGGGCCTAGTAGTGGGAAAGACATGTGAAAACTTAGTTTTGTGGGGGCCCACGCAAGTGCTACATGTTTCACATTTAGTAACCATGGAAAGCCCAAAAGGTGCCCAACACTCCTAACCATGGCCCAACAAGTGTTTTACAATTATTTTACCCAACAATGTCTAAAAACTTTATTTCCATAATCAATTTACAAATAACTCACAAGTCCATATGCGTGTTTCTCGTAGATGGCATTACGACCCCCATACGCTGCTCGCAACAACCGAAGGCTAGCTGCCCTTATCGCCAAGGAGGTAGCAAACGGCATCCCAACAATTGCAACCCAACTTCATTCTCTTCAGCCACAAGCTCCAGCAACCACTCCTTGTTGCTCGTTCAAGCACTTTCGTAACTGCAATCCGCCTTACTTCAAAGGCATCGATGGTGCCACCGCACTCCACACATGGATTGAAGAAATGGAGAGTACTTTCATCCATAGCGAGTGTCCTGAGGACCTGATGGTCCGTCATGCTACAGGGTGCCTCCAAGGTCATGCTCTCACATGGTGGAACCTAGAAAAACAGGCAAAGGGAGAGGGTGTTGCCTTGGGAATGATCTAGTCAAAACTAAAGGAACGCATGATGGAGAAGTTCTGCCCTGACAGCGAATTGCAAACTCTCGAGGATGAATTCTGGAATCTGAAACAGGTGGGAGGCGACAACGCGACCTACACCAATAGATTCCATGATCTCTCGAGACTCCTACCTCACATGGTTCAACCTATGAAAACTGCAATACGTCGCTACATCAAAGGGTAACCACGCCAGATCCATGATTCGGTGACCAGCAGCAGGCCATCTACCCTAGAATCCGCCATTGAAATAGCAGGTCAACTCAACGAGGACAATATGAACGATGGTGTCCTCCCACGCAAGGGTTCAAAGATGTCAACTGAAAAGCCGACCCCTGCGACCCCCCTAATTGTCAAGTCTGAGTCCTCCCACCGACATGACAAAAAGAAGCGAAAAAGTCATCACCACAACCATGCTGTTATTACCCCTGGTACTCCTATCACCCAAGTCACCCCACCAGCCCAACCGAATCAAAAGCCGTATACCGGACCTCACCCCCTCTGTAACCACTGTAACTATCACCATATGACCACCAGCCCGTGTCGCCTCTGTACGAATTATGGTCGCTATGGCCACTTGGCGGACACATGTCGTGCACCAAAAACTCAGCGACCACTCTATCTACCCTCAAATCAGCAAACACAAACCCGGTATCCAACTGGAACATGCTTCAACTGTGGTGACCCCACCCATTTCAGAAACGCGTGTCCTAGGCTAATAATTATCATAAACACCCAAGCCCAGGCAAATCCAACAATGCAGGTTCCAGCTCCCAAAGGCCGAGCCTTTGCAATTACCGCAACCCAAGCAAAGACCGATAACAAGGTCGTAAATGGTACGTTTCTCATAAATGACTGCTACGCGTCAGTACTTTTTGATTCAGGTGCTGCTAAAAGTTTTGTGTCTTTGGAATTTGAGCCCATACTTCACACATCTCGCACGATTCTTGATGAGTACTTTACCGTAGAAGTCACCGATGGAAAATACGTTTCACTCAATGCAGTCATCCAAGATTACACTTTCGATTTTTGCGGTCATAAATTTTCTGTCAATTTAGTTCCTATGGAACTTGGTAGCTTCAACATCATCGTAGGAATGTATTTGATGGGTTTTGAGCATTCTAACACTTCCTAAGTGTACATGCAACCCTAATAACCTTGAATCTATGTTTTCTCTATATACATGCAAATTTCTTTTTCAAGGTTATTTCCTAACTAGCATGGCATGGGGATTACATAAAACATAAAAACTAGTAGAAATACATACCTTGTTGTTGCTTGGATTCCTTCAAGACTTTGTGAGCCTAGCACCCCAAATGTTGTGCCTCAAATGCTTCACACAACACCACAACACTTGGAATAACTTGAGAGAATACTTCTAGCACTCAAAATCGGTTATGCCCTCTCTAGTAACACTAGGTCCACTAGCTCCCCATTTTGCTAGCCATAGGGTTCCTTTTATAGTGTTGTCACAATTAGGGTTTACACATGAATGCCCTTAATTGTCATGACTCTTGATTTCCCATGACCCATGGATTTGTAACTCCCATGGACTATCCATGGAGCTCCATATGGTTACATCCATAACCCATAAACCATGGATCATTAATCCACCATAAAAGAATTGATGATTGTCATAATCAACCCTATATATTTAATTAGTCTCACTTTGATCACCAAATTAATCCTAGATTAATACTTGATCAATACTAATTAAATAATACTATTATCAATATATTAGAACTTATAATATATTAATAATCCTAAGTGCCTTATTCTCTCATTTAGTCTATCCAAGTATTGCAATGCCATGCAACCCAAATGGACCATGCCGGGTCGGGTCAAGTACATACCAAATAAAGTTATGGACTTAGACACTATATCCAACAGTCTCCCACTTGGATAAGTCTAATAACTATATTTGCAAATATGACTTCAAAATCCGACCAGCAATCGTAGCTCTTTCAAAGTCTCTCGGAACTGAGATGATGATGATACGCCATTTAAGATAAGTGATCATATAATCCTCTGTTCTCATGATATCAGCCGGACAAATACATGGAACATGGTCTTACTTATTGTCCAGCATTTGTTTCTCGATCTCTAATTTGTTTCGACATAGAACTAAATTGAACACATCAATTAGGTTCTGACCGGGCCCGATACATAGGTCAAAACCAAATCATCGAGTGGCCCAGATATCGCTTCTATTTCTAGAAGGAACAGATAAACTTCGACTGATATGCTTGTACTAACTACTTGTTGAATTATTCACAAAGGCACGTTTTATGACATCGAGTTACCAATGCGTTTTCGTGCAATCAATGAATAACCAACTCATAGTCAACAACTCATATCTCTAGGTTTGAAGATTTATATGATATTACCGTCTCACGATCACTCGAGATAAATTCCATGAAGTGATGCAAGTGAGCGTGGGTTGGATCCAATACTCAGCCCTTATGAGTACTCATGAATGTTGTAGCAACCATTGCATTGTCCAAAGCACTTTTAGACAAATCATACAAGCCAAATTCATGACAGTCTTAAATCAATACTTACTTCCAAAGTTTGACTGACTGGGGATGGTTTGAATAATAACATAATTATTCTGGAAGTAAAAACATGCAAAATTGAAACATAGTAAACAATCAACACAAGATAGTAACACCTTACTCATAAATAAATAACAACTTTTATTTATCATCAAATGTCAATTACATTTTACAAGTTTCAGGAATCTAATTATTGAAACTAATATCATCCTTCAGCCCAATGCGCCTCGCATGCTGTAAATGCTTAACCCTGCTCAGTCCCTTCGTGAGGGGATCTGCCGGGTTCTCATCTGATGATACCCTCTTAGCCACGAGGAGTCCTTCTTCTATTCGATGTCTGATGAAATGGTATTTTCTGTCAATGTGCCTAGATCTCCCGTGATCTCTTGGTTCCTTAGCCAAAGCAACCGCACTTTCGCTGTCACAGAAAATTTCCATTGGCTCTTTTATAGCTGGTACAACTCCAAGGTCTCCGATGAAGTTCTTTAGCCATATCGCCTCCTTAGCTGCTTCACTTGCTGCTATGTACTCTGATTCACAAGTAGAATCAGCTACTGTCTCCTGCTTGGAACTTTTCTAAGTAATTGCCCCTCCATTTAGGATAAAGACCCAGCCTGACTGAGAGCGGAAATTATCCCTATCAGTCTGGAAGCTAGCATCGCTATATCCTTCCACTCTCAAGTCATCACTGCCTCCGAGGGTAAGGACCCAATCCTTAGTCCTCCGCAGATACTTGAGAATGTTCTTTACCGCTGTCCAGTGTGCCTTGCCAGGGTTCCCTTGATATCTACTGACCATGCTCAAAGCAAAGGCCACATCAGGGCGAGTACAAGTCATAGCATACATGATCGAGCCCACAGCGGAAGCATATGGTATTTGACTCATTTCAGCTATCTCAGCCTCTGTACTCGGACTCTGAGTCTTACTCAGCTTGGCATTACTCTGGATTGGTAATTCTCCTTTCTTGGATTCTTGCATACTGAACCTCTTCAGTACCTTATCCAAGTAAGTACTTTGACTAAGTCCAATTAGTCTCTTACTCCTATCTCTCAATATCCTTATCCCTAGGATATAGGCAGCTTCCCCAAGGTCCTTCATAGCGAAACACTTCCCAAGCCAGGACTGAACCTCCTGCAAGGTTGGGACGTCGTTTCCTATGAGAAGTATGTCATCCACATACAACACCAAGAAGCTAACTATGCTCCCACTAGCCCTGACATACACACAAGACTCATCCTCACTCCTAGAAAAGCCAAACTCTTTGACTTTCTCATCAAAGCAAAGATTCCATCTGCGAGATGCTTGTTTCAATCCATAAATGGATTTATTAAGCTTACACACTCTATTAGGGTATCTTGTATCGACAAAACCCTCTGGTTGAGCCATGTAAACATCCTCAACCAACTTTCCATTAAGGAAAGCGGTTTTGACATCCATTTTCCATATTTCATAATCATGAAATGCAGTTATGGCTAATAATACTCTAATAGACTTAATCTTAGCTACTGGTGCAAAGGTCTCATCATAGTCAACTCCCGGAGTTTGAGTAAAGCCCTTCGCAACCAGTCGCGCTTTATAAGTGTGTACCTTCCCATCCATGTCGGTCTTCTTCTTGAAGATCCATTTGCACCCAACTGTCTTACGACCTGGTACATTGTCAACCAAGTTCCAACTTGATTGTCATACATGGACTGAATCTCGCTGTCCATAGCCTCCTTCCATTTAGCAGACTCAGGGCCTGCCATGGCTTCCCTGTAATTATTAGGTTCATCCAAATCTATTAGTGTACTATCACTAATAAATGTATCACCTTCAGTGGTGATGTGATAACCATAATAAAAATCAGGTGTGTTCCTCACCCTAGTGGAACGTCTTGGAGGTACAGACTCATCTATCGGATCAACGGGAGTTTCCTCCTCAGGTTGGTCGATAGCATTTGAGGTTCCTTCACCACTTGACTCTTGAAGCTCTTCAAGGTCAATTTGCCTCCCACTGTCCCCTTGGCTTATGAATTCTCTCTCACGAAAGACTCCTCTTCTTGCTACAAAGACCACATTATCACTGGGTCTGTAGAAGAGGTAACCAAAGGATCTATGTGGGTAGCCGATGAAAATACACCTCTCACTTCGAGGTTCAAGCTTGTCATGAGTCTCACGCCTCACGAAAGCTTCACAACCCCAAATCTTGATGTGGTCCAAATTGGGAACTTTCCCAGTCCACATCTCGTGAGGTGTTTTGGCAACCTTTTTAGTTGGGACTAGATTAAGGATATGGGCGGCAGTCTCTAAGGCATACCCCCAGAAAGAGATTGGTAACGAAGCTCGACTCATCATGGAACGAACCATATCCAACAAGGTTCGATTGCGCCTCTCAGCTACACCATTCAACTGTGGTGTTCTGGGAGGTGTCAATTGTGAGACAATCCCACATTCCTTAAGATAGTCAAAGAACTCAATGCTAAGATACTCTCCTCCTCGATCGGATCGGAGCATCTTGATGTTCCTGCCCAATTGATTCTCCACTTCCTGCTTAAACTCTTTGAACTTTTCAAAGGTTTCTGACTTATGCTTGATTAAGTAAATATATCCATATCTACTGTAATCATCAGTAAAAGTCACATAATAGCGATTAGCATCCCTTGTAGCAACTCTGAAGGGCCCACACACATCCGTGTGTACAAGGTCTAACAAACCTTCACCCCTATCACAAGTACCCGTGAAGGGTGACTTTGTCATTTTTCCAAGTAAACAAGACTCGCAACTATCATCTGACTTGAGGTCAAATGATTCCAAGACTCCAGCCTTTTGGAGTTGGCCTATGCGCTTCTTGTTAACATGTCCAAGACGACAATGCCACAAGGATGCTTTATCCAAGCTATCTGAAGAATCAATATACAACACATTATTTCCTAGATTGTCTACAACATTCACGGCTTCATATACACCATCACAAGGTAATGCTTTAAAGTAAAATACATCATTGTAATAAACATTAATAGCACCATTTTTATTATCAAATGAAAATGTAAAACCTTGTTTGTACAAGCCATGAAAGGAAATAATATTTCTCGCCATTTCGGGCGAGTAACAACACTTATTCAAATCTAACATTAACCCATTATTAAGCAATAAAGAATAAACTACTATCTTGGTAACAGGTGCTGCTTTCCTGTTGCCCATGACTAAGTTTATCTTCCCGTGCTCCACTTGCTCACTTCTTCTTAGTGCCTGCAAATCAGTACAGATGTGAATACCACAACCTGTATCAAGCACCCAAGAATTAGCATTAGATGAGTTGTTAGACAATATTGTGTAAATACCTGTATGGGTGGGTTTAACCTTCCCATCCTTTAGATCTTGCAGATATTTAGGGCAGCTTCGCTTGAAGTGTCCCTTATCCTGGCAATAGAAGCATTGTGCTTCCTTTGGGTTTGAAGAAGGAGTAATGGGACCTTTCTTTGTCCCACTTGAAGAGGAACCATCAAGAGTCTTACCCTTGTACCCTTCGAAGGGCTTTTCCTCTTCTTACCTTTTCCCTGCCCAATAGCCAGAACAGGGGCTGTTGAAGGAATAGAAGTAGAAACCGCTTTACCCTTAAGGCCATTCTCAGCTGTCCTTAAGAGTCCTTGAAGTTTGCTAAGTGTGACTTCCTCCTTGTTCATATGATAAGTCATACGAAACTGATCATAACTTGGAGGTAAGGAATGGAGAATGATGTCAATCGCCATTTCCTCAGGAAAGTCAACATTTAGCTTCAGCAACCGGTCAACGAACCTTTGCATCTTCTGCAAGTGACCGGTGATGGGTTCACCATCCTTCATCCTTGCGGTTATCATGGAGGAGATGATTTCATACCTCTCCTGACGCGCGCTCTGATGGTACCTTTCCATCAGATCCATGTGAATCTCATAGGGGTAGAAATCTTCATAGGATTTTTGAAGTTCAGGAGTCATGGTGGCCATCATGATGCATGCTACTTTAGTAGCATCCTTTTCATGTGCAACAAACTCCGCAAACTCTTTAGGAGTAGCAGTGGCTTCATTCACAACCTTAAGCTCCTTATCGAGGACATATTCTTTGTCCTCATAGCGGGTAATCATTCTGATGTTTCTGATCCACTCATTGAAATTGGATCCATCAAAGATGACCTTACCACACAAGTTCATAAGGGAAAAGGAGCCTGTTGGGTTTGAGCCAGAAGCATTGTTGGAAGACATCTGAAAGGAAAGAAAGACAAGTTTCATTAGATTAGGAATCCTTAATAATTCACCCAATTGAAATATTAAGGCTAGGATCCAACAAACTATTTATAGTTGGAAGAGGGATGCCGTAATCCATACTATAAAATATTTGAAGGTAGGTAAATGACGATTTACCAATTTCCACCATAAGAACGAAATATTTTATTATTAGGTTTTATTCGTTTTGAAACTCCTAGATCTTTTGAGATACATTGAACTTTTCAATGGCATGTTTGAATCTTGATTGTGCCCTCTCAAGTTTGTGACTGGGATGCCGAGGATCACAAACAAGGTGTGAATAACCATACAAATTGACTTGGTACCCTCAACAATATTACCTAATCGATGTGCCGGTTAACCACACACGCTCCACCGATCTATAATAAGGTCAAGTTACCCTTTGCCACTCTTACTAGTCCATGTTAGTGTGCCGGTTAACCACACACGCTCCACTAACGACTTGGTAAGGTACAAAGTGTAATTTTATGGGCTAGCACCAATTTCACATTTTCCTAAAGTAACTAAGATTGGGAATTTATAATGTATAGTTACTTTATAATTCATTATACTTTTAACGAGTATTTAAAGTCGTATCCTACCCGTTCGGCTAACGACCCTCCACCGATCAAGGAAGCGGTGGGTGAGAGTGGACACCCATTAAGTCACCATTTTATAGGCAACAACCTTATACCCCCCTTATAGACCGGCTTTGTGAATGAGGCCTACTAACGGTAAGAATGACATATTCTTATACATATCTATATAATAAAATTATAATAATAGTATAAGTGTTGATTTTTAAACTTTTTAAAAATCTAAGGTTTAATTTGGAATAAAAGTATTAAAGTGTAAGACTTTTCAAATTCCAAAACTTGAGGGCAAGATTTGAAACTATTCCAAGTCTCTTCAATTTGTAACTTATGAGTTTTAATGGTTCATAAAAATGAAGACTCTTCATTTTATGAAACCTCTTTAGTTCTTTAATCATAATTAAAAGAAGTGACTCTTGGTTATCCATAACTTGAGGACAAGTTATGGACACCATCATAGCCATTAAGATCATGAATTAAACATACATGGTGGTTACACATAATTCCTATGATCTTCTAAAAACTCATAAGAACACAAATTCATGTCAAGCAATTTCAAGAAATCATATAACTATATACAATACTTGAAAATTGATAAAAGCCATGTAAAATGGGTTAACATAATCATTATCATTTTGAAAAACAGATTTTACAAGTCCAAAACAGATTGGGATAATGATCTTAATCCATTTCCAGCAACAAAACTCGAAAAAACTGCCCAGCACGCTCCTACTCGCGGAGTGCACTATTCAACTCGGCGAGTAGAATGAATTTGTTCATGGACTCGGCGAGTCCTCCCCATGGACTCGGCGAGTCCAGTCGTCAGAATGCAGAATTTTCGATTTTTAAGCAGTTTTGCATCAAGTATACAGAAAACAATCCTAGGCTCTGATACCACTGATGGGTTTTGAGCATTCTAACACTTCCTAAGTGTACATGCAACCCTAATAACCTTGAATCTATGTTTTCTCTATATACATGCAAATTTCTTTTTCAAGGTTATTTCCTAACTAGCATGGCATGGGGATTACATAAAACATAAAAACTAGTAGAAATACATACCTTGTTGTTGCTTGGATTCCTTCAAGACTTTGTGAGCCTAGCACCCCAAATGTTGTGCCTCAAATGCTTCACACAACACCACAACACTTGGAATAACTTGAGAGAATACTTCTAGCACTCAAAATCGGTTATGCCCTCTCTAGTAACACTAGGTCCACTAGCTCCCCATTTTGCTAGCCATAGGGTTCCTTTTATAGTGTTGTCACAATTAGGGTTTACACATGAATGCCCTTAATTGTCATGACTCTTGATTTCCCATGACCCATGGATTTGTAACTCCCATGGACTATCCATGGAGCTCCATATGGTTACATCCATAACCCATAAACCATGGATCATTAATCCACCATAAAAGAATTGATGATTGTCATAATCAACCCTATATATTTAATTAGTCTCACTTTGATCACCAAATTAATCCTAGATTAATACTTGATCAATACTAATTAAATAATACTATTATCAATATATTAGAACTTATAATATATTAATAATCCTAAGTGCCTTATTCTCTCATTTAGTCTATCCAAGTATTGCAATGCCATGCAACCCAAATGGACCATGCCGGGTCGGGTCAAGTACATACCAAATAAAGTTATGGACTTAGACACTATATCCAACAGTCTCCCACTTGGATAAGTCTAATAACTATATTTGCAAATATGACTTCAAAATCCGACCAGCAATCGTAGCTCTTTCAAAGTCTCTCGGAACTGAGATGATGATGATACGCCATTTAAGATAAGTGATCATATAATCCTCTGTTCTCATGATATCAGCCGGACAAATACATGGAACATGGTCTTACTTATTGTCCAGCATTTGTTTCTCGATCTCTAATTTGTTTCGACATAGAACTAAATTGAACACATCAATTAGGTTCTGACCGGGCCCGATACATAGGTCAAAACCAAATCATCGAGTGGCCCAGATATCGCTTCTATTTCTAGAAGGAACAGATAAACTTCGACTGATATGCTTGTACTAACTACTTGTTGAATTATTCACAAAGGCACGTTTTATGACATCGAGTTACCAATGCGTTTTCGTGCAATCAATGAATAACCAACTCATAGTCAACAACTCATATCTCTAGGTTTGAAGATTTATATGATATTACCGTCTCACGATCACTCGAGATAAATTCCATGAAGTGATGCAAGTGAGCGTGGGTTGGATCCAATACTCAGCCCTTATGAGTACTCATGAATGTTGTAGCAACCATTGCATTGTCCAAAGCACTTTTAGACAAATCATACAAGCCAAATTCATGACAGTCTTAAATCAATACTTACTTCCAAAGTTTGACTGACTGGGGATGGTTTGAATAATAACATAATTATTCTGGAAGTAAAAACATGCAAAATTGAAACATAGTAAACAATCAACACAAGATAGTAACACCTTACTCATAAATAAATAACAACTTTTATTTATCATCAAATGTCAATTACATTTTACAAGTTTCAGGAATCTAATTATTGAAACTAATATCATCCTTCAGCCCAATGCGCCTCGCATGCTGTAAATGCTTAACCCTGCTCAGTCCCTTCGTGAGGGGATCTGCCGGGTTCTCATCTGATGATACCCTCTTAGCCACGAGGAGTCCTTCTTCTATTCGATGTCTGATGAAATGGTATTTTCTGTCAATGTGCCTAGATCTCCCGTGATCTCTTGGTTCCTTAGCCAAAGCAACCGCACTTTCGCTGTCACAGAAAATTTCCATTGGCTCTTTTATAGCTGGTACAACTCCAAGGTCTCCGATGAAGTTCTTTAGCCATATCGCCTCCTTAGCTGCTTCACTTGCTGCTATGTACTCTGATTCACAAGTAGAATCAGCTACTGTCTCCTGCTTGGAACTTTTCTAAGTAATTGCCCCTCCATTTAGGATAAAGACCCAGCCTGACTGAGAGCGGAAATTATCCCTATCAGTCTGGAAGCTAGCATCGCTATATCCTTCCACTCTCAAGTCATCACTGCCTCCGAGGGTAAGGACCCAATCCTTAGTCCTCCGCAGATACTTGAGAATGTTCTTTACCGCTGTCCAGTGTGCCTTGCCAGGGTTCCCTTGATATCTACTGACCATGCTCAAAGCAAAGGCCACATCAGGGCGAGTACAAGTCATAGCATACATGATCGAGCCCACAGCGGAAGCATATGGTATTTGACTCATTTCAGCTATCTCAGCCTCTGTACTCGGACTCTGAGTCTTACTCAGCTTGGCATTACTCTGGATTGGTAATTCTCCTTTCTTGGATTCTTGCATACTGAACCTCTTCAGTACCTTATCCAAGTAAGTACTTTGACTAAGTCCAATTAGTCTCTTACTCCTATCTCTCAATATCCTTATCCCTAGGATATAGGCAGCTTCCCCAAGGTCCTTCATAGCGAAACACTTCCCAAGCCAGGACTGAACCTCCTGCAAGGTTGGGACGTCGTTTCCTATGAGAAGTATGTCATCCACATACAACACCAAGAAGCTAACTATGCTCCCACTAGCCCTGACATACACACAAGACTCATCCTCACTCCTAGAAAAGCCAAACTCTTTGACTTTCTCATCAAAGCAAAGATTCCATCTGCGAGATGCTTGTTTCAATCCATAAATGGATTTATTAAGCTTACACACTCTATTAGGGTATCTTGTATCGACAAAACCCTCTGGTTGAGCCATGTAAACATCCTCAACCAACTTTCCATTAAGGAAAGCGGTTTTGACATCCATTTTCCATATTTCATAATCATGAAATGCAGTTATGGCTAATAATACTCTAATAGACTTAATCTTAGCTACTGGTGCAAAGGTCTCATCATAGTCAACTCCCGGAGTTTGAGTAAAGCCCTTCGCAACCAGTCGCGCTTTATAAGTGTGTACCTTCCCATCCATGTCGGTCTTCTTCTTGAAGATCCATTTGCACCCAACTGTCTTACGACCTGGTACATTGTCAACCAAGTTCCAACTTGATTGTCATACATGGACTGAATCTCGCTGTCCATAGCCTCCTTCCATTTAGCAGACTCAGGGCCTGCCATGGCTTCCCTGTAATTATTAGGTTCATCCAAATCTATTAGTGTACTATCACTAATAAATGTATCACCTTCAGTGGTGATGTGATAACCATAATAAAAATCAGGTGTGTTCCTCACCCTAGTGGAACGTCTTGGAGGTACAGACTCATCTATCGGATCAACGGGAGTTTCCTCCTCAGGTTGGTCGATAGCATTTGAGGTTCCTTCACCACTTGACTCTTGAAGCTCTTCAAGGTCAATTTGCCTCCCACTGTCCCCTTGGCTTATGAATTCTCTCTCACGAAAGACTCCTCTTCTTGCTACAAAGACCACATTATCACTGGGTCTGTAGAAGAGGTAACCAAAGGATCTATGTGGGTAGCCGATGAAAATACACCTCTCACTTCGAGGTTCAAGCTTGTCATGAGTCTCACGCCTCACGAAAGCTTCACAACCCCAAATCTTGATGTGGTCCAAATTGGGAACTTTCCCAGTCCACATCTCGTGAGGTGTTTTGGCAACCTTTTTAGTTGGGACTAGATTAAGGATATGGGCGGCAGTCTCTAAGGCATACCCCCAGAAAGAGATTGGTAACGAAGCTCGACTCATCATGGAACGAACCATATCCAACAAGGTTCGATTGCGCCTCTCAGCTACACCATTCAACTGTGGTGTTCTGGGAGGTGTCAATTGTGAGACAATCCCACATTCCTTAAGATAGTCAAAGAACTCAATGCTAAGATACTCTCCTCCTCGATCGGATCGGAGCATCTTGATGTTCCTGCCCAATTGATTCTCCACTTCCTGCTTAAACTCTTTGAACTTTTCAAAGGTTTCTGACTTATGCTTGATTAAGTAAATATATCCATATCTACTGTAATCATCAGTAAAAGTCACATAATAGCGATTAGCATCCCTTGTAGCAACTCTGAAGGGCCCACACACATCCGTGTGTACAAGGTCTAACAAACCTTCACCCCTATCACAAGTACCCGTGAAGGGTGACTTTGTCATTTTTCCAAGTAAACAAGACTCGCAACTATCATCTGACTTGAGGTCAAATGATTCCAAGACTCCAGCCTTTTGGAGTTGGCCTATGCGCTTCTTGTTAACATGTCCAAGACGACAATGCCACAAGGATGCTTTATCCAAGCTATCTGAAGAATCAATATACAACACATTATTTCCTAGATTGTCTACAACATTCACGGCTTCATATACACCATCACAAGGTAATGCTTTAAAGTAAAATACATCATTGTAATAAACATTAATAGCACCATTTTTATTATCAAATGAAAATGTAAAACCTTGTTTGTACAAGCCATGAAAGGAAATAATATTTCTCGCCATTTCGGGCGAGTAACAACACTTATTCAAATCTAACATTAACCCATTATTAAGCAATAAAGAATAAACTACTATCTTGGTAACAGGTGCTGCTTTCCTGTTGCCCATGACTAAGTTTATCTTCCCGTGCTCCACTTGCTCACTTCTTCTTAGTGCCTGCAAATCAGTACAGATGTGAATACCACAACCTGTATCAAGCACCCAAGAATTAGCATTAGATGAGTTGTTAGACAATATTGTGTAAATACCTGTATGGGTGGGTTTAACCTTCCCATCCTTTAGATCTTGCAGATATTTAGGGCAGCTTCGCTTGAAGTGTCCCTTATCCTGGCAATAGAAGCATTGTGCTTCCTTTGGGTTTGAAGAAGGAGTAATGGGACCTTTCTTTGTCCCACTTGAAGAGGAACCATCAAGAGTCTTACCCTTGTACCCTTCGAAGGGCTTTTCCTCTTCTTACCTTTTCCCTGCCCAATAGCCAGAACAGGGGCTGTTGAAGGAATAGAAGTAGAAACCGCTTTACCCTTAAGGCCATTCTCAGCTGTCCTTAAGAGTCCTTGAAGTTTGCTAAGTGTGACTTCCTCCTTGTTCATATGATAAGTCATACGAAACTGATCATAACTTGGAGGTAAGGAATGGAGAATGATGTCAATCGCCATTTCCTCAGGAAAGTCAACATTTAGCTTCAGCAACCGGTCAACGAACCTTTGCATCTTCTGCAAGTGACCGGTGATGGGTTCACCATCCTTCATCCTTGCGGTTATCATGGAGGAGATGATTTCATACCTCTCCTGACGCGCGCTCTGATGGTACCTTTCCATCAGATCCATGTGAATCTCATAGGGGTAGAAATCTTCATAGGATTTTTGAAGTTCAGGAGTCATGGTGGCCATCATGATGCATGCTACTTTAGTAGCATCCTTTTCATGTGCAACAAACTCCGCAAACTCTTTAGGAGTAGCAGTGGCTTCATTCACAACCTTAAGCTCCTTATCGAGGACATATTCTTTGTCCTCATAGCGGGTAATCATTCTGATGTTTCTGATCCACTCATTGAAATTGGATCCATCAAAGATGACCTTACCACACAAGTTCATAAGGGAAAAGGAGCCTGTTGGGTTTGAGCCAGAAGCATTGTTGGAAGACATCTGAAAGGAAAGAAAGACAAGTTTCATTAGATTAGGAATCCTTAATAATTCACCCAATTGAAATATTAAGGCTAGGATCCAACAAACTATTTATAGTTGGAAGAGGGATGCCGTAATCCATACTATAAAATATTTGAAGGTAGGTAAATGACGATTTACCAATTTCCACCATAAGAACGAAATATTTTATTATTAGGTTTTATTCGTTTTGAAACTCCTAGATCTTTTGAGATACATTGAACTTTTCAATGGCATGTTTGAATCTTGATTGTGCCCTCTCAAGTTTGTGACTGGGATGCCGAGGATCACAAACAAGGTGTGAATAACCATACAAATTGACTTGGTACCCTCAACAATATTACCTAATCGATGTGCCGGTTAACCACACACGCTCCACCGATCTATAATAAGGTCAAGTTACCCTTTGCCACTCTTACTAGTCCATGTTAGTGTGCCGGTTAACCACACACGCTCCACTAACGACTTGGTAAGGTACAAAGTGTAATTTTATGGGCTAGCACCAATTTCACATTTTCCTAAAGTAACTAAGATTGGGAATTTATAATGTATAGTTACTTTATAATTCATTATACTTTTAACGAGTATTTAAAGTCGTATCCTACCCGTTCGGCTAACGACCCTCCACCGATCAAGGAAGCGGTGGGTGAGAGTGGACACCCATTAAGTCACCATTTTATAGGCAACAACCTTATACCCCCCTTATAGACCGGCTTTGTGAATGAGGCCTACTAACGGTAAGAATGACATATTCTTATACATATCTATATAATAAAATTATAATAATAGTATAAGTGTTGATTTTTAAACTTTTTAAAAATCTAAGGTTTAATTTGGAATAAAAGTATTAAAGTGTAAGACTTTTCAAATTCCAAAACTTGAGGGCAAGATTTGAAACTATTCCAAGTCTCTTCAATTTGTAACTTATGAGTTTTAATGGTTCATAAAAATGAAGACTCTTCATTTTATGAAACCTCTTTAGTTCTTTAATCATAATTAAAAGAAGTGACTCTTGGTTATCCATAACTTGAGGACAAGTTATGGACACCATCATAGCCATTAAGATCATGAATTAAACATACATGGTGGTTACACATAATTCCTATGATCTTCTAAAAACTCATAAGAACACAAATTCATGTCAAGCAATTTCAAGAAATCATATAACTATATACAATACTTGAAAATTGATAAAAGCCATGTAAAATGGGTTAACATAATCATTATCATTTTGAAAAACAGATTTTACAAGTCCAAAACAGATTGGGATAATGATCTTAATCCATTTCCAGCAACAAAACTCGAAAAAACTGCCCAGCACGCTCCTACTCGCGGAGTGCACTATTCAACTCGGCGAGTAGAATGAATTTGTTCATGGACTCGGCGAGTCCTCCCCATGGACTCGGCGAGTCCAGTCGTCAGAATGCAGAATTTTCGATTTTTAAGCAGTTTTGCATCAAGTATACAGAAAACAATCCTAGGCTCTGATACCACTGATGGGTTTTGAGCATTCTAACACTTCCTAAGTGTACATGCAACCCTAATAACCTTGAATCTATGTTTTCTCTATATACATGCAAATTTCTTTTTCAAGGTTATTTCCTAACTAGCATGGCATGGGGATTACATAAAACATAAAAACTAGTAGAAATACATACCTTGTTGTTGCTTGGATTCCTTCAAGACTTTGTGAGCCTAGCACCCCAAATGTTGTGCCTCAAATGCTTCACACAACACCACAACACTTGGAATAACTTGAGAGAATACTTCTAGCACTCAAAATCGGTTATGCCCTCTCTAGTAACACTAGGTCCACTAGCTCCCCATTTTGCTAGCCATAGGGTTCCTTTTATAGTGTTGTCACAATTAGGGTTTACACATGAATGCCCTTAATTGTCATGACTCTTGATTTCCCATGACCCATGGATTTGTAACTCCCATGGACTATCCATGGAGCTCCATATGGTTACATCCATAACCCATAAACCATGGATCATTAATCCACCATAAAAGAATTGATGATTGTCATAATCAACCCTATATATTTAATTAGTCTCACTTTGATCACCAAATTAATCCTAGATTAATACTTGATCAATACTAATTAAATAATACTATTATCAATATATTAGAACTTATAATATATTAATAATCCTAAGTGCCTTATTCTCTCATTTAGTCTATCCAAGTATTGCAATGCCATGCAACCCAAATGGACCATGCCGGGTCGGGTCAAGTACATACCAAATAAAGTTATGGACTTAGACACTATATCCAACAGTATTGGCTATCCCAAAACCATGCTGAAATAGTATGTTACGATAAGTTCATTCGTATTCCTCTCGCCGACGGTCAAAGTCTTCGTATTTATGGCGAGACTCATTCGAAAAAGCTTAGTCTTATGTCATATACTCAAGCTCGATCATATCTACGAAAAGAATATATGGCTTTCTTAGCCCATGTGGTGGAAACAAAGGTCAAAGAAAAGAAGATCGAAGATATTCAGGGTAGACTCATTAGGAGCAACAGTCTAATAAAATTTTAATTACACATAACTGGGGGCATGTCGAGTGAATCTTAGGAGTGGATCAGACATGGAGCAAATCACAAGATTATAATCAAGTTATTCCTACTAAATTCATAAGTCTATTTATATAGACCTCTGGTATAGAGTCGTCAGCGTAGTCGTGTCGGCAATCTAGAACATAGCTAAATACATAATACAAACTATAATACCCAAATTATACAAAATTTTCTGCATTAAAAATCAATAGACAAACACAATGAAACTAAAAAGGGTATCAAACTATCAAGAGAAAAACACATACAATGTAGATTAAAATCCACTAATTATAACAAAATGGCTAAAAGAAAAGGTAAGGACTAAGGATTGTTAAGTCCTCTCTTCTTATAAATAGCTTTGAAGCAAGCTTGCCTAAGCTTCTTTGTTCTTTCTGTCAATTCCATACCTGGCAATTTCTCCATCATCTTCTTGTGCCCTTCTAACGTCTCTATCTCCTCCTTTAATCCCAAAGCCTAGTTTTTTTTTAAAAAAAAAGGTAGATGCAATATATTTTTCGTGTGAGTTCACAAAATTTACAATGAGTTAAATTTATATAAATATAAATCAGGAAATCGTAGTAAATCAATTGATTTGATGTGGAATATGCCTTGGGCCATTGTTTATGTTATAAAGAAACTAATAATTAAAATTTTAGAAAATACCAAAACTACTTTGGTTACCAAGTGCAGGCATGCATGCATGAGTAATGTATAGAAGGTTATTATCGTAATTTACCTTGGCATTTTGAATGAGGGATTGTAGGCTCGTAAGTTTTCTATGAGGCCATCTGTTTATGTTTAGCTCTCTGCATCTTTTCTTCAACAATGTTAACCCTATCCCTAGTTCCTTTGCTGCCATGATTATCGGCATCTCAAAGTACTTATCTATCTCTTCAAACTCCAATGGTCTCAATTACTTTGCCACCTTCCGGCCACCGTGATCAGTGGTGGCAGCACTAGAACTACATGTAGCCTCACCACCGGATTTATAGTCTTCACTGAAACTAACCAATGGTAAATTACCGTCCTCCCAACAATCCCATAAGCTTATGTCTTTAAAGGGATCAAAATCGTGAAACTCATTTCTAGAAATGATGTTTTGATCTTTGTTAAGTAATGTGGAAACGTTCTGATCGAGCACTTCATGCAATTTTTCCGACAACTCGTAATCACGGTGGTCGAGCATGTCACCGCTGCAAAAATCCAAAAAAAAAAAAAAACTCAAGATAATCAAATCCAACACGATGAAAGACTCTTTTTGATCACTACAAATCCAAACCATGTTTTGATCAATGTCGACAAAATCACTTTTCTGTGCGAAAGATGGTGTAATGAGTGACATTTATATATATCTGAAAAGATCTTGATGATCAAATTATTGAAACCAATCGAGGTCATCTATGGGGTTTTGGTGATCTGCAGGTGGATCCATTTGTGAGGGAGAAGTTAAAATATTAATTACTGTAAAAATTTTATATTTTTCTGAACTGTTTTAGTATTTATTTAATACTTTAATGATTAAACAACAACAAAATTCGGGAAAAATAATAAATGATTCGCAAAAATTCTGTAAAATTAATCATAATTTTATAACATGATATAGAGCCCAGTGTATAAGTTTCGGATATTTGTGACTATGGGAAGTATTTTTTATATATTTCATTATTAATTAATCAATAAAATCATAAATAATAGTAAACAATAATATAAATGCATGAAACTTCATAAATTATGTTTAATCAATATATGGGTCATCCCAGAATTTTCTCAGAATTTATTGAATGCAAAAAGTATTTTATGTGAATTATTGCCCTACTTTATTGCAATAATTATATTAATTCAATAAAAATAAGTTATTTTCTGAAAATTTCCAGAACTTCTTATTTTATTGATGGGATTCTGAGAAAAATCAGGTTTATGCATAAAATGAGTTTTAGATAGTTTAGTGGATTTCATTTGTTTCTTGTATGAATTTGAAACTTTTAACAACATACCTTGTTGAATGCTTCAAGAGGGATGAAGATTGGAGTATAATAGATTGTTCTTGGCTGGAATATGAGTATTTCTTGGATGAATTTCGAGATTGAGAGTGAGAGAAAGAATAGAGAAGGTTTAAGTGGTGAAGAGAATAATGTGTTGGGAGAAAAAGGAAAGGAAAGTGGATGGGAGGTGTGAGTGGGAGACCATGGGAATAATCTTTTTGCTTTTGGTGGTCTTCATAATTTCCCACTAACACAAGCATCTTTTACATAATTAATATAAGAGTTTTATAAAATTTAATGTAAAGTTTATAAAAATAGAGTTTTATAAAAGATAGGTTATTGTTTGATTATAACAATCTACTTTGATTTGAAGTTTAATTATAGCATTCAAGTTTGATTCTTTTAATTTAATTAGAGCATTATACTTTGATTTGATTTTAATATGGTATCATAATTTAATTGGATTATAGTTATAACGTTGTACTATACTATGTTGCTATTAACGTCAATTTATATCGTAGTGTATGGGTTTTGATCCTATTAGCGTCAAGTAATCTTGAGTAGGGTTTATTAAATTTCCAATGTTGTTTAGCACTGTAAAGGCTAAGGAAAATCAAACACACGGATTTTCCAAATGATGTTTTCTCATTAAAGTAGCGAATTGTACAGTTATTACATAACGTAAACCCTAACATACAAGAGTTAAGGGAGTTGACGGTTTGACTTGTTGACTTAGTTTGACTTTGCCTTGACCTAAATTTGACGGTTGTCACATCATCCCCCCGTTAGAAGGAATTTCGTCCCGAAATTTTCATTTTGACTGTGATTTCGAGAGTTTGGGAAGAGATGTGGATACTTTTGTTTCATCTGATCCTCGCGTTCCCAGGTGAATTCGGGTCCTCGTTTAGCGTTCCAGCGGACCTTCACAATGGGAATACGACTTTGCTTTGTTCTTTTAATCTCTCGATCCATGATTTCTACCGGTTCTTCCACGAAGTGGAGACTCTCGTTGATTTCAATTTCGTCACGAGGTATCACGAGGGTCTCGTCGGATAGATTTTGTCAATCATATCTTCGGGGTCAAAATATAGTTTTATTAGTTACCTATAGCTACGACTCGTTGTCACCACAGGTTTAATCTATTACGATGACTTGTTGTCGCTATAGGTTTTTAACAAGGGCCAACGACATACCTATAGCGACACACAAGTCATAATTTGCATGTGTGAAGACTTGGAGTACTTTCTAATGAAAAGTGTGCTACTGGGGAAATTGGAAACTGGTACGTAGCTTCAAAGTCAAGAATATGCAGTAGGCATGTGATGCATTAAATGCATGAGGCACACAAGTCATAATTTTCAGCAACATATACGTATATGTGTGTGAATTGAAGAAGAAGGTTACGGCTCAAAGAATATATATAGTCATTTTCTTCTTCATTTGTTAGATACACAATAACCATAACATCATAGACTATATATATTCAATTTCGTTTGTAATTTTCACTAGTTTATATTCCGCGAGTGTTACCGAAATCATTTATCAATTTTTCAGAAGTGCTTAACTTGTTTTGTTGCATTCTCACAACTTGCTATTAATTACTTCTCCCACTTCACTTATATAAATCATCACATTCTTATCGCGACTTTTAACTTCTCCCTCACAAATGGATCCACCTGCAGATCACCAAAACCCCATAGATGACCTCGATTGGTTTCAATACTTTGATCATCAAGATCTTTTCAGGTATATATAAACGTCCCTCATTACACCATCTTTCGCACAGAAAAGTGATTTTGTCGACATTGATCAAAACATGGTTTGGATTTGTAGTGATCAAAAAGAGTCTTTCATCGTGTTGGATTTGATTATCTTGAGTTTTTTTTTTTTTTTTTTGGATTTTTGCAGTGGTGACATGCTCGACCACCGTGATTACGAGTTGTCGGAAAAATTGCATGAAGTGCTCGATCAGAACGTTTCCACAATACTTAACAAAGATCAAAACATCATTTCTAGAAATGAGTTTCACGATTTTGATCCCCTTAAAGACATAAGCTTATGGGATTGTTGGGAGGATGGTAATTTACCATTGGTTAGTTTTAGTGAAGACTGTAAATCCGGTGGTGAGGCTACATGTAGTTCTAGTGCTGCCACCACTGATCACGGTGGCCGGAAGGTGGCAAAGAGATTGAGAGCATTGGAGTTTGAAGAGATAGAGAAGTACTTTGAGATGCCGATAATCATGGCAGCAAAGGAACTAGGGATAGGGTTAACATTGTTGAAGAAAAGATGCAGAGAGCTAAACATAAACAGATGGCCTCATAGAAAACTTACGAGCCTACAATCCCTCATTCAAAACGCCAAGGTAAATTACGATAATAACCTTCTATACATTACTCATGCATGCATGCCTGCACTTGGTAACCAAAGTAGTTTTGGTATTTTCTAAAATTTTAATTATTAGTTTCTTTATAACATAAACAATGGCCCTAGGCATATTCCACATCAAATCAATTGATTTACTATGATTTCCTGATTTATATTTATATAAACTTAACTCATTGTAAATTTTGTGAAGTCACACGAAAAATATATTGCATCTACCTTTTTAAAAAAAAAACTAGGAGTTGGGATTAAAGGAGGAGATAGACGTTAGAAGGGCACAAGAAGATGATGGAGAAATTGCCAGGTATGGAATTGATAGAAAGAACAAAGAAGCTTAGGCAAGCTTGCTTCAAAGCTATTTATAAGAAGAGAGGACTTAACAATCCTTAGTCCTTACCTTTTCTTTTAGCCATTTTGTTATAATTAGTGGATTTTAATCTACATTGTATGTATTTTTCTCTTGATAGTTTGATACCCTTTTTAGTTTCATTGTGTTTGTCTATTGATTTTGAATGCAGAAAATTTTGTATAATTTGGGTATTATAGTTTGTATTATGTATTTAGCTATGTTCTAGATTGCTGACACGACTACGCTGACGACTCTATACCAGAGGTCTATATAAATAGACTTATGAATTTAGTAGGAATAACTTGATTATAATCTTGTGATTTGTTCCATGTCTGATCCACTCCTAAGATTCACTCGACATGCCCCCAGTTATGTGTAATTAAAGTTTTATTAGACTGATGATCCTAATGAGTCTACCCTGAATATCTTCGATCTTCTTTTCTTTGACCTTTGTTTCCACCACATGGGCTAAGAAAGCCATATATTCTTTTCGTAGATATGATCGAGCTTGAGTATATGACATAAGACTAAGCTTTTTCGAATGAGTCTCGCCATAAATACGAAGACTTTGACCGTCGGCGAGAGGAATACGAATGAACTTATCGTAACATACTATTTCAGCATGGTTTTGGGATAGCCAATACATTCCTACGATGATGTCGAAGCTACCAAGTTCCATAGGAACTAAATTAACAGAAAATTTATGACCGCAAAACTCGAAAGTGTAATCTTGGATGACTGCATTGAGTGAAACGTATTTTCCATCGGCGAATTCTACGGTAAAGTACTCATCAAGAATCGTGCGAGATGTGTGAAGTATGGGCTCAAATTCCAAAGACACAAAACTTTTAGCGGCACCTGAATCAAAAAGTACTGACGCGTAGCAGTCATTTATGAGAAACGTACCATTTACGACCTTGTTATCGGTCTTTGCTTGGGTTGCGGTAATGACAAAGGCTCGGCCTTTGGGAGCTGGAACCTACATTGTTGGATTTGCCTGGGCTTGGGTGTTGATGATATTGACTAGCCTAGGACACGCGTTTCTGAAATGGGTGGGGTCACCACAGTTGAAGCATGTTCCAGTTGGATACCGGGTTTGTGTTTGCTGATTTGAGGGTAGATAGAGTGGTCGCTGAGTTTTTGGTGCACGACATGTGTCCGCCAAGTGGCCATAGCGACCACAATTCGTACAGAGGCGACACGGGCTGGTGGTCATATGGTGATAGTTACAGTGGTTACAGAGGGGGTGAGGTCCGGTATACGGCTTTTTATTCGGTTGGGCTTGTGGGGCGACTTGGGTGATAGGAGTACCAGGAGTAATAACAACATGGTTGTGGTGATGACTTTTCCGCTTCTTTTTGTCATGTCGGTGGGAGGACTCGGACTTGACAATTAGGGGGGTCGCAGGGGTCGGCTTTTCAGTTGACATCTTTGAACCCTTGCGTGGGAGGACACCATCGTTCATATTGTCCTCGTTGAGTTGGCCTGCTATTTCAATGGCGGATTCTAGGGTAGATGGCATGCTGCTGGTCACCGAATCACGGATCTGGCGTGGTAACCCTTTGATGTAGCGACGTATTGCAGTTTTCATAGGTTGAACCATGTGAGGTAGGAGTCTCGAGAGATCATGGAATCTATTGGTGTAGGTCGCGTTGTCGCCTCCCACCTGTTTCAGATTCCAGAATTCATCCTCGAGAGTTTGCAATTCGCTGTCAGGGCAGAACTTCTCCATCATGCGTTCCTTTAGTTTTGACCAGGTCATTCCCAAGGCATCACCTTCTCCCTTTGCCCGTTTTTCTAGGTTCCACCATGTGAGAGCATGACCTTGGAGGCACCCTGTAGCATGACGGACCATCAGGTCCTCAGGACACTCGCTATGGATGAAAGTACTCTCCATTTCTTCAATCCATGTGTGGAGTGCGGTGGCACCATCGATGCTTTTGAAGTAAGGCGGATTGCAGTCACGAAAGTGCTTGAACGAGCAACGAGGAGTGGTTGCTGGAGCTTGTGGCTGAAGAGAATGAAGTTGGGTTGTAATTGTTGGGTAAAATAATTATAAAACACTTGTTGGGCCATGGTTAGGAGTGTTGGGCACCTTTTGGGCTTTCCATGGTTACTAGATGTGAAACATGTAGCACTTGCGTGGGCCCCCACAAAACTAAGTTTTCACGTGTCTTTCCCACTTCTAGGCCCATTAGGGAACTTAATAGTCCAATGAGTTGGCCATTTTGGAGTGTATCCTTTCGGATACGTTTGATAAGGTCGGGTATTTTGATGGCTCAAAAGTAATGTGAATGACGCGCTTTGGCCTATAGGTTTGGGAACTCTCGCCTTTGGTCCCCAGGTAAGCAAACTGGTCCCTCGGTTGATTGGGATGTATACGAATGCTTGCCTAGTCAGGACCTTCGGGCTACCGGCACCTCCCCCTTCCAGTTACTACGCGTCCATTACTATGATCCTACCCAACTAGAGTGGATGACTTTGAATTTCCTATGAGCTTTAAGGAATATATATGTATATACATTTTTTTTTACCACTTGAATATGTGTGTGATTTTTCAGAGAAAGAGGAGAATATTCACCAGTGTATGCACACATATAAGTGTCAGGAGTAATACGTATGCACTTAAGGGAGCAATTAACACACAAAGGTATTCATAGGCTTTTCTAAGTGTGAATTGCATGCATTTGTGTGTGCATTTTATAAACTAGCATACGAGAGGACCCTAGAGGCTATAGACTAGGTCAAGGCAATTAACCTAATTCCCTATAGTCAAGGGCTCTGATACCAATCTGTCACACCCCGATCCTTGTCGGAATCGATCAAGGCGTGATATATTGTTCAAAGTCTCATGACAACTATGTTATAATATGATTAGATTCAATTAAGTACTAAGTATGCAAACAAGATCCACAACATACAAATACAAATACAAATCCAAATACGAACAACATTTATTACATCAAATTTAAATAGTCTTGTGGATTTCTAAGGCACAACCTATTTTTCATCAACTTCATTCTTCAAATCTGCATCATGATGTGACAACCGTCAAATTTCGGTCAAGGCAAAGTCAAACTAAGTCAACAAGTCAAACCGGTCAACTCCCTTAACCCTTGTATGTTAGGGTTTACGTTATGTAATAACTGTACAATTCGCTACTTTAATGAGAAAACATCATTTGGAAAATTCGTGTGTTTGATTTTCCTTAGCCTTTACAGTGCTAAACAACATTGGAAATTTAATAAACCATACTCAAGATTACTTGACGCTAATAGGATCAAAACCCATACACTACGATATAAATTGACGTTAATAGCAACATAGTATAGTACAACGTTATAACTATAATCCAATTAAATTATGATACCATATTAAAATCAAATCAAAGTATAATGCTCTAATTAAATTAAAAGAATCAAACTTGAATGCTATAATTAAACTTCAAATCAAAGTAGATTGTTATAATCAAATAATAACCTATCTTTTATAAAACTCTATTTTTATAAACTTTACATTAAATTTTATAAAACTCTTATATTAATTATGTAAAAGACGCTTGTGTTAGTGGGAAATTATGAAGACCACCAAAAGCAAAAAGATTATTGCCATGGTCTCCCACTCACACCTCCCATCCACTTTCCTTTCCTTTTTCTCCAACCACACATTATTCTCTTCACCACTTAAACCTTCTCTATTCTTTCTCTCACTCTCAATCTCAAAATTCATCCAAGAAATACTCATATTCCAGCCAAGAACAATCTATTATACTCCAATCTTCATCCCTCTTCAAGCATTCAACAAGGTATGTTGTTAAAAGTTTCAAATTCATACAAGAAACAAATGAAATCCACCAAACTATCTAAAACTCATTTTATGCATAAACCTGATTTTTCTCAGAATCCCATCAATAAAATAAGAAGTTCTGGAAATTTTCAGAAAATAACTTATTTTTATTGAATTACTATAATTATTGCAATAAAGTAGGGCAATAATTCACATAAAATACTTTTTGCATTCAATAAATTCTGAGAAAATTCTGGGATGACCCATATATTGATTAAACATAATTTATGAAGTTTCATGCATTTATATTACTGTTTACTATTATTTATGGTTTTATTGATTAATTAATAATGAAATATATAAAAAATACTTCCCATAGTCACAAATATCCGAGCCTTATACACTGGGCTCTATATCATGTTATAAAACTATGGTTAATTTTACAGATTTTTTTTTTTTTTTTGGATTTTTGCAGTGGTGACATGCTCGACCACTTGAATATGTGTGTGATTTTTCAGAGAAAGAGGAGAATATTCACCAGTGTATGGACACATATAAGTGTCAGGAGTAATACGTATGCACTTAAGGGAGCAATTAACACACAAAGGTATTCCTAGGCTTTTCTAAGTGTGAATTGCATGCAGTTGTGTGTGCATTTTATAAACTAACATACGAGAGGACCCTAGAGGCTATAGACTAGGTCAAGGCAATTAACCTAATTCCCTATAGTCAAGGGCTCTGATACCAATCTGTCACACCCCGATCCTTGTCGGAATCGATCAAGGCGTGATATATTGTTCAAAGTCTCATGACAACTATGTTATAATATGATTAGATTCAATTAAGTACTAAGTATGCAAACAAGATCCACAACATACAAATACAAATCCAAATACGAACAACATTTATTACATCAAATTTAAATAGTCTTGTAGATTTCTAAGTCACAACCTATTTTTCATCAACTTCATTCTTCAAATCTGCATCATGGGTAAAAACAGGTCAACTACGAGAGTTGGTGAGTAATCTAATTTTAGTAGAGAAAATTGTGAAGTTGAAACATTTATAATTTGAAATTTGTTTTCTTTTGAAGTCGGCAAACAATTTGTACAATTCGCTACTTTAATGAGAAAACATCATTTGGAAAATTCGTGTGTTTGATTTTCCTTAGCCTTTACAGTGCTAAACAACATTGGAAATTTAATAAACCATACTCAAGATTACTTGACGCTAATAGGATCAAAACCCATACACTACGATATAAATTGACGTTAATAGCAACATAGTATAGTACAACGTTATAACTATAATCCAATTAAATTATGATACCATATTAAAATCAAATCAAAGTATAATGCTCTAATTAAATTAAAAGAATCAAACTTGAATGCTATAATTAAACTTCAAATCAAAGTAGATTGTTATAATCAAATAATAACCTATCTTTTATAAAACTCTATTTTTATAAACTTTACATTAAATTTTATAAAACTCTTATATTAATTATGTAAAAGACGCTTGTGTTAGTGGGAAATTATGAAGACCACCAAAAGCAAAAAGATTATTCCCATGGTCTCCCACTCACACCTCCCATCCACTTTCCTTTCCTTTTTCTCCCAACACATTATTCTCTTCACCACTTAAACCTTCTCTATTCTTTCTCTCACTCTCAATCTCGAAATTCATCCAAGAAATACTCATATTCCAGCCAAGAACAATCTATTATACTCCACTCTTCATCCCTCTTGAAGCATTTAACAAGGTATGTTGTTAAAAGTTTCAAATTCATACAAGAAACAAATGAAATCCACCAAACTATCTAAAACTCATTTTATGCATAAACCTGATTTTTCTCAGAATCCCATCAATAAAATAAGAAGTTCTGGAAATTTTCAGAAAATAACTTATTTTTATTGAATTACTATAATTATTGCAATAAAGTAGGGCAATAATTCACATAAAATACTTTTTGCATTCAATAAATTCTGAGAAAATTCTGGGATGACCCATATATTGATTAAACATAATTTATGAAGTTTCATGCATTTATATTACTGTTTACTATTATTTATGGTTTTATTGATTAATTAATAATGAAATATATAAAAAATACTTCCCATAGTCACAAATATCCGAGCCTTATACACTGGGCTCTATATCATGTTATAAAACTATGGTTAATTTTACAGATTTTTTTTTTTTTTTTTTTTTTTGGATTTTTGCAGTGGTGACATGCTCGACCACTTGAATATGTGTGTGATTTTTCAGAGAAAGAGGAGAATATTCACCAGTGTATGGACACATATAAGTGTCAGGAGTAATACGTATGCACTTAAGGGAGCAATTAACACACAAAGGTATTCCTAGGCTTTTCTAAGTGTGAATTGCATGCAGTTGTGTGTGCATTTTATAAACTAACATACGAGAGGACCCTAGAGGCTATAGACTAGGTCAAGGCAATTAACCTAATTCCCTATAGTCAAGGGCTCTGATACCAATCTGTCACACCCCGATCCTTGTCGGAATCGATCAAGGCGTGATATATTGTTCAAAGTCTCATGACAACTATGTTATAATATGATTAGATTCAATTAAGTACTAAGTATGCAAACAAGATCCACAACATACAAATACAAATCCAAATACGAACAACATTTATTACATCAAATTTAAATAGTCTTGTAGATTTCTAAGTCACAACCTATTTTTCATCAACTTCATTCTTCAAATCTGCATCATGGGTAAAAACAGGTCAACTACGAGAGTTGGTGAGTAATCTAATTTTAGTAGAGAAAATTGTGAAGTTGAAACATTTATAATTTGAAATTTGTTTTCTTTTGAAGTCGGCAAACAATTTGTACAATTCGCTACTTTAATGAGAAAACATCATTTGGAAAATTCGTGTGTTTGATTTTCCTTAGCCTTTACAGTGCTAAACAACATTGGAAATTTAATAAACCATACTCAAGATTACTTGACGCTAATAGGATCAAAACCCATACACTACGATATAAATTGACGTTAATAGCAACATAGTATAGTACAACGTTATAACTATAATCCAATTAAATTATGATACCATATTAAAATCAAATCAAAGTATAATGCTCTAATTAAATTAAAAGAATCAAACTTGAATGCTATAATTAAACTTCAAATCAAAGTAGATTGTTATAATCAAATAATAACCTATCTTTTATAAAACTCTATTTTTATAAACTTTACATTAAATTTTATAAAACTCTTATATTAATTATGTAAAAGACGCTTGTGTTAGTGGGAAATTATGAAGACCACCAAAAGCAAAAAGATTATTCCCATGGTCTCCCACTCACACCTCCCATCCACTTTCCTTTCCTTTTTCTCCCAACACATTATTCTCTTCACCACTTAAACCTTCTCTATTCTTTCTCTCACTCTCAATCTCGAAATTCATCCAAGAAATACTCATATTCCAGCCAAGAACAATCTATTATACTCCACTCTTCATCCCTCTTGAAGCATTCAACAAGGTATGTTGTTAAAAGTTTCAAATTCATACAAGAAACAAATGAAATCCACCAAACTATCTAAAACTCATTTTATGCATAAACCTGATTTTTCTCAGAATCCCATCAATAAAATAAGAAGTTCTGGAAATTTTCAGAAAATAACTTATTTTTATTGAATTACTATAATTATTGCAATAAAGTAGGGCAATAATTCACATAAAATACTTTTTGCATTCAATAAATTCTGAGAAAATTCTGGGATGACCCATATATTGATTAAACATAATTTATGAAGTTTCATGCATTTATATTACTGTTTACTATTATTTATGGTTTTATTGATTAATTAATAATGAAATATATAAAAAATACTTCCCATAGTCACAAATATCCGAACCTTATACACTGGGCTCTATATCATGTTATAAAACTATGGTTAATTTTACAGATTTTTTTTTTTTTTGTTTTTGGATTTTTGCAGTGGTGACATGCTCGACCACTTGAATATGTGTGTGATTTTTCAGAGAAAGAGGAGAATATTCACCAGTGTATGGACACATATAAGTGTCAGGAGTAATACGTATGCACTTAAGGGAGCAATTAACACACAAAGGTATTCCTAGGCTTTTCTAAGTGTGAATTGCATGCAGTTGTGTGTGCATTTTATAAACTAGCATACGAGAGGACCCTAGAGGCTATAGACTAGGTCAGGGCAATTAACCTAATTCCCTATAGTCAAGGGCTCTGATACCAATCTGTCACACCCCGATCCTTGTCGGAATCGATCAAGGCGTGATATATTGTTCAAAGTCTCATGACAACTATGTTATAATATGATTAGATTCAATTAAGTACTAAGTATGCAAACAAGATCCACAACATACAAATACAAATCCAAATACGAACAACATTTATTACATCAAATTTAAATAGTCTTGTAGATTTCTAAGGCACAACCTATTTTTCATCAACTTCATTCTTCAAATCTGCATCATGGGTAAAAACAGGTCAACTACGAGAGTTGGTGAGTAATCTAATTTTAGTAGAGAAAATTGTGAAGTTGAAACATTTATAATTTGAAATTTGTTTTCTTTTGAAGTCGGCAAACAATTGTATTTGAGATAACGGTTGTCACATCATCCCCCCGTTAGAAGGAATTTCGTCCCGAAATTTTCATTTTGACTGGGATTTCGAGAGTTTGGGAAGAGATGTGGATACTTTTGTTTCATCTGATCCTCGCGTTCCCAGGTGAATTCGGGTCCTCGTTTAGCGTTCCAGCGGACCTTCACAATAGGAATACGACTTTGGTTTGTTCTTTTGATCTCTCGATCCATGATTTCTACCGGTTCTTCCACGAAGTGGAGACTCTCGTTGATTTCAATTTCGTCACGAGGTATCACGAGGGTCTCGTCGGATAGATTTTGTCAATCATATCTTCGGGGTCAAAATATAGTTTTGTTAAAAACCTATAGCGACGACTCGTTGTCACCACAGGTTTAATCTATTACGATGACTTAGCGTCCCAAGACGGGGTGGTCAACCCAATAGCGCTATTATTGTCCATAACGTACCTCAAGAAAACGGGCATAGTCATGGAGATTAAACTAAAAATGGTTATGCACTACAAGTACATGTAGCGTAAACAAACAATAGTTATACAATTAATGACTCACTCTACCACAAGTTTATATATATATATATATATATATATATATATATATATATATATATATATATATATATATATATATATATATATATATATAGGATGGAGCATCTAATCATCAAACACACTCAACCACGTGCCATCAATCACCTTAGCGTCCCAAGGCGGGATGGTCAAACCAATAGCGCTATTATTGTCCATAACGTACCTCAAGAATACGGGCATAGTCATGGAGATTAGACTAAAAATGGTAATGCACTACAAGTACATGTAGCGTAAACAAACAATAGTTATACAATTAATGACTCACGTATAAATGTCCCAACAATGTCTCAATTGTGATAAAACAATAAAATGAAGTTGGAACATATTAGAACCACATGATACACCCCAAAAGTATTGAAAATTATAAAATATGGGGTAGATTACTCACATTAGTCCCAAAACGAAATGCATGTGTCGTACGATAGACGGTTCGGGTCAAAATGGCGTAGAACCTAATATAATTAATAGTTTTGGTTTAGGAACTGCTAAACGAGAATGGAGTATTAATACAAATAATTAGACACGTATTCTTATATTAGATGAATTAACAATAACTCATTTTGATTAGAATATTAAGGTATTCATTTGTTAAATGAATTTTAAATTGAATTAATTACTTTGCATAATTAATTTATATTTTCAATTTAGGCCAGATTTTAATAATTTCTTATTAAAATAATAACTTGCCCAATTATAATTATTTACAGCTTTTAACAATTATTTATATGAAATAATCATTAAAATGCATTTTTTACATGCTTAAATACTTAGGAAAATGGTTTTAAATAGTAAACAGTATTGAAAAATTATGAAATTATTAGGAAATCATTATTTTATATAATATTAATTACTGTAAAAATTTTATATTTTTCTGAACTGTTTTAGTATTTATTTAATACTTTAATGATTAAACAACAACAAAATCCGGGAAAAATAATAAATGATTCCCAAAAATTCTGTAATATTAACCATAGTTTTATAACATGATATAGAGCCCATTGTATAAGTTTCGGATAATTGTGACTATGGGAAGTATTTTTTATATATTTCATTATTAATTAATCAATAAAATCATAAATAATAGTAAACAGTAATATAAATGCTTGAAACTTCATAAATTATGTTTAATCAATATATAGGTCATCCCAGAATTTTCTCAGAATTTATTGTATGCAAAAAGTATTTTATGTGAATTATTGCCCTACTTTATTGCAATAATTATAGTAATTCAATATAAATAAGTTATTTTCTGAAAATTTCCAGAACTTCTTATTTTATTGATGGGATTCTGAGAAAAATCAGTTTTATTTATAAAATGAGTTTTAGAGAGTTTGGTGGATTTAATTTGTTTCTTGTATGAATTTGAAACTTTTAACAACATACCTTAATGAATGCTTCAAGAGGGATGAAGATTTGAGTATAATAGATTGTTCTTGGCTGGAATATGAGTATTTCTTGTATGAATTTCGAGATTGAGAGTGAGAGAAAGAATAGAGAAGGTTTAAGTGGTGAAGAGAATAATGTGTTGGGAGAAAAAGGAAAGCAAAGTGGATGGGAGGTGTGAGTGGGAGACCATGGGAATAATCTTTTTGCTTTTGGTGGTCTTCATAATTTCCCACTAACACAAGCATCTTTTACATAATTAATATAAGAGTTTTATAAAATTTAATGTAAAGTTTATAAAAATAGAGTTTTATAAAATTTAATGTAAAGTTTATAAAAAGGGAGTTTTATAAAAGATAGGTTATTATTTGATTATAACAATCTACTTTGATTTGAAGTTTAATTATAGCATTCAAGTTTGATTCTTTTAATTTAATTAGAGCATCATACTTTGATTTGATTTTAATATGGTATCATAATTTAATTATATTATAGTTATAACGTTGTACTATACTATGTTGCTATTAACGTCAATTTATATCGTAGTGTATGGGTTTTGATCCTATTAGCGTCAAGTAATCTTGAGTAGGGTTTATTAAATTTCCAATTGGGTTGGGTTGACCCGAATCCATTTTAGGCGGATGTCACAGTCTCCCCTACTTTAGGAAATTTCGTCCCGAAATTTAAGAAGAGAGTACCTTAAGAGAAAAGTTGTGGGTATTTGGTACGCATATGATCCTCACGCTCCCATGTATACTCAGGTCCACGTGCCGACTGCCACCTGACCTTAACCAGGGGAATGCGACTTCTTTTGAGTTGCTTTTCCTTTCGGTCGGCAATTTCCAAGGGTTTCTCGATAAATTGCATTGTCTCGTCGATTTGGATATCCTCGAGAGGAACATGAAGGTTCTCGTCTGCTAAACACTTCTGGAGGTTGGCTATATGAAATACTGGGTGAACTTTCTTAAGCTCTGTTGGTAGATCCAACTCGTAAGCTACTGGTCCGATCCTTTTTATGATCTTAAACGGGCCTACGTAGCGTGGTGCCAATTTACCCTTGCGTCCAAATCGAACCACACCTTTCCATGGGGACACTTTTAACATGACCATGTCACCCAGGGTAAATTCAAGCGGTTTGCGTCGCTTGTCGGCATAACTCTTTTGTCGGCTACGAGCTGCGAGAAGGTTATCGCGAATCTGAGTGATTTTGTCGGTTGTTTCCTGGATAAGCTCAGGACCAACGATTGGAGAATCCACTGTTGCGCGAATCACGTGGGACTCACCAATTTCATGCCAGCAAATAGGAGATCGGCATTTACGGCCATACAATGCCTCAAATGGTGGCATCTTGATGCTAGAATGATAACTGTTATTATAGGAGAATTCCACCAACGGTAAATGAGAGTCCCAGTTTCCTCCGAAATCCAAGACACACGCCCTCAACATATCTTCGAGTGTTTGAATTGTCCTCTTAGATTGACCATCGGACTGAGGATGATAGGCGGTACTGAGATCGAGGCGGGTTCCCATGGCTGTTTGAAGTGATTGCCAAAACCGAGAGAGAAATCTCCCATCACGATCTGAAATGATGCTGAGAGGAATGCCATGCCGACTAACTATCTCGTTGATGTAAATCCAAGCAAGTTTTTCGACTTTGAAATTTTCACGGATGGGAAGGAAATGAGCGGATTTGGTCAAACGGTCAATGATTATCCAAATGCTGTCGTGTCCTTTTGTGGTACGGGGAAGTTTGGTTACGAAATCCATGGCGATCGCTTCCCATTTCCACCTGGGGATTTCTGGTTGGACCAATAGTCCAGAGGGTCGTTGATGTTCTACTTTGACCCTGGAACATGTAAGACATTTGGCCACGAATAAGGCAATATCCTTTTTCATTCCTGACCACCAATAATTGGTTCTCAGGCCATGATACATCTTGTCAGTGCCCGGATGAATGGAATATCGGGTTTTATGGATTTCTTCCATCAGGAATATACGAAGATTGTCACGATCTGGGATCCAGATGCGATCTTGATAATAGAAAATACCATCAGATTTAGTTTCCAACTCCCCATCAATTCCCGTGGGCATGTCATTTTCGGTAATTGCCGAGTGTTGGGCTCCTCGAATTCGGTCGCTGAGATTGGACAAGATAGGAGAACATATTAGATGAAATGCATGGGCATGTTCTTTTCGGCTTAACGCGTCGGCTACGACGTTTGCCTTGCCCGGATGATAGTGTATTTCACACTCGTAATCATTTAGGAGCTCGACCCATTGTCTTTGCCTCATATTGAGTTCCTTTTGATTAAGAATATGTTGCAAGCTCTTGTGGTCGGTGAAAATTACGCATTTAGTGCCGTAAAGGTAATGCCTCCAAATTTAAAGAGCGAAAACCACGGCACCGAGCTCCAAATCATGAGTCGTATAATTTCTTTCGTGGATTTTGAGTTGTCGTGATGCGTAAGCTATAACCTTTCCCTTTTGCATCAAAACACAACCTAGACCGAGATTGGAGGCATCGCAGAATACCACGAAATCTTCAGATCCTTCAAGGAGTGTAAGAATCGGAGCGTTACACAAACTTTGTTTAAGGGTTTGGAAAGCGTATTCCTGCTTGGGTCCCCAATCAAATGGTGTACCCTTGCAAGTGAGAGAAGTAAGCGGTAAAGCAATCTTTGAGAAATTTGAAATGAAACGCCGGTAATAACCGGCTAAACCGAGGAAGGACCGAATTTCCTTGGGGGTACGTGGGGCTTTCCAATTCTGGACTGCTTCAACTTTTGCGGGATCGACTAAAATACCCTTGTCACTTACAATATGACCAAGGAATTGTACCTCATTTAACCAAAACTCGCATTTCGAAAATTTGGCGTAGAGCCGGTTTCCTTGCAAAGTTTGGAGAGTTAGGCGAAGGTGTCTTTCATGCTCTGCCTTTGTCTTGGAGTAAATGAGGATGTCATCAATAAAGACGATAACAAAACGGTCGAGATAAGGTTTAAATACCCAATTCATCAAGTCCATGAATACGGCAGGGGCATTTGTTAGGCCGAAAGGCATAACAGTGAACTCGTAATGACCATAGCGGGTTCGGAAAGCTGTTTTGGGGATGTCTTCTTCCCGTACTCGAAGTTGGTGATAACCCGAGCGAAGGTCAATTTTGGAGAAGCATGAAGCTCCTTGAAGCTGATCAAAAAGGTCGTCGATCCGAGGTAATGGATATCGGTTCTTGATGGTTAATTTATTTAACTCCCGATAATCGATACACATATGAAACGAACCATCTTTCTTTTTGATGAAGAGAACCGGGGCTCCCCAGGGTGAAGTACTAGGGCGGATAAATCCCTTATCGGTTAATTCTTGGAGCTGACTTGCCAATTCTTGCATCTCGGCTGGAGCCAACCGATATGGAGACTTGGCTATGGGAGTAGCCTCAGGAACAAGATCGATGCGGAACTCTAGCTCACGTACTGGAGGGAGTCCAGATACATCATCAGGAAAGATGTCGGGAAAGTCTCATACAATCGGAATATCTTCGATCTTCTTTTCTTTGACCTTTGTTTCCACCACATGGGCTAAGAAAGCCATATATTCTTTTCGTAGATATGATCGAGCTTGATTACATGACATAAGACTAAGCTTTTTCGAATGAGTCTCGCCATAAATACGAAGACTTTGACCGTCGGCGAGAGGAATACGAATGAACTTATCGTAACATACTATTTCAGCATGGTTTTGGGATAGCCAGTCCATTCCTACTATGATGTCGAAGCTACCAAGTTCCATAGGAACTAAATTGACAGAAAATTTATGACCGCAAAAATCGAAAGTGCAATCTTGGATGACTGCATTGAGTGAAACGTATTTTCCATCGGCGACTTCTACGGTAAAGTACTCATCAAGAATCGTGCGAGATGTGTGAAGTATGGGCTCAAATTCCAAAGACACAAAACTTTTATCGGCACCTGAATCAAAAAGTACTGACGCGTAGCAGTCATTTATGAGAAACGTACCATTTACGACCTTGTTATCGGTCTTTGCTTGGGTTGCAGTAATGACAAAGGCTCGGCCTTTGGGAGCTGGAACCTGCATTGTTGGATTTGCCTGGGCTTGGGTGTTGATGATATTGACTAGCCTAGGACACGCGTTTCTGAAATGGGTGGGGTCACCACAATTGAAGCATGTTCCAGTTGGATATCGGGTTTGTGTTTGCTGATTTGAGAGTAGATAGAGTGGTCGCTGAGTTTTTGGTGCACGACATGTGTCCGCCAAGTGGCCATAGCGACCACAATTCGTACAGAGGCGACACGGGCTGGTGGTCATATGGTGATAGTTACAGTGGTTACAGAGGGGGTGAGGTCCGGTATACGGCTTTTTATTCGGTTGGGCTTGTGGGGTGACTTGGGTGATAGGAGTACCAGGGGTAATAACAGCATGGTTGTGGTGATGACTTTTCCGCTTCTTTTTTGTCATGTCGGTGGGAGGACTCGGACTTGACAATTAGCGGGGTCTCAGGGGTCGGCTTTTCAGTTGACATCTTTGAACCCTTGCGTGGGAGGACACCATCGTTCATATTGTCCTCGTTGAGTTGACCTGCTATTTCAATGGCGGATTCTAGGGTAGATGGCCTGCTGCTGGTCACCGAATCACGGATCTGGCGTGGTAACCCTTTGATGTAGCGACGTATTGCAGTTTTCATAGGTTGAACCATGTGAGGTAGGAGTCTCGAGAGATCATGGAATCTATTGGTGTAGGTCGCGTTGTCGCCTCCCACCTGTTTCAGATTCCAGAATTCATCCTCGAGAGTTTGCAATTCGCTGTCAGGGCAGAACTTCTCCATCATGCGTTCCTTTAGTTTTGACCAGGTCATTCCCAAGGCAACAACCTCTCCCTTTGCCAGTTTTTCTAGGTTCCACCATGTGAGAGCATGACCTTGGAGGCACCCTATAGCATGACGGACCATCAGGTCCTCAGGACACTCGCTATGGATGAAAGTACTCTCCATTCTTCAATCCATGTGAGGAGTGCGGTGGCATCATCGATGCCTTTGAAGTAAGGCGGATTGCAGTTACGAAAGTGCTTGAACGAGCAACGAGGAGTGGTTGCTGGAGCTTGTCGCAGAGGAGAATGAAGTTGGGTTGAAATTGTTGGGATGACGTTTGCTACCTCCTTGGCGATAAGGACAGCTAGCCTTCGGTTGTTGCGAGCAGCGTATGGGGGTCGTAATGCCATCTACGAGAAACACGCATATGGACTTGTGAGTTATTTGTAAATTGATTATGGAAATAAAGTTTTTAGACATTGTTGGGTAAAATAATTGTAAAACACTTGTTGGGCCATGGTTAGGAGTGTTGGGCACCTTTTGGGCTTTCCATGGTTACTAAATGTGAAACATGTAGCACTTGCGTGGGCCCCCATAAAACTAAGTTTTCACATGTCTTTCCCACTACTAGGCCCATTAGGGAACTTAATAGTCCAATGAGTTGGCCATTTTGGAGTGTATCTTTTCGGATACGTTTGATAAGGTCGGGTATTTTGATGGCTCAAAAGTAATGTGAATGACGCGCTTTGGCCTATTGGTTTGGGAACTCTCGCCTTTGGTCCCCAGATAAGCAAACTGGTCCCTCGGTTGATTGGGATGTATATGAATGCTTGCCTAGTCAGGACTTTCAGGCTACCGGCACCTCCCCCTTCCAGTTACTACGCGTCCATTACTATGATCCTACCCAACTAGAGGGGATGACTTTGAATTTCCTATGAGCTCTAAGGAATATATATGTATATACATTTTTTTTTAAAACCACTTGAATATGTGTGTGATTTTCAGAGAAAGAGGAGAATATTCACCAGTGTATGCACACATATAAGTGTCAGGAGTAATACGTATGCACTTAAGGGAGCAATTAACACACAAAGGTATTCCTAGGATTTTCTAAGTGTGAATTGCATGCAGTTGTGTGTGCATTTTATAAACTAGCATACGAGAGGACCCTAGAGGCTATAGACTAGGTCAAGGCTATTAACCTAATTCCCTATAGTCAAGGGCTCTGATACCAATCTGTCACACCCCGATCCTTGTCGGAATCGATCAAGGCGTGATATAATGTTCAAAGTCTCATGACAACTATGTTATAATATGATTAGATTCAATTAAGTACTAAGTATGCAAACAAGATCCACAACATACAAAAAAAAATCCAAATACGAACAACATTTATTACATCAAATTTAAATAGTCTTGTGGATTTCTAAGGCACAACCTATTTTTCATCAACTTCATTCTTCAAATCTTCATCATGCGTAAAAACAGGTCAACTACGAGAGTTGGTGAGTAATCTAATTTTAGTAGACAAAATTGTGAAGTTGAAACATTTATAATTTGAAATTTGTTTTCTTTTGAAGTCGGCAAACAATTGTATTTGAGATAACGGTTTATAAATCAAAAATTGATTAACAAATGATAACAACAACAATAAGTCCTCACCCTATATATACATATATATATATATATATACATATATATATATATATATATATATATAAATATATAGGATGAAGCATCTAATCATCAAACACACTCAACCACGTGCGATCAATCACCTTAGCGTCCCAAGGCGGGATGACCCATATATTGATTAAACATTATTTATGAAGTTTCATGCATTTATATTACTTTTTACTATTATTTATGGTTTTATTGATTAGTTAATAATGAAATATATAAAAAATACTTCCCATAGTCACAAATATCCGAAACTTATACACTGGGCTCTATATCATGTTATAAAACTATGGTTAATTTTACAGAATTTTTGCGAATCATTTATTATTTTTCCCGAATTTTGTTGTTGTTTAATCATTAAAGTATTAAATAAATACTAAAACAGTTCAGAAAAATATAAAAATTTTACAGTAATTAATATTGTATGAAATAATGATTTCCTAATAACTTCATAATTTTTCAATACTGTTTACTATTTAAAACCATTTTCCTAAGTATTTAAGCATGTAAAAATGCATTTTAATGATTATTTCATATAAATAATTGTTAAAATCTGTAAATAATTATAATTGGGCAAGTTATTATTTTAATAAGAAATTATTAAAATCTGGCCTAAATTGAAAATATAAATTAATTATGCAAAGTAATTAATTCAATTTAAAATTCATTTAACAAATGAATACCTTAATATTCTAATCAAAATGAATTATTGTTAATTCATCTAATATAAGAATATGTGTCTAATTATTTGTATTAGTACTCAATTCTCGTTTAGCAGTTCCTAAACCAAAACTATTAATTATATTAGGTTCTACGCCATTTTGACCCGAACCGTCTATCGTACGACACACGCATGTCGTTTTGGGACTAATGTGAGTAATCTACCCCATATTTTATAATTTTCAATACTTTTGGGGTGTATCATGTGGTTCTAATATGTTCCAACTTCATTTTATTGTTTTATCACAATTGAGACATTGTTGGGACATTTATACGTGAGTCATTAATTGTATAACTATTGTTTGTTTACGCTACATGTACTTGTAGTGCATTACCATTTTTAGTCTAATCTCCATGACTATGCACGTATTCTTGAGGTACGTTATGGACAATAATAGCGCTATTGGGTTGACCACCCCGCCTTGGGACGCTAAGGTGATTGATCGCACGTGGTTGAGTGTGTTTGATGATTAGATGTTTCATCCTATATATTTATATATATATATATATATATATATATATATATATATATATATATATATATATACATATGTATATATATAGGGTGAGGACTTATTGTTGTTGTTATCATTTGTTAATCAATTTTTTATTTATAAACCGTTATCTCAAATACAATTGTTTGCCGACTTCAAAAGAAAACAAATTTCAAATTATAAATGTTTCAACTTCACAATTTTCTCTACTAAAATTAGATTACTCACCAACTCTCGTAGTTGACCTGTTTTTACCCATGATGCAGATTTGAAGAATGAAGTTGATGAAAAATAGGTTGTGCCTTAGAAATCCACAAGACTATTTAAATTTGATGTAATAAATGTTGTTCGTATTTGGATTTGTATTTGTATGTGGTGGATCTTGTTTGCATACTTAGTACTTAATTGAATCTAATCATATTATAACATAGTTGTCATGAGACTTTGAACAATATATCACGCCTTGATCGATTCCGACAAGGATCGGGGTGTGACAGATTGGTATCAGAGCCCTTGACTATAGGGAATTAGGTTAATTGCCTTGACCTACTCTATAGCCTCTAGGGTCCTCTCGTATGCTAGTTTATAAAATGCACACACAACTGCATGCAATTCACACTTAGAAAAGCCTAGGAATACCTTTGTGTGTTAATTGCTCCCTTAAGTGCATACGTATTACTCCTGACACTTATATGTGTGCATACACTGGTGAATATTCTCCTCTTTCTCTGAAAAATCACACACATATTCAAGTGGTAAAAAAATTGTATATACATATATATTCCTTAAAGCTCATAGGAAATTCAAAGTCATCCACTCTAGTTGGGTAGGATCATAGTAATGGACGCGTAGTAACTGGAAGGAGGAGGTGCCGGTAGCCCGAAAGTCCTGACTAGGCAAGCATTCACATACATCCCAATCAAACGAGGGACCAGTTTGCTTACCTGGGGACCAAAGGCGAGAGTTCCCAAACCTATAGGCCAAAGCGCGTCATTCACATTACTTTTGAGCCATCAAAATACCCGACCTTATCAAACGTATCTGAAAGGATACACTCCAAAATGGCCAACTCATTGGACTATTAAGTTCCCTAATGGGCCTAGAAGTGGGAAAGACATGTGAAAACTTAGTTTTGTGGGGGCCCACGCAAGTGCTACATGTTTCACATTTAGTAACCATGGAAAGCCCAAAAGGTGCCCAACACTCCTAACCATGGCCCAACAAGTGTTTTACAATTATTTTACCCAACAATTGCAACCCAACTTCATTCTCTTCAGCCACAAGCTCCAGCAACCACTCCTCGTTGCTCGTTCAAGCACTTTCGTAACTGCAATCCGCCTTACTTCAAAGGCATCGATGGTGCCACCGCACTCCACACATGGATTGAAGAAATGGAGAGTACTTTCATCCATAGCGAGTGTCCTGAGGACCTGATGGTCCGTCATGCTACAGGGTGCCTCCAAGTTCATGCTCTCACATGGTGGAACCTAGAAAAACGGGCAAAGGGAGAGGTTGTTGCCTTGGGAATGACCTGGTCAAAACTAAAGGAACGCATGATGGAGAAGTTCTGCCCTAACAGCGAATTGCAAACTCTCGAGGATGAATTCTGGAATCTGAAACAGGTGGGAGGCGACAACGCGACCTACACCAATAGATTCCATGATCTCTCGAGACTCCTACCTCACATGGTTCAACCTATGAAAACTGCAATACGTCGCTACATCAAAGGGTTACCACGCCAGATCCGTGATTCGGTGACCAGCAGCAGGCCATCTACCCTAGAATCCGCCATTGAAATAGCAGGTCAACTCAACGAGGACAATATGAACGATGGTGTCCTCCCACGCAAGGGTTCAAAGATGTCAACTGAAAAGCCGACCCCTGAGACCCCCCTAATTGTCAAGTCCGAGTCCTCCCACCGACATGACAAAAAGAAGCGGAAAAGTCATCACCACAACCATGCTGTTATTACTCCTGGTACTCCTATCACCCAAGTCACCCCACAAGCCCAACCGAATAAAAAGCCGTATACCGGACCTCACCCCCTCTGTAACCACTGTAACTATCACCATATGACCACCAGCCCGTGTCGCCTCTGTACGAATTGTGGTCGCTATGGCCACTTGGCGGACACATGTCGTGCACCAAAAACTCAGCGACCACTCTATCTACCCTCAAATCAGCAAACACAAACCCGGTATCCAACTGGAACATGCTTCAACTGTGGTGATCCCACCCATTTCAGAAACGTGTGTCCTAGGCTAGTCAATATCATCAACACCCAAGCCCAGGCAAATCCAACAATGCAGGTTCCAGCTCCCAAAGGCCGAGCCTTTGTCATTACCGCAACCCAAGCAAAGACCGATAACAAGGTCGTAAATGGTACGTTTCTCATAAATGACTGCTACGCGTCAGTACTTTTTGATTCAGGTGCCGCTAAAAGTTTTGTGTCTTTGGAATTTGAGCCCATACTTCACACATCTCGCACGATTCTTGATGAGTACTTTACCGTAGAAGTCGCCGATGGAAAATACGTTTCACTCAATGCAGTCATCCAAGATTACACTTTCGATTTTTGCTGTCATAAATTTTCTATCAATTTAGTTCCTATGGAACTTGGTAGCTTCGACATCATCGTAGGAATGTATTGGCTATCCCAAAACCATGCTGAAATAGTATGTTACGATAAGTTCATTCGTATTCCTCTCGCCGACGGTCAAAGTCTTCGTATTTATGGCGAGACTCATTCGAAAAAGCTTAGTCTTATGTCATATACTCAAGCTCGATCATATCTACGAAAAGAATATATGGCTTTCTTAGCCCATGTGGTGGAAACAAAGGTCAAAGAAAAGAAGATCGAAGATATTCAGGGTAGACTCATTAGGATCAACAATCTAATAAAATTTTAATTACACATAACTGGGGGCATGTCGAGTGAATCTTAGGAGTGGATCAGACATGGAACAAATCACAAGATTATAATCAAGTTATTCCTACTAAATTCATAAGTCTATTTATATAGACCTCTGGTATAGAGTCGCCAGCGTAGTCGTGTCGGCAATCTAGAACATAGCTAAATAAATAATACAAACTATAATACCCAAATTATACAAAATTTTCTGCATTCAAAATCAATAGACAAACACAATGAAACTAAAAAGGGTATCAAACTATCAAGAGAAAAACACATACAATGTAGATTAAAATCCACTCATTATAACAAAATGGCTAAAAGAAAAGGTAAGGACTAAGGATTGTTAAGTCCTCTCTTCTTATAAATAGCTTTGAAGCAAGCTTGCCTAAGCTTCTTTGTTCTTTCTGTCAATTCCATACCTGGCAATTTCTCCATCATCTTCTTGTGCCCTTCTAACGTCTCTATCTCCTCCTTTAATCCCAACTCCTAGTTTTTTTTTTAAAAAGGTAGATGCAATATATTTTTCGTGTGAGTTCACAAAATTTACAATGAGTTAAGTTTATATAAATATAAATCAGGAAATCGTAGTAAATCAATTGATTTGATGTGGAATATGCCTAGGGCCATTGTTTATGTTATAAAGAAACTAATAATTAAAATTTTAGAAAATACCAAAACTACTTTGGTTACCAAGTGCAGGCATGCATGCATGAGTAATGTATAGAAGGTTATTATCGTAATTTACCTTGGCATTTTGAATGAGTGATTGTAGGCTCGTAAGTTTTCTATGAGGCCATCTGTTTATGTTTAGCTCTCTGCATCTTTTCTTCAACAATGTTAACCCTATCCCTAGTTCCTTTGCTGCCATGATTATCGGCATCTCAAAGTACTTCTCTATCTCTTCAAACTCCAATGCTCTCAATCTCTTTGCCACCTTCCGGCCACCGTGATCAGTGGTGGCAGCACTAGAACTACATGTAGCCTCACCACCGGATTTACAGTCTTCACTGAAACTAACCAATTGTAAATTACCATCCTCCCAACAATCCCATAAGCTTATGTCTTCAAGGGGATCAAAATCGTGAAACTCATTTCTAGAAATGATGTTTTGATCTTTGTTAAGTACTGTGGAAACGTTCTGATCGAGCACTTCATGCAATTTTTCCGACAACTCGTAATCACGGTGGTCGAGCATGTCACCACTATAAAAATCCAAAAAAAAAAAAAAAAAATCAAGATAATCAAATCCAACACGATGAAAGACTCTTTTTGATCACTACAAATCCAAACCATGTTTTGATCAATGTCGACAAAATCACTTTTCTGTGCGAAAGATGGTGTAATGAGTGACGTTTATATATACCTGAAAAGATCTTGATGATCAAAGTATTGAAACCAATCGAGGTCATCTATGGGGTTTTGGTGATCTGCAGGTGGATCCATTTGTGAGGGAGAAGTTAAAAGTCGCGATAAGAATGTGATGATTTATATAAGTGAAGTGGGAGAAGTAATTAATAGCAAGTTGTGAGAATGCAACAAAACAAGTTAAGCACTTCTGAAAAATTGATAAATGATTTCGGTAACACTCGCGGAATATAAACTAGTGAAAATTACAAACGAAATTGAATATATATATAGTCTATGATGTTATGGTTATTGTGTATCTAACAAATGAAGAAGAAAATGAATATATATATTCTTTGAGCCGTAACCGTCTTCTTCAATTCACACACATATACGTATATGTTGTTGAAAATTATGACTTGTGTGCCTCATGCATTTAATGCATCACATGCCTACTGCATATTCTTGACTTTGAAGCTACGTACCAGTTTCCAATTTCCCCAGTAGCACACTTTTCATTAGAAAGTACTCCAAGTCTTCACACATGTAAATTATGACTTGTGTGTCGCTATAGGTATGTCGTTGGCCCTTGTTAAAAACCTATAGCGACAACAAGTCATCGTAATAGATTAAACCTGTGGTGACAACGAGTCGTCGCTATAGGTAACTAATAAAACTATATTTTGACCCCGAAGATATGATTGACAAAATCTATCCGACGAGACCCTCGTGATACCTTGTGACGAAATTGAAATCAACGAGAGTCTCCACTTCGTGGAAGAACCGGTAGAAATCATGGATCGAGAGATCAAAAGAACAAAGCAAAGTCGTATTCCCATTGTGAAGGCCCGCTGGAACGCTAAACGAGGACCCGAATTCACCTGGGAACGCGAGGATCAGATGAAACAAAAGTATCCACATCTCTTCCCAAACTCTCGAAATCCCAGTCAAAATGAAAATTTCGGGACAAAATTCCTTCTAACGGGGGGATGATCGGACAACCGTCAAATTTCGGTCAAGGCAAAGTCAAACTAAGTCAACAAGTCAAACCGGTCAACTCCCTTAACCCTTGTATGTTAGGGTTTACGTTATGTAATAACTGTACAATTCGCTACTTTAATGAGAAAACATCATTTGGAAAATTCGTGTGTTTGATTTTCCTTAGCCTTTACAGTGCTAAACAACATTGGAAATTTAATAAACCCTACTCAAGATTACTTGACGCTAATAGGATCAAAACCCATACACTACGATATAAATTGACGTTAATAGCAACATAGTATAGTACAACGTTATAACTATAATCAAATTAAATTATGATACCATATTAAAATCAAATCAAAGTATAATGCTCTAATTAAATTAAAAGAATCAAACTTGAATGCTATAATTAAACTTCAAATCAAAGTAGATTGTTATAATCAAATAATAACCTATCTTTTATAAAACTCCATTTTTATAAACTTTACATTAAATTTTATAAAACTCTATTTTTATAAACTTTACATTAAATTTTATAAAACTCTTATATTAATTATGTAAAAGATGCTTGTGTTACTGGGAAATTATGAAGACCACCAAAAGCAAAAAGATTATTCCCATGGTCTCCCACTCACACCTCCCATCCACTTTCCTTTCCTTTTTCTCCCAACACATTATTCTCTTCACCACTTAAACCTTCTCTATTCTTTCTCTCACTCTTAATCTCGAAATTCATCCAAGAAATACTCATATTCCAGCCAAGAACAATCTATTATACTCCAATCTTCATCCCTCTTGAAGCATTCAACAAGGTATGTTGTTAAATTTTCAAATTCATACAAGAAACAAATGAAATCCACCAAACTATCTAAAACTCATTTTATGCATAAACCTGATTTTTCTCAGAATCCCATCAATAAAATAAGAAGTTCTGGAAATTTTCAGAAAATAACTTATTTTTATTGAATTACTATAATTATTGCAATAAAGTAGGGCAATAATTCACATAAAATACTTTTTGCATTCAATAAATTCTAAGAAAATTCTGGGATGACCCATATATTGATTAAACATAATTTATGAAGTTTCATGCATTTATATTACTGTTTACTATTATTTATGGTTTTATTGATTAATTAATAATGAAATATATAAAAAATACTTCCCAGAGTCACAAATATCCGAAACTTATACACTCGGCTCTATATCATGTTATAAAACTATGGTTAATTTTACAGAATTTTTGAGAATCATTTATTATTTTTCCCGAATTTTGTTGTTGTTTAATCATTAAAGTATTAAATAAATATTAAAACAGTTCAAAAAAATATACTGGGCTCTATATCATGTTATAAACTTATAAACGCTAAGGTGATTGACCGCACGTGGTTGAGGTACGTTATGGACAATACTTGTACTGCATTACCATTTTTAGTCTAATCATCAAACACACTCAACCACGTGCGATCAATCACCTTAGCGTCCCAAGGCGGGGTGGTCAACCCAATAGCGCTATTATTGTCCATAACGTACCTCAAGAATACGGGCATAGTCATGGAGATTAGACTAAAAATGGTAATGCACTACAAGTACATGTAGCGTAAACAAACAATAGTTATACAATTAATGACTCACGTATAAATGTCCCAACAATGTCTCAATTGTGAAAAACAATAAAATGAAGTTGGAACATATTAGAACCACATGATACACCCCAAAAGTATTGAAAATTATAAAATATGGGGTATATTACTCACATTAGTCCCAAAATGAAATGCATGTGTCGTACGATAGACGGTTCGGGTCAAAATGGCGTAGAACCTAATATAATTAATAGTTTTGGTTTAGGAACTGCTAAACGAGAATGGAGTATTAATACAAATAATTAGACACATATTCTTATATTAGATGAATTAACAATAACTCATTTTGATTAGAATATTAAGGTATTCATTTGTTAAATGAATTTTAAATTGAATTAATTACTTTGCATAATTAATTTATATTTTCAATTTAGGCCAGATTTTAATAATTTCTTATTAAAATAATAACTTGCCCAATTATAATTATTTACAGATTTTAACAATTATTTATATGAAATAATCATTAAAATGCATTTTTACATGCTTAAATACTTAGGAAAATGGTTTTAAATAGTAAACAGTATTGAAAAATTATGAAGTTATTAGGAAATCATTATTTCATATAATATTAATTACTGTAAAAATTTTATATTTTTCTGAACTGTTTTAGTATTTATTTAATACTTTAATGATTAAACAACAACAAAATCCGGGAAAAATAATAAATGATTCCCAAAAATTCTGTAAAATTAACCATAGTTTTATCACATGATATAGAGTCCATTGTATAAGTTTCGGATATTTGTGACTATGGGAAGTATTTTTTATATATTTCGTTATTAATTAATCAATAAAATCATAAATAATAGTAAACAGTAATATAAATGCATGAAACTTCATAAATTATGTTTAATCAATATATAGGTCATCCCAGAATTTTCTCAGAATTTATTGTATGCAAAAAGTATTTTATGTGAATTATTGCCCTACTTTATTGCAATAATTATAGTAATTCAATAAAAATAAGTTATTTTCTGAAAATTTCCAAAACTTCTTATTTTATTGATGGGACTCTGAGAAAAATCAGTTTTATGCATAAAATGAGTTTTAGATAGTTTGGTGGATTTAATTTGTTTCTTGTATGAATTGGAAACTTTTAACAACATACCTTGATGAATGCTTCAAGAGGGATGAAGATTTGAGTATAATAGATTGTTCTTGGCTGGAATATGAGTATTTCTTTTATGAATTTCGAGATTGAGAGAAAGAATAGAGAAGGTTTAAGTGGTGAAGAGAATAATGTGTTGGGAGAAAAAGGAAAGGAAAGTGGATGGGAGGTGTGAGTGGGAGACCATGAGAATAATCTTTTTGCTTTTGGTGGTCTTCATAATTTCCCACTAACACAAGCATCTTTTACATAATTAATATAATAGTTTTATAAAATTTAATGTAAAGTTTATAAAAATAGAGTTTTATAAAATTTAATGTAAAGTTTATAAAAAGGGAGTTTTATAAAAGATAGGTTATTATTTGATTATAACAATCTACTTTGATTTGAAGTTTAATTATAGCATTCAAGTTTGATTCTTTTAATTTAATTAGAGCATTATACTTTGATTTGATTTTAATATGGTATCATAATTTAATTTGATTATAGTTATAACGTTGTACTATACTATGTTGCTATTAACGTCAATTTATATCGTAGTGTATGGGTTTTGATCCTATTAGCGTCAAGTAATCTTGAGTATGGTTTATTAAATTTCCAATGTTGTTTAGCACTGTAAAGGCTAAGGAAAATCAAACACACGAATTTTCCAAATGATGTTTTCTCATTAAAGTAGCGAATTGTACAGTTATTACATAACGTAAATCCTAACATACAAGGGTTAAGGGAGTTGACCGGTTTGACTTGTTGACTTAGTTTGACTTTGCCTTGACCGAAATTTGACGGTTGTCACATCATGATGCAGATTTGAAGAATGAAGTTGATGAAAAATAGGTTGTGCCTTAGAAATCCACAAGACTATTTAAATTTGATGTAATAAATGTTGTTCGTATTGCCTAGGGCTTTGATTAGTGATCGAGGAACGCATTTTTGCAATAAGATGATGGAGGCCTTGTTGAAAAAGTACAACGTGACCCATCGTGTCTGTACCGCCTACCACCCTCAAACGAACGGTCAAGCAGAAGTTTCAAATCGCGAGGTGAAGAGTATCCTTGAGAAAACCGTGAATCCTTCAAGAAAAGATTGGAGTTCTCGGCTTGATGATGCCTTGTGGGCCTATCGGACCGCGTACAAAACCCCGATAGGAATGTCTCCCTTTAGGTTGGTTTTTGGAAAACCATGCCACTTCCCCGTGGAATTGGAACACCGTGCATTCTGGGCGGTCAAGCAATGCAACTTCAACACTGATGAGGCGGGAAGGCAAAGGAAGCTTCAACTTCAAGAGTTGAAGGAGTTGAGAAATGACTCCTATGAAAACTCAAGAATTTACAAGGAAAGAACAAAGCTTTTCCATGCAAGTCCATTACCCGCAAGCATTTCGAGCCGGGACATAGGGTTTTGCTTTACCATTCGCGATTGAAATTATTTCCTGGAAAGTTGAGGTCAAGATGGATAGGTCCGTTTGTTGTGTTAAAAGTCTTTGAGCACGGAGCGGTTGAGATCCAAAGTGAAGAAACGGGGCAAATCTTTAAAATCAATGGGCATCGTTTGAAACCTTTCTATGAAGGTTTTAACGCAAATGTCCTAGATGTCATCCAATTGGATGCCCCGGTGTACTGAAATCGAAAGGGAAGCACGTCTCGCTAAAGACGTTAAAGAAGGGCATTTTTGGAAAACTTAAAGTTTTCATCTTTTCTAGTTCCAAATAAATGTCGTAGATAGATCCTTTTTGCATTTAACATTTCTTCTTCTTCCTTCTTGCAGTAAAAGAGTGTTGGATTTGAAGGCCCGGTGTTCGTTTTGGTCAAAGGGCGAAAATTGAGAAAATTGCTGCAGCATTCATGCGGACCGCGTGTACTCAAGGGACCGTCCGCGTTAATAAACAAATGGTCCGCGTGTGGTTTCCCAAAAGTTTCTGCGTCCAATTTCAGAAAACAGAAGAACTTTAGGCTTATTCACGCAGACCGCGTGTACTCGCAAGTCCGTCCGCGTGGGTTATTAAAACGGACCGCATACCACCTCCGAATTCGACCGCGTGTAAATAATGCAAATCAGAATAGTTCCAGGTTTATTCACGCGGATCGCATGTACTCGCAGTCGCGTCCGCGTGAGATGTTGACCAGCGTTGACCCGCTTTTGACTTTGTTTGACCACAACTTATGACTAATAAAACATCAGCCGGCCCTTCTTCCTCTCTTCTTCTCCATTCTTCTTCCCTAACCTCCATTAGAGCACCTCCATCTCCACCACTAAAACTAAGTTTCCCGTCAAACCGTCGGTCGGAATTTAGTGAGACCACCGCCATTCTTCACCAATTTTCGAGCTCTACAAACCCCACCAAAAATCCGGTCCGATCTGTTGCTGCAATTCCGGGCGCCACCACCACTCATCCGCCACTTTCTGGCCTTTTTCCGGCCAACTCCGGCCACCTCTCGCGATTCCGACACCACCATTGTGCTCCTCTTGGACAAGGCTACAAACCCCACCAAAAATATCTCTCAAAGCTAAACAGAAAATTTCACCGGAATTTCAAGCCATTGCCGGATTCCTCGGGTTTTCGCGGTAAATTGCTTCTCACGGGATATTGAACAAAGCTTTAAGCTTGGGGTGGAGAGTTGCAAGATTTTCAAATCCCGAATTTTCGCGTGCAAAATTTTCAAATTTCAAAGAACGGGTACATTCTTTCCTTGACTTATATGCATGTTTTAGAACAACAATTTTTATGATATTGCAACTGTTGAGTCTAGGAACGTTTCTTGCATTGATTTTTGAATTGTTTTAGAAGTCCATAGGTAGTCGGTTGGGAAATTGAATTGGAAACATCATTTGTTGGGATTGGATTCGTGTAGTTGTTGTTCTTGTTGCAGGTAGACCATGTCCACGTCTAGAAAACGATCGGCTGCCACCCGAGGCAAAGCCCCAGCTAGAAATCAAAATGATGCACCCGACACTCCAAGATTTTGGGATGCCAAGGCGGCCGAAAAATACATGAAAAGCCTGCCTAGAAAGGTTGCATCCACCAAATTTGTGTGCAAATCCGCACTTATCTCATTAGGGGTTCTTGAGGGGGTCACCCAACTGTTCCGTAACATCGGGTGGGAAAACATTCTCAATCTCATGGCACACACTTACGAGCTCCCTACAAGAGAGTTTCTTGACGATTGCGGGTACGATAGCGACAAGAAAAAATCCGCATTCCAACTTCTGGGGGACCGAAGGTATATTGACTTTGCAACAATAAACGACATCTTGGGCTTACCTTCTTCGAACACATCCACGGTTTTCGACATCCTGCCTGCCGAGTTCAACCATGAGACCTTTTGGACGGAGATCACCGGGGGTATCTTTTCATGTGCCGGTCGGGATAAAGCAAATTCCATCATTCACCCGTTCCTCCGTATTTCCCATCGCATCTTGGTGTGCACTGTCTTTGCCCGAAAAGAAGTCGGTCAGGTCACAAAAAATGAGCTTTTCTTCCTTTGGTGCATGACACGACGTGAAAACCCACCAATCCCGGACTTTGCTTCGTTCTTTTTCCATAAATGCGCACTCATGAGAACCAAAGCGTCCAGTGATATTTGCATTGGTGGATTTGTCACCCTTTTAGCCCGCGGTCTTGACATCGAGCTCCCAGACGAATACCAACCTGTTGACAATAAAACTCTTTTGGATGAGCGTGTTCTCACAAACATGCATCACATCCGCCGAAAGAACAGGAACAGTTTCACATGGTATTGTCCTCAAAGGGTCGGATATCTCATTCTTCCCGACCCTCGAGTCACCAACTTCACCTTTCACGATCGCACTCAGTGGAGACTCGCGAGGACCATCACTCAGTCAGTCAATGAGGATGCGCTCCAGGATCAAGATGATGACGAGATGCATGTGGATGACGAGCCCGGCGATGATCCCACCCATGGTCCACAGCACGCCCAGCCCCAAGCACCTCCCAGATATTACCCGCTTCCCCCAAATTTTACCGAACGGTTCGAGACTCTTTGCGTCTCCAACCAAATCATGTCCCAGCAGATGCACCATATGTGGGGGTGGCACCAATCTCAAAACCATTTCCAGAACGTCCCACTTCCTCCTCCCTATCCATACCCACCACCCACCCACCCTTATCCACCTCCACCTTACCCTTACCCCTACCCCCAATACCCATATCCTCCTCCAGATCCCCCGGTTTAGGTACTTTCGCCTCGCCCCAAGCATTGAGGACAATGCTTATTTCTAAGCTTGGGGTGGGGTATTCCCTTTTTCTTTTTGATTTCTCATGCATTTTAATTAGGTTGCATAGCATTTTAGCCTTAAATTGCATTCATTTTTTTTTCTTATAAAAATTCCAAAAAAAAATTATTTTCTTCTTTTTCACTTTTATTTTTGCATGGCATTTAGTCTAAGGCATAAACATTCATGCATTTTTGTTATCTCTTTATTCTCATCTCCGAACATCTTTACTTGAAAGACACGATACAACTTAAATACAATTCTTTTGGAAACTCACATAACAAATGAGAATCGTTCTTAGGGACTTTCAGTTGTTGTTTCTTCTCTTATATATATATATATATATATATATATATATATATATATATATATATATATACGTGGGGAGAGAGTGCAAGTAGTTGTGCATATGAATCGACCCGTGCCAAGTGTGGCATAAGTAGGGGGACAACTTAGCCCCGTGCCGACTAGTCCCTCACCTGAATTTTCCTTGCAAGCCACAATCAAACCCCAAATAAAGGAATAAAAACTAGACTGTGCTATTTTGAGATCTCTAGTGTCTAACAGCTACAATTCATATCATATCTCATTACTTTATGATTTAGACACATTTTTCCCACTTGATCTCGAATTAGCCTTAGTGTAGTTGTGCTCGTTTGGCCTCTTGTTTGGGTTAGACTTAGTTTTTGCTTATAGTTGTATATAGTTTTGTATTTTTACTTTCAGGCTTTTCTTGTAAAACTCCTGTGGTAAACCAAAAAAGTGAGCTTAAAAAATAATAATAATAATAATAATAAAAAGGGGGGCCGGGCCATGGAGTTGTATCCATTTGTTTGCTTTTGTAAATGTTTAGTTTTTCGGATTCTAGCTCATGTAATTAGTTTCTAGTTTGATGTTTTCATAATTAGATTATCATTTTTGTTGGCAACTACGATGGCGCCCTTCACTCATCACGTGCTCGGCTCTTTGCTCTGCATGGATCATATTTTGGTGGAAGCACTTACTCTTCTAGACGATTGTAGTTTGCCAACTTTTGTACATAGCTCGTTTCTTGCCATTTTTGGCCCGAGTTATATTTTTTCTAGGTTTTATTTCTTGACGTGGGGTTAAAGTTGTGAGGAGTGAGGAACATTCTAACCGAGGGACACTTTCTTATGGCTAGTGGGCTAGATCGGACCACGAAACAATGTCACATAAACCATACTAGTGAAGTATGCATGCTCGTTTTGCATCTTGATCAACATGTTTCCCTTGCTAGAAAGGTAACAAAGGCTCGTACCTTAAAGCGATTCTTACTCCAAAAATGGAATTTATGTTTTTATTCTAAGGGCGTGTTGTGAATTTCTACCTAAGATGTTCATTCTTTTTTCTTTCTAGGATAGTTCATCCCAAGTTCATTTTAGTCTTGTCTTACTTGAGGACAAGTAAGGTTTAAGCTTGGGGTGATTTGATAGTTTCATTTTATTTACTTCTTTTCATAGTTTATTTTTAGTTAAAATCATCTCATTTTAGTTAATCCTTATGCATATTTTCTCTTTTTTTGTTATTTTTCTCCTTTACCGGGTGCTTTCCAGTCTTTTGAGCTTATTTGCAGGATTTATCGAAGACTATTTGTCATTGGAGGTATGGAAGGAGTGTTGGACTTTTGGAGGCTTGCGGTTTGCCTGTGGACTTGAAGTGTTGCGATTGAGCTTGGTGTTAGCATAAACAAGAAATCAAGTTGGACTTAATTTTTGAGCGAGAATGATGATGAGGCGACGCGGACTCGAGCTATGGAAGATTGAAGGAGCATTGGACCAATCATTGGAGGCTTTGGAATGGCATAATTGGGCTCTCAAGAGTTATACATGTGGGCTGAAGTGTGAATGAGAGGATTGGGCTAGGTTGTATTTTAAATGGCCCAAGTCCCACAATCAGCGAGACCCACGCGGTCTGCATGGACCCATACGCGGTCCGCGCGAATTGTGCTGACTTGATCCCGAGTTTTGACTTGTTGACTCTACTTGTGGAAAGTTGGTGGGTAGCTTTTGTGCAACTTTTTGAATCTGGAAATGAGCCTTATCTGCTGAATTTTTGGAGCATTATACATCATCACCTCTTGGAGAAAACCACTTTTTTTGCTCTCAAGAACATTGGAGAAGAAGTTGAAGAATTGAAGATTGGTGTTATTTTCTTTCCATTTTGCAACTAGAAATACTTTGGCCATGCGTGGCTAAACTTTCATTTGGTTGATTAGGGTTTAACCCATGGATGATTAGTTGCTTTGAAGACTTATTATTATCTTGTGTTTGAAGTTTATGGAAATGTTTTCTAGTTAAACATCTTGTTGTGTTTATTTGCCTTTGATCATGAGCTTAGATGAATGAATGCTTATTTTTGTTGACTAATTTCTTGGTTAAGTAATGGACCCTTAAATTACTAAGCAACAAATGGTTTATATGTTTGTTTTCATTTCATTTAGACCATGAAAATGTTTCCTCCATAATGATAATGTAAGCATTTGATTATCTTATGGATTTGGTGACTCTTAGAACTCAAAGCTAATTGATTTTCACAAGATTATATGCTTCATTGATTTTGTGACTTTAATTAAGGGAATGTGTTAGAGCTTATCTAATCATTTTAATATCTAAGAAGAGTTGAAGTAATTTGTGCTTATGAATTGCTATAGCTAAGTTAAACCAATTCACAAGTGTTATTATATTTAGTCTAATGATAAGTTAACCATGTCATCCATGTGGTGTATCCCAAAATCAACCAATTTCACTTCATTGAATTTAATCAAATCTTTTACTTGTTTACTTGTCTTATTTACATTCTAGCTAGTTTTAATTTTGTCAACCAATCAAAAAGAATTAACCCCCCCCCCCTTTTACTTTTACTTTTGTTTTACAAGTACTTGAACAAGTGATTTACATAGAGATTTAAATTGAACCAATCTCCGTGGATACGATCCCTTTACCACTATACACTATTTAGTGTGTAAAATTTAAGGTATATATTTTGTTGGCCTCGACAACCACCAGATCTCACAATCGTAATCCTTCACCACGTCTAACCACCGACGCTGCCTCATGTTCAGATTCGGCTGATCCATGAGGTACCTCAAACTCTTATGGTCTGTGTAAATGGTACACCGGACCCCGTAGAGGTAATGCCTCCAAATCTTGAGGGCGAACACCACAGCCCCCAGCTCCAAATCATGTGTCGGATAGTTAGCCTCGTGAGGCTTCAGCTGCCTCGAAGTGTAAGCTATCGCATGACCTCGTTGCATCAATATTGCTCCCATACCTGTGATCGAAGCGTCACAGTAGACTACGAATTCATCTACTCCCTCTAGCAGGGTGAGAACCGGCGCCTCACACAATCGCTGTCTGAGCGTCTCAAAGGTTGTCTGCTGCTCAGAACCCCAACGAAATACCACCGACTTCTTAGTCATTCGGGTCAACGGAACTCCTATCTTGGATAAATCCTGGATAAACCTCCTGTAATACCCTGCCAGACCCAGGAAACTCCGAATCTCAGATGGAGACCTCGGAATCTCCCACCGCATCACGGCATCTATCTTCGCCGGATCTACCAAAATACCCTTCTGGTTGACGAGGTGTCCAATAAACTACACCTCGCGCAACCAGAACTCACACTTGGAGAACTTCGTGAAAAGTATCTCCCTCCTCAGTGTCTCTAGCACCTCCCTCAGGTGCTCGTCATGCTGCTCCTGAGTCTTGGAGTAAACCAAGATGTCGTCAATGAATACTATTACAGATCAATCCAACATCGGTCTGCACACGCGGTTCATGAGGTCCATGAACGCGACTGGAGCATTGGTGAGCCCAAACAACATCACCACAAACTCATAATAACCATAGCGGGTCCTAAAAGCGGTCTTCTGCACGTCGTCATCTCTGACCCGCATCTGGTGATATCCGGACCGTAGATCAATCTTGGAGAACCAAGATGCTCCCTGAAGTTGGTCGAACAAATCATATATCCTCGGGAGTGGGTAACGATTCTTCACCATTACCTTGTTCAGCTCCCGGTAATCTATGCACATAGGGTGCGACCCGTCCTTCTTCTTTACAAACAGGATCGGGGCTCCCCATGGCGAACTACTCGGCCTGATAAAACCCTTGTCTAGCAGCTCCTGCAGCTGCGTAGACAACTCCTGCATCTCGGGAGGAGCCAACCAATATGGTGCCTTAGCTATCGGAGCCGCACCAGGGACCAGGTCAATCCGGAACTCCACCTGTCTCTCCGGAGGTATCCCAGGAAAATCTTCCGGGAATATGTCCGGGTACTCTCTCACCACCGGTACATCATCGACTGTCACCTTACCCTTATCCCGGGTATCCATGACATAGGCGACGTATCCTGCGCAACCCTGCTGAAAGTAGCGCCTCGCTCTCGCCGCTGAACAAAGAATCGGTTTGCGTTGTGGTATTTCGCCCTGTATCACTAACTCTCCCCCACTAGGAGTACGAACCCTCACTAGCTGCTACTCGCTGTCGATCACCACCCCATTGGGGCTCAACCAATCCATACCCACGATAACCTTATTCCCTCGTAGGGGAATAGGAACCAAATCCACTGAGAACTGCTCATCAAATAACCGAAGTGTACATCCTCTATGAACTCTAGCGACCCTGACGGTCCTATCATCCGCTATCTCTACGTCGAGTGGGCAATCCAGCTCCCCCGGAGCTCTGCTAAATCGCTTGCTAAGTGCAAGCGACAAAAAAGATCGGGTAGCCCCCGAATCGAACAATATCATAGCTGAAATGTCGTTCACTAGGAACGACCCTATAAACAAACACATAAACATGAGTGATAACCAAAAGTAATAAAGAGAGGATGGAGAAAATACATACCGATAACCACATCAGGAGTCGCTCGTGCCTCCTTTGCTGTCAACTGGAAGGCTCTGCTCTTCGCCACCGGTGCCTCAGCCCGACCCTGACGGTCGTCTGTAATCCTCAATGTGGTAGGAGCGGGTGCCACCACCTGTCCTACAGATCCTAGACTCGGACACTGGGACTTCTTGTGTCCCCTCCGATTGTAATGGAAGCAAATCAGATCAGATGCTGCGGTGGTGGTAGTGGTAGCAGCTGTACAATCCCTACTCATATGCCCAGTCCGGACGCACTTGAAGTAGCCGGAACTCCCCGCCTTGCACACCCCATCATGCAACCTGCCGCACTTGCCACAACGACTGTGGCTCTACTGCCCCCTAGACCTGTGATCAGACACCTTGGGCTTTTTGCCCGAACCCACTGCGCCAGACGCCACCTATGGCTTCCTCTTTTTCTCCATCTCTAGATAAATCTCCCTCTCACGGGCCCTCGCAATCATGTCCTCCAGCGTCTTGCAGGTGGAGCGGCTCACAAACTGGCGGATATCACTCCGCAACATCTCATTATATCGGGCCTTTTTCATCTCCTCGTCCGCCACATACTGCGGAACGAGAAGGGCTCTCTCCCTAAACTTGGCGGTAATTTCCGCCACAGTCTTTGTCGTCTGCTGGAGGTCCTGAAACTCTCTAGCAAGCTGTTGCACCTCAATAACAGGTGCGAACTCGGCCCTGAACCTAGTCGTGAAATCACTTCAGGTCATCGCATCCAATACTGTGTCATCACCAATGGCTCTCCCAACCTCCTCCCACCAATCACGTGCCCAGTCCTTCAGAAGACAGGACGCAAGCCTAACCTTGTCCCCCTCGGGACATCTGTTGGTGCGGAATGCGTTGGCAACATCCGCCAACCATCTGGTACTCGCAATGGGGTCCCGAGCCCCATGGTAATCGGGAGCCCCACAAGCTCTGAACTCCCTGGAAGTCAATGTGCACGATCCCATCATGGCCGCTATCTCAGTGCGGAAAGCGCTCAGCTTCTCATCCAGAAGCTCTAAGATACCCTCCTTAACCGATCCAAAAATCATAGGAGTCTGGTCTAGTATGCTGCGCGTAACCTCTGAGGAGATGAACTCCCTGGTCTACTCATATAACTGCCCGACTCCGGAGCCTGAGCCCGATCCCTCTCCGGCACCTGAACTACCAACTGCTGGTCTAGGGCGTAAAACCACCATTCTGAAAACACATCATAACAAACGTCAGAATACTAATATAACTGGAGGGACCACATACTACAAGTTCCCTGGTCTTATCTCAGCCTTCCTTGATTCGAGTATGGATCCTCTGCTTTCAGTAGTAGGGGCCCATACTACCTTCCACATCTATCCGTACTTTCCTCAAGAACTGCCTTGACTCCACCAAGTCCCTTCTACTACTGCTGCTGATCTCATACTAAACTTTTCCTAGGCTTGCCCTAGGGTAATCACCAACCCACTCTCCGCTATCAGCTGCATAAGAAGTCTCTCCTACCTCCTCCTAACTAGCTCGTGAATACTATTACATATCACTAAGACTAGATAATTCTTCGAATGAGAGATCCTACCCTACAACGGTTGGACTTAGACAAGAGTTGCGCAATAGAGCTAGACCTAACCTTCTAAAATTATTTAATCCTCGCAATATGTAACGTACATATTAATTTACTAGTTAGTAAAAGATAACTAAGACTCCTAAAATCACAAAGCAAGCAACATTCGAGCATCGAGTACACATAATCAAGCATATACTACTCTGGCTATCATACTGACAATTATGTACTAGCATGCAGTTCTCATAAAGCTGAAACACATATAACAGGCACATAAGGCATCCTTCCTACATCCTTAGTCCTAATCTAGCATGTTGTTCTAATAAAGCTGATAATCGTAACATATCATAAACTTGTACAGGTAATTTGGGAGTACTTACTTGAGCTCGGCTGATTGCATGCACCACACCCTTTTCTCTTTTCAAAGTTCTTTTCTATTTTTAAAATCCTTTTATAAACATGGTTTTTCTTTTGAAAACTTTATACCACTTCCTTAGTTTGAGTTCAGACACACCCGAAAGTGTTCCCGAATCCCTCAAACCAAGGCTCTGATACCAACTTGAAACATCCCAAAAATATGACCCAAAAATTTCGTTTTCAAATCATTAATAAAATCATAAACCATCCGAAGTCATAAGTAAAATCATAAATCATGTATCATAAAACATCATAGTATCTGTCTCAAATCAAAATCTCATAACAAAACATCATAGTAAACTCCCAGGCTGTGACTGTGGTGTGTGCCATGCGATCATCCCAAGCCCTTCCCTTTACTAGTGGAAGTACCTGAAACCAAAACTGAAAACTGTAAGCACGAAGCTTAGTGAGCTCCCCCAACTACCACATACCATACAATAACACATACTGGGCCTTGACCACTGCATCGGGACCCGCCCGGCATCAGACCGAAGTTCGACATAAATTAGGCCCCGCCCGACATCGGACCGAAGTCCGGAATAACTTGGGCCCCGCCCACTGCATCGGTCCCCGCCCGGAATCAGACCGAAGTCCGGAATAAACTGAACATAACATAAACATGAACATATAACATAATCACATATACTGCACCGGGTTTGCCCGGCATCGGACCGGAGTCCGGAACACATAACACATATCATAAACATGCATGAATCACGAAGACATCAAGCATACATAACTACTAATCGGGACCGCCCCGGTATCGGACCGAAGTCCGGAACTACCATCATCTAAATGGGCCGACATTGTGGCCGTAGACCCGTTCCTACTGGAAGGAAACTCACCTCTCAAACTGACTGCTGAATAACTCGTGCAAAGGTGACACCGACGGCTGCTCCAATTACTCCCCGGCTATAATGACCAAATAAACATTTAGTCAAAAACTAATGACTCTCCCATGGATAAAATGAATATTTTACCCCTCTGATCTATATTGGGCCATGACCGAGACCCAATCTTTTCTAATCCTCATTAAGGCCCATTAAGTCCTCAAATGGCCTAACTTTCTAAATTGGGCCCAACTCTTCAAATGGGCTTTCCTCTCAAGCCCAACTAATCCTTGGGCCATTAATAGACTTCTGAAGGCCTAACACGGCCCATTACTGCTATGTCCAAGACTTGGCCCAAACTAAAGCCTAGTAGCAAAAGTCCACTGTCTGAGCGTACGCTGGGCGTACCTCTATGTATGCTGCGCGTACTGCTGAAAAGGCTTGTACGCTGCGCGTACTGGCGTGTATGCCCTGCGTACTCTCCTGTTAAGCAATTCTTTCCAAAAACTACTTAATTCCTTAATACATACGTCCAAACTACAGATCTGAGTCTGATGCTTCGTCCAAACCCTTAAAGTTGATCACTTGGTGGATTACAACCCACCAAGTGAGCGCGACACTAAAAATGACAATGAACTTACATTGAAATGGCTAGATCTCTTGCATGGCTTCATAAAAGTCTCAAAGTTTGCAACTTTACAGCTAAAGGAACCCATTGAGCTTCAAGGGTGGCAACCCTAAGCTCAAAATCGAAGTTGCATGGCCAAGATGCAAACTTTGGACCTAAAAAGGTCCAAATCTTCAAAACCCTGGATGTATGATTCTAGAAGGAAAGATAGGAGCTTTATACCTCCTCTTGGTGCCAAATGGTGAGCTTGTTCCAGATCCTTGAGCTCCACGTCCTCAAGGGCTTCTTCTCCAACCTTTCCTTTCTTCTTCCAAACCTTTCTTTGCCAAAATAAGCTCAAAATGTCAAACACACACACAATGAAGAGTATGAACGAGTTAGGGTTTCTCTGAGGGTGATGGACAGGTGAGGAGGCCAAAAGGGGAGGCTATAATGATGTATTTATAGGTCCTAAACCCTAAAAATTAAGGTTTGTCATCTGTCCGCGTACGCTGGGCGTACCTCTTGGTAAGCTGCGCGTACGCACCTGCGCCCCTCGAATCCAATGGCCACTACGCCCCACGTACGCCAGGTTACGCCCGACGTACGACTTATGGGCAGCCCATCAACTGGGCCCATTTTCTAAATCCACTCAAATGGGTCTAATATCTAAGTGCTAGCCGAAAACAATTATTAACTTATATAATTTAAAATAATACCTCGAGGAACGGGTGTTACAGTTTTCCACAAAATATTGTTTCCCGTAAATTTTATAATGGTGTTAAATCCTCTAAGTGAGCCGTTATAACCATACTTGATAATGACAATTTCGCCTGTCATGACGTCTAATAGACGCCGACTTGTTTAAGGTACGGTTTGTCACCCTAGACTGGCCTAGTCTAACTGTAGCGAACAGCTCAGGTGTGGGGCGTCACCCCCGTATAGATCTATACACAAACTCACGCTCTCTCTCCGGGAGACTCTGGTTATAACTACAGGCTACGTTTGTACACTCATTTGGTGCCAAACGAAACGTCTCACTAGATCCTTAATCGAATTTACGCGAATAAACATGAAAGGTATAATCCAGGCCCAATAAACATTTAAGGTACATTCCAGACCCAATAAACAAGTAAGTGGACAACTAAGGCCCACTAAGCATGTAAATTATATTCCGGGCCCAATAAGGAATGTGAATGATGTAGTTGATCCATTTGTTGTTATATTGGTTGTTAAGCTTAGTTGTTTACCAAATTGACATAAAAGGCCCACTTTTTGTAAAAATACATTTTTGGTCCTAAAAACCGGAAATTTACAATTATGACACATTTTTGGTAACAATGACATTTTAGGTCCTTTAAGACCAAGGTTTGCATTTAAGGCTAGTTTTAGTAAAAGTAACCTTTTTAACTCACTTTTGTCAAAAATATCATTTTTGGCTTAGTTTTTATGAAAATGTGCATTCTCGGCCCATTTATAATTAAATTTCTCTTTTTGGCCCAAGTCATAAATAATTTTACATTTCCAGCCCTTTTTATCGAAAACTTACATTTTTGGCACAACTTTTTTAAAATGACACTTAAGGCCACCAAGGTCCAAAAATTTACAATTTTGGCCTTAAAGCCGTGAAAACCCAAAAATGAGGCCCATTTGTGAAAATTTACACTTTTAACCCTTTTAAAATCATAAATACCATAAAGATTCATATTTATCAAAATAACTCTTTTTGGTCCCTTAAAACCGTGAGTTACATATAATAACCTCATTTTTTATTATTTTGCCATTTTTGGCCCTTTTATGCATTTTTCTTAGTTTTAAGCAACTTTGAAGTATTTTAAAACCTTTCTTTACATAATAAGTTTGCAATAAATGTTAGGTTCTACAAATATCACCATATTTTAACATACTTTCAAGTTCATGGAGTTTATGACACATAATCACACATATATCATGAAAACACACAAAATCATGCATACACACATAGATCTTCACAAAACAACTTGTATTCTCCACCAAAACATAGTAAAAACGGAAAATAGGGTGTATGAACTCACTTTGCTTTGGAGATTTCGGTTTTTGATGAAGAATGATGAGGATCTCGGCCCTAGAAGCTTCTTGAGTGGAGTTTTTCGAACTTAATATGGATATAAGGGCATGGATCATGAAATGATGTGTTAAGGAGTGAAGATTATCATAAAATGAAGCTAATCACTTTGATGAGAGAATAACTTACCAAAAATGATGATGTTTGACGAAAAGTTTGGTGAACACACCCTTGTTCACGAATTTTTGAGAGATGAAGATGAGAGATCTTTAGATGGCTTCGAGAGGAGTTGTATGGTGATGGAAGTTTAAAATGGAGAGTGGTGAGCGAAGGGAGGTTTGTCCGTGAATAAGAAGAAGAAAGAAAGAAGAGTGATATGTGATTGGTGCATGGGTACATGAGACATTCATAGATATATGTTGTGTTCTTGCATGGAAATCCACCTTGTAATGTTGAGGTGTCAAACCATTTATCCACCCTTTGTTTAATATTTTTTTTTTGTGTGTGGGCCGTGAATAAGGAGGAAGGAAAAGAGAAAGAAGTGTTTGGGCCTATATTGAACATATTTGAAGTTTTAGGCCCAATATGAAGGTTCTCGGCCCATTGGGCCCTTCTTATGGGTTTATGGGCCAAAGGTGGTGAAGGAATGGGTTTTACGGCCCAACATTGTTCAAGTGAGTTGTTCACGGCCCATAAAGGCCCATGAGAATGAAGTGGGACATTTTAGGCCCAATAAGGCCCATGAGAAGTCTTATGGCCCAAAATGCTATTATTTAATGGATATGGGTCTATTTAAGGTCCAAATAGGGTTCCTTGACCCAAAATAGCCAAATTGAGAGTTTACTAGCCCATTGGGCCCAACAAGAGGATCCTGGTCCATTTTGAGTTTGAACCGGGTTATTAGGGTTTCAATCCTATTATTGAGTATATGAGATGTATTGAATTAGGTTTTGAGCTTCACCCAGGAATTTTGGTTCAAATGGTTGATTTCGAATGAGCATAGTGCATGACACCAGTTTAGATTACAAGTTATACAAGAGTTGATTACATGAATACATATATTCCTAGCAAAAAAAATGCTAGTTGTGACATCATCCCCCCGTTAGAGGGAATTTCGTCCCGAAATTCTTTTGAATGATAGAACTAAGAACGAGAGAATAGGTGGGGGTACTTCTGCTTCATCTGGTCTTCGCGTTCCCATGTGAATTCCGTTCCACGCTTAGCGTTTCATCGAACCTTCACAATCGGAATGTGACTCTGTTTCGTATGCTTCACTTCCCTGTCCATTATCTCAACTGGTTCTTCGACGAACAGGAGATTCTCGTTTATTTCGATCTCTTCCAGGGGAATGATAAGGGTTTCATCTGATAAGCACTTTTTCAGGTTTGAGACATGGAACACGGGGTATACATTGTTGAGCTCTGCAGGTAGCTACAACTTATATGCCACCAGACCAATTCGGGCAAGAATCTCGAACGGTCCGATGCATCGCGGATTTAGTTTTCCCCGTTTCCCAAAATAGATCATCCCTTTCCAGGGAGAGACCTTTAATAGTACCCGATCTCCGACTTGGAATTCCAGAGGCTTTCGTCGTTTGTCAACATAACTCTTTTGTCGGTATCGCGATGCTTGGAGTCGGGCCTTGATTTGGATTATCTTCTCTGTTGTTTCTCGAATGATCTCTGGTCCTGTAAGAGTGATGCTTGGTGATTGCCCTTTTGCCAGCTGGGTGTCACCTACCTCTGCCCAGCAGAGAGGCGATCTGCATTTGCGACCGTACAAAGCCTCAAAATGAGAAACCTTTATGCTCGTGTGATAGTTGTTGTTGGACGAGAACTCAATTAGAGGCAAGTAGGTATCCCAAGATTTGCCAAAATCGATCACACAGGCCGATAGCATGTCTTCAAGTGTTTGAATGGTCCGTTCGCTCTGGCCATTGGTTTGAGGGTGGTAAGCAGTGCTCATGTCTAGTTGGGTTCCCATTGCCTTATGGAGCAACTACCAAAATTGTGAAGTAAATCTACTATCCCGATTCGAGATAATAGATACTGGCACCCCATGAAGTCTCACGATCTCCTTTATATAGATTCGTGTTAATCTTTCCATCTTGTACGATTCTTTTATTGGCAGGAAATGGGCAGATTTGGTTAACCTATCGACAATCACTCAGATAGCATCCAACCCGTCTGCTGTCTTAGGTAATTTGGTTATGAAGTCCATGGTAATCCTTTCCCATTTCCACTCGGGTATCAATGGCTGTTAGGGCTTCTGATATTCCACTTTCACTTTGGCGCAAGTGAGACACTTGACCACGTAAGTGGCGATCTCTGCATTCATATTTGGCCACCAATATTGTTGTTTGATGTCCAGGTACATTTTATCCGAACCTGGATGGACGGAATATCACGTTTTATGAGCCTCGTTCATGACTATCTCTCTGAATCCCCCAAATTTAGGGACCCAAATCCTATTCATGAAGTAGTAAGATCCGTCCTTTTTGGCTTCAAGGTTTTTATCCATCCCACGCAGCGTTTCATTTGTGGCGTTCTCCGGCTTCAATGCCTCTGATTTGGCTCTCTTGATCTGTGAGGTTAGGTGGGAGTGGATGGTTATTGATAATGTCTTCACCCGGTGACCTGAGTATTCTTTTCTGCTTAGGGCATCGGCTACCACGTTAGCCTTGCCTGGGTGGTACTTGATCTCGCATTCGTAATCATTTAGCAGCTCAACCCACCTTCGTTGCCTCATGTTGAGCTCTTTTTGGTTTAGAATGTGCTGGAGGCTTTTGTGATCCGTGAATATGGTGCACTTTGTACCGTATAGGTAGTGCCTCCAAATCTTTAGGGTGAAGACCACAACTCCTAGCTCGAGATCATGGGTGGTGTAATTTACTTCATGTGTCTTCAATTGTCTGGACGCGTAAGCTATCACCTTTCCACGCTGCATGAGGACACAGCCTAAACCTTGGTTTGAAGCATCGCAATAGACTACGAAGTCTTCGGTTCCCTCTGGTAAGGATAGCACTGGAGCACTACAGAGGGCACACTTCAAGGTTTGGAAGACAGCTTCTTGCTTGTCCGCCTAGTTGAAGGATACACCTTTTTATGTCAAGGTGGTGAGGGGCTTGGCTATCTTGGAGAAGTTCTGAATAAACCTTCGGTAGTAGCCTGCGAGACCCAAGAATTGTCGAATTTCTATTGGTGTTTTCGGAATCGCCCAGCCTTCAATGGCCTTGATCTTGGAAGGATCTACATTAATCCCTTCCTCACTGACTACGTGACCCAAGAAGTTTACACTGCGAATCCAGAACTCGCATTTTGAGAGCTTCGCGTATAGCCTTTCAGATCTTAGGGTTTCCAAGATTTGACGGAGATGTTGACCGCGCTCCTCCTTGTTTCGGGAGTATACGCGAATATCATCGATGAAGACGATCATGAAATTATCGAGGAATGGGTGGCATAATCGATTCATGAGGTTCATAAATGTTGCGGGGGCATTTGTCAGACCGAAGGGCATCACAACAAATTCGTAATGACCGTATCGAGTTCAGAAAGCAGTTTTTGGAATGTCCTCATCTCGGACTCGGAGCTGATGATAACCGGATCTTAGATCTATTTTGGAGAAATAACTAGCTCCTTGAAGCTGGTCAAATAGATCGTCAATCCGAGGGAGTGGATATCGGTTTTTGATGGTGAGTTTGTTCAATTCCCTATAATCGATGCACATTCTGAAGGATCCGTCCTTCTTCTTGAAAAACAAGACCGGGACTCCCGTTCAGAAGTTCCCAGGGTGAGAAGCTTGGCCTGATGAATCCTTTGTTCAGAAGTTCGCTTAATTGACTGGATAACTCCTGCATTTCGGCGGGAGCTAACCTGTAGGGTGATTTGGCAATTGATGTGGCTCCCGGTATTAGGTCAATTCAGAATTTGACCTGTCTCTCTAGGGGTATTCCCAGAAGGTCTTCGGGAAATACATCCGGGAAGTCGCATGCCACTGGGATGTCTTTAACTTTTCTTCTTCTTTGGCTTTGTCCACGACATGAGCGAGGAAAGCATAGTTCTTCTTGTGCAGGTACTTTTGTGCCTTAATGCACGAGATAAGACGGAGATTGGCGCCAGGCTTATCGCCATAGATTATTAGGGTTTCGTGATTGGGGAGGTGAAGGCGAACGGCCTTCTCGTGACACATAATATCATCACGGTGGGGGCTTAACCAATCTATGCCGATTATCACATCAAAACTCCTAATATTTACTGGCATCAAATCTATTTGAAATGAATGGTTGTTTAGTGTTAATGTGCACCCTACGTAAACATCTTTGGTTGTTTCGGTTTTTCCATTAGCCATCTCCACCGTGAAGGTTTCGTTTCGCTTCTAGGGTTGTTGTTTTAGTAAGTGTTTGAATTTGTTACTAACGAAGCTCCGTTTGGCTCCGCTATCGAATAAAATGCATGCGTAAGTGTTGTTAAGTGGGAACGTAGCAGTAACAACCGTCGGGTCTTGAACTGCTTCACCTTGACCCAACGTCAGGACCCTTCCTGATCCTCCTGCCCCTTGGTTGTTGGCTTTGGGGAAATTGCGTCTGAAATGACCGGTTCCTCCACATCCGTAACAAGTGTGACTAGCCCCAGAGTTATTGTTGTTCTTATTGTTGTTGTGGTTGTTGTTGTTGTTGTTGTTGTTGTTGTTGTTGTTGTTGTTGTTGTTGTTGTTGTTGTTGTTGTTGTTGTTGTTGTTGTTGTTGTGGTTGTGGTTTGGCTGTTGGTTCGGTTGGGGTTGAGATCTGCAGTATCGATTGGTATGGCCCTTACGGTTGCAACTTATAAACTGCATATCTCTGCATTCTCCATAGTGGTGGTAGTTGCATTTGTTACACTTGGGCAGGATTCCCGAGTATTTCCTGGTAGTAGTTGGTGTAGTTGAGGCTGGAGCATGTGGTGTTCAGGCAACCTGAGCAGTAGCAGCGTGGACTGCTACAGTTTGCTGTTTTTTCGATGACTCTTGGTTTTTTCGCCCCTTTCGTTTGTTGTCTTTGTTCTTCTTGTTATCTTTTCCCTCTTTCTTGTCTTCGGTTTCTCCTGCTTTGGCACCTTTCTTGTTGCCATGGTCGTAGAGCTTGTTGGCTAATCTTTTGGCACTGTCATATGTCTCCGAGTTAGCTGCTATTACATTTCCTTGAATTGGAGAGGTCTATCCCTAAATGAATCTTTCAATCTTCTTTCCTTCAGACGTGATCATGCCTGGACACAAGAGTGACAACTCACTAAACCTCGAGATGTAAGCATCGATGTCGGAGTTATGAACTGTGAGATTCCACAGTTCCTGCTCCATCTTCTGGATCTCCCCTCTGGGACAGTATTCTGCCATTATCATTTCTTTCAGCTCCTCCCATGGCATAGCGTTCGCCACTGGGAGTGTCATGGCCTCCACGTGACCATTCCACCAAGAAAGCGCTTGATCGACGAATAAGCAAGCTACAAACTTCACCTTGCACTCTTCGGGGCATCCGCTATTCATGAAATACTTATAGGTACAGGCCCTTGTGGGTCCTTGGTTCATCCCCTGGTTTGAACTTTCGGCTCCTTTCCCGTTACCTCCACCGTTATTTCCGTTGTGAATCTGTGCCAGTGCTGCGGTGACCGCAGCTGACACTGCCGCTTGGAACGCAGCTGACTTTATCTCCGGTGGTGTTGGTGCCGTGTTGTTTTCGTGATTCGGTCTCTGAGGCATCTTCTGTAATGGAACAGAAAGATGTTGAGTATTTAGTGCATTCTAGTTTCGCGATTCCTTAATTATAGAACAATTTCGGTGATTTGGTTGTACGTGTAAATGAATGCATACAATTAATATGAAATAAAAGTAACAAAACACATAGCAGATAACAACATTATGATAATATATTTTACTGCTTTCATTAATAGTAATCCTTTTTTTTAATACATGGAAATTTGCCTTTATAAGGCATAAAATACGTGAAAGAAATAAAATCCGACAGAGTGACGACTCCATGAGTAGTGTAATCACTTAATCATGAAGTCGATAATACATAGAGTAGTACATAAAAGGAAATCCTAACAGTAGCGATAGTAGATGAAGCCGTTCCTAGTCGCGGCGGGGAGGGTCTGGTGGAGCTGACGACGAGGTAGATGAACCCTGGAGTCTAGCCAGATGATGCTCGGCGGCTCGAAGTCGGGCTTCCAATGTTGTATGTCGCGTTTGGTAGTCCCTGACTACCTCATGTGTCATCCTTTCCGCGCGCTCAACCGCGGCTCTCATGGCAACCATTTGACCGACGGTTGCCTGTGCCTGCTCGCCGATGTCGCGCGTACTCCTTACCATCACTGGCAGGGCTCGGTCAGCAGGTCCACCGTGACTCAGGTCGTAGTAGTCCCGGTTCATACCGAATTGGGGACGCACCCCCTGCTGGCGACTCTATCTCCAGATCTCGTGTGCCCATGGGGGCGTAGGACCGTTGGGACCCATCATGTAAGGGGGCACCCTGGCCATGTATGGCTGGTTGATGACTTCAGACTCCGCGTCCGAGTCATCTGCATCGCTACCATCAGCCTCCTTCTCATCTGAGTCTGCTACCGGTTCTGCCGGTCCTCCTACAGGTTCTACTTCGGGTTCTTCTTCTGGTTCTTCCTCCGGTTCCGGCTCTGACCATCCTTCATTCCCCTGGTTGGGGAAATAGGGATCTCCTGGGTGATGGAATCCGGCCATAGGGTCTGCATGAGGGGTGAGAAATGTGTAAGGGGAGTGTATGTAGATAGCATTCCAAAAACTCATATAGTATTTTAATTGTTTATGTTTGAGTTCCTTAAAAGCTTTTTGGATACAAGGTTGGTAAGTTTCTAGATTCATTGACCACCATGATCACTCCCAAACACATGTTGGTCGTATTTTGAATAAATATATTTGATTAGACTCTATTTATCCCCAATACGACTACATAACTGTCCGGGTTTAGCTACGATGTTCAATTCCTCCAGAGACTTTTAGTGTTATTGTATTAATGCTTACCTAGGTATGTTAATTATTTTATTCAGAGTGTTTTAGTCCCATTGTATTTATAGTTGCATATCTTGTATGATTAGATATGCAGTTCACTATAAACAATGCTCTGATACCAATCTGTCACACCCCTGAACCAGACGGCGGAAACGACCGGGGGTTTGGGCGACTTCATTCTTGTAGTATCATCACAAAGTATATAATTGAAACGTAACATCATCATCATAACACATGTAATATTACAACTGTCATTGGTTTACATCAAATATTGTATTTCAATATTACATGCCAAAATATCCAAAGTATGATGAAACAAAACATAACAAAATATCCAGGTATTCATGCTGACCAACCTGCTCCATGATTCCCTGAGAATACAAGTTAATTTAAAAAGGTCAACATATATAATGTTGGTGAGTTCATAAGCATGTTTAAGAAAAACGTTTTGTATTACTTTGTAAACACCAGAAAATCCGATATTTTCTGGAAAAAAAAAACAGTTTGAAATGTTTGTGTCCGATCTTGTATTAATGCATGTGTGTTAATGTTTGTGAGAGTATAAAGAGAATGACCCCAGACAACTCAATGTTGTCTGCTTATGAGAATGATGGGATCTCAACACCCGAGGTTGAGTGCCAGCGTGTGTAGGTTACCGTGTTTTCCACAAAAGATTGTTTCCCGTAAATTTTATAAGGGTGTTAATTCCTCTAAGTGAGTCGTTATAACCATACTTGATAATGACAAATTCGTCTGTCATGACGTCTGATAGACGCCGACTTGTTTAAGGTACGGTTGTCACCCTAGACTGGCCTAGTCTAACTGTAGCGAACATCTCAGGTGTGGGGCGTCACCCCCGTATAGATCTATACACAAACTCACGCTCTCTCTCCGGGAGACTCTGGTTATAACTACAGGCTATGTTTGTACCCTCATTTGGTGCCAAACGAAACGTCTCACTAGATCCTTAATCGAATTTACGCGAATAAACATGAAAGGTATAATCCAGGCCCAATAAACATTTAAGGTACATTCCAGGCCCAATAAACAAGTAAGTGGACAACTAAGGCCCACTAAGCATGTAAATTATATTCCGGGCCCAATAAGGAATGTGAATGATGTAATTGATCCATTTGTTGTTATATTGGTTGTTAAGCTTAGTTGTTTACCAAATTGACATAAAATGCTCACTTTTTGTAAAAATACATTTTTGGTCCTAAAAACCGGAAATTTACAATTATGGCACATTTTTGGTAACAATGACATTTTAGGTCCTTTAAGACCAAGGTTTGCATTTAAGGCTAGTTTTAGTAAAAGTAACATTTTTAACTCACTTTTGTCAAAAATATCATTTTTGGCTTAGTTTTTATGAAAATGTGCATTCTCGGCCCATTTATAATTAAATTTCTCCTTTTGGCCCAAGTCATAAATAATTTTACATTTCCAGCCCTTTTTATCGAAAACTTACATTTTTGGCACAACTTTGTTTAAAATGACACTTAAGGCCACCAAGGTCCAAAAATTTAAAATTTTGGCCTAAAAGCCGTGAAAACCCAAAAATGAGGCCCATTTGTGAAAATTTACACTTTTAGCCCTTTTAAAATCATCAATACCATAAAGATTCATATTTATCTAAATAACTCTTTTTGGTCCCTTAAAACCGTGAGTTACATATAATAACCTCATTTTTTATTATTTTGCCATTTTTGGCCCTTTTATGTATTTTTCTTAGTTTTAAGCAACTTTGAAGTATTTTAAAACCTTTCTTTACATAATAAGTTTGCAATAAATGTTAGGTTCTACAAATATCACCATATTTTAACATACTTTCAAGTTCATGGAGTTTATGACACATAATCACACATATATCATGAAAACACACAAAATCATGCATATACACATAGATCTTCACAAAACAACTTGTATTATCCCCCAAAACATAGTAAAAACCGAAAATAGGGGGTATGAACTCACTTTGCTTTGGAGATTTCGGTTTTTGATGAAGAATGATGAGGATCTCGGCCCTAGAAGCTTCTTGAGTGGAGTTTTTCGAACTTAAGATGGATCTAAGGGCATGGATCATGAAATGATGTGTTCAGGAGTGAAGATTATCATAAAATGAATCTAATCACTTTGATAAGAGAATAACTTACCAAAAATGATGATCTTTGATGAAAAGTTTGGTGAACACACCCTTGTTCACGAATTTTTGAGAGATGAAGATGAGAGATATTTAGATGGCTTTGAGAGGAGTTGTATGGTGATGGAAGTTTAAAATGGATAGTGGTGAGCGAAGGGAGGTTTTCCCGTGAATAAGAAGAAGAAAGAGAGAGGAGTTAGATGTGATGGTTGCATGGGTACATGAGACATTCATAGATATATGTTGTGTTATTGCATGGAAATCCACCTTGTAATGTTGAGGTGTCAAACCATTTATCCACCCTTTGTTTATTATTTTTTTTATGTATGGTCCGTGAATGAGGAGGAAGGAAAAGAGAAAGAAGTGTTTGGGCCTATATTGAACATATTCTAAATTTTAGGCCCAATATGAAGGTTATCGGCCCATTGGCCCCTTCTTATGGGTTTACGGCCCAAAGGTAGTGAATGAGTGGGGTTTACGGCCTAACATTGTTCAAGTGAGTTGTTCATGGCCCATAAAAGGCCCATGAGAATGAAGTAGGACATTTTAGGCCCAATAAGGCCCATGAGAAGTCTTATGGCCCAAAATGCTATTATTTAATGGATATGGGTCTATTTAAGGTCCAAATATGGTTCCTTGACCCAAAATAGCCAAATTGAGAGTTTACTGGCCCATTAGGCCCAACAAGAGGATCCTGGTCCATTCTGAGTGTGAACCGGGTTATTAGGGTTTCAAACCCATAATTGAGTATATGAGATGTATTGAATTAGGTTTTGAACCTCACTCAGGAATTTTGGTTCAAATGGTTGATTTCGAATGAGCATAGTGCATGACACCAGTTTAGATGACAAGTTATACAAGAGTTGATTACATGAATACAGAATTTCCTAGCCAAAAAAAATGCTAGTTGTGACAATTTATGAAATTGGAACATAAACATGAAGGGATGCTAGTGAAGTTCTAGCCCTAATGATTGCTTTTGTAATGCATTAAGGTATGATTGTTGAGCAAATGAAGTTCATAACCATGAATGGATGTCATTAGAATGATTTTGATGAAAAATACTAAGTGTTGATTGATTATTGGATGAATCCATGGAGTTTGTACTCATATGGGGCATTTTTGGGTAAACTATGAATAACTAAAAGATAATTGACATCTAAGAGTTGAATGACATTCATCAACATGAATTGACAATCTAGAGATGAATTTGGAACATAAACATGAAAGGATGTTAGTGAAGTTCTAGCCTTAGTGATTGTTTTTGTAACATCCCCCTCTGACACGTATCACAATATTGTCCGCTTTGGGCTTCCGGCACGAAAACTTCCCAGGGGGTCACCCCATCTCTGAATTGCTCTCGACCGTGCACGCTTAACTGTAGAGTTTTTATAGGATCTGATGCCCTCACGACTTTAAAACACATTGTGACAAGGAAGGTATCAACACCCCTTATAAGTAAATGCTTCGTTCTCCTTCCAAGCCGATGTGGGATCAGGTGCAATCCACCTTCACCCCCCATTACAGGGTTCGACGTCCCTGTCAAACATATCGACCCGTGCCCCAGCTCTGATACCATTTGTAACATCCCCCTCTAGTACGTATCAAAATATTGTTCATTTTGGGCTCCCGAAACAAAAACTTCTCAGGGGGTCAACCATCCCTGCATTGCTCTCTCCCGGGCACGCTTAACTGCAGAGTTATTATAGGATATGTTGTCCTCACGACTTTAAAACGCGTTGTGATAGGGAAGGTATACACACCCCTTATAAGAAATACTTGGTTCTCATTCCCAACTGATGTGTACGATGGGGACGTCGAACCCTGTAATGGGGGTGAAGGTGGATTGTACCTGATCCCACATCGGTTTGGAAGGACAACGAAGCATTCCCTTATAACGGGTGTTGATACCTTCCTTGTCACAACGTGTTTTAAAGTCGTGTAGGCAGCAGATCCCATAAGAACCCTGCAGTTAAGCATGCCCGGGCGAGAGAAATTCAGGGATGGGTGACCCCCTTGGGAAGTTTTCGTGCCGAGATCCCAAAGCGGACAATATTATGATATGTTCCAACAGGGGATGCTACATTTTTGGCCCAAAGGGCAATTTGGGAAACATGGAATGGAATTGAGGATTCCATAGTTAATTTATGTAAAGTAGAGTACCATTTTGTGAAAAATCGCATTTTATGTGTGCAGACCTCATTACACTGGTCGTGCAATGGCAATGCAACCATTACGCGGATTGTGTTTCCTTCTAAGTAATGTCATGTGATTTTTCATAACTTTTGCATACGGATTCAGATTTGCGTACGGTTTTCGCCTACATTCATATTTTTGCATAAGGAATGAGATGAAACAATAAAATTTATTAATGGAACCTATGATTGGTATTTTGGTCATTTTAATGACTTATGTCCATGTTATATAGGTGATGTTTAAGAGTGTTGCTCTAGGGAAAGGACTTGAAGAGGACTAGCTAACCTATGAGTGATTGAGGTGAGTACGAGTTGATATTTTCCCACTTTGGGGTACATGACAAAATAATTTCATGATAATGAAATACCAATAATTTGATATACTAAACGTTTTGAAATGAAAGTGTTAAATTCTTTTGAAATGAATGTTTTGAAAGAATGTCTTAAAAGCAAGAATGTTTTGAAAGAAATTAATACTTTTAAAGAACGACTGGTTTGATAATATGTTTGAAATGTTTGAAGTATAGATGTTTTACTTTTCAAATGAGCATTTTTGATATTAACTTTTGAAATGAGTATTTTGATATTAACCCATAATGATTTTTTGAAAACCATAGCATTTTAAAGTTTGAAAAAATCGGGGTCTTACAATGATTGTTATAACCAACTTGGGTTGAATGATAAGCTTACACATTGAATCCTAATGATAGAAAATATTTGTTGTGTTGAATTGTCTTAGTTGACAATTTCTCTGTATTATTTGAGCATCTGACTAATTGTAGGTAGTTCGTTTCATTTCACTTGTTCAATTGGATTACATTGATAATTGAATATAATCATTTCTCCGTGGATGGATCCCTTTTTACTACTATATTACATTTTATTTGCAAGCAAAATGATGTAATTTGCTTGGTGGTTTGACATCCCACCAATGTTTTTAGCTTAATCATATATTTTAAGTAATTGAGTTTTACATTAAATCAAGAAAGATTTTGGGAACGCCCGGATACAAGTTAGAAGACACAAAATGCACACTCTTACAATCAAGTTTAATCTCGAACAAGACAAATGTCGAGGGTAAAGGTCTGCAACCCCTTGCAGGATTAAGTGGCGGTGTGCTTGCAGGTTCTAGGAGCCTTTTAGATGATTTTGACATTATGTAAGTACCATAGAAGAGATTTAGGTGTAAACGGTTTTGGAGGACTCTAAGTGTCGAATGCCGCAACTAAAGTGCGAGCATTGAATGCATACTAAAAGGCGCATAACATGCCATTGAGGTGTTGGATCTCATGGACAAATCCCTTAGAAGGGGATCCTAAAAGCAAACTACAAAATTTTAAATTGTTGTTAATTACCTCATAATTATAACAATTATTTTGATATGTTTATTCATTTGGATGAAACCACTTGTCTATATACATAATTTGATATGTTATGTTGATGTTTATTCATTTGGATGGAACCACTTGTCTATATACATAATTTTATCAATAATTTTAATCTCTTAGAATATGAAACAAACTAGTCGTACACAAATTTAGTCATTCAATTCTTGTCATTATCATGTGCATAAACTCAAAGCTGCATTCAATTAAATTATCTATCACTAGATTTCATGACACGCAACATTTAAGGATCGCAATACTATTTATGGACATTGTCTAAACAGGATCCAATTCAATATCATGGTTTTGATTATCAGCATGTATATAATATTCCAAAAAAAAAATGATCAAGATAGGATAATTCATTACCGTTTTTAAAGATCATTGTAATATTACTTTGTAAATGTATAAGTAAAGTATTTGAAACTAGAAAACGTGAATAAACAGGAAACAAAGGATACGCATTTTAATTGTATATTCTTACATATCGCAAAAAGATTGTTGTATAATCTAATTGATATTTATCACTTGAAATCGGAAACACTAAAGCTAATACATTTGATTCATAAAAATATCGATGTATTTTTATTTGGTGCTAGTTGTGAGACCCGTATATTATACGGGTTGAATAAAAAAAATATAAAAGTTTAAACAAAAATTTATTTAAATTTGAAATTTTAGATTTTAAATTTAAATTTTAAAATTTGAATTTAAAAGGAAACATATTAAATACAATATATGAGTAGTAATATTGTCGTTTTAAAAAAAATAGTAATATTTTAATTTATTGACTATTTTAATTAAGACAATTATTAACTGAGGTGCAAATGTCATGTGTTATTTAAAAAAAGAAAAAAAAAAGAGAAAACGACAAATGGAAAAACATTTATTCAAAAATACTAGAAAATGACATGTGTCCAAATGAAAGAGAGAAGAATATGTGACAAAAAGATTTTGATTTATTAGGAATTAAGATTAGGATTAGGATAGGATTAGGATTAGGATTAGGATTAGGATGACAAACTTTGCATAGGTTGATAAATAAAATAAATAAATAAATAAAAACGACTACAAAAACAGATAAAAAAAAAACAATTCATCACATAAAATAATAAAACTATGGTCTAATTTAGGTATATGGGCTCTTAATGTAAAAGGCTAATATTTTACCATGTCTTGGGCCACTGAACCCATTTAGTGTACAGGTTTCTTTCTCCGTTTCTCTTTTCTCGCGACAGCAAGCAAAGAGGGGGTGTCTCTGCAGCCGATCTCGAAGTGTTCCTTTCTGTCTTTGCGTCGCCATTTCAGAGTCTGATTGATTGTATACTCACATCCAAATAGTTTATTGGTCGCCATTTCATTTTGGTACGTTTATCTATCAGCGTACCATATCGCGTTTATTCTTAGTTAAACGAACACAGTCCCTAATTGATTGTCGTTCTACCTCGCCATCACCATAAACGCAAAAACTTCACCTTCATCGGAGCAAATGACATATTCCATACCGGGATATCGTTACACTTGCCAATTTATATTACTTTTTCTATTCTGTTGTACATTTTCTATACGGTTCCTTTTGTTCTGGTTTTATGCCTGCCAACTGTTCGACGAATTGTTCAAATTTTGCATTTGGGGTTTTGTTGCAAGCTCGGTTAAATTCATATAAATCTTCAACTACAAACAACTGTGAAAGCACTATCGTTGGGAGACACGAGTTGTGTAGTCTATCAGATTTGTAGCATATAAAAGTTTAATATTCTTTTGTTCAATCTGATGCAGCATTCATGTTTCTGGCACGAGTTTTTGGAAGGAGACTCTTTGCAACAGCAACATCAGAAGCTTCTGCTGCTGGGGCTGCAGCTGGTAGTAGAGTTAGGACTGCACATAACCCTCTTGAGGAGTTCTTTGAGATTGATAGAAACCCTGAGGAGGACAAACCTGTTGTCTACGGTATATAGTATATACATCTCTATTTTTTATTTATTTAAACTTCAGTATAAAGAATACTGTTTCTTGGGATACTTGCATATATATTCTTTTTTGTTCATTATACTATTTGAATCATGTTTTTGTAGTCTGGTTTAATTGTATTGATATTGTTAAAAATACAACTTTTTTTATTTTTAAAAAAAAATCAGGGCGTAGCTGGAAGGCTTCAGAGCTACGTCTGAAGTCATGGGAGGATCTACATAAGTTATGGTATGTCCTGCTCAAAGAAAAAAACATGCTCATGACTCAACGCCAGATGCTTCATGCTCAAAACTTGCGCTTTCCTAATCCTGAACGCCTACCTAAGGTTATTATTATTATTTATTTATTTTTTTTTACCATAAATCAGGTGCTATTATATGTATAAAGTGTTGTTGTTCTGAATAAGTTAAGTGATGTGTGGGTGCAGGTTAGGAAATCAATGTGCAGAATCAAACATGTGTTGACTGAGAGAGCAATTGAAGATCCAGATCCTCGGAGGACTGCTGAGATGAAGCGGATGATTAATGCTTTATGATCATCTTCTTGTTTTTTTTAGCATCATAATATAACCAATAAACTGAATTCGAGAGTTGATTATGAGACCTTTTCCTTTTATGCTTGTAATTGTATGCACTAGATTTATATGCATCATATGTTTTCATGTCATTTTGTACCACAAATTTATTGTCTTTTTATCTGGGATATGTCTTTCATTTATGCCATGGAGATGAACAAAAGAAAGGGGAGCACATTCGTCGTTTTTTTTTTCTTTTATACATTGTTTATCTAGACAAAAATTAGTGGAAAAAGAAAGAAAAGACATGGTGGCTTGGAAAGGTTGGAAGCATTTTATGGGTAGGGTTTTCTCTTGATGGAGAGGATTCATGGTTTAGATCTTCATTGATTTTTAATATATAAGCAAACGGGCATTTGAGAGTTTTTAGCTTTTAACAAAAAGCTCCCAATCTAAACAAAAAGCTCCCAATCTAAGGGAGTGTTTGGTTGCAGTCTTTTGGAACTTTTAGCTTTTAGTAAAAAATTCAATTTAAAAAAAAAAATCTTTGTTTGGAAGTGTTTTTAGTTTTGGTTTTAATAAAAAGTTTCAAATCTCAAAGCTACTCCATGTAATGTAACGTTTAGGGAAAAACTAGTGAGTTTTTTAATCAATTTTTTGACCTTTTATTTATTATGGTTCACATTTAGCTTTAAGACAATTACCTTTTCATATAATTTTACATATTTTAAAAGCTTCTAATTACTTTTACCAAACATTTATATAACAAATAAAAACTATAACTTTCATCTAACAACTAGTTTTGCTAAACACAACTACTAGAGTAGGAGAAGACAAAATTGCAAAAATGGTCCCTGTGTTTGGTAAAATTATGCGATTTTGGTCCAAAACGATACCTTGGTGTACCACTGGTCCAAAATTGGATTTTTCCATTGTTTTTGGTCCCTCACACTAACTTTCGTCCATATGCTCCGTTACTTGCAATATAGACGGGGGTATTTTCGTCTTTCCACCTCTATATCATCGATTACCGCCATATTTAATGATATACACAGTTAATGACCCTTCACTCTACCCACTAAACCCACTTTGTTGATCGAAAACCCTAATCGTTCCTTGAAATCCTGCATTTGATCATCAACTTCAATCGTAAGTTCGAATCCACGTGTATGCTCTAAATGTGGGAAATCAGGCCAAGAAATCAGTGTTTTGATGCAATCCGAATTTACGGTAACGTACTCTGTTTCTTACATATTTCTTTGAAACAAAAAAAATATATTTTACAATCCATATAAAGTAATGTTTTTTTGGTTTGGTTCATGATTTTTACAGAAGGATATCCCACGATGTTCACTATTGAGCTCCATCATGGAGGGAGGTTCACAAAATTCCCAGGGATAAGCTACATTGAAGGAAAATTAGACCACGTCGACTTGGTAGACATGGATGAGTTCTCTGTGCATGAGTTGGACGAGGTGATGCTGAAGCTTGGTTATGAGGTACCACCAGTCATTTACTACCACTATCAATTGCCAAATGGAGATTTGGAGTTTGGTCTTAGAGCTCTAGGGAATGATGTTGATGTACTTAGTCTTGCACAGTACATTGAACATCATAAGATCATCAAGGTATACACTGAACATAATGAAACTAAGTTACTTACGTACTTTATGTCTCCAAGAGTTAAACCTAGGGTCATAATTGAGGAAATAGCAGATGATGTGCCCATACCAAAATCAAATTCAGCAGTGGTTGATTTGCATCCAGTAAACCAAAACCAGGAAGATGTCCCAAATCTTGAATTGTGTTTGGTAAGGTATGAGACACCCGAATACAATTAAAATAGGAGGTTGAGGTTAGTTGAAGGGAGTCAATCATGTAGTAAGAAATTGTGTTTCAACTTGGAACACACTGCAACTGTTGGTGATCAAGATGCACATGTTGAAATTGGTAATGAAGGTGCAAATATTAGTGATCAAGGTACATAAATTCATGATCAAGGTGCACCTGTTGGTGATCAAGATACAGAAGTTCATGATCAAAGTGCAAATCTTGGTGACCAAGAAGTAAATACAGGAGTGTTTGATACCTTTGATGACCAACCATTTCAATTTGAAGACTTTGATCCTTTATTTGATCAATATACTTTTAATGATGGTAATGATCAGAGTATGGGAGTTGGTGCAGAACTTGGCACAGGACTAGGTGAAGTTCAATTTGAAAGTGAGGGAGTTTGTGAAGGAATTGGTGAAGGAGGTAGTGAAGGAGGTAGTGAAGAAGGTAGTGAAGGGGGTAGGGAAGGGAGTAGTGAAGGGAGTGAGGAAGATAGTGACTTTCTTGAAGATGAAGAAAATTATGTAAGTGATATTGAGGTGGACATGAGTGATTTCTATATGAATGTTGATCTAGATGTTGAATATGTTGACAGTGGAAAGGGTGTTGAGACTGAAAATGAAGTTGTTGATACTGAAGATGTTGAAGATGTTGAAGTAATTGATAATGATGAATGGGACTCATTAGGTGAAGATACTGATGATGAAAAGAGGAAAGCAATATTAAAACAGATGGTGAAGGAGAAGAAGTGCTCCCTTGGTGAAGTCCATGCAGTTACTTTTCAAGTGGGTCAAAAGTATAAAAGTAAAAAGGAAATTAAGGACAAAGTCAACAAACTTGCCATTGAGACTAGAAGGAATCTTGGCTTCGAGAAAAACAACAAAACAAGGCTTAGGGTTGTGTGTAAAGGTAATGTACCTAATGTAAATGCAAGTGGGGTAGGTAAGGGCAATAAAGTGAATTGCTCTTGGTCAATGCAGACTTCAAGGTCAAAAGATAGTGATTATTGGTATGTGAAAACTTTACTGGACAAACATACTTGTGTTCAAACTAGAAAACTTAGGGCTTGCACTGCGAAGTATATATCTGCAGAAATCTTAGACATGATCAAGTCTAACCCTACAGTACCCCTTCGAAGCATTCAAGACCAAGTTCAGAAGAGGCTTCAAGTTGGTGTGTCCATACACAAAGTACAGAGGGCAAAAGCAACAACTACAAAGCAAGTGACTGGTGACTACACAAAGCAATACGAGGTGTTAAGAGATTATCTTATGGAACTACAAGCAACTAATGTGGGTACAACTGTGAAGCTTGAGGTTGTTAATGAGCCAAACAGTGCTAGAGAAACAAGGCAGTTTAAAAGGGTGTATATTTGCTTAGGGGCATTAAAGAAAGGGTTTAAAGCAGGCTTAAGAGATATTCTCGGACTAGATGGTGCTTTTATGAAAGGACCATTTCCAGGCCAAGTACTCACTGCAGTTGGATTGGATTCAAACAATGGCATATACCCACTTGCATATGCCATTGTTGAGACTGAAAATATGAGTAGCTGGAAATGGTTTCTAGAATGCTTGGGAGATGACTTAGAGTTGCACTCAAATTCTACCTTTACTTTCATGAGTGATAGACAAAAGGTACTACTTTCTTCTTTTTGTATTACTAATAGTTCATTTGTATATGAATGTTGCAATGATTATGTGGGATAATCCTTTACAGGGACTCTTACCTGCTATTGCACAACTATACCCACAAGCTGAGCATCGATTCTGTCTAAGACATATTTATGAGAACATGAGGAAAAAATGGAAAACAAAAGAGTATAAAGATCACTTATGGCAGTGTGCAATAGCAACCACAGTACCAGAATTTGAACACTACATGAATGAACTTAGCAAGTTTGATAAGGATGCTTTTGAGTGGTTGAAGAAAATCCCCCCTCACCATTGGGCCAGAAGCCACTTTTCAGGTTATATTCCGTACCTTAGGTGAAGCTTTACTAGTTCTCATTGTATATGATTTAGTTCATATAATGTTCTTGTTTAATACAGGCAGAGCAGGATCAGATATATTGCTCAACAATTTGTGTGAGGTTTTCAACAGTAAGCTTATTCATGGTAGGAATAAGCCCATCATAAGTTGTCTTGAGTACATCAGGCAGTACCTTATGAAGAGGATCTGCAATGTGAAGAAAGTGATGTCCAAAGCTCCAGGTCCATTCACTCCAACAACATCAAAGTTACTTGAGATAAATAGGGAAGCTTCAGTCCAATATAGGGCTAGATGGAATGGGACTGCAAAGTATGAAGTTTATGGTCCTTGGCATGACCAACATGTGGTTGGCATGACAAATATGTCATGTACATGTAGAAGGTGGGAATTGAATGGGATTCCATGCAGACATGCCATAGCTACAATACATGAAATGGCTGATACTGGAGACAAAGTTGGGGAGCTTTACACTTATGTCAACAAAGTGTATTGGCTTCAAACATTGAATGAAGCTTACTCTTACACTGTGGACCCTATAAAGGGTAGAGCCATGTGGCCAAAAAGTACTTGTCCATTTCAATTAACACCACCACCACATCATATTCAACCTGGGAGACCTAAGACCAAGAGAAAGAGAAGTGTAGATGAAAAATATGATAGACAGATGCATAATCATGGTGCAAGTGAACCTGAAAAACTTACCAGAAAGTTTGTTAATGTCAGGTGTGGGAAGTGCAACAATAGGGGTCATAACTCAAGGACTTGCAAGGGTGAAGGTGGGAATGCAGGAAGCAATCAAGGAGGGAATGGAGGTGGCAGTCAATGCAGGAATTAGTGTATTTTGTTTAAAAACTTATCTTTTGGTTTAGCACCACTTTTGTGCATTTGGATGTAATGGTTTAAAGGTAGTTTGTTGTAATGGTTTTATTTTGGTCTTTTAGCCCTTTTGGTCATGAAACTAATGTCAACCTTTTGTAATTGTTGAAGAATGATGTTTATGGTTTATAACAACTTTGTTGTCATGTTTATGGAACACATTTATGGTTATAACAACTTTGTTCTGAAACAACAAATAAACATTAACATTAGGTGATAACTGCAATACATTGTCATTACATCCTTGAAAAGGGTACCCATTTCTGAAGTTGTCCAAAATAACCCTAAATTGATATTACAATATCAAATACCAAAAACTACCACATCCCCCTGTTACAATTTCATAAGACAAAAACACCCAAAATTACATGCAACTACAGTGGTCCCTAATTCCTTATTCCTAAATGAAAAGCACCCAAACCACCACAAATAGTAACCAACTTGCAAACAAACACATCTTCAGTCTTGCCACTTGATAGTTTGCATTGTTGATATTCCTCAATAATTTGGGTATTATCAACATAGATCTTGCACACATTGGAGGATCAATCCATCCTAAGAATCTGCATCTGGAACCCTTCATGTAAAAAAAAACCTAAACATGAGGGTGATTTTCCAAGATGAGGGTAAAATAGCAAAATCGAACACTTACCTGTTGAGGGCAGGAAAGAAACCTCCGACTAGGGTTTGCTGATGTCCAGGAGGTGCGAACCACCGCGTCCCTACCACAGAAACACATCACCATTTTAATTTTTGATCTCTAAGAAGTTGTGAACACAGAGTATGAAGAGTATGAAGCTCGTGAAGTTGAAGATGGAAGAGTGATGTAGCTCCGCTTTTATTTTGAATAAGATTGCAAAAAAGGTCCCTGTAAGTGGAAAGACGAAAATACCCCCGTCTATATTGCAGGTAACAGAGCATATGGACGGAAGTTAGTGTGAGGGACCAAAAACAATGGAAAAATCCAATTTTGGGCCAGTGGTGCACCAAGGTATCGTTTTGGACCAAAGTCGCATAATTTTGCCAAACACAGGGACCATTTTTGCAATTTAGACAAAATTTCGCAAATGGTCATAATTCTTTTCAAATTTTTATGAAACCTTTTTTTATGCGAATTATCCCTTTAGAGTAAACCTTGCACACAATCAGTCCTTATGACTAACACCGTTAATTTTTATGTTAAATATAAATGAAAAGACTATATTGCCCTTGCACACCATCACATACACATTTTCTTTCTATCTCTTTCTCATTCACATGAACACTAAGAACAAGAACATTTAAGAACACACCATTTACTCCTACTACTGTCCATCACCATCGTCCGCCTATTGCCATCAGATCTCTTGTATGATGTAATGCCCGCAGATTCGGGCTAGACAATTTAGAGATAATGAACGTTAAAAATGACTATTGATATAAATTTATTTAGGACAAATAATCATAACAAAAGTTATAGTATACGTGACAAGGATCTCGTACATATAAAGAACGCTAAAATCCGACTTTGAATGAAGAAGTTATGCTTCTTTGAAGTTTCGCGATTAAACTGACACGTCTCTACGTATCGTAAAAATTGAATTTTTGATAAATTATTTTTTAGTCTTAGTAATCTAAACGAAAGTCATAGTATTCGTTAAACCGAGAGTGTGCATATAGAGAACGTCCAAATCTGACTTTAGTAGAGTAAGCTATGATTTTTCGAAGTTTCAGCGCAGTAGTGTGGGTACAGAAATCGAATTTTAGAGAGGTCGATTTTTAGCCGAAATGATCTAAATAAGAATTAAAGATCTCATTAATAGGAGTTCAACCATAAAAAGACAGTCGAAAACAGATTCTGTATGTAGAAGTTATGAATTTTACACGGTCATTAGCAGTATAATCTTCTCAGACTGTTAAATTTAAGATCGGTCGAGAATTAGCCGACATGGTCAAAAGGAAAGTTGTATTACTCAGAAATACCTATACGTGGATATAAAGAACATAAAAAACGGAGCTCGTATGCGAATGTTATGAATTTTTGAAGATCTACAATTTTACTTGCGTCCGGTGCCACGTGCCTGCACCAGAGGCGAAGCCTTGGTGCCTACGCAAGCTCACGACATGAGAGGCATGTCTCATGACGTGATAGGACCTAGGCAGCCTATAAATAAAGCCGAATTTCACTGATTTCTTTACACCTTTCCATTCTATTCTCTCCCAAACCCCAAGGTGCCAAAGCCTTTCTCTAGCACTTCCTAAGTGTTAGTAGCGAAGCTCTGGAGCGCCAGAAAGACCCGAGAAATAGAGCTTTCGGTTTACAAGTTCTGCCCATGCAGAGTTCGGTTTCTCGCTAAACCATCTGTAAGTTGAGTTATACTTACCGTGCTTTAAGTATAACTTATGTTTAAGCCATGTTTTGAAAACCAGATCGGACCGGCCGGTTCGACCGGTTCAACCGGGAACTGGTTTCGGATCCGGTTCTTAAAGGCCAAAAAACCGGTATTTGTGTGAACCGGTCGAACTGGTAAAAACCGGTCCGGTTGAACCGGGAAACCGGTCAAAACCGGAAATTTTAAAAAATATTTATTTTTTTCATTTTTTATGTAACATCCCAAAATTCAAGACCAAAAATTTCATTTTTAAATTAAACAAATATAAAACCATTTGTCTAAAAACCACATAGTAATAATATATATGTCAAACCAATGTATCCATAGTCAAAACAGGTCATAACAAAATCATATCAGAGTATAAATCCCATAGATCTCTGGTGCGGAAAATGTGTGTGTGTGATTCACTGCGACCGTGCCGGCTCCTTTCCCTTCGAAGAAGAAGGACCTGAAACAAAAACTGAAAAACCGAAAGCACAAAACTTAGTGAGTTCCCCCATCATACCACATACCATACAATAACATGATGCCAAACATATCTGGGTGCTGGCCTCCCCCTCGGTATCTTTCAACCGGTAACTGCCTTCGATATCTTTTAACCGGTAACTGCCTAGCATATTTGGGTGTTGGACTCCCCTTCGGTATCTTTCAACCGGCAACGGCCTAGCATATTTTGGTGTTGGCCTTCCCTTTGGTATCTTTCAACCGGTAACTGGGGATTATTTCACCCCTACCACTACCACATAATAACATATCATACTAGCACATAAAGCATATAGATAGTGGCATACAAGATAATTATCACAAAGACAATCATCTAACAAATAACTCCTACTAGTGGGCCGACATTTTGGCCTTAGACCCACTTCTACTGGAATGTAACTCACCTCAATGTCGTGAAGTAGCTGAACTGTCCTTGGTGCTGGGATCAACTCCTCTCAAACTCCTACACATATCAATCTCCTTTAATTACTCTTTCATACTCATAATCCCTTTAAGGGTCAACCCCGGTCAAAGGTCAAAGTCAAAGTCAACATCCTGATCAAAGTCAACACCCTGGTTGACTCAACTCGCCGAGTTGGCCCATCAACTCGTCGAGTTCCATAATCCATAAAATCTTGAAATCTCGATCTTATTCATCAAGTCCATTCATGCACTCGTCGAGTTCGATGATTCGTAAAACTCTGAAACCCCCAACCCTACTCGTCGAGTTCTTTTATGAACTCGTCGAATTATTCCTTATAACGTAGTCGAGACCTTTTACTCAAAACTCGCCGAGTCCCTCCGTGAACTTGTCGAGTTCTCCTTCATACAGAGTCGGGATATTTGTTCATAACTCGCCGAGTTCCTATTTGGACTTGTCGAGTTCTTTAATCTTCAAGCCTAGAACATGTCCAACTCGCTGAGTTATCTCCTAGACTCAACGAGTCTACTCAGTAACAGAAAAGGTTGGGGGACCACGACTCAACTCGCCGAGTTGTATGAACAACTCGTCGAGTCCCCCATATTCTAAATCTATACAGTCGATTTTAGTCGGGCTTAATGCATCTAAAACATAGATCTGGCTCCCTAGGGTCGATATATCACGTAAAGTTTCTAAAGTTACGTGCATGCATGGGTTATTTAGCCCAAAAAGCCTTAAAAAGTAATTCATATGAAGCATGGGACTCCCATGGCCATAAAGTTGGCACATTTATGCCATGGAGTCCCTCAAAGACTCTGGATCTGAAGTTATTACCCCAAAACATGCTTGCATCCATGAATGGTTCCAAAAATGGCTCCTTAAAGCCCTAAACTACTCCATGAAGGGATCTAGTAAATGAATAGACAAGGTATAGACTTTATACCTCAAATGAATTGGAAATGAAGTTCTTCTTCTGGATCCAAGGCTCCTTCCCTCAACCAAGCACTTCTAGCTTCCACTCCTTCAAGAAAATACCAAAGAATCACTCCTTTTTCACTTACACACACTCACAAAGCTCAAGATCTCGAATTAGGGTTTTTTGGACTAAGGGGGGCGATGAGGGAGGCCACAATGGGGGTGTTAAGGTCTTTAAATAGGGTGCAAATCTTGAAAATTAGGGTTTCACTCTGACAGCTCTACTCGTCGAGGCGAGGCTTCTCGACTCGTCGAGTAGACTTCAAGTCCCGCGTCCAAAAATATACGTTCCTACTCGACGAGTTTGGGGCCTCCAACTTGTCGAGTCCCTTTGCAAAAATGAATAATTCTTATTAAAATACATACCATGAACCGGTCGTTACATTTTGTATTTTTTATATAATTAAATATAATTATGACATCATCCGGTTTTTTTCGGTTTTTGAGACCGGTCTGACCGGTTGGACCACTTGAACCATCAAACCAGTAAGACGACAGGTTCGGTCTCCGATCCGGTTTTCAAAACCTTGTGTTTAAGTTCATTATCATTATTATGAACCCATAAACAAGATTTATCGGTGATTCCAAGTTATTATACTGATTGATCTACTTATGGGGATGATGACGAGGCTAGATAGTGAGGTGTTTAAAGTTGGCTTTCCAAATAGTATACTATGTATGCCAAACGAACCTTACCTCCGATATGATCTTACCTGCTTGTCCCTTATCAGCTATAGATTAGTAGACTTTGAGTTTATGATGAATCTAGACTAATAATTAGCCACAAGATCGTTAGGGAGTTCAGTCAGGATCGTCAGTTCGGTAGGGGAGATTGTAAGGAATGATTTCGAGGACGAAATCTAATTTAAGTGGGGGAGAGTTGTAACACCCGGAAATTTGAGAAGCAACATTGAGTATAATTCCCTTTTGAGAAATTGACACGGCGCGTGTTGGAGGCACAAACACGGCGTGTTGGAGGCACAAATACGACGTGTCTAGATAAGAAAAAGGCGCAAGTTTCATTTAGGCAACACGATGTGTTCCTCTTGGAACACGGCGTGTTGATGGCTGGGAATGAAAGTATGAAACCCTAATTTTCAGGTTTTGCCCCTTATTTAAAGGAAAGTGGAGGCTAGGGTTTGTTCACCCTCAAGCCCCCACCAGCCCCTAAAACCCTAATCATCTTTCCATCTCATTTTTTAGCTAGTGTGGTGTTTTTGAAGCAAAATAAGGAAGAAGGTGGAAGGAGGAAGCAAAGATCCAACAAGCAAGCTCCCATTCTTCAGTTTGGCACTCTTCTGGACCTTTGTAAGTGTCCAAGATCCGATTTTTATTCCTCTATGTTGCTAGATCTTGAGTTTTGGCCCTTTTTTCTTGTTGTTCTTGAGTGAGGGAATGGTTGGATCTCATAAAGTTAGCAACTTTATGAATCTCCAGGTCTAAGTGACCTTGTAGAGTCTTGGATCTGGCCTATAGTCGAGTTTTGACGCCATACATGGAGAGTAGGTCATAAATCCCCACTTTTGACCTATTTTGGGTTCAAGACATGCATTGGACATGCATGTCTATAAAGCACCGACCTTTGGGATGGTTTTGGTGCTAGAACCTCTTCTGGAAAGGATGGGTTTTAGACTTCAAGGATTTAGTGCTTATTGGGTTAAGCCCTTGAATCTTCAAGCCTTGTGGTTGGGTTTTTGGATCCTTGGAGTGGTTCTAAAGGATAAAGTTGGAAACTTTATTCTTCTTCATAGCATTTGGGTCTAGATCTAAGCCTTAGAGTCCCTAGAATCGAAGAAAGCAACTGAATGTATTAAGCTGCTAAAACTCAGGAAAACACGATGTATTGGCTGGGGTTTCCCGATTATCTGGATGATTGGAGAACACGGCGTGTCCAAGGGGCAACACGTCGTGTTTGGTCAACATGGGTTGTTGACTTTGAATTTGACCAGAAGTTTGACCGAGTTTGACCTTGAGGGTATTTTGGGTATTGCTGGGATTTTGATGGAATTGGTCATTTGTTGGTGGTAGGAATTTGAGTTGAGAGCTGAGATTCGGAGTCGGACCTTATCAGTTCTGTGCTACTTGTGAGGTGAGTTTTCCTCACTATACTTACGGGTCGAAGGCACCAAGGTCGACCATTGGTTGATATCATGGTATTCACTGATATGCTGAGTATGAAATAGATATACATGAGTATGCTAGTTATTGATATGCTAGTCTGGTAAACTTGTAGGAGTACCTATGACTCTGTCTACACGATTATATGTATATGTTTGTTATCTGTCGGTATATTGTGTTGGGTTGAGGTCGTACTGCTTCGTGTTGTAGCCAGCAAACCCTGGAGCATTCTAGATATGAATTGGGGGCCGGGTAGGGCATGCCAGACTCATACTGAGGGCTCAGTAGCATTCCAGATACGAGCTGAGGACCCGATGGTATGCCCGACTCGTACTGAGGGCTTGAAGGTATTAGAGCAATCCAGATAAGAGATGAGGGCCGGGTAGGGCATGCCAGACTCATACTGAGGGCTCAGTAGCATTCCAGATACGAGCTGAGGACCAGTTGGTATGTCAGAATCGTACTGAGGGCTGGACATTGTATGCCAGTCTAATGACTGATTGGGTTAGGGAGCAAGCCAGACATAAGCTGTGGGCCCCAGGGGGTAAGCCAGACTTATGCTGTGGGCTCAAGAGCAAGCCAGATATGAGCTGTGGGCCCGATAGACAAGCTAGACTCATATAGTGGGCTCAAGGGTAATCCGGTCTTTTGGCTGTAGACCCAATACATGCTGTTCTTTTGAATATGTTATTTATTCGTGGCTGTAGACTCATATAGTGGGCTCAAGGATAACTCACTAAGCTTCGTGCTTACATTTTTGGTTTATGGTTTCAGGTACTTCAGTGGACCGTGACAAGGCGAAGGGGTGACCGTACACATCATTGGTTTACAACTGATCGGATCCTGGAAGACTCTGATTTTAATTAACGTCTTGTAAACACTTTTATTAATAAATGAGTAATTTTTGAAAGGTTTAAATTTGTTGAAAATTTTGGGATGTTACAATCTGTTCGAAGAAATTATTAGTGGCTTATTCTAAATCGTTGTAGTCTAGTGCTGAGTCTTTTTGTTGATGGGTTGTCCTAAACCTTCATTTCCTTGAAGAATATCATCAGTTATTTTTTTTTTCTGATTTCTTGGATGGAGTATGAACTGCGACGGTTGATCCCGCTTTACAAGACAAATAGCTCATCCAGAAAATCCTGGTTTTTGTTTGATTAAATACACATAAGGAACTAATCGAAAAATGTAACACTCGGTTTTTCAGGTATGAATTTTATGCTTTTATCTTGCGGATTTTGAGTGGCCACGTCGTGGTGAGGAGGATTACCACGATGTGGCAGCGCCTTTTGGGACCGCGATCATTTTAAGTGGCCACAACATGGACATGTATTGGCCATGACGTGGTGACGTGCTAGGCTCAAAACCCTAGTTTTTTATTTATTTATTTAAAGGATGTGATGGCTAGGGTTTGTCCATCCTCAGTCTCCATCACTCCTCTATGTACATAAGATCAAACCCTAGCCTCCTTTCAAGATTTTGAGCTCATTTTGGTGATTTGGTGACCTTTGAAGGAAAAATAATAAGTTTTCTAGCGTAAAGAGCCATCAAGCAACTCATCTCCATCACTGTAATCATTTTCTGAACCATTTTAATCTTTATGGTTCATTTATGGTATATCTAAGAAAGTTAACATATTATGGTCCATTGTGGAAGTTGGAACGATTGAGTGTGATAAAGTTAACAGCTTTATCACTCACCAAGGTCCCTGGTTAGATAGGTGGATGGTAGGGGTGAGCAAAAACCGCACCGCAACTAAAATTAACCGCAAAAACCGCAACCGATAAACCGCAACCGCAATAAAAACCGATGGTGAGGTTTTATGTTTAAAAAAAACCGCAAATTTGTGGTGCGGTGCGGTTATTAGTTTTCAAAAACCGCAAAAAAACCGCACCGCACCGCATATATTATATATAATTTTTTTTATTAATTATTAATATATTAAATATTAAAAATAAGACAAGTTATGGATAAAATACTAAAAGACAAAAATGTTGGTTTTTTGTTATGTTTAACTTTAAAAAATGGTGAAATTAGACAATTTTAAGATATTTATTGTTAATTACTATTGATTTGACGTTTTTAAGATATTAGTTGTTTGTGATTTAAGTTAATTGTCTTATACCTTATGATTTTTTTATTATTACAATTAATATGTTTGAACTCTTAAAACTGTTTGAGCTCTAAACTGTGGTTAAAAACCACACAAAATAACCGCACCAAATCTATGCGGTTAATAACCGCAACACAAAAAAAAACAAAACCGCACCGTAAAAATAACCGCACCAAGCGGTTTTGAAAATGGATTAACCGCATTTGCGGTTAGTGGTGAGGTTTTGGCTAATAACCGCACCACGCTCACCCCTAGTGGATGGTGATTCATCAGGTTTCGTTTGTATCTTCAATAAATGAGTCTTCAAGGTGTATTCCGTTGAAGAGGTGTGTGGAGCATAGGTAGGTTCCAAAGCCAACCATAATTCCCGAGAGGTTGTCCCCTGAACATGTTGAAAAGCAAATTGGTTTTGCTAAAGGTTAGTGTTCTTGATCTCTCTTGTAGTTGTTCTTATTATTTAGGTTAAAGATCCTGTAGGTTTTAGTTGTTTGCTTGCCTTAGATTAATTTGCATGTTTCCGATGCCACTGTTAATCTAAGTATATATAAACCTATCATCAACGTTAGATGTTTCTTGCTCAAAAATTGCACTTTCCTAATCCTGAATGACTACAAAAGTTTTTTTTTTCTCACCATTTGGTGGTGTTTTATCTGGATAAAATGGTGTATGAATAAATGATGTCTTATTAACACGTGCATGTTAAGAAATCGATGTATAGAATTATACATGTAACGATTAAGAGAGCAATTGAAGATCCATCCTCGCAGGACTGCTGAGACGAAAGGAATGATAAATGCTATGGGAGCCTTTTGCTTTTTATAGTTGCATTAGAGTAGATTATGCATAAATTATTTTCATGTAATTGTGTGGTAGACACACAATCATAAAGCCATGACATAACTTAATTTTAGTAAGTTATATAAGTGTTTCTTTTTTGTTTAATTCGAAATAACAACGTAATAAATAAAAAAAGTTGGGAAAGGGAGGCTTTCCATATTAAGTTTTAAATTTCTACAAATTTGTGTTCATTTATTTTTTCCTTCCATTTCTCATGCGAAAATAAAAAATATCAAAACGATCACATTTAACCATTAATTTCATCATTTATCCAGACAAAATTTAATAGAAAAGAAAGAAAAGGGCACAAGTTTTTTTTTATATATGGTTAATTTGTTCCTTTTCATTCTTTCAAACATCTTCAAAAAAAAAAAAAAAAAAAAAATCAAACCAACACATGGTTTGTTACTTAAGATCAAAGCCATCTCAGACAATAGGAAGAGAAGGTTAGTATTGATTGAGAAGGAAGAAACCAGTAACCCATTTAGGAGGGACTTGCGTTTTCTAACAAGTATTACTTATTTTGATTAATAAAGAATTGTGAATTGTTTATCATCTTGTGGACCAAATCAAGCTAACTTCTTGTTGTTGTATTCTTTCTATAACTATTTTGGATTCGTTTGTGGTGATCATGTCTAAAAAGAAACTAAACTAAAGACTTTGTATTAGAAACCCGTATTAGGTGACACATTTTGGTTTGGTGTCAACAATCAGCCGAATATTATGATTAACTTATTGACCATATTATATATTGTCATTGTTGGTAGAAAATATAAAAATTTAATGATGTACTTCATAAAGTACGCTTGTAATTCGATAAACAATATAAGTAAGTCATTATTTTATGTATTTAATCCATGATTAAATTAGCCCAAATTAAAAAAAAAATCTTGAAGATGTCGTTTTGATTTTGTTTAACTTTAGGATTTAATTGAATTTGTTTGAACTTAATACGTCAATTTCTTAAAAAAGTTCTACAATTATTAAACTTATGAGTATCTAGCGACAATTTATTTCTTAAAATGTACTCTATATTGCCTTTTTGTGAAGCATTTCTATTTTCTTGAGTTGGAAGTTATTGTTTAATACAAAATTCCACGTTATGGTTTAATACAACTTTTCACGGAAATTCCTCATTTCCTCGTCAAGTCTTCCATATAAAAACGACAGCGTATCGTCGCAATCTAAACCTTCCCCGCCTTTGGGCCTTGTAATAACATCAAGACAGCAATTTCTTCCTCCTCCCCTCGCCAGTCGCCACCGCACCACCACCGTCTCATCGGATATTTCCTTTCTTTGATACTCGAGTATCTACGGGCTTCCACTCTGTAACTATCGATCAATTCATCGCAAGAAGATTCCAGACATGGTGGATAACAAGCGGAAACGAGGACGTACGCCTAAATCTCGAGTACCCGAAACCCTAGATCTCCAAATCTCCAAAGCGACTTCCTCTTCGCCCTCCGTCGAAGACGTTGATCTCACCCACAACAATGACACCTCCAATTCCAATTCCAATCACCATCACCACCTCCGCCGCCGCCGGGAACCCATGGAAAACCCTAAACCCCCCTTAATTTCATCTCCCCCTTCGAGGTGTATTGAGGGCAATGGAAATGTTACTGGGAATGGTTCGCTTCTTGATAGTGTGGTCATGGCGATGGCTAGGGTGATGCCGGCTATGGACGCGGTGGTGAAGGTGTTTTGCACGCATACTGAGCCCAATTTCTCTCTGCCGTGGCAGAGGAAGAGGCAGTATAGCTCTAGCAGTAGTGGCTTTGTGATTAGTGGGAGGAGGGTCTTGACTAATGCGCACTCGGTGGAGCATTATACTCAAGTGAAGCTCAAGAAACGTGGCTCCGATACGAAATATGTCGCCACCGTTCTTGCAGTAGGAACCGAATGTGATATTGGTGAGTCTAAAATTTTCTCATTTTTGCTTAAGGAGCTATAGTCATTTCCAGCTAATAGTTACGTATGATACCTGCAAAGGGAACTTTCATTTTCAGTCATGACATTGTTTATCCAATCATGCAGCTTTGCTTACTGTGGATGATGATGAATTTTGGCTTGATGTATCACCTGTGGAGTTTGGGGATTTGCCTGCTCTTCAAGATGCGGTTACAGTTGTGGGGTATCCAATCGGAGGTGATACAATATCTGTCACTAGTGGTGTTGTTTCACGTATAGAGATTCTATCTTATGTTCATGGGTCAACTGAGCTTTTGGGATTACAGGTCATTGAACTTTCTTTTATCTTAAACCATGTTTGACATTCATGTTCATTCACTAACATAAATTGCTCTTCAACCTTTTGCAGATAGATGCTGCAATCAACTCAGGGAACTCTGGTGGACCTGCCTTCAATGACAAGGGAAATTGTGTTGGAATTGCATTTCAGTCTCTTAAACACGAAGATGCTGAAAACATTGGATATGTCATACCAACCCCTGTCATAATGCACTTTATCCAAGATTATGAGAAAAATGGATCATATACTGGATTTCCCATTCTTGGTGTTGAGTGGCAAAAGATGGAAAACCCTGATCTGCGTAAGTCTATGGGGATGAAAGATAATCAGAAAGGTGTTCGAATTCGAAGAATTGACCCTACTGCCCCTGAGCATAAAGTTCTAAAACCATCTGATATTATACTAAGTTTTGATGGTGTTGGTATTGCCAATGATGGAACAGGTAACAATGTATTAATATTATATATAACATATAAATTTTTGATCAAATGTTCAGTTTCATGACTATTTTTTGTTGAATCTTTACTCAGTTCCTTTTAGGCATGGAGAGAGGATAGGTTTTAGCTACCTTGTATCCCATAAATATACAGGAGATACAGCTCAAATCAAAGTGCTTCGTGAATCTAAAATCTTGAAATTTAACATCAAGTTTGATACTCACAAAAAGCTAATCCCTGCACACAACAAGGGTAGACCTCCTTCATACTACATCATTGGAGGATTGGTTTTTACAACTGTTTCTGTTCCTTATCTTCGTTCCGAGGTGCACACAATATACTTAAAATCTTCATAAATATAAAATGATTATATTTCTATTTAACTTAAAGTAACCTTTATGAATGTATGATATATGTTGGCAGTATGGAAAGGACTATGGGTATGATGCCCCTGTTAAGCTGTTGGATAAACTTCTTCATGAGTTGCCAAAATCACAAGATGAACAGATTGTAGTTGTCTCACAGGTTCCTAACTTTTTTCTCCCTTGAAACTTTTTTATTCTTTATTCAATTCTGTGTAATAAAATAAAGTAGTAAAATGGTTTTGTTTTGTGTGAAGGTACTTGTGGCAGATATCAACATAGGATATGAGGAGATTGTGAACACTCAGGTTAGATTTATAAAATATTAGAAAAAGCATGAATACAGAGTTATTGATCCTTTGTGGCTATGTATGTTTGAATGGGTTTAGGTTCTTGCATTCAATGGTAAGGAAGTGAAGAATCTGAAAAGCTTGGCAAATATGGTGGAGAGCTGTAGGGATGATTATCTGAAATTTGAATTGGAATATCAACAGGTAGGCTTAGCCTTCTTCTTCTTCTTCAGTTCTTCTCCCTGTTTGTAAAATGTAAAATGTAAAATGTAAAATGTAAAATGTAAAATGTAAATTGTAGTTTTGTTTTTGATGTGAATGGAATGTGTGGTTGCAGATAGTGGTACTGGAGACAAAGACAGCAAAAGCAGCAACTGTGGACATCCTGTTGACTCATTGTATACCAAGTGCCATGTCAGATGATCTCAAGACATAAACATAAACATTAAATGGTGAATGGTCAATGATGTTTTTGCCTTACCTTAATTGGTTGTGGGCAACTGGATTGGAATTGGATTTAGTCAATTTTACCATAGTCCTTAGGTAAGGATACTAGGGGGATTGGGATATGTACACTACACATTTTGATTCATTATTACCCTTATTTACCAGCCCCCATTCTATTCCATTCTGTTGGATTATATTTGAAAAATTGGATTATTAGGTATTTATTGGTTTAAGAAGTAGTGATTATATATATATATATATATATATATATATATATATATATATATATATATATATATATATATATATACTAGTTTATAACCTGCGGGAACCACGGTTACAAAATTAATTCAATTTTTATAGTAAAAACTCAAAATTATTAATCAGTTATTTTAAATAAATTATTAATTAAAAGATTTTTTTAGTTATATAAAATTATAATCATTGATTTAAATAAATTTGTAAAATTATATCATTTTATAATTTTTATTTTAATGTTATTAATTTAATCTTATTAAAGTGGAAAATTAATTTAAAATGAAAAATCAATAGATTGACAAGTGACATTCATTAATTAAGAGACATAATATTATGACACATGACAAAAAAATAATAAAATATGCATTAATTAAGAGGCTTAATATGGTGACACATGTCAAAAGAAGAATAAAACTACTCTTTTATTAGAATAGAAAAAGAAGATGTTGCCTTTCAACTCAACAGAGACCGAGGTGTATTTTCTATTAGGTGGTTTTGACTTGCGGATTGGGATTGTATTTCATTTGTTGTATGATTGGTAATGGTGGAATTATAAAAATCTTTAAAAGTGGGACTGAGGTGTATTTTCTATTAGGTGGTTTTGACTTGGGGATGAATTTTTGTATAATACTTATATGTCCAAGTAGGTTACTACTAATTGATTGCATCTAAATCGTAAGTGTTACACAATGTTGTGTGTACTGAAATAAGATAAGATAAATATATACAAACTTAATTTGTACAATCTCTAAATATTATTAAAAGAGAACCTTAAATTCTAATCTTAAGAAATCAGAACCCTTCATTACATTTCAATCCTTAATTTCTCACCTTGGATTGTTTGCTGAAATCATCCTTTCCCTTTTCATCGCGAGAAGTTCAATTACACACTTATTTTTCTATCTTTCGTCATCTACCCTCTTTCTCTCTCAATTGTAACCTAATTATTCATTTTTACTTCAATCATGCCAGAATCGCCATGATCTTCTTACTTTTCTCCCTCCCTTTTGCTCTAAACCCAATCGCTTCCTTCAATCAACATCAGAAAGGGTCACCCCATCGATTTCATACATCAAATCGATCCAAGATTATTCTTCTTCCCCACTACTATGTGTTCTTCCGCGGACAACAAAATCTTGGTGTAAGTCTTGTAATTATGATCGTTGACGATTTTGATTCTATAACCAAATGGGTTTTTCATCTTTGATGTTTTCATTCAGAAATTGGAGTTTAATTGGAGAATTGTTATGGCAACGATAATAGGGTTCTTGGGTTCTGCTGCTGCTCTTTCTAAGTGTACCTTATCTCTGCCTCACTACCAACTGGGCTCTTCTCCATCGTCATTCCCCACAAACTCATCCGCCTTCAATCTCTCACGTGACTTATGTTGTGCGAAGAAGTGAAGAACACCAACAAGGCAAGCAATCAGGTCATCAACCCTCTTTGATCTCTCTATCTCGACGGTGTTTAAACAAGTAATCCTTATTTTCATTTTTATTTTTATTTCAGATCACTATTCAATACTCATGGATTTCCAAACCTTTAACAGAAGAGACGATAGTTAAATGATACTCTCAAATCTCTTGAGACTATCAGTTAATTGATTTTAATCCAATTCGATTATTTATCTTCCTATCGTATTAGTATTGAAAAACTCAACCTCAGATTCCCGCTCTTGGTGAAGCGTTGTTTTTATTGTATAAATGTTAAATTAAAACTATAATGCCTTGTAAACTATCATTGATAACGCCATTATGTGTGATTCAGTAATGATTTTACTATTGATTATTTCTGCAACTATATAAAATTTTGCTGTATTGATTTAGAAACGGTTGTTTGTTCTTATACATTATCAGGTGGAAGGGATTGAAGAAATTTATGAATCCTTCAAGGTCTGAAACTGGTAGATTGTCAAATGAATAGGGCAAGGTAGCAATTGGCTGGAAAGGTTAATGATTTCCTGAAAACTCCATTGGTTTCCAGCACCAGTAAGAAGGGACTACAACATCAAATCCTCTAGAAACTTTGAAAAAGGAGTGTTGGTGGTGCTCACGGGTTATGTTAAGTAATTTATAGGTGGTGGTGGTGCAGATTGGTTGCAGTTGGGCTAAAATGGTTGTCCCTCTTTCAAATCTCACTTCCAGTCTCCTTGTTTCAAAGCTCTGTTTAGGTTGTCCTAAACCTTTTCCCCCTTTTATAGAGTAACAATGGACTCAATTTTTTTTGTTTTGTTTTTTCTTTGAATGGGACGATGACATTCGGTGAGCAAAATTCGTTGTCACAGTCCTTCAAACTCCTCGACAAAGCATTCGACTCCGGAATCAACTTCTTTGATTCTGCAGAAATGTAATCCAATTTGCTTTCTCATTAATTGATTATTACTTTGTAATTTGTGTTGAATAATTTCTGAGAAATTTTCAGGTATCCAGTGCCACAGCATGCAGAAACACAAGGAAGGAGCGAAGAATACTTTGGTTGCTGGCTTAGAGAAAGAAAAATACCTCGTGAAGTTCAAGAATATCCTCCATGTCATTTATTTTATAATTTTATTTGATTCTACAGGTATATTTACACTGATTCATATGAAAAAATATAATGTTTTAAGTCATCTTTCTTGCAATTTCCTTAACATGATTCACTTATCAGCGACATTATTTGATCATAAATCACATTGGAGCCATTCGTTCTGAGCATGATGACTTCACTATCCGTTTTGCTTCTGCTATGAACCATGTCTTTATTTCTTGTATACATTTTTCACTTTCTGTATTAGTTCTGAGCATGATGACTTCACTATCCGTTTTATTTTTTATAGCCCATCAGAAGAAGCAGATGCTGTCTTTATCTGTTCAACAACATGAAGAGGTACAAACACAACAAGGGTGTTCATATTTTTACTCTTAAATTTTATAATTCTCTTATTACCCTTTTCATAGTTTATATCTGATATTTTGTTTTTTAATTGTGTAGGGACTACATAAAAGTTTAGAGAATTAACACGAAATATCAAGGGCAGTAAGTGGTTTCTTCAGCAATCTGAGTCAGCAAGCTACCAAACTCATGAAAGTTCTTGAAGAAAATCATAAATCTAGATCACATCAGCTAGCTACATTTTAGAAGAATTTCAAGGAAAAAAGGCAATTAAAGTTAAGAGTAAACTGCAATTTAAGCACATTACCTGATTTTTTTAAAGGAACCATAGTTGTCAAAAATTTTAAATGACCATTTTGCCATTGAATTGATTTTTATATGTTAACCTTGAATATAAACTTGAATTGACTTTGATTCGGATTCAAAATTTAGACTTGAACTGATTTTGATTCAAAATGTGTTGATCAACTCTCCACATTTATTCATTTAAACTTATTCAAATCTTAAGCATAATTAATTGTGAGATTTTTCCCATAAAAAAGGTATATGGTTTTAATATTTCTCCCTCTTCAATATCATAAATGAGTTTAGGGGTATATTGGTCCATACATTAATTATTCAGTGGCAGGATTAAAATATAAATTGGAAAAATCAGCTCCCTAAAATTAAACTTTTCAGTGGTTGAATAAAAATCTTCCGTGGAAGAATCAGGCCCCAAAATTAATAAGCTTACTTTCATTATTTATATCCAAAATTAAACTTTTCAGTGGTTTGACTTCCTTCAACCTCTATTCACAGTTCCTGTTGGCGTCCATCATCAATCATCCATACCAAGTTCCACTTTCCTTTCCCCTGCATTATTTTTGTTGTTATATTATGAACAAACTATATTCAATCATGTATGGAATCGTATTCAATCATGTATGGAATCGTGAAAACAACATATTATTTTAACTTCTTTCTTTTCCTGCTTCATTCTCATTATTTATACCTCTTCATTCTCATTGTTGATATATTATCAACTAATTATACTGAATCAGCAGCCGGAGTATACTTCTTTTTGTTTTCGTTTGTTTTTTTAAAAACTTCACAGCACATGAATCAAAACCGATCAAAACTCCAAATACACATTTATGATGTTTTTGCCCCTGTATACATGCTCTAATATGAAACATAATATGTTAGAGGTTAAATCAGTTGATTACTAATAATCCTTTATCATACAAATCACGAAAAAATTTAACTTTCTTCAACCTCTATTCACTCTTCCTGTTGGCGTCCATCAACAATCATCCATAACAGGTTTCACTTTCCTTTCCGTTCCCTGCATTAATTTTTTGTTATATTATGAACAAACTATATTAAACCATGTATGGAATCGTATATATTATTTGAACTTATTTTTTTTCCTACTTCATTCTCATTGTTTATACTTCTTTATTCTCATTGTTTATATATTATGAACAAACTATACTGAATTGGCAGCCGGAGTATACTTTTTTTTTTCGTTTAATTTTTTAAAAACTTCACAACAGATGAACATAAATTGATTGATTAAACTCCAAATACACTGTTATGAAGTTTTTGCCCCTGTACATATGCTCTAATATGAAACATAATATGTTAGATGTTAAATCGGTTGATTACTGAATTTGCAAATCAGTTGATTACTTAATTTGCAAACTCTATCTACTATGATCAAAGGGCAAAACGGGGAATTAACAAATTTACAATTTTTTAATAGCATTATGTGTATTGCACTTTATTTGATATATCGATGTTATTGTTAAAGAAACATAAGTATGTTGCTATTCTTTCTAAATGAAATTGTTATTATTGATTAAAAAAATTTAGCTATGTTGTTATTAATGGTAAAAAGGTAAAAAGACATTGCTATTTCTTACCAGGATTTCCGAATTCAGAACCAGATTCAAAATTTTCCTTTTTTCCCCTTTTTTGTTATTTAAATTAAGTATAAAGGCTTCCTAAATGTTTTTTTCTTTTATAATATTATAAATAGGAGAAAATAAAAATATATATACCAACATTCCCAAAATGCCCCTGCATTATACATTTCTGTTTACTTTACATTTTATAACGACAAATTTGCATTTTTTTTTGCTTTCTACCTTTAATCATAGAAACACACTTGCAGAAAGTTTATTTTTTATAGAAGTCCCATTTTAGCGTTATACTTCCTAAACATTTAACTTGAAACAATCATTATTTTTCCCACAAACAGATACATGACACAAAGCATAGTTGCTAATTGTAGCAGCCCTTCATCCTCGATCGTCTACTCTGAAAATGAAGATTTCCTTCATAAGTTTGATTTCCATACTATTGCTGATCTCCAACAACTACATGAGGTGTATATACGTCACTTTCATTTATAATATAGAGATTATGTGAAATTGTTTATGTATTATTTATGTCTTAATCTTTCATTATTCTTTTTTTTTTTATCATAAAATTTAAACTTACATTAATATTTTTTAGGAAAAACATTGATTGTTGTCGGTACTATTAAACAAGTATGTGCTGAAGCGGAATGGTACTATTTCGCTTGTACTACATGTCACCAGAAAGTCATTAAAGTTGTTTCAATGCATGATGATCAGCTTCAAGATGAAGAAGTTTTTTATTGTTACACTTCAAGTTGCAGTAACAAAGACATATTTGTTGTTCCAAGGTTTTAATATTTCTTTTATAAATATTATTATAATGTTCTGTTAAATTTTATAAATTTATATTACTAAATCTTTTTACATGAATGCTTTCAGCTTCAAAATCACCATTATAGTGCAAGACATTACCGGTTTGGTGTCACTTACTTTATTTGACTGTGACGCAAAGAAACTTCTGCAAAAAAACCGCACAAGAGTTGCTTCATCAGTTTTATGAGGTTATTGATATTAACTTCATTTATATAAAACTAATTTATTATTTTTTACCTACTCTGGATAGGTTTTATTTCTTTCCACATTACACTTAATTAATAATATTTTTTAAATGCTTTCCAAATGTACATTATGGAAATAATTAATTATTTGGATCCAAACATTTATGATTAAATCGTTTAATAAGGAAATATTATCTTTAAATCTTTTCAAAATCATGTACCCTTATCAATTTCAAAACCATCGTTTAATTAAATCTTATTAAATATGGATTTAATTCATCTATTTTTGACTGTTATTTAAATTTAATAAAAAATTACGACTCATGCTTTCCAATTATATCTCTACATTTGTTAATCAACTTGCATTCCTTATTATCTTCATCGATATCCTTTAATTCCATTATTTGCAAATACTAAATAATAGATAAACATATTGTTATGTTATGACATACATCTATGAATCTGCATAATCATTTGTTATGTTATGTTTTTAGATCCATCCATGAATTTACTAATCTCTCCAACGTTATGTACATCATCTTACGTTTTATAGAATACAAGATCTATGAATTCCAACAACGGATGACCACATCTAAAGCATCCCCTTGCACACCACTGTCGGACATCACAAACGGTAAAGTTATATGTAAATACTATCATTAAATTTTCAATACACACACACACACACACACACATATATATATATATATATATATATATATATATATATATATATTGAATTCCTCCACCTTTATCATACTCATTTTTTTTGAAGAAAATAACTTCTACATCCCCCCTAATTGTCGAGTTATTCGAAAATCCACGGAATTACATTCAAACTCTTCATTCAATAATGTCATACAACCGAATGTGGAACCTACAACAATTTCATCAAGGTCCTCACTTTAACCGACCTCATCATGTTTTTAAAGAGACCTATAATTGTCTTTCTGATGATGTCGTTCACATTCGTGAACAAGAAATAGGTGTGAAAGGTACATTTTTAAATAAACTAAACCATTTACACAAAAACGTTCCGACTTTAATTTTTATTATAAATAAATAATTTCGTAATTTTTTCATGTTTTCAGGCTTGAAGCTAAAACCGAAAGCAATTTACCACCTTACGTTGTCATACATTGAGAAATCTTTATTGAGTTGTCGCTTGAGTCTTAAGCAAATACCCAATATGCCATTACCTGATCACAAATATATTTAAGATTCTTGCAATATGTTAATTCAAGACGAGCTTAATTCTGATCCGTCAAGTCTTGAATTAACATATTGCAAGAATCTTGCAAGATGTTATCGTTGCAAATGATTTTCAGAAGATGTTATCGCTGAATGGATCCTTAAAATTGGTGAAGGTACTATCGGTGGTCCTAATTATGGTGAAGTTGAAGTTGAATTTCCAGAAGATGTTATCGTTCCCTCTATGGGTGACCATATTCATTCAATTGTATCCTCTATTTATTCATCCTTTCAGAACCATCTTGACGATCCATCTTATTTTCAAGATAAAGCTATTTTGGTCCCTACAAACGAAGAAGTCAATGCTATCAACGACTACGTGTTAGAATTGATGAAAGATGAAGGGAAAACTTATCTGAGTTCTGATTCGTTATGTGAGACTGAAGACCAAGATTCATTTGAGGAATCAATATACTCTCCAGACGTGTTGAATGGTTTTAAGGCTTCTGGAATTCCCAGCCATAAGCTTATACTAAAGAAAGGTGTTCTGGTGATGTTGCTTCGTAATATCGACCAAATCAAAGGACTATGCAATGGTACAAGATTACAGATCGTAAGGCTTCGAAGCACAAATCATATCTGGTAGATTTTTCAACGAGACTACTTATATACCTCGGATGAAGTTAACCCCGTCTGATAAAAAAATTTCATTCCGTTTTTAGTGGAGGCAATTCCCCATAGCTGTTTGTTTCACTATGACCATTAACAAAAGTCAAGGACAGTCATTATCAAATGTTGGATTATATTTGCGTAGACCTATCTTCACTCATGGTCAGTTATATGTAGTTGTTTCCCGTGTTACAAGCAAAAAAGGGTTGAAGGTACTCATATGTGACGAGGAAGGTCGTTCAACTAATAAAACAAAAAATGTTGTCTATAAAAAGGTCTTTCAAAGATTATAGATATTTATCGATTTCATTGTATCTTTTTCACATTTCAATAATAGAAACACCCATAAATATATTTTTTTAATAATTATGGAATATATGTAGACGTTTCTATGTTTTTTATGCGTTCTCCCGCGTTTAACGCGTGTTATAATCTAGTTTATACTAAAAAATGATTTAATTTTATCTGGAAAACAATGAAACTCATTATCAAAAGTTCAAAACCAACCAATGGTTACAGAGAAGTTATAGTTTCATTCTCATTAATATATATATATATATATATATATATATATATATATATATATATATATATATATATATAACATGTACAAAATAGAGATTACAATAGTCAATAGATCCTAAAGTCTTAGAATCTTATCTATACAACATAAATAAACTATTAGTTGAATCAAGCTATGTTATCTCTAAGTCACTACTTACATTGTGTATCACATTGTGTATCAGTATAATTATTATAGCTTATCAATAATGATGCTGCTTCATTGATGATTAATTACGGACATATATATATATATATATATATATATATATATATATATATATATATATATATATAATTCAGGAAATATGTTCTTCATCAAGATCAAGATCATATAGGCTCTTAACTTATCACATACTTCTCTTTTTCTTCTTTTATCATATTTGTCATTCAATGTATTCCATAGACTACCTGAAAGCATGATGCAATAAAAAAGGAAAAAAGTTGTGAAGCCTGCAAGCTATATAGCGAAAGGAGGCCAAGATAGCAATGAAGAATAATCAGGCCCGGCCCTGATATTTCGGAGGCCTTGTGCAAAAACTAAAATGAGGCCCCACAAAAATTTCTTGTAAATATTATTAACTACATTTTCTACCACTAATTCAAAACATAAAGTTGCTAAAAAACATCTCATAAATTCACTACCGCAAAATAATGTCTTCATCACTCATTGGTAATCAAATAAAACTGTAAAACTGTTATAAACAACTTTTCAACAAAAAAAACAACGCATTACTATTTTCTAAACATTGACCTTCTAGCATTTTTAGAAGAAAATTCATCTATGAGACTTTCATAATCAATATTCTCAAGAAACTCATTCTCAATCGAAATCAATGCCAAAGCGTTTAATCTCTCTTGAGACATGGTCGAGCGCAAATAAGATTTTAAAAGCTTTAGTTTTGAAAAACTTCTTTCCGCTGATGCAACTGTAATAGGAACAGTCAACAATATTCTGTATGCTAGACAAGAAACTGGATAAGTGTTCATCATTTTTAGGAAATTTAGTATTCCGTTAGCTGTATTGTGTTCAACCGGTAAATGTTTTTGTAACAACTCCAGTTTGTTGAATAAATCATCAGCATTAATGTCTGAGATATGACCATTTTGCAGCCTCTTTTCCAGATTTTTGCAACATGACTTTAACTCGCTAGTATTCATTGACTTTCAACTTTTCTGTTGTGAATAAGAAACCAAAAATGTCTTCATATTGTTTGTATTGTTCAAACCTTCGCTCTAATGAACCAATAGCTTGATCTACTATGTACACAAAATATTGAATCCTAAATGACTCTGGAGGTGAAAGTTCATGTACCGGCTCTGATGACCCAATGTCATTCTCATCAAAATGTCTTTTTTTAACAACTTTTCTTTTATTATTTTTCTCAACAAACACCGGTTAAATTTCCAAATCAGAAGCTATAGCTCTCGCACAATCCAAAGCCTTCCCAAACCCATTCTCTCGATAGTCTTTAAAAAACTCAATAAGTGCTCCCACACTACTCATTGCCTCATCAATACGCATAGTCTCAAACTGAAGTTGTTTGCTCACGTTATTTACTTTAGCCAATATATGATACCTTATAACTATACCTGTTATAAAGTCAAATCTGCCAAGTTCATACTCTGCTAGACAAGTAGCTTCACTTATGATCTTTATGTCTGTCTCTTCTTCAACAAGTTTATGCAGAGCTTTTACTATTTCAGGATCCTACTTTCCCACCTTGTGATTGACAATGATTTTAAAGTGAGACTTTGTTTCGGTAATTAAAACGCATCGGAGGCCAAATGTTAAAACGCATCTAAAATTGGAACCAAAAGTTACCGGGCTAATTTTATTTATTGATAAAACATAAAAATAGATTTTACAAAAATACCAATACTATAATTATAAATTATCCTAAAAATCGGAGGCCCCCTAAAATCGGAGGCCTGGTGCGACCGAACCGCTGGCACCACCCCAGGGCCGCCACTGAGAATAATATATGAGCTAGGATGAAGATGCAAATGCAACAAATGCACTGCTTAGTTTCAGTGGCCTTTCGGTGAAATTTAGAAAGAAAAGAAAAGGTATATATATGCTTGAGTCGACATGATTAGTAAGAATCAGCAGCAAGCAATTGAGTGGGCAATTAGAGAATAGATAAGGGCATAAGGCATGCCAAAAAAGGGAAAGCTGTAAAGAGAGCCACCCCACCCCAAAGTCTTAAAGCCTTGTCTACCAATTAACCAACTTTCCTCTTCTAGGGTTCTTCTCTGCTGCCATTATTGGGAACCAAAACCAAAACCACGACCTTTCAAACTCTTTATCTCTAAGGTCTCCATCATACTTTAATTCTTTTTCTCATTTTAATTATATGGTTCTTGTTGCCTTCTTTTACTTTAAAATCCACAACTTTAATTCTATCTCCTCACTATGGCTAGATCGCTTCTTACCCAAGAAAATGGCATCTGGGCCGATCAGTTACCTGCACCATCGGAGATCACAGTCAGTCCGGCTCTTCTTTGGTTGATAGTATCCGTAGCTGCCATCTTCTTCATATCTGGAATTCTTCATATTCTTCTTAGATTCTTCAAAAAGAAACCTTCGTATAATAATCCATCAGTACTCATCACTCAGTCCAACAGATATACCCAACAGTCTCTCGGAAGACAGCTTCAACAACTTTTCCGGCTACAAGATTCCGGCTTGGACCAGTCTTTCATCGATAATCTCCCTGTCTTCAACTACAAGGAGATTATAATAATCGGGTCCCAACAATATCCATTTGATTGTGCTGTGTGTTTATGCGAGTTCTCACCTGATGACAAACTTCGGTTGATTCCAATTTGCAGCCATGCTTTTCACACTCATTGCATCGACACGTGGCTTCTATCAAATTCCACGTGCCCTCTTTGCAGGGTCAATTTGGGGATACAAGTAGAACAACACCGATTATGTAATAATAATCACAATGTACGTCCAAGGGAAGAAAATGTCATTAGTGTCCCTATCCCTACTACGAATAATAACATACAACGGGTACTTTCCGTGAGGCTTGGAAAGCTCGAGAGCTTTAATGGGGAACAAAGATCCAGTGGAGTGGAGGGTAGCAGTAGCAGGTGTAATTTGGATGAAAGGAGGTGTTTCTCAATGGGTTCATTTCGATATGTGGTTAATAATATGGATCTGGAAGTGTCATTAAGGTCGAATGTAAAAAAAGATGATGTAATAGTATAAGGATTGTAATTCAAGCTTAATGTTCCTACTGTATTGATTGAGATTATATAGTACAACAATTATAAGATACAAGCTAACTTATAATTTAAATAAATCTAGAGATAATCACGTTTTATCTCTAATACCCCCGTCAAGTTGAGCGGTGGAGGACCAAAACGAAGTTGGGTTAGAAATCTCTCGAATAAAGGACGAGGGTGACTTTTGGTAAAAATATCAGCTAACTGAAGATGAGTGGGAACAAACTGGGTACGAAGCTTTCCAGAGGCAACGAGCTCGCGTACAAAATGGTAGTCGATGTCGATGTGTTTAGCTCTCTTGTGTGCAATGGGATTTTGGTTGAGAAATAGTGCACTTCGGTTATCACTAGGTGGAAGAGCATGAAGTTCTCGCAGGAGATGACTAACCCAAACTATTTCTGCAGCAGCGTTAGACATGACACGATATTCAGATTCACAACTGGAACGGGAGACGGTAGGTTACTTTTTGGCACTCCATGAAACAAGGTTTCCACCAAGAAATATTGAGTAGCCATATGTGGATCACAGTGTTTCAATACACCTTGCCCAATCTGCATCCGAGTAACCAACTAAGGAGGTAGATGTAAGTCTTGAAAAATATAAACCATAAGAGATGGTGCCTTTGACATGGCGAATGATGCGTTTGACTGTCTAACAGTGATCATTGGTTGGAGCATGAAGAAACCGACTGACTTGATTTACTGCATATGAGAGGTCAGGGCGAGTGATTGTGAGATACTGTAGGGCTCCAACAAGTGATCTATATAGGGTGGGGTCAGAAAACGAAGATCCATGGGAAATAAGCAACTCAGAAGTAGACAATGGGGGTAGAGACAAGTTTAGATTCGAGTAGACCAGCTCTTGTGAGCATGTCATGGGCATACTTGGTTTGTGTGAGAAACAAACCATTGTCGGGATAAGTAACTTCAAGACCCAGAAAATAACTTAGATTGCCAAGATCCTTTGTTGCAGATTCATTATTGAGACGAGTGATGAAAGTCTTGATGAGAGCAGAGTTGTTGCCAGTAAGAATAATATCATCGACATAAACCAGGATGTATAGAATATCCCGATGTCATTGAAACACAAAAAGTGACGTAGCGGCACGACTACAGACAAACCCAAGACTAAGAAGAAAAGTGCTAAGTCTTTGAAACCATGCTTGTGGTTCCTATTTAAGGCCATATAATGCTTTCTTTAAACGACAAACATGGTTTGGAAATCGTTCATCAAGGTACCCTGGTGGTTTCTCCATAAAAACCATGTTAGAGAGATGACTATTTAAGAAGGTATTTTTGACGTCTAGTTGGTGGAGAGGCCATTTGTGTAAAACTGCAAGAGATAAAACAATGCGGACAATTGAGGCTTTGACGACAAGGCTGAAAGTATAAGAAAAATCCAAGCTCCAAATTTGTGTGAACCCTTGAGCAACAAGACGAGATTTAAGTAGTTCAACGGAGCCATCAGCACGAAGTTTGGTACGAAAGATCCATTTGGAACCAACTATGTTTGCATTTTTTGGACGGGGTACCAAATCCCAAGTGTTGTTGGATTTGAGTGCAAGAATTTCCTCCTCCGTTTCCATGAGCCCATGAGGGTGTTTGGAGGCAGATTTAAACCCTTTGTGTGTGTTAGTAGTCAAGAGAGCATGGTGTAATGCTGAGGGAGGAAGGTGAGCAAGATCAACTATATATTTGGGTTTGAAAATGCCTGTACATGAACGAGTGACCATGGGATGGAGCCGAGTAGGCTGTGGAGTTGATGTCCGTTGCTGAACTGGAGTAGACACAGCGGGTGATGTCGGTGATGAAGATGGAGTTGCTGGTGACGTCTCATTAGGTTCCATGTTTGGGATAGGGGTAACGTCATCAGATGTAGCTGAGGTGGAAGCATGGGTGTGGGAGCTGGTAACCTGTGTTGTACAGGTAGGACAAGTGTGTAGTAACGCTACAGATGTGGGAGATGCTGCCAGGGGTGGAGATGTTTCCATAGATGGAGATACCGAGACAACTTTGGAAGGTAAAACATGACCAGGTTCATAGAAGCTTGCATATGGAACATCATTCACCTCTGGCAAAGCTAATCTTTCCAAAGATATTCAACTATTAGATGTGCTCGTTGTTTCACATCTCACCAAGAACCTCTTATCAGAGTTTTTCTGTTTCCAAGGTTGGTTGTTTAATTCAAAGAAACCCAAAACTTCAGTTTCTTCATCGGAGACTCAAATGGGAGAAGTTTCTACTGTAGTTCCTTTCGCACTATAGTTCCTATTCTATATGATAAACATAATATTTCCCAAACTATTAATTAGTAGTTTTTAATTTATTCTGAAATATTCAATAAATTGTTATTAATTCAAGTAAATTAGTGATGCTATAAATGTAGGTTAGTTGGGTTGTTTTCTAAGTTTTGTTTTGGGAAATTAAGTAATTTAACCACTTTTTTTTTATTTTAAATATAACCCATTTTTTTTAAAACTAACATTTTGGTCCGGAATGGGTCATTCTGGACCCGAAAACCGGCCCAAGCCCAATATTGTAGCCCAATGGTATATATATGGGTCCTACATACAAAAAATCCGGAATACGCGTTTCGAAATTAGCAGATCCGAAGCATGATCTACCCATATTTCGGACCAAAATTTTGAGCATGGATTCGTCAAACTATGTAAGTTCTACACTTTTAAGTTACTTTGCATTTGATTTTCTGAAACGATTTACGTATTCCGGAATGGTCCGGAACACGAAGAACAAGTCTGGAACAAGTCCGAAATATCCATATTATCCTTTTTATATTTTTTTCTTGTTGTACGTGTATAAATGTTATGTAAGTACTTTGTATTGTGTTTATGATTGATTGTTTAGTCCGGAATAAGGTATTGTAGGGGTTCCGAAATGGTAACGTAGGTCCGGAACACGATAAACGTGGCCCGGAACCTGATGATCTGTTCCGAATGATGATCCAAAATAAGTACAATATATAATTTTTTTTTCTAAGTATTGTTTAATAACCCATGTTAGTGCAAATATGAGTTAGCGTGTATGTTGTTAAAAAAGTGGGTTTTACGGACGACGAAGTTGTATTCCATTTATAGGACCTTTCAGAATTGCGTCCGATAAAGGTAAACTCGAAAAACAATAATTTTATAATTATAATTTATTTTTACAATAATGTATTAAAATATTATTGAAATTTTATTTTTGCAGATGAAAAACGACGATGCTGAGTTTCAAAATAAGATAAAAAAACCCCAGCAAAGTCACCTAGAAGAAATCAGAAAGGGTGTTAAAACTTAAATTGAAAACATATACTACTCCGAAAGATGGCACCAGAGTAAGTGCTGACAAACCTGTTATGGTAGACTAGTTGCAGTTATCTTTTTTTTTGTTGTTATGAATATGTTTCAGGAAGTGTTTTTTTATTATTAAATACTTTTATGGACATTGATTTTTAAATAGTATATTAATATAATTTAGGTATATTCTATTTTCAGTCTCCAATATCCAGTGACTCGAACGATGAGGATGAGTTGCTTATAAAGTATGTTATACCACGTCTTGAAGACATGCAACAATGTCTTGTTGATACGACTGCATTAGAAATGATTCGTGATTATCAACGTGCTAAACAACGAATGGTAATACTGGAAATCCCATTACCGCCTTCACCGGCTGAGGACAGGAGAAAAGTAGCATTGTATAACATGCAAATGCTCCTCATTACCATGTTTGAAGATATATGACAATTTGTCAACACAATGGACGTCATCAAAGAAACACATAGGACAACTCCAACAATAGAAGATCGAGTCGAATTGACTGATAATGGTTTCAAACTAATTGAAACCTACATGGAATTGTTTGAAAACCATGTAGACACGCCTAGTTTGTATCGGATGCAAGTTCTCAATTATCGACCACAAATGTAATCTAATTTTAAATATGGATATTGTAATGTCATTTCAAACTAAATTTTGTAAAATGAACGATATGATTATCTAAAATGACAATTATCATTTTTCATTAACATTATTGCAAAGAGCGTTATAAAACATAATACATACTTTGATTGGTTTCCACAAATTAGGAAATTGTAAGGGATACATATTTTGTTCCAGGTCAATAAAATCTCCTCTAATTCTAACAACATCAATTAGACGGTCCCGTTCTGCACGCATCTTATTGATCTTCTTATTTGCATTTTCAATCCACTACTTAGCTTGTTTCACTTTTTTCATTGCTTTCAGCAACCCATTTTTCTTTTTCATTTACTTGTTCCGCTAGATTGTCCACACGTTGATTTAGTGTGTGACTTCTTTCAAAGTCCCTTTCGTTTGCTTCTTCACCAGCCTTCATAGCTTGGAAAATGTCATCAAACATATTATCCGAGAGTGGGAAATCCGGGACTTCCGGAAACGAGTTATTATCTGAACAAACATAACAATCTTCTTATTCACAATTCCAAACACCATCATGAGATGAATTCATTCCAATTTTATTTCAACATTGAGGATACATGCTAGGTGCATTTTAAGGTCGAAAGCAAGTGTCTGAAATAGCCATTTCGGAAAGTGGCTCCAGATTCGAAATAGGGTTCCGGAATAAGGGTCCAAAATACTGTCAGGAATCTATGACATTTATTGTTCGGAATGACTACACATACTGTCAGGAATCTATGAATTTTACTGTTGGGAAATGACTACACATATGTCAGGAATCTATGACAATTACGTACAAAAGCAATGTCCGGAACAATTGTTCGAAATAGCTAGTCCGGAACCTGGCTCCGAAATAATTGGTCCAAAACGTGGTTCCGGAACAATGGTCCGAAATAGCTGGTCCGAAATACTGTAAGGAATCTATGACATTTACTATTCGGAATAACTATACATATGTTAGGAATCTATGAGTTTTACTGTTCGGAATGACTAATCAGATGTCAGGAATCTAGAACAATTATTGTTCCGAAATTAGGGTCTGAAATATCAATTCCGGAATGTGGCTCCGAAATGTGTTTCCGGAATAGTGTCAGGAACCATAACCTAGTAAATTCCATTATATAAAGGAATTCAAGCATCAAAACTCTTACCTTGTTAACATTAATACTAAAAATTCATTTATCATAATCCAAAGAAATGACATACTGCGATTGTGGCTATGAGGGTATTATAAAGACATCAAGGACTAGAAATAACCATGGACGACTTTTTTACGCTTTTCCTAAAGAGGTATGTGGGTTATCCTTTTATTATTTTTCTTTGAATTAATATTAATTTACACAATATGCGTCATGTGTTTGATCTTAAAATTTCAGGGACCACAATATGAGTTTGTCTATTGGGTTGACAAAGCAAAAGACAATAATTCGGTGATAATCAGTAACTTATTTCGATCGAAGAAGAAACTTGAAACCCAAAATATGCACTTGAAGATAGCGTTAATTTGTAGTTGGATTTTCTTTTTTGGAATCATTGTGTACAAGTTGTAATCTTTATGTTCATCAACTAAGTTTCCCTTCTGTAACGCTTATTAATCTTTTTAATATGTTATGTTTGCTTGTTTGTTAGTATTACTATGGTACTTGTAAATTATGTTTTTTTCTATCTTTCTAACATGTAACAAATATTAAGACAATAATAATATTTTTCATTACACACTGCAAATCAATTACAAACATAATTAATTGCACTTACATTGGCAATAAAACTGCAATCAAAGGGTCTGATATTTCCCATTTTGATGGAGGGGGAAGAGGGTGCATGGTTTGTGTCTGGTAGACAGTCTAAAACACATCAACCCTGTAATATATCTGAACCATATTAGGTAATTCATGGATGTTTTAATGACGTGATGCCGCAATAGCATGTCCGCAAGCTATACTTAAATTGCGTTATTTCCCACATGAACATGTATCACGGTTCATTTCAATAACACAAGTTTTTTTTTAAAATCAAAAACTCGATAAATGTAGGACGGGAGCGGAGACGGGATCTCTTGTGGGATCTTTGTTTCTTGCCACCGAACAGACTTTTGCATCTTTTTATGAAACACCATTTCAGCATACGGGGTGAGTACGGTAGTCAAACTCGTTGAAAAGTAAATATGATCAAATAAGGTTCTTGTACAAGTATTTAAATAAATTTAATATTTCACTTGGCATTAATCTGCGTTCATTGACACGAATTGTATCGGTACATTGCGTTGATTTACCGATAACACAAAAAAAATTGAGAACATCAATGTTGACTACATTCCAACGGATGTTAGGGAAATAAGCTCTTTTTTATTTCACATGACCGATGTTGGCAAGCATTTCACGAGCATCAGGGGTCAGCCGACGAAAGTTTTCTTCAAAATCAGACATAGTATATGAGCTGGATGTCATCCAGAACAAAGGTTGTAATGTTCTGCTAGAGACGCCTCTTGTGCGCATATACTTCAACACACTTTTAGAAGTATACCCATGATAAGAATTAAGGAATACACACTCTATGCAAGAACTAACAACATCGTCCATATTTGTTACAAACGATACTTCCCTACCCTGTCTCAGAGCTTCTCTTAACCTCATAAGGAATCAGGTACAACAGTAGAGATTATTTTCCATGACCAGACCAAATGCTATAGGGAGGGTCTTGTTGTTTCCGTCTATAACAACCGCTAAAAACATTGTTTTTAGGTATTCCCCTCTAAGAGGGACACTACCTATCAAGATGACAGGAAAGAAGCTGCCTATGAATGCATGGACCTATATTTTTTTGGAAACAAAAATGAATTAATTTAGATGTAGAAACATTATGTATTTTAAAGAAACAATAGAAAAGTGAAAAAAAAACAAATATACCACCCATCCAATAGCCACAAAACAAGCTTCGAAACGATCCATCTAATCAATTTTGATGTGAGTGTAAGCATACATGTTAGTTCGCCTAAGGTTGTGAAGGTAAACATGCAGGTTGTTAAAGCTTTCTTCGTGCTGACTCTCTGAGAACCTCATTTTGAAGCAGTTTTATAAGAGATAGTTATGAATTACTTGATTGAATGTAAGGTTCTAAGCGCGCGCGCGCACACACACACACACACACACACACACACATATATATATATATATATATATATATATATATATATATATATATATATATATATATATATATATATATAGGGCTAGGTTATAATGTGGATGGACAACTATTGTGCGGACGTGTGGACAGTGCTATTCTATTAGAATTACTAAACGGATAAGTTGTTTAGTAATGTGAATACGTTCAACCTCACACAATTATTGTCATTTCCATTCATTCTCACTGATTTTTTTATTCATTTTTGTTCTCATGCATCATTTTTCACTCATTTTCATTCTTACAGAATACGACTCAATAAACAATCTGACAACATTCTGACAGAATGTGAATAATAAAAAAAAGTCTATAATAACCATATAGACGATTTAATTGGTGAGAATTCGTGATAATGACAATAGTTAGGTAAGATTGAACGTGTTCACAATATCAAACAACATATTTTCCTTGTCATTCTCATAGAATAGCACTGTCCACACGTCCGCACAATAGATTTCAATCCACATTTGAACCTAGCTCTCTCTCTCTCTCTCTCTCTATATATATATATATATATATATATATATATATATATATATATATATATATATATATATATATATATATATATGAGACTAAAAAAAAGACTGAGGTTATAATCCGGAGTAGGAACTTCGGAATAGGTACTCTGGAACGGAGACCACAACTCCGGAATGCTATGTTTCGGAACAAGTAATCATTTTACCAAAAAAATTATTGGTTATTTTCGTTAAAATGATCGTTTATAATGGGTTGTGTCACACCCCCGAACTAGACAGCGGAAACGTCCGGGGGCTTTGTGCGTGACTTCATCCTTGTAGTATCATCACATAGTAAATAATTGAAACATAACATCATCATCGTCACACATGTAATATAACAACGTACATTGTTTACATCGAGTATTGTCTTTAAATATTACATGCCAACATAATTAGAGTATGATGAACAAAATATCCATTTAACTGTTCAATCCAACCCGCTTCAGCGGTTTCCTGAGATTACAAGTTAATTTAAAAGGTCAACATAAAAATGTTGGTGAGTTCATAAGCATGTTTTGAGAAAATGATTTGTACAACTTTGTAATCACAAGAAAATCTTGTATTTTTCTTAAAATAGTTTAGTATGTTTGTGTCCGATCTTGTATTAATGCATGTGTGTTTTTGTTTAATAGTATCCCAAGAGTAAGTAAAGAGAATGTAAAGAGAATGCCCCCAGACAACCCTATGTTGCCTGTAAAAGAGAATGCTGCCGTACCAACCCCCGGGGTTGAGTACCAGTGTGAGTATGTTCCCGAGTAATCCAAGAGAAAAGAGAATGGTCTCCCGCAAATTTCATAACGTTAATTCCTCTAAGTGAGTCCTTATAACCATGCTAATTAATGACAATTTCGCCTGTCTTGGCGTTGCTGAACGCCGACGGAAAATAGAATAAGGATTTTGGTCACCCTAGACTGATGTAGTCTAACTATAGCGAACAGTTCAGGTGTAACACCCGGTTTATTTATTAAATAAATAAACAAAATAATGAATGAATGGTAGCCCTAAAATAAATAATTATATATGCAGGGTGTTGGCTTCGAGGAGTTAATTGGCACAATTCAGAAGTTGGGGGTTAAAAATGTAAGTTCGGTATTGGTTTTGTAATAATTATAAAGGTAGGGACTACTTGGTGAATTATTGGGACTTAACTTGAAAGGATTTTGAAGACTAAGGGCTATTTAAGTAATTTTGGAGTTATTTTGAAAGGAAAAGAGGTGGAAGGGCTGAATATGTCATAATTGAGATATTGGGGGTTTAAAGGGTAACTTCTGGACCGGCTTTGCAAAGAAATTCAAGAACGGAGGGCTGTTTGGTGAGTATTGTACTTGACTTGTAATGAATTTTAATGATGAGGGTTTAAACGGTAAGTTATGGATTCGTTTTGAAAGAAAAGGTGGAAGGAGGGGCTAATTCGGTCATTATGGAAATAATGCTTATGGGGCTCGGGAGTATATAACCGTTGCCTAACCCTAACCCTAGAGAACTATGACAGCCGCCAACTTCACCCCTTACATCCTCTCCACCGATGCCACCCTTATGACTCCCTCCGGCGCCACCATCTTTCCTCCGCCATCGCCGGTGATGCCGCCACCTTATACCTCCTAGCCGCCGGCCGCTATCACCACTCATCTAACTCATGTTTCCGATGGAGCAAGACAGCCAGACGCCGTTTTTCTAGGCCGATGCCTTGCCGCCTCGCTGCTGCCGCTGCGGTAACTTCCGACGAGAAGATGAAGCCACCGTTTTCCGACGTCTACCTGCCACCGTTGGGGCTCCGGCTGCGTGTGGCAGCCATAGTTTGGTTGTGGGTCTCGCACCACCTTCTCTTTTCTCCGTTTCTTTCCGGTGGTTACATCACCGTTGTCGCCTTCATGAGTTGCTGCTGCCATCGTCGCCCACCACAGGTGGGTGTTGGGTTTGTTTTCCGAGCAAGGGATGTCGGTGTCGTCGCTGTTGCCGCTAGAGTGCCGCCTGCCGTCGCTGCCTTACCTCGTCACCACCAACCACCATAGGTGGTGGCTGTGAGTTGTATGGGCGTGTGTTCTGCTTCAAATCCGTGTAGTGTGTGGGTGTTATTTCATGTTGGTGGTGTTGGTTTGGCCAGAATCCACGAGAACAGCCACCATCACCACCGTGAGGTGGTGGCTGCCGCCATGCGCCACCGCCGGCCAGCATTAGGTAGCTGTGTGTGTGTGTGTGTTTAATTAGATTAGTGTGCGTGCGTGTGGTAATCGGATTGGCATTGTAAATTGTAACAAAAATGGAATAATAGAAATCTCAAACCACCACCGTAGGGTGGTGGCTGCCGCCTCCCGCCGCCATCGGCCGCCGTGTCGGGTGGCGGTGTGCTTGTCTTGTGAGTTTGATTAGTTTTGGAGGTGCTTGAAACCCTAATGGGCCTCATAAGCCCTAATGGGCCCAATGAATCTTAATGGGCCTAAGGAAAACCCTAATGGACTTAATGACTTTCTAGTGGGCCTAGTAGGCCCGATAAAGCCCTAATTGACCTAAAAGCCCAACAAATTGATAAATGGGCTAGTAGTTGGGTTGGAAACCCTAAGTAGGGTTTGGAAAACCCTAATGCCAATAAAACCCTAATTTTTGGGGAATTAATCGGAACACGCGGGAATTATTTAATAACTTGAAATATTAAATTATAACCAATGGCAAAAAATTAATCTAAGCAACATTGGACTTAATGGATTAAGTCCTTAATGGGTTAAGTAGGAAACTTAACCCTAATCATCATTTTATGTGAAACCCTAATTTCACTTGGGTTTATTGTTGGGCCTTTCTATTGGGCCTTGATGATTGAATTATTATTGGGCCATCCAAAGTCAAGCAATTAGACTAGAATAATTAATGGGCTTTGAGGTAAGGCCCGTATGAGGAGTGGGGCCCAATTTGGAAAATTGGGCCATAGATGGGCTATAGTCTGGGCCTTAATGATTATATATGATGTTGGGCCTTAGAATAAGGTCATGTATAGGCTTGGGCCCAATTTGGAAAATTGGGCCATATGTTGGGCTTTAAGTCCTAGTCGACTTTGGGCCTATGAATTGGGCCTTGGGCTTGAATAAGCCAAGCTAGGGGTAATGTAGTAATTACCTAAAGCATGTACTTAGGTTATGTAGAGGAACCCAATTATTAATTGAGTAATGTTTTGATATTGACAGATCGGGAATCTGTGATCCAGCAGCTAGGGTTGAGTCTGCGGGACTTCAACAGTGTGAGGTGAGTTACCTTCCAGTAGCGGTGGGCCTAAGGCCACAATGCCGGCCCACCAACAGGGGTAGTTGGTAGATAATTGTCTTTGTGATAATTATCTTGGTATACTTATGTGATATGCTTATGAGATATGCTTATGAGATATGTTTATGTGATATGCTATGTGTGTCAGTGGTAGTAGCAGGGAATAGTTCTTCCGTGACTCGGTCGTTAGGATCGAAGGGTAGGTCAGTACCCCAGATATGCCTGACTGTATGATTATATCCTGTTATTATATGATAGTGGTAGGGGGGTGAAATAGTCTCCGGTTACCGGTTGAAAGATACCGATGGCGGATACCGGTTGAAAGATACCGATGGTATTATGTGGTATGTGGTATGATGGGGGAACACACTAAGCTTCGTGCTTACGGTTTAAAGTTTTGGTTTCAGGTACTCGTTTTCAAAGGAAAGGAGTCGGCTTGATCGCAGCGCATCACACTATGTTTTCCGCACATGAGATCTTTGGGATTACACTATGATATTATTTTATGCTAAAATGTTTTGGTTACTGACACTTTGGTTTGACACAAGATATTATTATTATGAATGTTTTTATACTGATGGTTTTATGTAATGACTTATTTAAAAATGAAATTTGTGGCCTTGAATTTTGGGATGTTACATCAGGTGTGGGGTGTCATCCTCGTATAGATCTATACACAAACCCCCGCTCTCCCTCCAAGAGACTCTGGTTATAACTACAGGCTACGATCATACACACAATAGGTGTCAACCGACATGTCTCACTAGGTCCTTAATCGAATTTTACGCGAAGAGAAGCATATAAAACTCATTCCGGGCTCAATGAACCATGTAAACGGCGACTAAGGTTCACTAAACACGTAAGTCATTTTCTGGCCCAAAAGGAACGAGATTATATAACATGGGCCTAAAATATATGTAAAAGGACAACTAAGGCCCATTTCACATGTAAGGTATTTATAGGCCCAAATTAGTATGCAAATAGTATCCAAGGTCCGGCGCGCATGTTAATGGGTCAATGAGGCCCAATAAACATATAAATAGTATTCAGGACCTATCAAACATGTAAATTGGCCACTAAGGCCCAATATCATGAAAATGATAAAATTAGCCCGTTTGTTATTGTTTTGCTATTATTAGTTCAATTATTTACTAAAATAGCATAAAAAGCCCACTTTTTGTAAAAATTGATATTCTTGGCCCATTAAGCCAAAAATTTACAATTAAGGCCCAATTTTAGTATAAATACATTTTTGGCCCCATTTTGGACAAAACTTGTATTTTAAGGCTAGTTTTTGTAAAAATAACATTTTTAACTCATTTTTGACAAAAATATCATTTTTGACAAAAATATCATTTTTGACTTGATTTTTGTGAAAATATACATTTTCGGCCCATTTATAGAAAATTTCATATTTTTGGCCCAAATGTTCATAATTTCGCAACTTGGCCCCTTTTTATCAAAAATTTACATTCTTGACACAACTTTCTTGAAAATGACAATTTAACCCACAAAAGACCAAAAATTTTCATTTTTGGGCCCAAAACCGTGAGAAGCCCAAATAAGGCCCATTTATAAATTTTTGGTCCCTATAAGGTTTCAAATGTCGAGTTTAACCATTGTTTAGCAAAAATTTCCTTTTGAACCACATAATAGTCGGGAGTTACATAAACAACCCATATTATGTCATTTTTGTCATTTTTAGCCCTTTTTATGAAGTTTTCTTAGATTCATGTATTTTTGATGTATTTTAAACCTTTTTCTTGTGATATATGTTGAAAGGAGTGTTATGTTATACCAATATCATCATCTTTTTAGTGGATATTTTAGTTCATGAAGTTTACAACACATAAACACATATGTAACCAAAGAAAACACACAAAATCATGCATACACACATAGATCTACACAAAACAACTTGTATTCTCCCCCAAACAAAGTAAAAATCGAAAATAGGGGGTATGAACTCACTTTGCTTTGATGTTTTCCGTTTTTGGTGATGAGATGAGGAGATCTCGGCCCTAGCAAGCTTCTTGAGGAGGTTTTCAAACTTAGGTGGTTCTAAGAAGCATGATTCACGAAAACATGGGTGTAAGAGGAGTGATTGATTTTAAAGATGAAGTATATCAACTTGGGTTTGTAAGATCTTACCACAATGTGAAGCTTGAAGTGATTCTCTTGATGATACTCCTTATACCCATGATTTTCTTGAGAGAAGAAGGGTTGAGTTTGAAATGAGAGAGAGGTTGGAGAGTAAGAGAGAGGCCGAGAGATAGAGTGAGAGATAAGAGAGAAAAGAAGTTGACTTTAGTAGAAGGTGATGTGAGAGTTGCATGGATACATGCTGTGACAACCCGGAACTCCTATCTTGTACATCTATTCAATTCTGTCAATATTAAACTCGTTTCTGTTGTCTTTTAGCACTGTTTAAGGGTTCGTTTAAGTGTTTTAAGCTTGAGTACAACAAAGGTTGAGGTTAGGGATGAGTTATCAAGTCGTAAAAGTAGCAAATCGGGCCATACACTCCTTTAGGAGGAGTGTACGGCCGTACACATGGGTGTACGGCCGTACACCCCCTCATGGCCGCACACTCACCCATATATATATATATGGGTAGATTCCTTTCCTTTCTTCTCTTGGCTGCACACTACTCCCTTCTCTCAAGCTTCATCAACCGTGAACCCTTCCAAGGCTTCAAACACGTGAGTATTCCATCCTTTATCTTTCTATACTTGAAGGACTTCTTGATTCAAGCCTTAGTTTATCAAATTCCATCATGTTCTTCACCCTTTGAAGGAGTACGACCGTACACCCCTTTGTACGGCCGTACACCTCCTTAAAGGCTCTCCAAAGTGAGAGTTTGGCCCCTAACTTCAAGTTGGACATGATCTTAGCCTTGATGCACCTTAAAGTCGACAACTTGGGCATAAACATGAAGAGTGTACGACCGCACACCCCTTTGTACGGCCACACACACACCTTAGGGTCGTACACCCACTTTGATGAACATTTCGGGCTTCAAACTTGCATTACAACCAAGCATGGGACCTAGAACACTTCCTTAATGCTTCTTAGGGCCTTGAAACACCTCAACATGCACACTTTTTCATGAGTGTACGGCCGTACACTCATGGGCCGCACACCCATGGCCGTACACACCCTTAGGGTGGCCGTACACCTCCCTCACTCAATCATATGTGATTTTAGCACTTAGTCCAAGTGTTTCCAAGTCCTTAGGGTGGTTTTCTATCATGTCTAAGTCGTGAAATACCCTAAATTGAATCATATATGTGTTATTACATGTTAAATAGGATCCAGTTGTGTTCGACATTTCACTTGACACTTAGCATCTCTCATCGATCCTTCATACAAATCACTCACTCGAGGTGAGTTCATACCCTTACGCTTTTACGATTTTTAAACGTTTTTAGGGGGGGAATACAAGCCAAACACAAATGCTTTTGTGAACTAATACAAAAGAACTTTTAACAAGTATAAAACTCATGCAATTGATTCATACAACGATTTTCATATATTTAGATATCTTATCCCTTTTGTACTATGTTGAGCATAAGGGACGTTTTCAACTTACCACCAAAATTGCATAGTTTTTCAGATTCAACATTCACATTATATATATATGTAAACTATAATAGGTATAGTTTGGGGTTTTTCAAATCATAACTTTTACGAATTCAGAGTTAATCACCACCAAACATATAAACTATGGCAGATTTAGTTTATGGTATTCTTTACTACCACGGCATGGCATGTAATAATATTTTAAGTATAATTATTACCGTATACTGCATCCAACGGATTCTAATACAAGAAAACACTTTAGAATTACATGTAAACTAGATTGTACAGCATTGTGAGGCTCTACTTCAAAACTGTACCCTTAGGGTACTGAATTAAATCCTATCCTAGTATAACCAGAGTCTCCTGGAGGGAGAGCGTGAGATTTGTGAATAGATCTATTCGGGATTGACAATCCCACACCTGAACTGCTAGCTACAGTTAGGCAGACATGCATAAGGTGACAAATGTCATTTAACCAACACTTGAAGACCGTTGTAAAGGTCTCTAGGTCATATCAAGCATGGTTATACGACTCACAATAAGTATAAACTAATCATTTGTTTACGGAATTTCACTCTTCAATGGTTTTATTTAAGTAATTAAACCTACTATACATACAGGTGTTAACCAGGGTTTTCACACTATATGATACTTACGTTACTGGTGGTAGCCAGGGATTTCATACAAGTACTTTCAAATATAAGAACAGAATTCAATAACGAACTTACAATGGGTCTTAGGGTTTAAGACTACTTTCATTACTTAAGAAAATATTGGATTTTCTTGGAAATATACAAACCTTTCTACAAACTTATAAAGAGATTTTGCTACATAACTTCGCTTATGAACTCACCAGCTTTATGCTGATACTCTTTCAAAACTGTTTGTATTCTCAGGAAATCAATAGACAGGTACCTCCTGGGATTTTGAGAAGTTGGAGCAACTAAAGTCATGTCTTTAAATTCTACTTTCATTTTTTGATGTATTTAAACAAGGCTTAAACAGATGTAAACCTTTTCGTATATGTATTCAATGTAATGGTTGAGTTTACTATGATTGCTATGATATAATGGTTGTGATACTATACATGACGTCATCCGCCCCCGAACGTTTCCGTCGTTCCGGTTTGGGGGTGTGACACATGCACTCTTGCATTAATATCCAATATGTATTAATGAGGTGTCACCCCATTTCCCTCCCATTTGATTTCCTTTTTTTTGTTGGTGTTGTTGTTTGGCCGAGAGAGAGGAAAGAGGAAAGGAAAAGAGGAGATTTGGGCCCTTTCTTGTCTTTGTTTGAGTTTATGAGGCCCAAAATAAATATTTTTTGGCCTTTTGGGCCTTTATGAGGGTTCACGGCCCAAAGAAGCCCAATGATGTAGTTTACGATCCATTAGGGCTTATGAAACTAGCTAGGGCCCATCATGGCCCATTAGAAAGAAGATGGATCATTCTAGGCCCATATGACCCAAAATACCTTAATTTCATGAATGTGGGTACAATTAGAGCCCAAATAGGGTTCCTAGGTCCAAAGTAGTCAAATTGAAAGTTTATTGGTCCATTATGCCCAATAAGAGAATCCTAGTCCATAATAATCTTGAACCGGGATTTTTAGGTTTTCAACCCATAGTTGAACATATGAGATGTATTGTATTAGGTTTTGAACTTTAATCAAGAGTTTGGATTCAAATGGATGATTTCATGTTAGCATATAGCATGGTATTCACTTAGAGTGCAAGTTTTTACAATAGCTGATGTTTACATGGGAATAGAATTTCCAAGCTGAAAATGCTAGTTGTGACAGTTAGATTACTCAATTTCACTTTTGTTTTTGCTAAAACCGTTAGGAGATATATCTTATATTGAGAGTACGTAAAGCTTTCATGACTAAGTTAGTTGTAGGTTTGAACAAGGACGGCAAAGGATTGTAGTAGAATCATGTGTTATTTTCTTATTGTAAAGGGCATCCTCCGTTTATAGGAGTTAGTAATAAGTATTATTATATTTTTTTCTCGTTTTTCCCTTTATATAAATTTACGAGGAACTGAACTAACTAATACGTGCTCGTTCGTTTTAGTTAACTCTGCAAATGAACAACACAAACAGATAAACAAACCATTTTCTTTGCTCATTTAACAAATTATCTTGTTTGTTTATGTTTTCGTGGACGTGTTAAACGAATATGAACAATCATAAACGAACAAACATAAACATATATGAATATAAATGAACAAATGTAAATGAATATATATTTCAAATCAATAACCGTAAAACTTAGTGTATTATATGAATATAAATGAACAAATGTAAATGAATATATAATTCAAATCAATAACCCTAAAACTTAGTCGTCACACTTAAGTATGATGTTTTTATACTTAACAATGTCACTCTTTATATTTTCTATGAAATCTAGAAGTTATAAAATCTTTAATCAATTTAGTAGTAGCACTAGACGCCACATTGATAGTATTATTATATTATAAGTGTATTATATTTAACCAGGTGATATAGACTTATCTTAATCAAGCTAAATTCAATGTCCTTTTGCGAGTGGTTTTGGACATACTCCATACTTGAGTATATTTGCAGATGAAAATATTGATTTTTCAAAGTATTATGGCAATTGTGTTCTCTTTACAGGTGGAAGATTATAGCAATGTGTTTCTTAATTGTAAGGTGACTACTCAAATTTTGGTAAAGGATGTCAAATGGTTGAATCGTCCATTTCCCGTTTTGATAATATTTTCGAGCTCTTGGCTTGGGTGGTTTCAGTTACTTTGAGACATGTAAAGAAGAAGGCTTTGCAAGTCATCGTGTTGACAACCACATGGAGAATTTGACAGTATCGAAATAATTTTATCTTTCAATGCCGAGCATGATGAGAAAGAGTCATATCTTTGAAAATATTTTTATTTACCCATCCGATTGTTTTTCGAATAGATTTAGCAAAAATAGTATCAACTAAGCTTTGTGGTTACAAAACCCTATGTTTTATGACTTTTTGTAATTGTTGTTCGCTTGTTTGTTGCTATCTTCTTGTTAGTTGGTGTTTATTTTTATAAAATCTTAGATCTTAAAAAAAGTAATATAATATATATTAATAATCGAGAATAAACGAATAAATATAAACCAACCAATGAACGTAATTACATAAATGAGTTGAATTGAATTACCAAAAAACTAGTTAAGTACAAAGGGGAATCATAATTATTTGGTGTGCAACTAGTGAACGCGTCTACATGTAAATAAAAATATCAATTGATTTTTTTTTATACTTTATTAGGAAGGTTCGAGAATTGTCGATCTTGCTAAACAAGTCAAATCAAGTTGTTTTGGCCATAAAGTGATGAAAGTATGAAACCTTCTTATTTTGTTTAACGAAGCATTAAACAAAAGCATGTGATTGTTGAGAAAAACGATTTTGCATAAAGTTGAAGGCATACTAAAATATGATTGAGATGTCAAAAGTTTGAGCCATTTATGCACATTGCATGCAAGGAAAACGTTTGAGTACAAAAGATTTGGTCTAATGTTTTCTGTTGTATCTAAGGACAAGACTTTAACAGTGGTCAACACCCACATACAACTCTTTTAAATTGGCTACCTTTCAATATTGTTTTGGTTAATTTAATAGAAAGAGTAGAATTGTCGATTTATGTTTTTTTCTTCAACACAAAAAGATTGCATTTCAAAATAATTAAAAAAAAACAGCGAGGAACTGTCAAGTGTACAATACAAAGAATATACAGAAACTAGAGAAAGCGCCAATCAATATATTTAGAACAAACAATGAACTTTGCATTTTTCAGGAACTTTAGAAACATCATTGATATAATTGAAGTTTAAGGTTCTTTTTGAGAAACAATCAGTCAGCTTATTATCGTAATTTAGTGTTTGGTATTATATCTTACGACATAAAAATGACTACACTTCATTTAAAAATTCTAAAATTACTAAATAAAATGCAAAACAAATTTATAAGGCAATTTTTACAAAATTTAACCGCTGAAGCTTACGTATGAAAATATTATGCATTAACTAGTAATAAATTATAGTTTGAGGACAATTCGTGTTTTTGCGCAATTTAAAATAAATAACAGCAACCTAAAAATTCAACAACCTCAGTTGACATTTTTATATAGTGTAGTAGTTTATTTGGAACTTTAATAACTGTTTTACATGTACTATTTATCTATCTATTTAAAGTAAATTAAAAAACCTATAAATTACGCATCAATTAAATTGTATTTAAAAAGATATAAAAACAAACATGAAAGAACTTAAGAACCTCTCATACTTTGGTTGTGATAGCGAAGGTGACTTGTTAATATTCAAAGTACCAAGTGTCAAGCCATAGGTTAAATGGCGTGCTTTTACAAATGCTTAAACGACACCTTATTATCTTAAATTAATTTAATTAGTTAAATATTAAAACAATAACAATAAAGTTTAGAATGATGAAATTACACGTCATCTCTTGAGTTGAGTTTAACATATCGATCCATGCCATTGCCTCCTTCCTGACGATTGCTTGCTTGGAGCTTGTCGTAGGCTTTTCCCCATTCTCAAAGCAACACGTCACTATCCCCTGTGCCACCTGTCCCTTTTAAAGTCGGCAATCCTTGGTCCCAGTTTTACCACAACTAAACTTTAGTGGGTGCATTCAATTTCACAGATATTTTAACATATTTTTTGGATAACAATATATACATATATATTGAAGAAAATATATCATATTGATTTTAGGTTTAGGGACCTTTTTCTCTAGCCTTATAGTAAAATAGTCGAATAAGAAATGATTTTTAGATAAAACATTGTATATTGTTAAACTGAATAAATTATTTCGATGAAAAGCGAAGTAATAATTTTACATTATATTTCATAATATTTATTTAATTTTAAGTAGAAATAGTTGGAAGGAAGAAAGATAAAAAAAACGTACAAGAAAAATGTTAATGTTTTAATATATATATATATATATATATATATATATCCATCAAGTTTTTCTCTAAATTTAATCAAAACAAATAATCGTATACAATTATATAGGTTAATTACTTAGCCTATAAACTTATTAAGTAAAAATGAAAGATTCTTACAACTCTGTGATATTTATAGATGTCAAAAAAATCAAACGAAACTGAATGATGTTTGGATTATTTAGTTTGGTTTATTTGATTTCAAGTAATTTGGTTTGATTAGTGGAATAAAAATAACTTTATTTGATTTGTTTTGTTTAAACTTTTGCGATTTTGTTTGACGGAATAAAAAATTCAATATATATTTTTTACCTTCTATTTTTCCAAATCAACGTCTTTATTCTAAATAGTTATAAGATAAACTTTTTACCTTCTAACTTATATTTATGTTACATATATTATTACATATTACACAAACATAAACATATAAATAGTTATAAGATAATCTTTTTAATATGTTACACAAATGTGTTAAAAATCAATTAAACCAACTAAATAAAACCTTGTCTCATAGACTTATACTTAAATCTCCATTAAAAAAAAAAAAAAAAAAAAAGAGAAATACCGACTGATTTCTAACCGTCCAATCTATTTCTCCGGCTTGATTCAAACACGTGTCATCAAGTGGGACGCCACTTGATTTCTCCCAAGTCCACGCAGCCATATCTTTAAACGCGCATACCTTTATGCCACGTTTCATGTACGATCCTCATCCTTCTATAAATCCCTCCAACCGTACTAACAATTCAAAAAGATAATTTCCACTATTTTTGGGTAACTCAAAAACCTTTCTTCATCATCATTCTCCATTCTCCGATGCTTAAACGATTTGATCACAACAGTCGCCGGATTCTCAAGTTTCCGGCGGTTCTTCCATGCCAAGATGTCAATCCAGTGACGCTTCTTCGCTCTCTCATCACTCTCTCCAACTGCATAACCAATTACCAGTCTGAACTCTTCGCCACGCAACGAAGAAACGTTCGTGAATCGGTTCGACAAATCGGGATTCTCTCGATGTTCTTCGGTGAAATTATGGAGCAAGATGTTTCATGTTTACCGGATCCTGCTGTGCTCTGTTTCTCCGAACTTCATCATTCCTTCCAGAAGATTCTATTTCTATTTGAAGATTGTACACGAAGTGGAGCTAGGGTTTTTATTTTGATGAAGTCTCACTTTGTAGCGACGCAGTTTTTGACATTGATACGAGCGGTTGCTACAGCGCTTGATATTCTTCCGTTGAATTCGATCAAAGTGTCTACTGAGATGAAAGAATTGGTGGAGATGCTTGCGAAGCAAGCAAGAAGGGCGAAAATGGAGGTTGATCCGGATGATGATTACGCCATGAGACGAGTCATGTTGATTTTAAACCAGTTTGAGAACAGGTTCGAACCTGATCCGATTATTATCAAGCGAGTTCTTTATTATCTAGGTATTAATAGCTGGAGTGAGTGTCACAGAGAAATTAGGTTTTTGGATGAAGAGATTAGTTTAGTATCATTAGAAAATAACGAAAGAGATATCCATCTATTAAGTACTTTAGCTGGATTCATGAGGTATTGCCGGGGAGTTCTGTTTGAAAACTCTATTCTAGAAAATACCGACGATCAATCCGCCGGAAGATCAAATCTGGAAATCCTCAGCTGCTTAAACCCAGAAGATTTCCGGTGCCCGATATCTCTAGAACTGATGATAGATCCAGTGACTGTTTCTACCGGTCAGACTTATGATCGTGTTTCAATCGAGAAATGGCTGAAATCCGGCAACCTTATCTGTCCAAAAACTGGGGAAAAACTAGCAACAACAGAGCTTGTCCCTAATTTGAATCTCCGGAAAGTTATTCAGCAGTACTGCATCGATCATGGAGTTTCAATTACAAAATTTCAAAAACAAACACGTGATATTTCTTCAACGATCCTCCCTGGTAGTCCGTCATCAGCCGAAGCGATCAAGTTCCTCAGTGAATATCTGGTAAGAAGATTACGTAACGGAACAGATAAACAGAAAAGCACAGCAGCTTATGAAATCCGATTACTTGCGAAATCAAACATTTATAATCGGTTTTGTTTGATCGGAGCCGGAGCAATTCCTCTTCTGTTAACTCGGCTTTCGTCATCTGATTCAACTATCCAAGAGAACGCAATTGCAGCTTTACTCAAGCTTTCAAAGCATTCAAACGGAAAAAAGGTAATCATCAACAACAGTGGACTAAATTCAATCCTTGAAGTTTTAAAAAACGGATCCAAACAAGAATCTAAACAAATAGCAGCTGCAACAATCTTCTACTTATCATCTGTTCAAGCAAATCAGAAACTCATCGGAGAAATCCCAGACGCCATTCCAGCTTTGATCGAACAAATCAAAACAGGAACTTCATGTGGTAAAAAGAATTCATTAGCAGCTCTATTCGGGATTCTCCTCTACCCTAGAAACCACCGAACCGCACTCTCATCCGGAATCGTTCCACTACTATCCAACCTCATTTCTTGTTCGGATAAACCGGAAATCATCACAGATTCATTAGCAGTTCTAGCGACATTAGCTGAAAGCTTTGATGGATCTGACACAATCATGAACGCTTCATCTTTACCACTTATCATCAAAACTCTCCAAACATCGCCTTCACGAGCAGCAAAAGAGTACTGTGTATCGATCTTGTTGGCTTTATGCAACAATATGGGAGTCGAAGTGATTGCTATTTTGGCCAATAATGCGAATTTGATCGGATTCTTGTACACGATGTCCACAAATGGGGGTTCACAGGCCGGAAAAAAAGCTCGATCATTAATTCAGGTCATGCATAGGTTCCATGAGACCAGTAGTTCAGGTATGGTGGCTAATTGGGATTCATCTAGAATTGCAACAATTCATTCATGTTAGATTAGATCTTTTTTTAATATAATTTTTTTTATAGAAGCTCATATTTTTGAAGGAGCTAATAATTATTACACACACCTGTATAATATATACCTATATTATATACTATCGTGATGTAAAATTTATAGTAGCAAAAATTATACACTTGGAGTTGTAAATATATTGAAAGATACAGTAAGTGATTAATTTTGAAAGACTGAAACTTTTTGTAAATTTCTTTGATTTACTTGTATATTATTGTTATGATTATTTTTAAATGTTGTATATTATTTTGATCGGTGAGTGTTATTTAGGTTAAAGAAAGAACTTGGTGATAATAATCAAATTAGAAATTAACAAATATAGAGAGATTATTATCCTTTGAAACGTGACTATAACATTAATATGATGGATATGTTTTAGGCCATAAATAACGAAATTTTGAATAGATAAATACTTGACAACGACATCCATATTGATATTGGTCAAAAATATGATTCCCGATTTTTCAAAATCATGATTATTTCAGGGTTAATATCGTAAACTCAATTATTTGAGTATGAATTTTAGTTTATTATAAAATTTATATTGTTAAAGTCCTTCCTCGCCTTATTTCCCGAGCATCATTTATGTGGATAAAGGAGTGTTATTGTTCTCCAAAAGTATAAAAAGAGAAATGGCCTTTGCTTACTTTTTTTTTTACATATTATTGACAAACACGGGTTTCAATTTTGATGCATAATTGGGTTCATTTACGAAATACGAATTGCAACAAATCATTCATGTTCGATTAGATCAGCCATTTTATATATGTTTTTTTGTAAGTTTTGACTTTTCATAGCTAAGCATTATATATATATATATATATATATATATATATATATATATATATATATATATAGACACACTTGTTTAATATATCTGTTGTAACGTAGGATTTGTAGCATAACAAGTGTCAAGTGATGCACCTTCTTTATATATATATATATATATATATATATATATATATATATATATATATATATATATATATATATATATATATATATATATATATAAAGAGAGAGAGATAGAGAGAGAGGTTCAAATGTTTCTTATATCTATTGTGTGTTAGAATGCACCAATAATAATTTAGTATTAATTATATGTATATTAAATACTATTCATACTTATAACTCATTTTTATGGAAACTAATTAAATTCATCATTAATGCCAACAACAATATTTTTTTCAGAATGAATTCATATCTACAAGAATGAGAGTGTATTCCAGCAGAATGAGAGTGTATTCTAGTAGAATACTCTCGTTCTTCATATTCAATGCAACGTTATTGTATTTTAAGTGAGTGAGTCCTGAAACAAAATACGAACTCATATATAAATCTAGATGCGAATTCATTCTGAAAGAATGTTATTGCTGACATTAATGACGGATTTAATTAGTATCCATAAAAAGAGAATTATAATTATGGATATCATTTAATATACATATAATTATGGAAATCATTTAATATCTATATTTATTTAATTAAATAATTATTTAATTTACTAAATTCCTATTGGTGCATTCTAGCACACAATAAATACAAGAAACAAAATAACCTAGCCCTATATATATATATATATATATATATATATATATATATATATATATATATATAAGCATTTAGCCTCAAATGCTGAATTTTAAGATGTACAAGGTTTAATACAATTTGTACAACCAATTTATGCATTGAAATCTTAAAGGTTTTTGAATTAGTATTCCGTCATTTGTGGACCTTTATCTCGAGTTTGACCCAACCCTTGCCCATATCTCGGTTGCATACCATGAATAGAGGAGATATTGTTAATTTACCGCACAAACAGGAAGAATTATAAATAAAGTGATCTTAACCATCTCTCTGCAAACCATGATCTCTATCCCTTTCTCTATACAAACCCTGGCCGTCACCACAATTTAACGGCTTCATTACCTCCACTGAAATAGTTGGTCTACTACTTGTTAAAAATTACCACTTGCTGACTAAGTCACCATCAATTGCAGCCTTGAAGTCGCCGACCTCCATAACCACCACATTCAAGATAATTGATCTGAAGCAAAAGGGTGTGGCCTTTTCATCTTTGGGACCTACACTGAGGAAACTTCAACAAAATCAGTTACCGTATGAGGTTTTGAATATAATTCTCTCTCTCTCTCTCTCTTTCTCTCTCTCTCTCTCTCTAGAAGTGAATCTGGTTCCACTCACCGCCATCGTTTACCCTTGCCACGCCACCATTGAACCACCAACGTTGCTCTATCCTTCTCATCATTTGACCTTGATTTCAATTTTCGAAGCTCTATCGTCAGGTACCATTTCTTACCATCGATCACCACTTCCCCTTGATTTCATCTCATCTCTTTGTTTTTTTTAGGTATTAAGTTGACTTGCAGGTATTCTAACATACGTTTCGTTTTCAGCATTTCAGGTTGTTTTCATTCCAGGTTTAAGAATTTCTGTGAAGTAGTACTGATGCATCCATATAGGAAAAGGTTTTTCAGGAAACTCAATCACTGATTTCAAAATGTCATCTCTAACTAACAGGTTATCTTTTTGATGTTTCAATTTTTAGGATCTATATGTTTGAAAGGCTGAACAGAAGTAGGTTATGAGAAGTTTTTTATGACTAATGACTTCAGGAGCTCCACCAAACATCAGGTTACTTTTTCTGTTAACTGACACCAACAATTTAGATCTTCAATATTTTCTCACAAATGAGCCCTAAGTATTTTTGGGTTCGATTTTCTGGTTTTTTTTATGACAATCGTTTCATGCTAAGTTTTATGTGTTTCAGATCTATGTCCTTTTGTGGCTTCCTTAATCGAGATAATGCTCTGACTTTGCGTTGATGGCAATTCTACAACTCATGATACCATGTAAGTGTTCTTTGATCTATTAAGTTAAAACCCATTTTATTGAAATTGATGATATATATGTTGAAGTGTTGGGATATTTTCTTATATGAAGTGCTTCTGTGATTATAATATCAATATTAGTTGTAGTTGTATTGCAAGTAACAATTTTTACTCAAACTCAAACAATGCTTGGATACAGCTATAGGTTCTAAGAGAAATTACAACTCAAGAACATCAGGAGATAATTTTAGTGGTTTGTATATAGATTCCTACACCTGACTTAAGCAACAAAAGTTGGAAACCTTACTGATCTCTTATGTTTTTTTTCCTTCTTTCTTTGATTCTTTTCAGTCAAAGAAACAATGGAAGGCTAATGGAGAGGTGAGACTTTCTTTTATATTTCAAAGTGTTCTTGATTATGACATATATAGCCATTGTAATTTGCTTTTACTTGATACAAACTATTGATTGACAATGGCTTGGACATGTTAGTGTATAAATTTGCAGAACAGGCTTGGCAAACGACTCTTTTTGTGATGAAATTACCTATCTCTTATTTTTAAATCTATGTTAGTTTTTCTAAATATTTTATATGAATTTGTAGGTCACATTCAATTTTCAAGTCCCCCAAATCCATACAAATTGTAAATTATCACAAATAAGATAAAAGGCAAGATACTAAAAAGGTTCAGGCTACGAAGGTCAACTTATTTATGAAAACTATTGAAGATTTAAATGATATATACCCTTGAATTACTTCTCTCTGTTGCACGAGAGTAGAAAATCTGACCCCAATTCAGGAAGGAGTAGAGCTTTGCAATTCTAACATATATCTTTTATCATTTTTTCAGGTTGTATTTATCTGGATACAAGTTAAAAATTATCAGATGCGTGTTGGTATGCTTATTTTGGTTTCTTTCATATTTATGCTTGTGTCTTTATTCTGGTAAACCTCTCATATGTGTATTATGTAATATTTGTGTAGGCTAATCTATTGGAAGTTGGACTTGAGCTTTAAATATGCTTCCATATGCATTTGTAAAGCCCATTGAAGCATATAAATCCAGTGAAGTGTGAATGTGGATGCAAAAGTACTTGGATTATAGAAAAGCAAATGAAATATAGAGGTCATGAGGGGATATATATGTCTGGTTACAAATGATCTAT